>NC_059426.1:75428955-76063955 GCF_021028975.2 Sphaerodactylus townsendi | reverse complement strand
GGTGAGGGCTCATGTTGCTGAATACTTGGCTTTGAAAAACTTGAAAAGACAATGCTACCTTGAACTGGAAGTCATGAGTGGCTTTTTGGCTGGTTATGAAGTATGCTTTTGACTTTTGTCTTTTTAATAGGTGGATTGGGTAATTGCAGGATTACAGGGGTCAAGGAAATCTTCATATTATACCTGTTAGTTGGGGGTGGGGGAAATAGCTGTTTAGGTAGTTTGGACTTTTGAGAAATGTTTAAACCTGGAGGTTTAGATGGAGGTATAGTTGTCTCTGACAGGATGTGTATTTGCTTACCTTTGACTGATTTTTAAAATTTTTATTTGCTATGCTTAATGTTCCAGATGTTCTTCTTTACCCTCTCACCAACACTTCCCCATGCCTGTCATCTCCAGCTCCCACGTTTTCACCTTCTTTTGCCCCTGTCCTTCCTCTCCTATCCCCATGGCCTCTCCTTTTATCCATTCTTTTCTGTATTCCTTCCCCTCTTCAGCTAAAATATAAATGCTGACGCAGTTTTGCAAGGAAGTCTCGCAAAAAGTAAGGTTGCCTAGGCAACCACAGAAACATTGCTGGGGCACAGTCTTGCTTAGAGTTTTCTGTGGGATTTGCTAAAGGGCTTTAATTTGGGCTCACTTTATTCTTTGAAAAGGAATCTAAGCAAGGCTGTGGTCTTAGCGATGTTTATGGTTGCCTAGGTGGCCAAGATCTGACAAGGTGACATTGTGAGATTTTGGGTTTTTTTAAGTATTTTGTAATTTATCCATCTCTCCCCCCGCCCCTTCCCCAGGTCTTTAACTTTGTTCTACAAACCTTGGTGATTAGATTTCTGATTAGTGTCAGATAAGGACTGGGCTCAACTCTTGGCTAATTCAGTGGCCTTTGTCCAATCACACTCTTTTCTTAGCCTTCCTCGCTGGGTTGTTGTGAGATTAAAATTAGAAGAGGAAAACTATGTGAATATTATTTACTGCCAGTTCCTGTTTGGCTGCTGTATTAATAGCTTTGACCCAAGGAGTAGTTTCTTTTTAAAAAATGTTGATGGTCTTTTTTATATTCCTATTCTATTCTTCTCTTCATTATTGGCTTCAGAGTGTTGAAATCCTATCGGTATGTACAGTACAGGATAATTAATGTAATTTCTTATCACCTTGACCACTGCATACATTCTTTATTCCTCTTTCTATGACTCTATAATCTGACATCCTGCATTTTTTCCAGTCCAGTTCCTTTTATGTGTACATAAACTGATGGCAGTGTTGAATGTGAACAGTCTCCAAAACCATGTGTTTGCTTTCTGTGTTTCATTCATATTTCTGATGTCTATTTGCATGTAATCTCTGGACCCTTTCTCTGTAAACCTCTTGTGCATGATGATACAAAAATATTGGAAACATAAATGAAATTGTAACCTGTTTCTTCATCAGTGAGGAAGGAAAATTGTCTACCTCGCAAGATGCTTCTTGTAAATATATGGTGGAGGAGAATTCAGAAGCTGGAGAAGAAAATCCTGTCACTGCACAGCCTGCGAGCAGCAGCCTGGAACAGAGGTAGCCCGTGATCTCCAGTTTATTTCATATGCAGGAGAAAGAAATCATATGCCTTGAGGTGGAACACGTTGCCGGAAGCTCAAATGTCACAGTGAATTGGATGAAACAGTGTTAAATCTCCTGACAATTAGATATTTTAGTTGTCCAGAAGAAGCCTTCATTGGCAATCATCAGGTAGAAATATTCTTTGCCCAGGAGAGGTAGTGAAGAGTAGCAAGGAGAGTAGGTACCCAGTGGATACACTCAACTGAGGCTTCTATTTTATGACTTCTACTCTTGTTTCTGATCACCAGATTGTTACAAAATAAGGATTGACAGCATTGGTAGCACTTCATGGTTTCATGACCCTTATTACCATGTATCACAGTGATCAGCCCACATACAGGTGAAGCAGGAATTTCAGATCTAGATTTCTAGCTAACACCTGCATCCAAAAAATGCCTCACCTAATCACCTGGAGGGTCAACAGCCATAACTAAGTTTAATAACTCCAAAGATGTAGTCCTCTGTGTGTGGGTGTGGGTGTTGGGGGGGTCTCCAAGAAATCATCAACTATAAGTTTTCTGATTTTGCTTTTAGGAATGCATCACAATCCCACTAGTTGCTCCCTTTTGGGAGATTTTAGAATTGTTTCAGTTGAGATAGGAAAAACAATCTTTGGCACCAGTATGCTGAGGTGCCATGACTCTTCTCTGGCATCTATCCTGGAGTTTCCAGAAAGGACAGCTCTGATTAACCTACCCTGAAAGCCCTGAGCAGAGGACTCATCCATGCAATGTCTCACTGTGCAGGAAGGGAGAGGAGGAATGACCCTCACACAATCAGCAAGTCATCTGCACAGTTCAGATGCCCCCCACACACACACACCACACCCTCTCATGATCAGTAGAGTTTGAAAAATGGCATTGCTGATCAGAGGCAGAGAACTTATGCATGGGTACTTCCGCTTGTTTGTACTTTACAGACAATTGTGCAATTGAGAGGGGTGGCGCATGCTTGTACCCATTCTTCCTCCCTGCATGGTGTCAGTGTGCAGATGGGACCTCTGCACAGTGCTACAGCAGACAGTTTTCCCTCCTGGAACATTCAGCATGTTTCATCAGTACTAGTAGTATTCTGCTTTGAACCTCTGGCATCCAGCATATGGGAAGAAGCCACAGCATCTGTCCATAGGCTTTTCCACTGCAAGAAGATGATGTGGCATCCTGAGCCAGCATTCAAACAGGATGTCTCACCTGTTCTTTCAAGTTTCCCTCCCTCCACAGAGAGAGCAAATGGCATGGGCAGAATTTCACAGGGGCTCTAAAGTTATTCTTTTGTAGGATGCAATTCTTCAAAGAGGAAAATTCCTGTTTATTTCCCTAAACCCCCCCCCCCCCTTAAATATTCTTGCACACTATATTATTTAAGTAACTAAAAGCATCTATCTGACTAATGTAAATATCTGGGCAGAGAGCCCCCTTTACATATTCTGTGTGTACCTCTTTTGTCTTAATGGTAAAATTACATATGGGTACCCAGGGATGCCTCTTTGATTCTTAGTTCTCATTTTTTTTGTTCAATATTCCACTGCCAAGTTGTCTAAGTTATTCTGCCTTGAGCAGATTCTCTGGAAAGGCAGCATATGTATTTTCTAAACAAAGTTGGGGAATACTTGGGTGCCCTATGTACATCAATCTCCGTATGGAATGTGGAGAGCCCTCATCCTGGATGAAGACATACTTGAAGGAGGGTCGGTCTATTGCCAGGCAGAGGGTATACCATGAGCAAACTGCCTCACATCAGTCATGTAGAACAGAATGTGTATAGATAAAGCAAAACTCCTGATTTTCCTGTAGTTGGAGTGACAATAAGTGTTCACTTTGAGATCTATTTATTATACTGGGATTAAAAACTGTACACCTTTAAATACTGTAAGATGCAGTTTAATTATTTAGTTTCTATTGAATTCTTCCCTGTAGTTCATATGCAGGGATTCTGTTCTTTTTGTGTAATGAGGGAGGAGGATATTTGCAAGGAATTCATTCAGATGCCACAATACCCATTCACAAATTGTTAGTACTTTAAGCAGCAGTAGCAGAACTTCTTATAAAAAGTTCTCAGTTGAGGCCCACAGAGGGTTGTTGGAGTTAGCACTGTCTATTTTGTGTAGGATGTCCTTAGTACACCTACATAATTTTTAGCTTTCTAGTGAACATATTTTAAATCCATTCTGGCCATCACATTTAAACCCAGTCCTGGCTTTGTTAAAATACCAATATTGAGGATAAAACAGACTTATGAGTGTTGACAGTGTGTATCACAGGTGTGTCCAAGGTATTGTGGGTCCACTGTGGATACACTGTGAATCATTTGCTTTGACAGGCTGTAGCTGTTGGTAGCTGATCATAGTAGTATCACCCTTTACTTCTGAAGCTAATCAGTAGGAAAAATATAACTGTATATTTTTATACCAGTCCATGACAACAAATAGGAAGGAAATTCTCTGATAACAATTCTTTTTCATTTTAAATTTTAACTTTACACCACATACTTTCTCCTCTGGCTGTCTCCTTTCACACATGGTGGAAGGTCCTCAAGATTCTGTTTCCAATCCTCTGATGTCCTTCCATGGCCTTATCAAATCCTACAGTTTTCAATATTGTAACGTGTGAAATATATTTTCATTATCCATCATTTTCTTACTCTGTAGATCTGCCCTCTGACTTCTTATCTAATATTTGTACTTTTGTATGTCTTGTCACCATCCCAAATTCAAAATCCTTATGAATGAACTTTTCATCTTGCCTTTAAACTCATTGTATCCTTATGACTTCCTGTCTAGTCTGTTGGCAATGAGCACCAGTTTCCTCATTCCTTCAAATAAACAGAAAGCCTGGACCTTGACTTTATTTTTCCTTTATTCTTCATATTAGGTTTGTTAGCAGTGTGGCCTTTTCTCTCAACAGTAGCTAAAGCTCAGATCATTTCTGACTTCACTATTTCTCTCTGGCCTTTATTTGTCTTACAACAGTCCTATTCAGAATTCTCTTATCAAAGTGGTTCCCCCATCTCATTGTTCAAAGCATATGGTGGTGTTCTTGTTTTTCTGCCCTGGGTTCCTATAGCTCAAACTCCTTTTACTGTAACATCCCCCCCCCCCCTTTATGCTGTCATAGCCTAATAAATCTCTGGCCATGAGCTTTCCACTTGCAACTTGATCACCTTGCCCATATGTCATCCTTATGTCTGGAACCTCCTCCCAGAACACTTTCTTTGAGTCTTCGCTAAAAACACTCTATTCTACAAAGCCTTCACCATTAGCTGAAATGAAACATATTATCAGTATTTCTCCCTTGTTATTACAATTGCAGCTTCATTGTTAAGGTGCCATCCACTAATTCTATTCTCTTTTTAACTCCTTAGGACTGGTCAGCAAACTCTTCTACCAGAGGCATCTGTTAATGGCCCTGTATGATATGTGATATTGATTGCTGTTGGTTGAAGAATATAAACTGATATCCAAGGATATCTTGAGGATTTCATCTAGAGCCTATTGGAGCCAGTTACTGCTGCACTAATTTCGCAAGGGATCAGGACCAGCAACATTTATTTTCTAGATTTTGAGACATTGTACAGAAATTCATAAGTGTAAAAATTGCACATTGAGAAATACCAAGAAATTTTTGCGTATGTTTATATTGTATTGTTCTAAATAATAATGGGTGGTGACCTGTGAAATAAGATCTTGCCACCCAAGTAATGATAGTAGTGATACTATAGTAAAAATGGCTGTAAGAATAGTTTTATAAAAAAGTGAATACACAAATCTAATGTATTTGAGGCATAACTATTTGACAATTAGTGACCAAAGTATTTAGCAGTTTCATCATTTTTTACCCTGAAATTTGAAGTCCATATTTCTTTCAGTTTGGCAGAAAAAAGTACAACTGCAATGCCCTCTAAATGTTTTGGTTCTTTTAGATTAAAAATGATTTAAACAGGATTTTTCGTGTTCAACATTTTACAGCAGATTCTCAATTGGTAATAGTTTTCTGTATTGTTTAAACCAGATCAAAATGTAAGTCTATTGGTAGAGATTTTAAGTATTTATTGCTACAACTTAGTTGACAAATTGATGTTACTGTAAAGCCATACATTCTGTTAAGTCTTGTTTGCTTGAAACAATAACTTACAGGTGAAACACTAGAATATTTTGAAGTGCACATGGCTTGTTGTGTATTTTAAGTGATTCGCCTACTTTTTTAACCCATTCACCAAGATGTACTTTAATTCAGAGCATTATAAAATTGAACATTTTGAAACAATCTCTTCATATTTAAGACACTGTAATCCTTTTGAAAAATCAACTAAATATAATGAAATGCTCATGCTGCTCATGTAATTACAGTTCATTCATTTTAAAGGTATAATATCTTTAAAGGAAATATCAAAATTGGGCACTTGAGTATGTTAATTGTTATACTTTCACTGTTTTGATCTGTGTGAGGTTTTTCATTTGTAAGTTTAAACCAGTTTTTTCGCAACTGGATTATGTATATATATAGTGATTATGAAAACTAATTGTAATTTATAATTTTCTATGTCATGAAATTCCAACCACCTTCTCAAACAGAAGCAATATAATGTATATTGCCACATTGGTGAAAGGGTTAAAGCATTTCACCTCTTGCACTTTTAGATGCAAACCCATTTTTATTTCTTTAATAGAAAGTTATATTCATTTATTTTTACATCATTTGTTTTCCTGACCAGTATTTAAAAGCCAAAAGGATACTCTAAACCAATGGCCAATGACTTATTTTAGTGTCCCAAGCTATGTGCCTAAATATTACATTACATACAGAAATAAAAACTAATGTATACTGGTATACCCTTTTTGTTTTGGCTTTATTTCTAACATTTCAAAAGTATTGATAAGTTTCTATAGATACGTCCATCTGTGTCCTAAAGAATGTTATGCTGCATTCAAGGGCTGTTTCACATGCTAAAGAGAAATGGGCGGGGGGAGGATATTGTGCTTTGCTTCCTCCCAGCCAGTTGTATAATAGGAAGTAGGTTGGTATGAGAATTGCCATCCCCCAACTCTACTTCACTGCCCCTAAGGAGTTGAGTGGTAGAAAAAACCTTCACACAGTGACACTAGGAATTTCTCCAAGTCTAAAGACCATACACTAGGTCGGGTTGAGCATAATAGTGATGTCACATCCTACCACAACCTTCTGCCCTCTTGCGGTAGTGCCCCCCCCCCCCCAATCTCCTAACATTTGCCAAGGCACAATCAGGAATCCTAGAAGTAGGCCATGTTATGGTAGTAATATGGAACTTATAACTGATGCTGCGGGGCAGCAGTGGCGTAGGAGGTTAAGAGCTCGTGTATCTAATCTGGAGGAACCGGGTTTGATTCCCAGCTCTGCCACTTGAGCTGTGGAGGCTGATCTGGGGAATTCAGGTTAGCCTGTGCACTCCCACACACGCCAGCTGGGTGACCTTGGGCTAGTCACAGCTTTTTGGAGCTCTCTCAGCCCCACCCCCTCACAGGGTGTTTGTTGTGAGGGGGGAAGGGCAAGGAGATTGTAAGCCCCTTTGAGTCTCCTAGTGGAGAGAAAGGGGGGATATAAATCCAAACTCTTCTTCTTCTTCTAATGTGAAGGGGTAGTTGTGGGGCAACCCAATCCAAAGCCTGAGGCAGTCAGGGCCACACAGCTGCTGCACCTCCTTGCCACCTTCGGAGGATTGTAGGTGGTGCAGGGAAGGTTTTTTTTAAAAAAAAACTCCTTGGCTGCATGAAAGCCTGCATGGGGCTAAATGGACTTCTGCCACCCTTTTGGTGCAGCCCATTCACTCACCACCCCCAGCATTGGACTGTTAGTCTGTCATATCAACATAAAGGTCCAGTGGCACTTTAAAATCTAACAGCATTTATTTCACCACCTATGTCATCAGATATCAGCAAGGAATCTTACGAGGAAAGGTTAGTGGGGGCATCAAGCTTGGTGTGAATTACATAATGAGTCAAGTATAAATCTCAATGTAAAGGGGGAAAGGAAGGACTTGATGTAGAAAGAGTAGATACAACCGAGTGCAATCATAAACCCACAGAATTGACAGTTAACACATGCTGGTCAGTAAGAGGTCAGGTTCAAACAGATTAGCAATTGATAGGAGCACATATGTTAACAACAGCCATTAAAATTTTCAAGAAGTGACTCCTGTACAGCTATTTGAGATTGTAGTGGCTGAGGAAAGCCTTTTGTTTTAGCCAGGAAAGCATAATTTTTGATGAGTTCTAATTCAGCACTTCCATGTAGTATATTCCTGTTGAAGGTGAAGTTTGGAGGGGGGCGGGGTAGAACAGTGTCTTTCTGGTCTGTAATAGTATAGCCAGAGAAATTAAAGTGTTGTTCCCACACACACGCACTGGTGTCTAAATGTTTGAATTCTCATGTCCAGTGTTCATTGATTTTCTCATGCAATGGCCACCACATTTGTGTAATACAGACAGTATAAGGGCCTTTTTGACCTTTGATGACATATTAAATTGGATGTGCAAATAAATGAGCCCTTGATAGTGTAGCTGATATCATTAATACATCATAAATGCACTGCCCATGATTATATGTGACAAAATTGGTATCTGGGTCATGTTGCTGTTTCTGCTTCAAGGGTTTGTGTTTCTGTTGCATGGTCCATGGTTGCTGGTGAGGAGCTATCTTAAGTTGGAGAAGTGCCTATAAACGAGCAGTCCTGCCACCCAAAAGCATCTGTAAGAAATATCGTTATCTAGGAGAGGCTGTAGGTCATATTTTCTTTACTGAGCAGATCATAATGGGTAGTTGTGTTAGAAAAGAGCATGAGTACAGTAGCACCTCAAAGACAAAAACTAAAACTAAAAAAAATTCTGACAGTAGTTGGAGACCCACCCTATATTTAGGGATACTGCTCTGGTGATCCCAAGCAAGAAGTCCTTCCTCAAGGAGAGAACAGTCCATTGAATACTTACCAAGAAGGATCCTTCATACTTGAGGACATCTTGGCCCTCCCTGCACCATCTACTCATTGGTCTACAACAGGGGTAGGGAACCTTTAACACTCAAAGAGCCATTTGGACCCGTTTTCCCCGGGAAAAGAAAACACTTGGAGCCGCAAATAATTTTTGACATTTAAAATAAAGATAACACTATATATATTAGGTTTTTTACTTTTTACTCCGCTCATTCTGAGAAGTGCATGGATGCGTCCACCCTGCTGCCTGCAGGACGGGCAAGGATGGGGCCAGCGGCTCAGCCTCGCCGGCCACCGGGAAAGCACCTGCCCCGCTTGAACGGGGCGGGCGAGAGGGGAAGCCCGCAGCGTGGCCCAGCCGGCTGCGGGCCATTGGTGCGCCTGCCCTGCTGCCTGCAGGGCGGGCAAGGATGAAGCCGGTGGCTCGGCCTCACCGGCCGCCGGGAAAGCGCCCATCCCGTTCCAACAGGGTGGGCGAGAGGGGAAGCCCATGGCGTGGCCCAGCCGACCACGGGCAGTTGGTGTGCCCACCCTACTGCCTGCAGGGCGGGCAAGGATGGGGCCTGCGGCTCGGCTCGTGGAGCCGCAGTGCAAGGGCAGAAGAGCCGCATGCGGCTCTCGAGCCGCAGGTTCCCTACCCCGGTCTACAAGTAGGGTATAATGTTCATTGTATCTTCTACTTTATGTTACATATTTTATGTTCTATGTTTATGTTACATATTTTATATTAATGTTCAGTTTTTAAGTTAGAAGGTTAAGAATTGCATTGCGGCTATATCTGCTAAGTTAGAGAAGCAACTGGCAAGGGCAGCTCCCACTACAGGAAGTGGAAGAAAAACTTGTTTCTGCCTTCCTATATGAAGTGGTGAGTATCACCCAAGCAAGATGTCCTCCTGTTCTCAGGGAGAAGGACCCTTCTCTGTAAGTTTCCAACAGACCGTTCTCTGTGCCTTTTCTGCCTGGAAGATAACACAGCAGAGCTGCCTGTTCTTTCTGTCACCAATTCACCCTGAAAACAGGATTGGATAGAGCTGGACTCTTATCTATCTGGACAAAACATCTGGCTCTTTTCTAAGGCTTTAGCTGTGCACCAGCTGAATAAAACCACATCCCCTTTTCTTGGCTATGTCTGTTCTGAAGGGAGAAACCTCTTGTATGACAGAGCCTCCAATGCAGAAGGGCTCTTTTCTAAGGCTTTGGCCTGTCTTAACTGAAAAAATCCCTCTCCTTGACCTTGGTAGGATTTGGGAGCCTGGAGGCATGGCCTGGTGGAGACTGCCTGACTGATGGACTCCCTCCCCTGTCCATTCCAAAGGAAAAGGCTGCAGGCATAGCCTAGCACAAACTGCAAGACTGAAGTATCCCCTACCCCTCTTTCTATCAGCTCCAAAGACCTCTGTTGAATCTGACAGCCTGGAGGTAAGCCTGGCAGAGACTGCGTGACTGAAAGCCTCCTTCCCCCTCTTGGATCTGAGAGTCTGGGAGTGTGGCTGTCAGATCTGAAAGCAGAAGGCCTGGAGGAATGGCCTGACGAAAGTCCTCCCTCCCCTTCCTGTCCATTCTAAGGGGAGAAGGCTAGATGTGGCTTGATGGATGCTTCTTTCAAAGGCTTAGCTATGCCTGATTGAAGGAAACTTTTTCCGGCTGCCCTCTGGATTTTGCTATTTTGCACTGTAAAATCCAGCTGCAAAGTGCATTGAAAGTTCATTGAAAGTGCATTCTGCATGGGTGAAAGTGCCCTCAGTTTTCAGGGGAAATCTTTGGAGGCATGGGTTAACAATGCCTTGCAATTCTTAATGTCTCTTTGTAAAATGTATTCGGTATCAGGAGGGTTTTGGTGCTTTTCAGTTTGGTTGTTTGGACCTCTTTACCCGCTGAGGTTTTTGGAGAGTTGCTGAAGATTTCTTATTCATGTTTGTTATGTTCTGAGACAGTGAACAGGTTTAAGGCCTGCTGAGCTTTTTACTACTCAACACAGCAGCCTGGGTCCATCATTTTCCTGAAGTTTCTTAGCACTAATACAAAATTCTGTGGGGTTTTCAGCACAGGTACTGTTTCTAGCAGAGACAAGGCTTGCTATTACTTCTTCATGGGGAGTTCAGAACTAATCACCAAGCATGCTTTTTGGAGGAAAGCCTGAACAGTTTGCTTCTCTTGGTTCTCATGGTAACCTTCAGAATTTTCAGTGACGCTCCTTGATGATGATGTTTGGTGCTCCATAGCTGCTTCTGTTTTCAGTATCAGTGATATGCAAACAACTCTTTGCCCAATCCTTTTGCAGGCCATTTCCCCCCTATTGGTTTCATATATGCCTCTGCTCTGTTTTTTTTTTACCAGGAAATAGCACTGACTCTCTCTTCTGGGAGACAGCTGATATTTCAACTGAATTCAGAGTGCCTTTGGAGTCACTCTTATGTGACAGCAATTGTGGTGAAAGCCTTGTGGTGTAGTAGTCAGAGTGTTTGGCTAGGATCTAGGTTCAAAGCCCATTCTGTCTGAAAAATTATTTGAGATCTTGTGCCCATCTTGTTATCTCAACATGACCTGCTGTGGGTATCTGGTGAGGATGTTAGAGCCTTTACTACAATTCTTTAGCAAATATATGCTTGATTCTACCAATTACTTCTATTGCTATTGATGGCCTGCAGGTTAAAAAGGATTTCATTTCTGATTCAACCACTACGGATGTCTCCTGAACTTTTCCTTTGGTGTGGGACCTTGATATACTGTCTCGTGTATGATGGTGGTACTCAGTAAATCTGTTCTTCTCCTGGAGGCAGAGGACATCTTCCAACCCTTTCTCAGGGAGACAGGAACTTGAAAGTTGTCACTTCCTGTGAAGGCATGGATGCCTATCTTATCTCCAGTATTTTTCCTGCCTCAGCAGGAAACTTTGTTTAGGCTCTGTTGTATTTTTCTTATATAATATGTTATTTTTCTGTTTTGTCTGTGTTCCTGTCTGGGTGCCTTCCCTCGTCCTTTTTTTAGTTCAGGAAAGGCAAGGAAGCCTCTTGCTGTGCATTTTGCAGTCGTAGCTTCCTTCCAGCCAAAACCTCTGGGCTCAAGATGGCGGCCCGCACCTTTTCTCCTTCCAAGGAGACCTTTGCAAGGTCTTCTGCAGAGGGGACCAAATCAACAGCCAGAGTTTCCAACGTTGGAAAGAAGTAAGGGGGGGGGGATCTGTCTCCCAGCTATCTAAGAAGTCTCTGGCCAAGCCGAAGGACCTGTGCCCCAAGAAGCAGCGGGGAGCTGTTTCAGGAGACATGGAGGAGGAGGTCGACACCAGCGTCCCATATAGGGTCTCAGCAGGTGCCATCCAGCCACAAGAAGTGGTGGACCTGGAGGCCGCATCGTTGCAGCATGCTACCAACCCATATAGGGCCAGGGGCGCGCTGATCAGTGCAATAATCATCTCAGCCATTCCAGCACCCCAGATAGGGCTGCAGAGGGCATTGGCGATTCCTCCATCCAGACAGAGGCTTCGAATCTACTCTACTTCAGGTAAAATCGAGGGGAGGAGGGGGGGAGGAATCCCATCACCCAAACCTTCTTCAGGGTCAGTCTTGGCAAAATGCTTCCCCCCAACAGTTGATCAATATGTTTAGACAAACTATTAGGGAAGAGATCCACCTTTATCACAGTGGAAGTTCCAGACGCCCTAGAGATCCTTCCAGTTCTCCTTCCCAGTCCCCCCTTCCAGCTTCTGGCTTCCTTCACCAGGACTCTCTCCGCTTCCCTGGAGATGTTGAAGTTAGTGAGGGGAAAGAGGGGGAAACATCTGACAATTTTTCTGAACCAGAAGCCGTTCCCACAGTTGTAGGCGAACAGGCTATAAGATTCTTTAGGCAAGAGGATCTCAGTTTTCTGATTGCAAAAACCATTTCTGCCTTGGATCTCCAGGATCCGGAGGATGCTGAGGACCCCTTAGTCCCCTCTTCCTCTTCTTCAAAATCCACTAAGGCACAGATGTCAAACTCGCGCCCCTCCAGATGTTATGGGCTACAGTTCCCATAATCCCCTGCCAGCATCATGCATGGGAACTGTAGTCCATAACATCTGGAGGGGCACGAGTTTGACACCTATGCACTAAGGGTTGCTCCAAAGGAAAGAAGGACTTCTTTACACATGAGGAAGCTGCCCCTGATTTCTTTCCCCTTCCAGAATACTTTGAAAGGTACATCAGGAGGAAATGGTCAAACCCAGCAGTCAACAAAGGGTTTCCATCTAACTTTAAAAAGCTCCACACTGCCGAACTAGGGCCATAGGATGCTTCAAACCCGCTGTAGCTGCCCTCCAGTCAGGAGGACTTGTGTCTAAGGATGGGGAGGGGTCCTTACAGGACCCGATGGATAAGTGTACTGATGCCATCCTGAAAAGAGCCCATGAGGGTTTGGCCCTTGCCGTTAGGGTTAGAGGGTTAGGATTAGAGGTTGGCTGTGCAGAATCCTAGAGTTGATCCCTCCCAATGAACAGGGTTTAAGGGAAGGTGTGGAAAGGGTCCTTTGGGGAGTCTCATACCTGGCAGATGCTACCTTCAACTCTCTAATGATGGTGGCCAGATCTATGGTGACAGCAGTGGTTGCCAGACACAATACGTGGCTCCGATCCTGACCAGCTGATTTTCACTCAAAACAACTGGTTTCAGGTTATTTCTTCTAAGGGGGAAAGCTGTTCGGATCGGAACTAGACCAAATCTTAATTGAGACCTGTGATAAGAAAAAAGCCATGCCCAAATCTATTAGGGTCAAGCATAACACCTCGAACACAAGACCTGGTTCTACATTCAGGTCTCACAAGACATTGCCTAGGGCTCCCTGGGACGGGAGGCGCTGGCAACCCCAGCAGTCCTTTCGTAAGCAAAACAATTACAACAATAACTCCTTTTGTCCCTCCTTCAAAAATGACAAGCCCTTTAGAGCAGACAAAGCCCCCAGAACCTGACTGCCAGGCACCGCTGGTCGGCGGACTGCCAGGGAACTGTCTGATCAGCAAAATCTAAATGACAGTTGCCTCATGACACAGCCTCATTCTGGGATTAATTGGAAGAGGACTGTGATTGGTTAGTAAACTGTATATAAGGCAGCACTGTGCTTAGCATTGTGAGACACTTGTCTTCGCACCGTCTGGCGGAGCACTTTGTGAGAGGCATGAGAAAATTGTATACATCTGAATGGACGGAATTCATCCAGTCAATAAAAGAAACAGTAGAAAAATCTTCAAAAATTATAAATCATCTACATCCCTCTTAAATAAAATAATCTTATGCCAAAAGGGACAACAGTCACAATATAGGTCAGTGATGGCGAACCTTTTTGAGACTGAGTGCCCAAATTGCAACCCAAAACCCACTTATTTATTGCAAAGTGCCAACATGGCAATTTAACCTGAATACTGAGGTTTGAGTTTAGGAAAAACAGTTGGCTCTGAGGCGCATGTTACTCAGGAGTAAGCTTGGTGAAGCAACCGTGCAACGCTTCAAATGGGTGCATCACGACCGTAGGAGGTTTTACTCAGAAGCAAGCCCCACTGCCAGCAACCGAGCTTACTCCCAGGTAAACGATCATGCCCAGGTCAGCCTAGAGGTGTGTGTGTGTGTGTGTGTGTGTGTGTGTGTGTGTGTGTGTGTGTGTGTGTGTGTGTGTGGTTGGTGATTTTATGCCCCCCCCCCACATGATGAACTCTGTGCTCGCGTGCCCACAGAAAGGGCTTGTGAGTGCCACCTCTGGCATCCGTGCCATAGGTTCGTCACTGTTGATAAAGATCTTCCCATTCTTCTGCTTCCAGACAAGGAAGAAAGGGACAGAAGAACAAAGGGAACAAATGAGCCAAGTCCATCTGCAGATAGGTTAGCCTGTTTCTGGGCAGAATGGAAAAATATCACAAAATGATTCCTGGATTTTGAATATAAAAATTGTTTGGTTTTGATTGGAATTTAAATCTCTGCCTCACTGTCCGCCTACTGTGCCTGATTCTCATTTGCCACCCCCCCCCCCTCACTATTGCAGGAAATGGAAGAATTGCTGCATAAGAGGGCTAAAAATAAGATTGATTCTGTGTCTTCTATGAAAGGTTTTTAATCCCATATATTTTCTAATAGAGAAGAAGGGTGGCGATAAAAGACCGATCATGGTCAAGAATTTCAATAAGCATCCCCACATTAGGAAGTTTAGGATGCTGTCCTTTACAGATGTGCTCCCCTTTCTGAATAGGGAGAGGAGCTTTGCAGTATTGGATCGCAGAGATAGATACTTCCACATTGCTGTTCATGAGAGATGCAGATGTTACCTTTGTTTTTCCTGTGGTGACCAGCGGTATGAATGTTACCTTTCATTGTTGCTCCCAACTTGAGGGTCTTTACCAAATGTATGGCTGCAGTGGTAGCACACTTTTCTTTACATGACTGCAATATTTTCCCTTAGGTAGACAATTAGTTATTGGTTGGTGAATCAAAACACATTTCTCTTACAATGCAAGACTGGGTTTAGTGATTAATGATTCAAAATCTAAATTGTCTCCAGTTTGACCCATCCAGTTTGACACATTTCATTGGTGCCCTTTTAGACTCCTCTTTAGACTCCACTGGCTAGGCCATTTCTACCCACACCAGGGGCCTTGGCAACTTCTCAGGAAAATTTATAGCATTCACATCCAGAAAGTATTGGGATTGATGGCTTCCGCTAGTGCAGTAGTCCAATATGCTAGGTTGCACATGTGCCTATGCAGAATTGGTTAATTCTGAAATTTAATCCCATCTCAGACCCATAATGGTCAAAACACTCCATACCAACATCAGTTCTTCCTTCATTGGCATGAAGGGAAAATCCCAATAATCTCCATCCAGGAGTTATGTTGGGGTGTTTCACTATACAGATGCCTCATTAGCTGATTGTGGCAAGTATTATGCAGGTTTTCAACCTGGGGGCTTTGGATCCCCGTAGAAGCAAACCTACACATTAAGCTTTTGAAACTACAAGGAATCAAATGCGTCTTTGTCACTTTTGCAACATTCATCTGAGGGAAAGCTATCAATGGGGCATGGACAATATGACTGCCAAATACTACATTACTAAACAAGGTGGTACCAGATCCCTTGTGCATTGCAAAGAGGCAGGCAATATCTGGCATTGGACTATACACAACACAAATGTGTCTGCCATTTATATAGCAGGGTGGGACACCACATTAGCAGACACTCTGAGCAGAGTGCATCATATTCAGCACAAGTGATGTATCAACTTCAAGTACCTTCCCCCCATATTTCAACAATGGGGTTGGCTGGACATAGGCCTCTTCACCTCCCAGAACAAGTGTCCCACATATTGCTCTAGAGCAGGGGTCTGTAACCTGTGGCTCTCCAGATGTTCATGGACTACAATTCCCATCAGTCCCTCCACTAGGGCAGGCATAGGTCAGGGCTCCATAAGCGATGCCTTCCAATTCCACTAGGGCAGAGGTTTCCTATGCCTGTTTCCTTTATTCCCTCTACTAAACAGAGTTGTTGCAAAACTAAAAGGGGACAGGGTTATGGGTAGTCCGGGCACACCTTTCTGGAATAGGTGGGCGTAGTTTGCCAGTGTGTGGGCAATGGTGGAAGGGAACTGAATCCTTTTTCCCATGCAGGAGGACCTCCCTTGCAGGAGATGTCAGCAGTGTGATGCGGCAGCCAAGAAAGCTAATGCGATTCTCAGCTGCTTCAATAGTAGTGTCTAGATCAAGGGATGTAATTGTACCTCTCTATTCTGCATTGGTTAGACCTCACCTGGAATATTGTGTACAGTTCTGGGCACCTCAATTCAAGAAGGATATTGACAAGCTGGAATGGGTCCAGAGGAGGGCAACCAAAATGATAAAAGGTCTGGAATTCATGGGGTGGGAAAGTTCTCGCTGGACTCTCCACGGCCTAGCTTGAGTTGGGATGGGAGGACACTTTCTTCGGGCCTTCTTTGGCCAAGGGAGCTTGAAGAGGGGTGGGGTGAGGAGAAATGTTAAATGCTCAGAAATAACACCCCCTCCAATGCACACATATAGTCAGGATTTCCTCCTTCAGTTGTAAATAATGATCTAAGTAATCTCAGATCCACTGCAACTTAAGTCAGTTTCAATTTTATTGCATCAATTAAAACAACATTAACAGTATTTCAAAACTCTCACCAATTAGGATAGGTTGAATCATCAATTTACATCTAAACTGTTACTTTTTAACCAGCAAATTTGTTCTGAAGAAAAACCTTTAAAACATGTAAAATGTTTAATCTAAAATATTCACCATAAAAATTAACAACAAAATAGAATTTGTTTCACCAGGGAGCTAACACATGTATTTATGCCTTACATCCACATTCCGTGTTCCCTGTCTTGACTGTGGTCCTGGAACGTGGTGTTTGTGTGTCATCACTCTGATGACCTGCTGTGTTTCACTGAGTCCAGATATGCATAATCCTGTATAAGAAAAAATTGCATACTTGAGAAAACCTCTTATGTGTCTGCTGTAAAAACATTTGGTTTAATCAGTGTAAAATACACAAAAATAAATATTTGATAGAATGCAGATTCAAAACAACGATTCTTAAGTAGAAGAGATGGGGCAGTCTGTTTTCATGGAGTAGCACCTCTTATGGTCATTTGCAGGATTGTAGCTCTTTGATGACCCTGAGACCCTCAGTCTGCCCCTGTCTGGATCATATACAGAAAGTCAATGGCTTTACTCCTGTTGCAGCAAAATTGCTCCTTAATCCACAGTCTTCCTTTTTTTCTTCAACTACCTTCCCCCATCACAACTAGAGGAAAGTAAGACGTTGGCTGAGATCCTGAAGTCAGGAGAACAGCTGACTCTGCTAGAGGTCCCTTCCCCATCTAAGGCTTCACTTATTCTGGGGAAGGAGTGGAGAGGTAGAGTGAACTCCAAATGATCATCCATGTTCCATCCAAGTAACATGGTATGGTACATAGAGAGTGTGACTAGCCCAACTGTGACTAGCCCAAGGTCACCCAGCTGGCGTGTGTTGGAGTGTACAGGCTAATCTGAATTCCCCAGATAAGCCTCCACAGCTCAAGTGGCAGAGTGGGGAATCAAACCCAGTTCCTCCAGATTAGAATACACCTGCTCTTAACCACTATGCCACTGCTGCTCCTATTTTTAGGGGAACGTAATCCCCTATTTTTAAAAGTAAACTACAATTATTGTCTAAATTCTGATTTGTGGTCCCTTAGGAGGCAGTTTTGCATATCCTGAGTGGATTTTCTGGAAGATGACCTGATTTTTAATTAATTCAGTCCAGAAGGAAACAGATGGGCTCCTAAGGAATCCAGCTGATAAACAGATCAATTGCACGCTGCAGCAGAACTTTGATGCTGCCTCCATAGCAAGTATGCAGTTTGCTGGAGCTGTGTATTTATGGACCGCAGGCCTTTCTGTCTTAATAAAGGCTCTCTGGCCTCCCCCCAGCAGGCCACCTCCAGGTCACAAAGCAGTGGCATCTGGATGCCTGCTGCTCCCCGGGCTTGCAGAAATCCTCTTGCCTCCCCCCACTCCAACAGGCCACCCCTGGGTTGGTTCCTGGACCCAAAGAGGCCCTCCCATCTGCCCCCACCCCTGGACCATGGAGCAGCAACCCCTACTGGCTCCCCTACCCCAAGCATCCCCATTCTCCCACTCCAAGCTTCACCTTTCCATCCTCACTCACCTCAATACTCACTTTTTGACTCCCCCCAACTCAAGCCACACCTTCCAACCCTTCCACACCCCAAGCCAATCCTTCCAATTCTCCCCTCACCCAAGATTCCCCATTCCACCCTCTCCCACCCCAAGTCTCACCTTGGCACCCTTTCCCACACCGCACCTCAGATTTCCACCCTTCCTTTCCACCCTCCTCACCTTCTCACTCACCCCAAGCCACACTTTTCCAACCTCTCCCACCCCCCAATCACAGACCCAGGACTAGGTAGGTGGGAAGTGTTGTGCTGGGAGAGTGTGTGTAGGGAAATGCCTGTTCCAGTAAAGTCCATTGCAGGGGGAAATGCCTGCTTCTGCACTCTAGCTAGGGCCCCATTGCATTTCCATTGTTTGTGTGGGGGTTTTCTTTGTTTTTAACGGTGGCTTGCCTCAGGCCTCTGAGAGGTGGGGCATCTGGTGAGTCACCAGCTCTGTTTAGCTACCATCCAGCCCTTTGAGCAATCTCTGAGAGGCAGCAGCACATGTTGTAATCTCTGAGAGGCAGTGGAAGGGAGCAGAAGACAGCTGAACAGAGATACAAAGATGAGCTCTGCTTTTGGGGGGTTGTTAAAACTTAACTGGGTGTGTTTTTGAGGGCTTGTGTGTTTGTTTTTGGAGGGTTTGAGAAAGCTTTTGTTTGTATGTGAGGTTTTCTCTGTTGTTAACTGTGTGCTTGTCTCAGGCTTCTAAAAGGTAGGGTTTCTGGTTAGTCACCAGCTCTATTTAACTGCCATCCAGCTTTTTTGATCAGTCTCTGAGGGGCAGCAGTGTGCACCTAGTGGTGTACAGTTTTTATCAGTAAGTACCTATCTTTTGGGAGAGAGTGGAAGGTGAGTTAGAGACGATTGAGGGTAGAGGCTTCAGCCACAAGGTCTCAGACCCTGGAGCTCAATGAACAAGGGCTTGGTTAAACAGGCAAGGCTAACACTCATTTTTGGTGGGGGAGTTTAGTGGGGGACTTTTTGAAAGGGGGACCTATAGATCTGTTTCTGTACTGTTTAAGACTACTATAAATGGATAGTCAGGAAGCTGCTGCAGTCCCCTACAACAGCTGTGCTGTGTTGTTGTTGTTTTTTTGCTGCAGCTGTATCGGCAGCAAATGCAAGTTGGTTGCTCTCTTGGAAAAGAATGTCCATCAGCTTGAAGCATGAGTATCTATTATTCAGCCCTTTAAGAAGAATGAAAATTTCCTGGACAGGGTGAAGCAGACAGTACTGAGTGGGGAACACACTGGGAATCTCACTGAGGAGCACGGCAGTTCTCAAACACAGGAGGTGGGCAATTAAAGGACTGTGGCTTATAGAAGTAGAGGGACCAGGGAGCATTCAGTGAGTTTGAAGCTATACAGTCAATTTGAAGTTCTCTCCCTTGTCTGTAAGAATAAGGAACAGGCACATGAGCAACAGAGTCAGCCTTCAGATAATGTACAATTGGCAGAAGGGTTCAGCCCATGGAACGGCCCCTGCAAAACTGCAGAAGAGATGTGTGGTGGTGGTAGGAAACTTCCTGCTGAGGGGAACAGAAGCAGTGATATGCTGGTCTGCTAAGATGTCTTGAGAGGTGTCCTGTCTTGGGGCAAAAATATGTTATGTCACAGAGAGGCTGACAAGACTTGTCAAGCCCACTGACTGTTACCCCTTCCTTTTGATCCAAGTGAGAACAAGTGAAATTGCAAAACATAGCTTTTGGGAAATCACAAGGGATTTAGAGACTCTGAAGGATCTGGATGCCCAAGTCATCATTTCATCTCTATTCCCAGTTGAAGGACATGCCCAGGGTGGGAAAGAAGAAGAATGGAGGTAAACAACTGGCTTCACAGGTGGTGCCACCCGGAATGTTTTGGTTTGTTGGACCATGATCTGTGGTTTTATGAAGATGGACTACTGGGAAGGGATGGGTTGTACCTCATGATGATAGGTAGGAACAATTTTGCTAGAAAGCTCACAAACCTTATCAGGAGGGCTTTAAACTGAGTTATGTGGGCGAGGGGGGAGAGTATTCAAGTATGAAGAAATTCATCAAGTACAAGAGATAATACTCTGAAGGTTATAGAGAGAACTGAGCAAATAGTCCAGGAACCCAACAGTGGGAAGGAAAAAACCTTAAATATGCAGCCAGAGGGAATGAACCCTGGTCTTAGATGTCTCTACACTAATGCACAGTGTATTGGAAATAAAGAAGACAAGCTTGAACTTTTAACATGGCAAAGCAAATATGATATAATAAGCATCACTGAAACCTGGTGGGATGATTCTCATGATAAGAATGTAATAATTGAGGGGTACAACCTATTTCAGAGAAATAGACCAACTAGGAAAGGAGGAGGAGCATTATACATCAGGAATGATTCCACCTGTGAGCAGGTTCATGTCTTAAATTCTGGAAGCCAGGTTGAGAGCATTTGGGTAAAAATTAACTGGGAGGGAAACAACAGTGATCTTATTGTAAGGGTCTATCACAGACCCGCAAGAGTTGGATGATGCCTTTCTGGAACAGATGACCAAACTTTCAGAAAGGAGAGAAATAGTAGTAATGGGAGATATCAATTGTCCTGAAATGTGTTGGAAGTCAAATTCTGCCAAGATTTTAAAGTCCAATACATTTTTCACTTGTGTGCAGGCAGTTTCATGGTTCAGAAGGTGGAAGAAGCAACCATGGGATTGGCTATTTTAGATTGGCTCCAAACCAATAATGATGAATTGGTTAATGGGGTAGAAGTGGTAGGATCCTTGGATGGGAGTGATTATGTTCTCCTGGAATTTGTTATACAATAGAAAGGGGATGCCAAGCATAGTCAGACACACATTCTAGACTTTAAGAAAGTTGATTTCAGGAAACTACTGGGGGTGATCCTCTGGTTAAGAATATTAAAAGAGAAGGGAATGCATGATGAATTAGATTTTTTTTAAAGTCAGATCTTGAAGGCACAATTTCAAACAGTTCCAATGAGGATGAAAAACAGGATGTATCTAAGGAAACCAGGATGGATGTCTAAAGAACTTTCAACTGAACTAAAATTTAAAAGGGACATGTACAAGAAATGGGGAAATCACCAAAGAGGAATTCAAACAAAATAACCAGGATATGTAGGGAGAAAGTTGGAAAAGCTAAAGTTCAGAATGAGTTCAGGCTTGCCAGAGAGGTTAAAAACAATTTTAAAAGGTTTTTTTAGTTATGTCTGTAGCAAAAGGAAGAAAAAGGTTTTGATAGGTCACTGTGAGGAGAAGATGGCAAAATGCTAACGGGATGGAGAACAGTCAGAACTACTCAACACTTTCTTTGCCTCAGTCTTTTTCCAAAAGGAAAACAGTGCTCAAACAGGGGGAAATGGAACAGAAGATACAGTAAGGGAAATTCAGCACAGAATAAATAAAGAGATAGTACAGGAATATGTGGCAACTTAAATGAATTCAAATCTCCAGGGCCTCTCACCTCTCAGTTTATAGAATTGTTAATCAGGTTAATCAGGCAACACTATCCTGTGCTACTTTCCAGAATGTGGTCTATTGGCCATGCAAGGATTCCACGAGATGATATGATTTCCTCATGAAGGCAACAGGACTTGATAAAGCTAATTAACTTGAATACCTCTTCTCATTTAGTTCTAAGTATAACTGTGAAAGTCTTAACATTGAACTTTAAATTGAAGATATCAAAATTATATTAAACTTTAAATTTAGCATAAGTTTAAACTTACTGTACTATGCATACTTTGAAAGCTGTCATCTGTTCCTGTAAATTCAAAGAATTTTTATTTCTCTAAAGCACAAGAAACCATAAAACATTACATTACAATATTACATCTTTTCTCCATATGTCCTGTTTAACAGGCTTTGAATATTTCAGAGGCTCAATTTAGATGTCAACCAGCTGAAGTTTGACTGTGATGAAATGATTAATTATCAGCTTACAAGTGCTCTCCTTACTTGCCTCATACAGCACACCAAGACTGATGTTTTCAACCAACTCCATTTCCCCATAACATCTCAGTGCATGCATCTTAACTGAGTTTTGTTTCTTTCCCAGTAATGAAGATTCTTAACCAGGATTCAACTTTGTTTAAGAATCGCAATAGAATCGCAATCAATAGGAAGGAAACAAACCTCAATTGGATAAAATTTGTCAATTCAGACTTCACAATAAGTTAAATTTAGCTAAAGATTTCATTGGTGCATTTCTTGGACGTATACTGCATAATGTCTTGACTGGGGAAGGAGTGAAGGAATGCTATTCATGAGCAAGGTACAGTTCATTTATTTCAGTTAAGTGCAGCTGAAATCTTATCCTTGCTACTTTTTTTTCACGATCTATCAAAAATACGCATGCAGTATTATACTTTCCAATACCACCTACTTCACATCACCACACAGAATAACGGTTTTTCAAATGTTCAGCCTACCTCATAAAGTTATATCATTGTTTATTCATTTTGCTAGTAAAATGGTTTGAAAGCCTAGCTGTTGCATACACTTGCACATTACAACCTATACATTCCGTGGCTTCACTGCAACTGTTTTCAAGGATCTTTATAAGAACATAGAACTGGAGACTAGGCATGAAGCTAGAAAATGATTAATTGTGATCTGACCCAAATCATGTTCATGTTCCCGATCTAAAAATAATTGTATTGTCAAAGGCTTTCACAGGCAGATTCAACTGGTTGTGGTGGGTTTTCTGGGCTGTGTGGCCGTGGTCTGGTGGATCTTGTTTCTAACATTTCGCCTGCATCTGTGGCTGGCATCTTCAGAGGGATAGCACAGAGGGAAGTCTGTTACCCACCACAACCAATAAAAATAATTGTTTCTGACAGTTGTCAGCAGTTAGAAATTTCCACTTTCATAGTTACCTAACATCTTGTTGTCTGATTTCATTTTCTTAGGTAGCAAGTAAAGAGAATGACTCTGCAGATATATATATTTGACAAAGTTATCATCCAACCAGAACAGTTAGCTGAACTTCTTGCCAAACAGGATGCCTCCATTTGTTATTTATATATATATATATATTTGTCAATTATTGCACCATCTCACTGGTTTTGGATGCCGTTCTGATTCTACAAAAACCAAAATCTTTTTGGGCAGTATTTTATTCTGTGGCCTGCACTATTTTATTCTGTGGCTGCTTGTTCATTCAATATGGTTGGATGGGGGCAAAACTAGAGACAAAGGGTTAGGTTGTTTTTAATAGTACTCTCCCAAAGTACTATTAAAACATGAGGGCGTCCAATGATGCTGATGGGCAGTAGATTCAGGACAGACAAAAGGAAATACTTCTTTATAAAACTGATCAAATTCGCTGTCAGAGGATGTGAGGTTGGCTATAGGCATACACAACTTTAAAAGTGGATTAGATTAATGGAGGATAGGTCTATCAGAGTGGCTATTAGACATGGGGGTTAAAGGGAGCCTCCACATTCAGAGGCAGCAAACCTCTGAATGTCAGACCAGGAGGCAACATCAGGGGAAGGGCCACCATGCCCTATTTTTGATCCCCAGAGGAACTGTTTGGCAATTGTGTGAGACAGGAACCTGGATTAGATGGACCACTGATCTAATCCTAGTATGTTATTAAAACTGGGCTATCTAGTCATAAACAAAACTGGAGGACATGGGTGAAAAAATCAAATTATACCATCCCACACCCCAAACCTTGCTTCCTTCCACTGATTGAAGTATATTTTCCAGATGACAGAAAATGAGCTGAGTTGTAAGAAAAATGTGGAACTAGAATGCAGCAAAGTGTGATGTATGTTCCTTTAAGTATGATTGTTCCCCTAGCACACCTGATGATCATTAAGCAATCCCATCTCTTTAGTCAAGAACTTCAACTCTTGGTTCAAAGAGCTGGGGTCTCATGCTCACCTATATACTTTGGTATGATCCCTACTAAAGTCCAAATTGCTTGCTATTTAAAGATTCTATTCAATCCCAAACAAAGGTGGGCACCTACTAGAGCTAGGTGCATCTCTTTCCCTTCAGCCTTTCTTCAAGGGCGTTTTTTGAGGACCCCTAAACAAGACTGGGTTTGCTCTCATTGCACCAATACTCCTGAGACGATGCTGCACATTTTATTTGATTGTCCCAAATATGCTAATTTTAAACCTGATTTTCATTGCATTATTCCTCCTCTGTTAAGGCATTCTGCTCCTAACCTTTGGGCTTGTTTTTTGTTAAATAATAGCTCATTTGAGATATTGGAGACGGTTGTAGATTTCTTGGGAAAGGTTCTGGTAAGTTGATCCTCCCCTGTATTTCAGATTTTGCACTGTTTGTTTTTGACTCTGTATTTTTAATGCCGATTAAAGGTTTATTTGATTGATGATAATTAAGCCTGGTGTTTTATCATGAGCTGGTAGATTTTGTTCTCTGTCTATGTTCAGAGACTTCGTGTCTCCAGGTTTCTCTCTTTATTAAACTCAACTGCTGTCCTATGAACATGTCTGAGGATTGCTTGTTTGCTGCGACTAGGAGACATTACATCCAGGAATGGGGTAGTGTGGTGGTGGATTCCATTGCCTGTGTGCTTCTTTTTTGTAAAATAAACAGGTTCCCTCCACTCTTATTTAAGGACACCTTAAATGGATGGAATACCTGCATACAAATTCACAGCTGCCTGTGGCCATGATGCAAGTGTAAATTTTAATTGCCTACACAAAAGGGACACTTTATCCTTCTGCCAGAAATTTGAGAAGAAAAATTGTTCAGGTAAGGGGCGCAATTGAAGATGTGTTTACCACTGAAATGAATGGGAACAATTATCAGACTGATTACCTAATATTAATAGCTCTAATTTTAATTTTCAGGTACCTGAAGCTTCTAATATGTTGCAATAACCAAATTTGTTTTTGGTGTATTTCTTCTGCAGAAAATTTTTAAGATACATGAAAGGGTTTTTCTTGTTATTTTTGTCCCTCATCATCTACCAAGATCTTTTGTCCCTCATCATCTACCAAGATCCCTACACTTTTTACTACCACACCCCTCTTTCTAGAACACCCCCCCCCCCAAGCATACACACACTTTGAACTGCACCCTGATCATGTACCATTGCAGCCTCTCCTCTGAACAATGAAGTGAAGTCTGCTTGGCAGTTAGAGATATCATAAGCAGAATAAAAAAAAGTACTCTCTGAAAACTGCAGAGGAGGGACCAGGGTCATATGGAACCCTTCCCCCTCGTTCCCTCTTGGTCCCCTTCCCTTTCCCCTTCTTTATCCTTCCCTTTTCCTTGACTTTCCTTTTACTTCCCCACATTTTCCTTCACTTGGCTTGATGGCTGGGAAATTTTAAGAATTTAAAAAGTTAAGACCTCATGATGCCAGTTCTTAGTTTAAATTGCAAGGGGAAGAACTGATGAGGGCGAGTTTCCCTTAACATCTCCTGCCCTGTGACTCCTTGCCAACCCCCAGCTCGTGTTCATGTAAATCCAAATGCACTGAAAAATATTTCTAACAAGTCACAATAAAGACAAACTGAATTTGTATTAATACAAGATGTACTTAACTATTCTGGTCTACAGTCTTCAAAATTAGTTTCACTGTTATAACCAGTGTAAACTTTGTTGGCGAGAACTTTTTAAAAATAAATCAGCCACTTTGTGCAATTTATATCATGGAAAGACTGTCCTAAAGTGAGGACCAGTACCAACAAAGTGCATGCCAGGACTCACAAAAGTAAATTAATATGAATACTGACCATAAAGTTGGCGTTATAATGATGTCCTTACAGTTTTTCCCAGTGTGGCCTCATTTGGAATGCTGTGTTCAGTTTTGTTATCCCAACCTTTAAGATAAGGATTCTGATCCTTATAAAGAGATGGATCAATCACTAACTATACTTTTATTGTAGAAAAATGTGGCCTGTTGTAATGTGCCAGGGACTCACAGCTGTTTGGAGTCAGAACAGAACTTTGGTAAATGTTTCTCTTCAGGAGTTGGAACACAATCCTTTCTCCAACCCACGCAAGAAAAGATTTGTGGTCTCTTTTCTATTCTCTTCTCCTTCTCCCTACTTCAGTAACTGTGATTGCTGGAAGCGCTTGATATGTTTAATGATAGTAGGGATAATTTTAAATTGGATTCTATTGATTGTATTGTATTGTTGTTATTGTATTGTTCTCTCCCCTGAGTCCGGTTTGGCGGCCCTAAACCGGTAGAGAGGGATAAAAATCTAAAATAGTTTTAAAAAATGTATTCCGATCATAAAAAGGAATTGACATAATATCAATCAATCAATCAATCAATCAATCAATCAATTCTGATGTTGACAGTTGTGACAGTTGAGTTTTGTAGATCCAGAATAGCTGACAAGGGCAAGTGCAGGAAAACAGACATCAGTTGCTTGGTCCCAATATTTTTTTCTGTGTAATTTTTCCTGTGGCTTACGGTAATTCTAATATTTTTTTCTTGCAGGCTGTTCACTAGAACTTTGTATTTTTGGAAATTTGATGGTAAAGGTTTGAACACTCTATCTTACCATGTCTTGAAGGACCTGCATGAATTTGGCAAATGCTGCTTAATTTTCTGCCATCCTTCCTCCTCATAGGCTCTATGGCCCGTACAACAAATAGCTTTGATGCTGCTGCAGTACCTTGTACCTAGAATATCACCATAGTTATAGTTACACACAATATTTATTCTGCTAGGGCTAATGTAGAGGGCTTCATACCTAGTATTGACCATACCGTAAGGTGACTGTAGGTCCTCATGACTTTCCCAATTTTTACTACCACATACCTCTTTTTAGAAAAAAAATATACCCTACTTTTAACTGCACCCTAATCAGGTACCCTCAGAGGCATAACTACAATGGGGACATCCGGAGACAAATGTCCCAGGCACCCACCATTGGGGGTGCAGAAGAATTTGGGCTCATTTCTTGACAATAATGGGTACCCCCATTATTGATTTAATAATACAATAATAATAGTTTTTTTTAAAAAATGGAATCTATTAATCTTGAATGTTATGGCCAACCGCTGGGAAATGAGGAGCCCTCAGAGGGAGAGCTAGGACAAGAGAGTTCAGTCCAGCCAGAACCCCAACAGGGGGTGAGCTCAGTTCAGTCAGAACTCCAACACAGTGTGACCTCAGCACAGCACCAGCAGGGTGGACTTGAATAACAGGCTAGCCAGGACTCAGAGTCCCAAATACCTGTAGAAGCAGCTTGTTTCACTGACTCTGCACCAGGTGAAGTTTCTCAGGCAGTCACCTCAGCCAGCTGATTGATGCAGACAGTGTTGCAGGAAGGAACTACAGGTTGGATGGGCCCATCAGACTACAACATTGGATAATGGACTCTCAGCTCTGTTTCACTCTTCTCTGCTCCTAGACTTCTCTGAGATTTGGAACTTTATCTTCACTATATTTGGCTCCAAGCAGTTTGCTAGCTGCCTCTGTTGCTCACTGCTGGTCAGGTGGTAGAGACCTGACACCAGATGCCTGGAGCCTGACTCAGCACACTGAACCAAAAAAATTACTGAGAAAAAAGGTGCACACCCTTAGTGATTAGAGCTTCAGAGTAGGATCTGCAAGACCCATGTTTAAAAAATTCTATCTTGCTGTGGGAGCTCACTGGATGATTTTGGACCAATCACATATTTTTAGCCTAATCTATTTCACAAGGTTGATCTGCAGATAAAAAGGAGAAGAGATTAATGTAAGCCGGTTTGGTCCCCAATGTGGAAAAAATACTGTATTTTTCCAAGGTGGAGACTGCAGGAGGGTGGTGGTGGAAAATTTAAGAGAGACTTCACCCCCAGTCTCCAGGAATTTCTGAACCTGGAGTTAGAAACCCTAAGTGGAACTGATCTCTGTAGTGGAGAGATCTGTTGTGATTCCAGAAAAGCTGCTGATGTTGGGGGGGAGGAGGAAGCAGGTGGGGGGTGCAGAATGAGAAGGAAATGGGGCACAAAGAAAGAAGGAAGGAAGGAAGGAAGGAAGGAAGGAAGGAAGGAAGGAAGGAAGGAAGGAAGGAAGGAAGGAAGGAAGGAAGGAAGGAAGGAAGCAAGGAAAGCAAGCAAGCAAGCAAGCAAGCCATGCATGGAGGAGAGAGAGAGAAACGAACAAACAGGGTGGTAGAAGGGAGAGAGACTGAGAGAAGTAGAAGAAAGGGGGAGGAAGCAAATGTGGGGGGAATGGAAGTGTTGCTCCTGCAAGTTTTTTTGTGGGTCCCCACTTGCCTAAGCCACTTCATCAAAACGATAAGTTTTTCCAAAAAAATTGTACAGGCTAAGTGTTTTCCCACTGATCCATCAACAAATGATCACTTTTGTTTCCACCTCCTACACTGGTGTCAAAGATTTTTAATGACAAAAGTGTGGGAGAGCTCATTTACTCTTAACACTAATTAATAATTCATGGTCCAGAAGGTGGAAGAAGCAACAAGGAATGGCAATTTTAGATCTGCTCTTAACCAATAATGATGACCTGATTAGTGGAGTGGAAGTGGTCATGTGAGCATGTTCTCCAGGTGTCAGTGGGACAAGGGAGAGACAAGGGAGCGCATTGCACCAGGCATGCGCCGGGGGCAGAAAATCACCCCTGCCCCCCTGTGGTGCCCCCAAGGCCTCATGGGAAGTGTAGTTCCCACCAGGCCATTTTCAGCCTGAAGGGAACAGGCCAATTCTCAAGCCTGCACTGTTTCACTAAGGTAAGTGTTGGTAGAGGTCGTGCGGAAAACACACAGTATGCACTGGGCGCAGTATGGCCCAGCTACACCTTTGCCTCAAGTTTGTTTTACAGTGGAAAGGGGATGCTAAGTGTAGTCATAGATGCATTCTAGACTTTTAGAAAACAGATTTCAGTAAGTTTAGGAATCTACTGGGTGCAGTCCCGTAGTCAAAAATACTTTTTTTTTTCCAAGCCTTTATTGGCATAAAATAAACATACAAAATCAGCATACAAAATTTGCCCATTATTGCTCACAATTATAGACACTGGTACTAAAATACTAAATACTAAAATATATGCATGGTCCTTCTGTAACTATAGGACATTCCTTCAGCTAAGTTAACTCACTTAAACGTCATCGGATACTGACAGAAGCTAGAAAAATTACTGCTGGCTATATGTGGTCATAATACATAGACATTGGTTGGTATTCATCTAGAATTTTACCTGCCTATTATTGTTAGCAGAAATTTTGCTACATTCTCACACACCTGTGGGATCCATGTTGTTCAAAAGCATAGGTATCTTTAAGAGCATCAGTTAGATTGTTCATACAGAAATGGGATAAGTGCAGATTGTGACATTCTTGATTTTTTGCAAACCTTTGCTACACAATGAAAAAGAGAGTGGTGATGATCGAAGTGTGCTCCCACCTGACCCATATTGCATGGACATAGCCTCCCTCTGTTTATCAATTTGTTGATATCTCGCCATAGAGCAGCATAGAAGCCGCATTAGATTTGAATCTGGCCAGTGTTAAAGCTCTTCTTAATTTAGGGTTGGTGATCCAATGTAAATAATTGGCCATGTGTCCTTGTTCGACCATTGGAATAAGCAGGGTCAGGGGGGGGAACACGTTTTCCTCAAGCATGGCTGTTATCATATCCCCGATACTCTTTGTTCTTAATAGCTTAGTTTTCAAGCAGCTATATGCTTCTGATAGGGAAAGAGGGACTTCAATCGAACTCTAATAAGAAAAAAAAGCCAAGAGTGTTGATTTTTCCCTCAACTAGTTTCTCAGCCACCCCAGAATTTGCATAAGGTCGGAAAGCATGAGGTGTAACAAACTGGAGTGATCCTGCAAATAGTGGATACGTATCCCGTATCTGACAGTTCTCAGCCAGCCCATCGTGGCATATGATGTTTGCCCGAAGTTCCCGTAAACATTTTAGGGCTGCATATGAAGCACAATTTCCTCGGTAAGCCCATAATTTTGTGGAAGAAACGGGATCATGGAGCTGTGTTTATATTTTTGTTTATAGCATCCGATCCAAATTGGTGCTCCATAGAGGAGCTGAGAGTCGCATTTAGCATTGAACACCTTCAAATGCGGATATGAGTATATACTGGTGGCTCCACAGTGAAAAAGAAACGCTGAATTGCTAGGGCACTGGTTAGTTAGCTGCAGCAAGTGCTAATTTCCTATGTACTCGCCCATAATTAAGGTTGCTAGTAAGAGTTATGCCCAAATATTTGAACTGGTTAACTTTGTTCTATGGGTCTGTTATTGATGGTCCATGTATGACTCAGGGTCTTCTAGCCATAAGACCATTATTTTGGTTTTTTTTCATAGTTAATTACCAGTTCGTTCCTCTTACAATATTCAGCACAGCAATTTAAAGAGACTCCAGTGAGACCAACTTTAGTGTGGGAAAGAAGAACGGGTGTCAGTCAGCATACAGTAACGCGGGCTAACGTGTTTGAGTGCTTAGTTTGGGAGACATGCCCATTGGCCTTCTGGAGGGTTGGCACTAGATCACTAAGGAATATATTGAACAAAGTGGGGGCCAATGTACAGCCTTGTTTGACCCCTCTGGTTTTGATGATATTTTCTGTGAAGCTGGGTCCTTTGTTGCGGCTCTTATTCTGCAGCTAGTGCAAGTGTGTAGCTGTTTTATAAGAAACAGTAGTCTGGGAATTACGATGTGTAACGCATACATCAATTTTCTCCACAGTAGGGCTCTAGATATGGAGTCAAATGCCCCTTTTAAATCCAGGAAAGCTGCAAAAAGTTTACGGTTATTATGAGTTATACTTTTGTTAGCTAAGTGTGCTAAAACTGTTACATGATCCAGTGTTGATTTATTTTTAGTGAATCCAATTTGCTCTGGTCCTATTACTTCTGCTTGCTTGACCCAATCTTCCACTCTCCTAAGGAGTAGTTTTGCATATAGTTTGCCAATTACAGATAATAGTCAAAAATACTAAAAGAAGAGGGAGTGCCTGATAGCTGAGAGTTTCTTAAAAGTGAGATCTTAAGAGAACAATTGCAAACAGTTTCAATGAGGAGGAAAAATAGGAGGTGTCTAAGAAGAACAGGAAGGCTGTCCAAAGATTTTTAAGCTGAGCTAAGATTTAAAAAGGACATGTACAAGAAATTGAAAAGGGGGGAAATCACCAAAGAGGAATTCACATAAATAACCAGGATGTGTAGGGAGAAAGTCAGAAAAGCCAAAGCTCAGAATGAGCTGAGGCTTGCCAAAGAAGTTAAAAACAATAAAAAAGGCTTTTTTGGTTATGTCCATAGCAAAAGGAAGAAAAAAGATAGGACAGAGTCATTGCATGGAGAAGTTGACAAAATGCTAACAGAGGATGGAGAAAAGGCAGAACTACTCAACACCTTCTTTGCCTCAGTCTTTTCCCAAAAAGGAAATGGAGCTCATCCAGGGGAAAATGAAACAGAACATACAGTAGGAGGAATTCAGCATAGAATAAAGAGTTAGTGCAGGAACACCTGGCTACTTTAAATGACTTCAAGTCTCCAGGGCTTGAGGAACTACATCCCAGAACTAATCTCAGAGCCACTTGCTATAATTACTGTCCAGTCAGCCTGACGTCAATACCTGGGAAGATTCTGGAGCAGATCATTAAGCAGATGGTCTGCCAGCACTTAGAAGGGAATACTGTGATCATAAAACGTCAGCATGGGTTTCTGAAAAACAAGTCATGCCAGACTAATTTTATCTCTTTTTTTTATACAGTGACAAACTTGGTAGATGAAGGGAATGCTGTGGATGTAGCATACCTTGATTTTAGTAAAGCTTTTGATGAGGTGCCCCATAATATCCTTGCCAGTTAGCTAATGAAATGTGGACTAGACAATGCTGCTATTAGATGGATTTCTAATTGGTTGACTGATCGGACTCAAAGGGTGCTCATCAATGGCTCACCTTCATCCCAGAGAGAAGTGATTAGTGGGGTGCCACAGGGTTCTGTCCTGGGCCCAGTGCTATTCAATATTTTTATCAACGACTTGGATGATGGAATAAAGGGCATGGCTAATCAAATTTTCAGATGACACCAAAATAGGAGGGATAGCTAATACCTCAGAGGACAGTCAGAATTCAAAATGACCTGGACAGATTAGAGAGCTGGGCCAAAATAAACAAAATAAATTTTAACAGAGATAAATGTAAGATACTACACTTAGGCAGAAAAAATGAAATGAACAGATACAGGATGGGTGACACCTGGCTTGACAACACTACATGCGAAAGGGATCTGGGAGTCTTAGTAGACCACAGACTGAACATAAGTCAGCAATGTGATGCGGCAACCAAGAAAGCCAATGCGATTCTGGGCTGTATCAATAGGAGTATAGTGTCTAGATTGAGGGATATAATTGTACCTCTCTATTCTGTATTGGTTAGACCTCACCTGGAATATTGTGTAGAGTTCTGGGCATCTCAATTCAAGAGGGATATTGACAAGCTGGAAGGGGTCCAGAGGAGGACAACCAAAATGGTAAAAGGTCTGGAATTCATGCCCCATGAGGAGAGATTGAGGGAGCTGGGTATGTTTAGTTTGGTGAAGAGAAGATTAAGATGTGACATGATAGCCATGTTTAGATATTTGAAGGGATGTCATGTTGATGAGGGAGTAAGCTTGTTTTCTGCTGCTCCAGAGACTAGGACCAGGAGTAATAGGTTCAAGGTGAAGGAAAAGAGATTCCACCTAAACATCAGGAAAAACTTCCTGACACTACGGGCTGTTCGACAGTGGAGTGTGGTAAAGTCTCCTTCTTTGGAGGTTTTTAAAGAGAGGCTGGATGGCCATCTGTCAGGAGTGCTTCAATTGTTTGTGTGTTCCTGCATTTCAGGGGATTGGACTTGATGGCTCTTGGGCCGCTTCTGCAAGACCACGCTGGGGGTTGGGTTGGCGTACATGACGCTGACCCAACCCCCCCCCCCCGCCCTGGTAACAACAGGGAAGACGGCGCCACACTGCGCCTTCGCCCGATCGACTTACCTTCCCTGCGACCTTCCGGCATGTTGCTGAGGCCAGGGGACACGCCCCCCTGCCTTGCACGACCGCTCTGGAGTCACAGGGTGGGGGGGCATGTCCCCAGGCCTCGGCGATGCGCCGGAAGGTCACAGGAAAGGGAAGTCGATTGGGAAAGGGGGGGATGGTGCCTTCCAGCTGCTGCCATTCGCACAGCAGCGGCTGGAAGCTGCTGTTTTCCAAAAACCTCACTCGGGGAGTGAGGTGGAAAATGGCGGCTTTGCGCCACTGAGGGGGAGCGAGGGCAGTGCAGCTGTGCTCCCCCTTGCGAACAGTTCCCTAGGGACAGCATTTTTGTCGTCCCTAGGGCGCTGTAAACGGCCTGTGCAGAAAGGGCCTTGGGGTCTCTTCCAACTCTATGATTCTATATTCTATTCTACTGTTTTCCTTCCTCTTTTTTAATTTAGGTGTATATTTGTATCCTTTACAGGATACCTGCTATCTCTCCGTAGTAATGAAGCTATACTGTGGACACTTTTTAAAATTCCCTTACCTGGTGGCAGGTTTTAGGTAAAATGCATGGTGCACAAAAAAGCTGTAGGAGCTGGCAGTCTTGTACAGTTCCATGAACAAGAATCACATATTGCATGGTCCCATCATAAATGTCATGTTTGGTATGATTGGGTACATCCAGCACATACACGTTGGAAAGCTGCCCACACATTTTATATGACCAGTCCTGGAATACATAACCATAGAAGATGAATTATAAAATCATTTATAATTAATGATATATAAACTTAATTGTTTACCGGATACAAAACCATCTTTGCATAAAAATCCCACATTTAAAATCTATCCAATTGTGTTATATTTACTGGGGGCGGTGTCTTGGAATGCAAGCTAGAGACTGGATCCTGCAATTTGCCAATGAAAAAAACTCCTGTCCACATATCTTACAGATTCTCTTCACTTGGTACTCCTTTCTGAACCATGCAAATTGAGAAGCTGCCAAAAGGAGGAGGGGGGACACACACAAAATTATACTTTTGCCTCTCTAATCAGTGCAGCTCCACTGATGGGACTGATTTTACCCCTTTCCATGGCAGCTTCCCAGTCTACATGACTGTTAGTTCATGTGGATCCTGTGACACCAGAAATATACTTCCTTGAGGTCTGAAAGATCTGACCTGTGGATCACAGGATTCAGTCAAGAGCTTGCAATCTAAGATGAATATGGCAAGCACTCAAAAACCCTTTTAAGACTAGCGGTCTAATTTGTGATTGATAATAAAGACTTCAGTTCCCATGAGTGTGATAACACAGTCTACAAAGAAGAAATTTAATTCCACATAATTGGTTTATTTCAACACCACCTTTCAAATAAAAATATTCAGTATGATTAGCAACAAAATACAATTCAAAAAAGCTTGGTTAAACTACAATGTTAAATAATGCAATTATAATATAATAATGCTGCTCCCCTATTTCTTATTGTCCAACTCAAAGCACTACTAGAAAAGGCAGTTTGTCAAACCCATATGGAGAGACAGAATTTCAGCATTTGGGGTAACAACTGCAAAAGCTGCACCTCTGCTATGGCAGTTTCCCAGGCTCCCTGGAGCAATCTCAAAACCAACATTTGGCATTAAGTCCAGCAACAGATTAGAAAGTCAGTGTAAGTTGGGCTGTTATGGGCTTTTCAGGCTATGTGGCTATGGTCTTGTCGTTTTTGCCATGGAGAGAAACTTGTGTGCCATGGAGAGAAACATATCTTACTGTGGCATACTTTTGAAGATGCCAGCCATTGACGTTAGCAACAAAAACTACGAGACCATGGCCACCGGTGGCAGAGCACCCACGGAGTGGGGGGGGGGTTGACGTCCCAGGTGGAGTTGCAGTGAAGGCATGGCGGAGCTGTGGCGGGGATATTCTGGGGGCGTTCCAGGACAGGGCAGGAGTGGGTGCCGCCGCTGCGGCAGGGGCGCAGGGTGCACATGCGCCCTGAATGCAATTTCCCCTCATTCCGCCTCTGATGACCACACAGCCAAAAAAACCAACAACAGCTGGTTGATTTCAGCCATGAATGCCTTTGAAAATACATCAGTGTTAAGTTGTATCATACTGGCTTGATATGGGCACTGTCTGTAAGGCTCTTATTTGCTGTATATTGAATGTGCTGAAGTTGATGGACTGCTTTTATGGTCGCCTCCACAGACAATAGTGAAAACTGAATGTTACTAAGGCATGCATAATAGTGACTGGGTCACCTTTCTCCAGAAAAAGTCACAGGGAGATCTTGTCTGAATTGGTAAACAGCATTCCAGGGAATGTCTGACTCTTGAATATTTAAAGACAATATGGAGTCTAGAAGTATCCCCAAGTTTTACACCTAATCTATCAGGGAACATGTAACCTCATCAACTTGCTTTATCAGGAACAAGAGTAGCCAGGTAGATAGAGTTAGGGTGAACAGAGAAGCCAGAGTACACGTTAGAGACAATATGGAAAATTGTTGACAGTTCCAGTGATGTTACCAAGAGTGACATGGACTTTCTGAGATTTGAAATAGAACTCAAGGGGCAGCTTGTTCAATCCCCCCCCCCCCAGCAAAATAATTTGGTTAAACCAAGCTCAATTCTAAACTGAACAGAAGGAGATGAATTTATCTCTACTTTCTTAGAAAATCCCTGTACATTAAATGTGATTAGTTAGTCCACATGGTTTGTTTACTGTAATGTTTATCATGCTTAGGAGTGCCAGACCTTAACCATGAAATGCAGATATACTCTACAGCAATACTATCCTCTGAGATAGTAGTAAGGAATAAATCAAAGTATAATAATGGTTAACCTATGACAATCTCCTTCTTTTGACACATTCAAGGTTTTTACAGTAAAAAATACTTTATACACTCCATTTTTATTAAAAAATGTTCAAACTAGCTTATAATATTCAATTAAAATAATAAAAGTACATAATGTACATAATGTACAAACCAAAAGGCCAGCAGTGTAAATACCAATCAACAGGATGACTAGAAGTGACATCAGTTAAAATATCTAAAATATTCAAAATATCACACCAAAAAACTGTAATGCCTAAAAATCATTCATGAGTCAACCTCCCTCAGTTAATATCAGTTTTAGGCTATCAAAGGCCCCAATCACCTTTCACTTTTCATCTCTTTAACACCAAAATGCTTAAACTTTAAAATGATATCTTGATTAAATGATTGCTTTCATCAATGTGTCTAGACTCAAAAGTATACAGTGTATCTTATCTATTATAGTGATGAAAAAAGCACAGTGTTAAAAAAATGGATTGCTACAGGAAAAAGAAGCACCCAGATCAAAAAAACTTTAAAACTCATGATCACATAATGAATGAGGCCAGAAACGTCAATAACCTAATACTTCCCTGACATTTAAACCTGAACTTTATTTATTGATTATATTTTAAATTTATCTTTCGATTTAAATCATCCTATCATGTTGCACTTGTTGATTTCTGTAGATTTACTAAAAAATGTTCCAGACAGCACTGATATATTATTACACATAGTCATAGAAGAATGCATATACTTACTTCATAAGGAAGGTTTTCCTTGAAAGTTTTGAGAGCAACATCCAGAGAAAGTTTCAGCCATATTTTATATTCTAAAGATGGATATTCCAAATACTTATCAAAAGCTTCAAACAAATCCTCTATAGAGATAAAACATGTCTGGAAAGAAATAAGTTCATGAGAAGTTACAACTATTATTTAGCAGTATCTTTTTAGAGCAAATATGTTGGCACATTTCCAAGCATTTTAAATTACAGTTAGCTCACTACATTATAAATATGAATTACAAAGAAGACACTATTCTGTGTAACTCATAGATTTATGATTTATTTATTTCAGATTCCCTGAAAAAGTACCAATCTTATTTCTTTCATTTTATAGTAGATCTTGAAAATGATTTGTGTTCAAGTCACTTTACATGTTCTGTGGGTCTGCTCACTTTGACATGGCAATGTGCGTGAATAAGGTTTGTTGAAATGCTTTCCCAAGGGGGTGCCCCATCCCCCATTGTTTCCAATGGGAGCTAATAGGAAATGGGAGCTACACCTTTGAGGGTCCATAACTTTGGACCCCCTGAACCAAACTTTACCAAACCTGGGTGGTATCATCAGGAGAGTCTCCTAAAGATATCCTGAAACATTGGTGCTGCTATCCTAAAAACTGCATCCCCTGCAGGCCAAAAACTGAAAAAACACTAAAAAATACAAGAAACACGAACATTGGGGAAACTCAGATTTTGCACCAGGCTCCATTTTCCCTAGCTATGCCTCTGTAAATAAATAAAACAAATGTGAATCCATAGGTGGATTAAAACACAAGAAAAATGCCAAAGAATGACTAAGTCTGAGAATTTATCATGATTACTGGAATGTCTAAACTAGGGGTGCCAACCTTTTCTAAAATGAGAACTGCTTCCGATTAATGAAAAACTTGTTCTCAAAATGAAGAATTTGCAATTTTAACAGCAAGCACACAACAAGACCAATTAGAAAATAAGTATTAATTCGCTATGTTTTAAACATTTTCACTTCTACAGCCAGATAAAGGTATTGTAAGGGTTGGTTAAGTTCTCACATCTGACAGTTACTTCTTTCATTCATCCCAGAACTGCTATTTGCCACTCTGTTAAAGTAAATACAAACAGGGTATTAGAGATGATAAAAATAAATGGTGCAAGGAAAGAAAAAGTTGGGGGTAGGGAGTGAAAGGGTGGGAAAGAGAGCAGGTGAGAGCAATGTCACTCACTCAGGGCTAGCAAGGAAGTGTTTCCTCACTGAGGAATTGCACAAATGGAATTTTTAAAAAACACTGCAAACTATTTAAATTCACCAAATAAACTGGATGAGAAGACCAGTTAAAGAGTCCCTGTCTTATATAAACGATGTAAGACTGCACATAATGATCAGTCAGTACTATATTGTAATGGTCTTTGCAAATATTGTTCAATTTGAAGAGCAAATGGCAGCTGCAGCACATACTGGTTACCAAAGATTCTAAAAAGTCAAGGTGACCTATTATAAGCTGTATCCTAATTAGTATAGGCAGTCATTCAATTTAGCATTAAAAAAATTGACTAAGTGACTTTGTACAATCACAATATAAGTAGCTGGAGTATCCCTTCTGAGATTGTTAGCCGATCATGTCTCTAACAGTCGTTTCATATGCAGACATTACTAAATAAGAACATAATGGCAACCCTGTGGATCAGGGTTAATGTAAACCAACATTCTGTACCCCAAAATGGCCAACCAGATGCCCATGTAAAGTCTACAAATAAGCATGGAGGTCAAGGCCAGCCCTGCTGTATCCCTTCCCCTGCTCCCCCAGCACTGGTATTCCAACTGATTTATTACCTCTAAACGTACATGTTGAATTTAGTAATTATGGCTAAAAGAAATGGATAGATGTATCCTTCATGAATTTGTTGAATGCTTTTTCCGTGTAATCATCCCTACATAATGTTTATCACCATGCTGTGGAAAGCTACTGCCTGCTGATATCTGCACATCACAAGGCTGTTAAAGGCACAAGAGCAAATTTGATGGTTGACAATAAAGCTTTTCCTAGATATTGTCATACATGGACACATGGAGAAATGTTGTTCTTGCTACTGCGTTTAGAGTATTGGAAAAATACAAAGTTGACAGAATTACATCTACTTTTACAAAAGTATTATATACTTATTCCTTTAAAATCTGTTTACAAGATCATGCCTTAAATCCTTCATGCCTTAAATCCTATAAAAGTGGCCTGCATGTGCTAGATACTATCTGCTGCAAAGTGCATTTCCTTAGATCCTTCTATTTGCACAAAAGTCCACTGAAACCCACTGATCTTGTGTAAAGAGTTTTAAAGGAAGAGAAAGTGCAGATTATTTCTAGTGCATACTGATCTTATTCATAAGATCCAGTCCTTAAGATTTGTTTTTTAAAGTTCTTGAGATCAAATTTTAAAATCAAAATGTGGATTCAATTTTTTTAAAATTAGCTAGATGTCAAATGTAAGTAGAATCTTATTTCAGCTCTACTCTAAATAATTCTATTGCAAATCAGAATGTAGAATATATCTAGTAAAACCCATTGGAAAGCAGAATTCTCTGACCTGTACAGCAGTTTCACATGTAACCGTAAACTCCATTTCTTGCTTAGTTAAGCAATTCAGCTCTCCTATTATAGCTCCAGTAACCAAATAATCTGTATAGGGAAGACTTGTTGGATGTCTTTGTTCATACAATTCTTTCTCAACTCCATAACGAGGAGCAGATCCATGCAGCTATTAAAAATTGGAAAGAGAAAAATGCATCTCAGATAATACCACGTGGATTGAACCAAGAAACAATACCCTCTACAATTTGTAAAATAAGTATATTGTAATTACGGTGCACCCCTGGATGGGTCTTGGGTCCTACCCCATCAGCTGTCCCTCCTTTTCCTTCTGTGGGGGGTCTAGTCCATTCCTGCCAGTTCTATCCCTCTCACTGGCCTGGCTCTCCTTGTTCTTGCTTCAGCTCTTTCTCCCACCAGTTCTTGCTCACACCACCCCCATCACTGTCCGTCCGTCCGTCCTTTTTTTTTTGCATTCTCTTTTCCCTCCTCCCTTTTATCCCCTTCCTCTTTCCCCTCTCCAAGTCGTGCTGGGCCTGCTAATCTGGCTTATTCCCAAAGGTGCTGTTCTTTCAGATCATTGATGTGAAGCCTTCTTTTCTGACACTCCACTGGTCCTCACTATACCTTACAGGAGAGGGGTTCCAGTATACGAGTGACTTGAAAGGGCCTTTGCCACGGTTCCATGGGTCCTGGAGGAAAAACCCTTTTGCTGATGAACACAGTATTGTCTATTGTTAAGGTCTGTGGGTTGCCCTGATGATTGTATTGGGGTTATGTTCCTACTGGGAAGGTGTTGGGTGGCTTGTTGGGTCTGGGCTAAGCAGTCTTGGAGGTTTTGAATGTGGTTGAGAGTGGGTTGGCCCTTGGTCAACTCCCAGGGGGGCAGCTATCTTCCATTATGGCTAGGACACTCCATAGCTTTCTCTCATAGAATGGCTCAAATGGCAAATACCCAGTTGAAGCTTGAGAGGTCTCATGGTCCTCAAATAGAAGCAGGTCCACAGAAAAGTCCCATTGCCATGGTTTGTCATGTGTTAACTTGTGTAGCATTGCTTTCAATTTTTGAAAATAAAAGGGATCCCTTTATCAGTGAGGATCTCCCATAGGAGCCCCACCTAAGCGAAGAATGGCATGAGAGTTCAGACCACTCCTTTGGTGCAAATGATTCAGAGGAATATGGCTTTGGGATATTGGGTGGTGTAGTCTGGAATCATGAGTAGGTACTGGAATCCCCATGGGGTCTGAGGCAGCAGTCATATGAAGTTCATGGCCACTTGCTCAAAGGGAGTTTGAATGACAAGCAGGGTCACCAAAGGTGGCCATGAGCTGGCCTTCTGGTCATTCGTTGGCAAACCTCACGTTTCATGTCCTGCATGATGCAGGGTAGGGCTGGGGCATGAACAGCTGCCACACCTGTACCATGCACCACACTTCAGCCAGATGTAGGGGAGGTGGGCTACCTGACAGAAGTCTTGCACCTCTCCTCATTTACTGCCACAATTCTCTGTGGTAAGACTGGGGAATCATCCTGGATCTACACTTGCAGGAATGTCGGGTCACCAGTCCACTCCTCTGGTCACTGCATCATCAGGCCCTCTTGGAGGTTCCCATATTAATCTGGCTCATGGACCTCTTCACCTTCCTGTGATGCCTCCTGAGATTCCTTCTTATTGGTAATCAGGGTCATCGGCCATGCAAATCAGTAGTTCTGGGAACTGGGGAGTGTCTCAGTCCTCCAGCTATGGGAATGGTAAGGTGGGCACCCAGGCTACATTGATGTTCTACTGCTGGCCTAGCCATATCACCTGGATGTGCGCTACCAGATATATCTTAGTGTGGCAGTGAAGCAGGCCATCGTCACTTCTCATATCTTGAGCAGTTTTTTTTTTAAAGACACTCCATCTGAATCATGGAGACTGGATTTCCACTGTTCAAAGTGTTTGCACCTGGGGATTATTATTGGCATTATCAAAGGTGCAGGGGACTCTGACATCATTTGCATGGTTTCCTAAAAGAACATCTATATCATCATAGGGTAGGAACCGAACTTTGTCAGTGGAACCTAGAATAGTTGGCCTGGTGCCACTTCTAGTCATCCATGTGTTGCCTGCCCTGCAATTCCAGTGGCCTGTCATTGTTCTAACACCCTCTCCAAGTGGGAAGTTATCCATCAATGTGTTATACAAATGGCACCAGGTGAGAGGCACTGCTTTTAGGTGCCTCCCTTTTGTCTGTAAACTTCCCTTCCCCTATGGCGCTCTGCATGGACAAGGGGACATGCCTCCTGGCCTCTGATCACCGGGGTGTTGCCATGGCAATGGGGTATGTTCCCTCATCCTTGCAGCGCTCCATAGGGGAAGGGAAGTTTACAGGCAAAACAGAGGTGCTTTCATTCAAAGGTGCCTCTGCGATCTGCAGCAGCTCCAAGGCTGCCTGCACAGGAGCATGTGAAAGGTCCTGGGGGTCCACCAGTATTGTTTATTCCAGTAGGCTGCCGCATCAAAGGCCCATGTGGAATGGGCCATAGGTGTGGTCTTACTAAATGCCTCTCAATGAAAAAAGAACCAACAAACCCAACAGGACCAATGTCAAACCAGATAATCCCTAAAAACCACATGCCACCATGACATATTTACCAAATCCAATGTCAAACTAGAGAATCCAAGTCACACTGACTGAAGGGACATTATTTCAAGCCCAAAAGAACCAGGATTAATCCACAACAACCAAACAAATCCCAGGGCCAATGTGGCAGTGCAAGGCAACAGGATCAATGTCAAACCAAAGAATCCCAGCAGCCCCAATCTTGCAAGCTCCTTGGAACATGTGATCCAATTCACCTGTGAGAACTGCCTACCACCCACCCACCCTCCCTCCCTCCTGTTACCTGGAAAATCTGTAAAAAAAATAAACAAACTTCAAGTTTGGTGCTTTAAAACTCTGGTCCTGGATGTTCCTGAATATTTTCAGGAATATTTGGAATCAGGATACTAGCATTACTGTGATTCCTCAATATCAATTTGGAACCCAAATGTTCAAATTGGATGTACCAAGCACTCTGCAGCCTTTCATGGATTTGAACTCCTTATCTCTGTTTGACGCTCAGGGCTTTTGCTTTACAAACTTCAAGAGATAATGTAAGATGTGATCATTCAGAGGTACACTGATTGTCAGGGGACACGGGAAGTTATATTTTAGACATACATTTCAGTATTTTGTATTAATCTTTTAACCATTTTTATCTTGTGTAAAATTTACTATCAAACGTGACCCTTTTGTTACACAACACACTACAACAATTAAAATATCTAAAAGTGTTATGTAGCAATTAATTTTTTTAATGAACCGATTTGTAATACTGCACAAGATCTAAAGAAACCCTTTCATATAATATAGGAATGAGCATTTTTTGGAAAGTGTACACATGATTTAAAACAGACGTGAATTTTCCTCTATGTAGACAATTACAGGCACTGATGATGATATTAGAAACATATGAGTAATCACGGTTAATGCTTGCTGTTGCCAATTAGCCTTATTAGCACAAGCAATTTGTGCACAGGATGATATTACTTTAATTACTGTAAGCAGCTTGTTCGTTTGTTGAGTAGGGTACATTTGGAGAAAGGTTACGTTATCCACAGATTAATCATAACTTTTATTAATACAAATTCAGACAAGCTTGGGGGGGAGACATCTCTGAGCACAGCAAAAATATAAGCGATGGAAGTCTAAAAGTAATTTATTATTTTACTGGGTTTTTTTCTGCTGAGGTGAAAAAAGATATTGCGTGCTTTTTATCTGAAAGCTGTAAATGTGAGTGAGAAAAATTACTAAAATTAGTTAAGGCAAGGCATCATGATGACTAGGGTGACAGTAAAAAAAAGTCCTGTGAAGAAGATATAAAAATGAATTTCCAGGTTCTGCAAACAGAATGTGTACTACTGCTTCATGAAATAAGATGTGTTGATAAATGCACATGGGTAAATGAGAATATAAAGATGAAGGAGATTTTTTGATCACCCATTGAGATATTACATTTATAAAAACAATTCCAAAGTGGTAAAAGTTCTAGTTGAATTATGGCTGTTCAGGAAAATGATAGGATGTTTAAAAATATAGAGATAATATGAGCCCAATTTACTGATACAAGCTGCATGTCAGCTCACAATGGTACAGACACTAGCTCACACTGGAATAGTCATTACCTTTGAAATGTCTGAAAATTCACACGAGTTATTCAAACACTGTGAACTGGATTGGCTGCTATAACATTTTCTCTTCACTCAGGAACTGAATAATTCCTAAATAGTATTTACTTAGATGTTAACTACATGTGGCAGTGGAAGGACCCATGTCACTGAATGTGGGTCATGCAGCAGAGCTATGAAACGGAGATGGGGAAATTTAAGTTGAAGATGCAATGGAAAGAAAAGTGCTGAACCATTTCACTAATTAGCATGTTGGCCACAGAAATCACTTTCCCACAAGTCATGCTACTCCTAGGCTGTTTCCACACAGGCAACATGGGTTCACGGAACCTCTTCTAATTGCCTGTGCCATCATTTGCACGGTGGAGGAAGGGGCCAGCTGGGATCACTGGGATCCTGGAGGCAGGAGGAAGCATGGTTTGCATGGAAATACTGTTTCCAGGCGAACTGTGCAGCTGATAATACCCCCACCTGAGAATCCCCCCACCCACCTACCTGCTTATTAGAGTATCCACTCTAATGGTGGCTGCATATAGAATCACCATAACAGTGGATGGAAGGGGGTGGGGATTGAATGCATCGTGCTTGCTGTAAGTTTACACAGGCAAGCAGGAAGCGTTTGAAACCTGGGTTAAAGAAAAAAGTCGCTAATTTAACAATTATCATTTAACCCAGGTTCTGGCCAATAAAATGGGTTAGAAGCATTTTGGGGGGAGTTCTGTGGGAACTTCCCCCCCACGCTTTTAAAAAGGGCTTCAATCGATTTTACTTGGCCTGTGCAGAATCACCCATAGGGCAATTCCGCACAGCACGTTACCAGCAGAGCTCAACTGGTGTCGAGCTCGGGTCATCCGCACAGCCGCAGATCTCGACACAAGTCTGACTCTCCTTCGACCTGCCTAAACCAGATTATCTCGATCCTGCTGCGAGGGAGTACTTTTTCGCCAAGTTGTGTCAACCTATTTTCTCTGTGGACTGTCTGTTGAGCTCGACTTGACTCACCCCTCCAGCCAATTGCGTCGTTCTTGTCTCTGCCCAATCAGGGCTTAGTTTCCCTTTAACCAATCATGGCGCGCTTTCGGCCAGCTAATCATGATCGACCATTGAGAGCATGCGTACAGCCGGAAACTCACAGAGCCGAAAAGCATTTGCTGGACTGAAACGAAGCAAGGGACTGTAACTTGTGACAGCTTGTTCAGTGGTTAGTTGGTTCAAACAGAAATCTCTGGAGGAAGGAAAGCCTATATTAAATGAGGCTGTTATTTCTCTGTATTTATTTTTATTTATTTATTTATTGTTTCGATTTATAAACCGCCCTATCCCCTGGGGGCTCTGGGAGGTATACAACATTCACATATACAATTGATTAAATCGATAACAACAATATAATACTAAACTCCATTAAAAGCTACTTAAAAACAGCGGTTAATATCACCATAAGGTGCCCTATAATCCAATTCAATTAAGATCACCCCAGTAAAAAGAAAAGGGAGGGGCCAGGTTCCTCTCTGGTAGGGTAATAAGGTGGTAAAGTGCATCAGATGGTATGTGCAAAAAAGCAGGGAAGGAAGGAGAGGGGGAGGGGAAGGGGGCGCCACTCAGCGACTGGACACTCCAAAGGCCCGGCGGAACAACTCGGTCTTACAGGCCCTGCGGAATTCACCAAGGTCCCGCAGGGCCTGGACAGCTGGAGGAAGAGTGTTCCACCAGGCTGGGGCCAGGGCCGTAAAGGTCCTGGCCCGTGTGGAGGCCAGCCGCATCATCGAGGGGCCAGGAACCACCAGCAAATTGGCCTCTGCTGATCGCAGAGGCCGAGTAGGGGCATATGGGGTAATGCGGTCTCTCCGATACGAGGGTCCCAGGCCGCATGTAAGCATCCATCCTGCTGTTTGGAGGTGGATTCTCCCCCACCCTGAAACAGCATCACTTTAAGCATGTAAGCATCCATCCTGCTGTTTGGGGGTGGATTCTCCCCCACCCTGAAACAGCATCACTTTCAAAGTTTAAACTGAGGATCTCAGATTCTCCCTTTAAATCTATGCTGATTAAAAGGAGAATCTAAGGAAATTTGGGGGGTGCCTTCTGTCAGGGGTGCAATTGTTAAGCTAGCAACACGCAGTTTTTCCACCAGTGTGCGGAGCGGTGGTGATATACCCAATGACGTGGATGCTAGGGAATCGCTGAAAGGGCCATACAATGGGCAAGAGGAACAGAGCAGCTGTGGCTCAGCAACCGGACGATGCGGCAGCAAACCGTCGCTGCTGTCTCCAGCAGGTTGCTCAAATGTGCAAGCACAGCCAGAATGGTGGCAAACAGCTCCTCAAATTCTGGATTCATGGCGGTTCACCAGCCAGTTTCTGTGGAAGAACGCAAAGTCGCAACTTTGCGACGGTGTTGCATAGTTCCTCCGACTGCGACATGCTCACAAAAAAAGGAATTTCAAGTCTCTTGTCATGGAAAAGGGAACCGATCGGCGCAAAGGGGTGGATGACGCACAGAGTAGAACCTGCCCAATGAGCTCAGGTAAGGAGAGCAAGCTCAGCATGTGCGGATGAACGGCGAATCGAGCTCGGCTGCCAACAGCCAATAGAATGTGCAGCAGGGCAGCTCATCCTGCCCTCTGAGCTCGGCTAAGGATGTATGAGCTCGGCTGAGGAACGACGAGCTCAGCCGCTGTGCGTAATGACAGCGAGTCGAATTCATGAAGAGAAAATCAGGCGGATGCAAGTCGAGCTCTTCAGAATGTACTGTGGGGAATCACCCATATAGTTGTCTACATTTAGTCTTGGAGCTTGGCTGAAATAAAGTAACTGGGGAAACGAACTGAAACAGCAGCATTTTAGGTGGAGAAAGATTCTGCTCTCCTTTCCTGCCTGGCTCTCCTCTGCTTCAAATAATTCCCCAATTCTGCTTTATACTTTATACTCTGACATTATGGGCCACTTTGCACCAGATCTATGGTTGAAGAGACATCCAAATGTGCAGCATGAGTTCTGCACTTTCAACTAAGAAGGGGCACAAACACATCACAGTTGACCTAACAAAAATTAGTGATGGAGGTGAACTTGAAGTTGGGGCATACAGAACAAATTTTTCCAGTTTTGGGATCTCCTCCATTATAGATCAGGCTCAGTTCACCCATGCTAACCAACCCTTTGTGCTATTTCCTTCCCACTGCTGCCAGTTCCTCCATTCTTTCTTAAAGATAAATTTGCTTGGAGGGAGGAAGATAGCTTTAAAAGGACCTGGTACTTAAAACAGCTGAGGGTAGGCAGCAAACAAGACTCAATAGGAATGTATTCGACAGGGGAGATACCATTGCTGAAAAAGTCCTGTTTCTGAGCATTACCTATCTCTTCTCTGTTGGTGGAAGTCCAGAAAATAGGGCTTGTGAGAACTAGAAGGCTGGATAGTATGATCAGATCTTGAGCTGATTTTGAGATAGATAAGGAAATAAAGAAGGGAATCAAAGCAAAAAAAAGTTGCAATAATGGATAATTTCAACTACCTTTGCATTGAATAGTATATATGTGACCAAGACAAGGCTTCTGAACATAAAAAATGACTGTGCATGGAACTGTTAGTAATGATTCTGACAAGAATAGTGACCCTGACATTTTTTGAGTGATGATTGAGGCATAGTACAGATGTAGATATTGATGCACAATCTGAGAACAATGACCACATGGACTTCCAGTTCTGGTTGAGTATAATGAGACATTTGTAGGCAATGCTCCACAGGACAGGAGTTTTACTTTTGTTTTATTTAGATGTTTGTTTTAACTTTAATTTCTTTGTACTTATCAGTGACTACAATGTTATTCAAATCACCAGAAGTTGGCCCTGAAGCTGAACCCAATCACATTTGAATTTAAATGAGAGATAATTACATAACTTGTCAGAAAATAAAGAAGTGAATCAAGACTCAAATCCCTCCAAGATGCTTGGGAACTATGCAGAGGCATATCCAGGGAAAATGTAGCCCAGTGTAAAATCTGAGTTTTCCGGTCCCATCCCCAGGGTATACAGGTGTCCCTATGCTAATAGTAGAAGCCTTCGACCTAAAATGGGGGAGCTGGAGTACAGAGTTTTGAAGGAGGACATTGATATAGTGGGCATCACAGAGACATGGTGGAATGAGGAGAACCAGTGGGATGCTGTTATACCAGGCTACAGGTTCTATAGGAAGGATAGGACAGGGCAAATTGGGGGTGGAGTTGCCCTTTACATAAAAGAGAGCATAGTGTCACATAAAATAGACAATGCAAGGGGAGCTGGTTCCTCTACAGAATCACTTCGTGGATATCAATACCAGGTGTGAAGGACAGTTTAATATTAGGAATATATTATCGTCCCCCTGACCAAAAGTGCACAAGAGGGGATTCTGAGATGGAAAAAGAAATTAGAGAGGCCAACAAAAAACAAAAAATGTAGTGGTAATGGGTGATTTTAATCCATCCCCATATAAACTGGAAAAATGCATGTTCAGGTCATAGTAAGGAGAGAGCATTCCTGGATATGGTAAATGACTGTGGCTTAGAGCACGACGCTAAGTTGTCTGGAGACCAACCAGGGGAGAGGTGATCCTAGATCTAATTCTAAGGTGTGGGACCCAGGACCTGGTGGCAGGGAAGTCCAGTGTTGTTGAGCCGATAGGGGAACAGCCGCACTCACAATGCTGTTGCAAGATTCAGTATCTCTGCATGCTAACAAGTGGCAACTACTAATGTAGTTACCATTCGCCGCTTTCAGAAGAGGGGAAATTTCTCAAAGATGAGGGGGGATAGTGCGAGGGAGAGCTGAAAGAGAAAAACTCAAGAGAGTCAAAACTGTCCAGGATGCTTGGAGGTTATTTAAAAACACAACATTAGTCATAAAAAGCTTTCCAGCTGGGAGAATGCGTGTTCCAAGCAGGTTAGGGAAAGGCAGCACTCCAGTCCAAAAAGAAAGCCACCCATGGTTTAACAAGAGAGGCTTGAGGAAATTATCAGAAAAAAAGAAAAATGTCTTCTTTAGAAATGGAAGTCCAGCTTTGACTGATGAAGAATATGAGAGGGGAAACACAAATGGTGGCAAAAGAGAAGCAAGTTAGCTGTAAGGGGAGGCAAAAGGATTATGAGGGAAATCGCATGGCTGCAAAACATCAAGACCAGCAACAAACAGTTCTTCAAGTACATCAAAAAGCAGGGGAAGCCAGCAAAGGGGAAGCGGTAGGCCCGCTAGATGACAAAGGAACAAAGGGTGTGATAAAAGATGACAGGGAGATTGCAGGAGAAGCTGAATGAATTCCTTTGCATCTGTCTTCACCCAAGAGGGAGGTGAGGAAAAATTCCTGCACCTGGAAATCCGCTAAGCTTCTTAGGGAGGGTGATTCTGAGGAACTAGCTGGTAAGGCGATAGTGGTAGACAAGGAAGAAGTTCTTGGCAGCCATTGATAAATCTAAATGCTGCTATTTCAAATCCCCTGGCCCAGATTGCATTCAACCCAAGAGTTCTTAAAGAGCTCAAGCTATGAAATTGCTGATCTTCCTCACTTTAATATGCAACTTATCCCTGGTAAACTCAGGTCTTCCATCCCTGGAAGACTGGAAGATGGGCTAATGTCACACCAATCTTTAAGAAAAGGATCTAGGGGGGACCCGGGAAATTACAGGCCAGTCAGGCTCTTTGATTACATCTGTTCCTGGCAAATTTGTGGTGAAATCTATCATTAAAGATAAAAATTATAAAACAAGTGGTGGAAAAAGCAAGACCTGCTGAGAAAAGAGAGTCCAGCATGGCTTTTGCAGAGGCAAATCCTGTCTTACAAATCCTTACTAGAGTTCTTTGAGGGTGTAAACAGGCATGTGGATAAGGGGAACCAGTGGACATTGTCTACTTGGATTTCCAAAGGCTTTTGAGCCAAAAGTTCCCTCACCAGAGACTATTGAGAAAACCTCAGCAATCCAAAGGAATAAGAGGGGAAGTCCCTCCTATGCATTAAAAAAACTGGTTGAGAAACAGGGAAACAAAAGAGTTGGGATGTAAATGGGAAATTCTCACAATGGAGGAGGATGTAAGGAGTGCTGTCCCCCAAGGATCCGCTTTGGGGACCAGTGCTCTTTTAACCCATTCAAGTAAATGACCTGGAAGTAGGGGTGGGTAGCGTGGTGGCTAAGATTTGCAGTGATGATACCAAATTCATGTAGGTGTGGTGAGAACTCTGCCAAAAGGTTGATTGGGCGTAAGAGCGATTCCAAGCTGACCTTTGATAAATTAGGTGAGTGGGCTCAGAAAATGGCAAATGCAGTTCAATGTAGCAAAATGTAAAGTGATGCACATAGGGGCAAAAAACCCAAACTTCACATACACGCCTTCACAGGGGTCCAGTGCTATCAGTCACAGACCAGGAAAGGGATTTTAAGGCTGTCTTAGTTGATAGTTCCATGGGAATGTCAACTCAATGCATGGCAGCTGTGAAAAAGGCAGAACTCCCTATGCTGTGGGATCATTTAGGAAAGGAATTGAGAATAAAACTTCGCAAAAGATTGTCATGCGTCTCTTTGAGTATAAAGCAGTGGTGCGACCGCACTTGGAGTACTGTGTTCAGTTCTGGTCGCCACATCTCAAAAAGGATATTGAAGAGATAGAAAAAGTGCAGAGAAGGGCAACGAGGATGATTGAGGGACTAGAGCACCTTCCTTATGAGGACAGGTTGCAGCGTTTGGGACTCTTTAGTTTGGAGAGGAGATGTCTGAGGGGGGATATGATTGAAGTCTATAAAATTTTGCATGGGGTAGAAAATGTTGACAGAGAGAATTTTTTCTCTTTTTCTCACAATACTAGAACCAGGGGGCATACATTGAAAATGCTGGGGGGAAGAATTAGGACTAATAAAAGGAAACACTTTTTCAAGCAACGTGTGATTGGTGTTTGGAATATGCTGCCACAAGAGGTGGTGATGGCCACTAACCTGGATAGCTTTAAAAGAGGCTTGGACAGATTTATGGAAAAGAAGTCGATTTATGGCTACCAATCTTGATCCTCCTTGATCTGAGATTGCAAATGCCTTAACAGTCCAGAAGGCCATTGCTTTCACATCCTGCATGCGAGCTCCCAATGGCACCTGGTGGGCCACTGCGAGTAGCAGAGAGCTGGACTAGATGGACTCTGGTCTGATCCAGCTGGCGTGTTCTTACGTTCTTCTAATATGAGTGGCTGCCCTTCCCCACCTTGATCAAACAACATTTTTTGCACCAGGTCTTAAAGTCAATGTATGGACCCTGGGGGGAAGAGGAGAGGTGTGTGTGTGTGGGGGGGCATGACTAAACGGCTACAGCCCGGGGACATTTGACCCCATATTTCTCCCCTGGGTGGTACGCCCCTGAAACTAAGACACTAATTGAAGCCCAAATATAATATGCATGCTTCATGATAGGAAAAGAAAGAGCTGCCAGTGACCTAAATTGCAGAAGCCATAAAGGCAAAACAAGTTTCCTTGAAAAAGTAGAAAGTTTGCCCAGCTGGTTTTGCCAAAACAGAACAAAATATGTAAGTTGACAAACAGAAAACCAAAGAGAAAGATTGCTAAAATGTTAGGCAAGTAGCTAGCCAGGAAGGTGGTTGAAAAACCAAACTACAAAAAGTGAAATGGTAAAAGAAAATGAGGAGAAAGCAGAGAAACTGAGTGATTTCTTTCTTTCCGCTGTAGAAAATATGGGACACCTACCCACATTGAAGGGTGTCCAAAGGATTGACCTAAATCAAGGTGACATGAGATGAAGCTCTCAGATAATTGTAACAATAAGTCTCTGGGTCAGGACTTTAGAGAGAGAAATCAAATGTGACATTGTTGATCTTCAAACAATCTATATAGCAAATGTTACACTAGTTTTTAAAAAGAGTGGGAAAGCAGGAAATTACAGGTCAGTTAACTGAACATCTCCTAGGGGTACATTCGTAGAAAATGATATTAAATAAAGGATTAGTGGGTGCACAAAAGAACATGGTTTCTGCAAAAGGAAGTCCTTCACCATCTGCCTTTTTGGCTAGTTTGAGATTGCTAACAAGCATGTGTTCTGGTAGAGAGAATAAAGTTGGGACTTCCAAACAGCTTTTGATAAAGCCACCAAAGATTTCTGAGTAAGTGTAGCATTCTACAAGAATTGGTACTGTGACCAATGCTATTTAAGTTGTTAATAAATTACCCAGTACTGGGAATGAACAGTGTAGTGGCAAAGTTTGTTTATGATACCAAACTATTCAGCATGATGAAAATCAAGACAGATTGTGAAAAGCTCCAGGATCTGTAAATTGGGTGAGTTGGCAACAATGTAGCAAATGATGTTCAGTGTAAGTAAATATTATGTGGTGGACACTGGGACATACAACTCTTAAGTTTAAATATATTCATTTATTTATTCAACAATATTTTACCCTGCCCACATAGGACCACCAAGGCGGTTAACAAATTAAAATGTACATATTAAAATCTCATCTTAAAAGCCATTGAAACTAACACACAACTATATCACAAATTAAAATCAGGTCTTAAAATAAATACAAAAGATAAAATCAACACTGAAAACATTGGGGGAAGACAGAGGGATCACTGAGGAAATGTCATGTGAAATTAAAAAATGTCTTTACCTGCCAATGGAAGATAGCAACAGAAAGGGACAAGTGAATTGCTCTGGGGAAAGAGTTCCAGAGCTTGCTATCACTACTGAGAAGGCTTTTCTCTTAGGCTACCTGTCTAATCTCAGAAGCTATGGCTGAAGCAGGGCCTCTGAAGATGATTGCAGTGGTTGGGTAGGCTCACAAGGGAGTAGACATTCCTTCATGTATGTTGGTCCCAAACCATATAGCCCCAAATATAGATTGATGTGGTCTTCTGGCAGAGAATAGGAAGGAATGAAACATTAGGGTTGTGGTGGGATGCTCAATTAAAAAGTCAACTCAGGGTGTGGCAGAACTTAGCAAAGAACTGATCATTCTCCATTTTGAGTACTATCCGTGAGGGTTGCTGGAGAGGGAAACATATTAAAGGTGTCTATATGTCAATGTTAGAAGTCTCTGAGCCCAAATGGGGTACTGGAGTACTTGATGATCAGTGACAGTTTAGATATAGTGGGTATCTCAGAAATATAAGCTCTATAGGGAGGTCAGGGAGGAACAGGTTGGGGGAGGAGATCCATTGTACATCAAAGAGGGCATAGAATCAAACAAATTTGAAAACATTAGGAGAATGAACTACCCAACACAAGTGACATGAGTGGAAATACTGGACCTGAGGCTTACATAAAAGTGGGAGTCCATTATTGCCCACCTGATCAACCCCTTGAGGCTGATCTTGAGATGGAGAAGGAAATAAGGGAGGTGATTAATAGCCTAATCCAAAGTGGGGGAGGGGTGTGTGAATGCCATTGGAGGCAGCGTGGGGTTGCATTGGCAGACTTGGCCATCTCTGGGGCGCTTACCCTGACAGAGGGGTGGATCTGCTGATGGGTGATTGCTGCAGTTCTCCATGGCATGCCAGTGTTCTGGTGCCCTCACCTCTGCCCCTGCCACTGGTGTAGCACGGGCAGTCCGGAGGCATGGACGGGGTGAGGAATCTACACTTGCGCCTGGGGTTTTGAACTGACACCCCTTTTTCAATAGGGTAACTAACTCCATTAAGCCCAATGGGGGATTCCAGTGGTGGGGAGGCTTTTCTGTGCTTTTTGCCTCTATATGTCACTGGAAAACTCTCTTGGGAACAACAGGGCAGAGTGACTGTGGTGCTGCATCCTGCCACCCGGCCCTTTGGATGGGGCTGTAAAGCATATGTGATATTAAAAGACTTCAACTATCTTCACATTGACTGGGTAAACAAGAGCTCAAGTCATGGTGCAGAAATGAGTTTCCTAGTCATTATGAATGACTGCACTGGAGCCGTTGGTCACTGAGCCAGCAAGAGGGATAGTGATCTTGAACTTGACTTTAAATATGGATCAAGGCCTGGTGAAAGATATAGAGGTTGTTGAACAAGTTAGGAACAGTGACCACAATGCTATTAAGTTCAAAATTTATGTCAGTGGTGTTACCCCTAAAGTTTAAAACTGTAACATTTTATTTTAGAAGAGGGAACTTTATAAAAATAAGAATAGATAAAAGGAACCTGAAAGAGAAACACAAGTTAGTCAAATCCCTGGAGGATGTTTGGAGTCTATTTAGAATGAAACTAATTGAATCCCACTTAAAATGCATTCAGCAGATTAGGTCCAAAAGAATGCCAGCACAGTTAATAACAAAGTCAAAAAAAGACAAAAAGCAAAAAAAAGGCAAAAAAGAGGCTTCTTTGAAAACAGGATTCTTTGAAAAAGACATGTCAAAGATTGATTTTTCTCATTAAAATACTACAACTTGAAGGCATTTAATGAAGCTGACAGGCAGTAGAATCAAGATTGTACTGGGTATGCAGAGATCAGTTGAAGATATAGCTTCCAAGCACAGAAGGTGCTGTGCTCTTCATCAGTGACAGCTGGAATTGTCAGGGTGGGCAAAATGCCCATCTGTTACTAATGGTAACTGTAAAGGGCAGAAGTTGGCCAAGGAATGGTAGAATACAGATATGTGCTGCTCCATGCCCAAATTTTGGACAAGACCTATAACCAGTGGTGGGATTCATATAATTTAACAATCGGTTCTGGTGGAGGGATTAAAATAATTTAGCAACTGGTTATTTACAAGAACCTTTTTAACAACCAGTTTTGCCGAAGCGGGGCGAACCTGCTGAATCCCACCACTGCCTATAACTCCCCAGAACACTAACCACATGCTAGAGGGGAACCACATGCTATTGTGTGGGAAACCAGCATAAACAGGTGATATCAGGGAGGCTTCATGGCAACAATTACAGCAAGCAGTATGTCGAAGAAAACGTGGGAAAGGAAGTATGTGGACAGAAACTTAAGTACCGGTACTCATCAACTTCACTTGGTAATGAGAGATAACCTAAGCCTGGGGAAAGGGAATGAACCATACTGACTGAGAAACAACTATGAGGGAACATGATTTATAAAATTAGGTATATAAAATTATGCATAGGGTGGATAGTGTTCACAAAGAGGACTTTTCCCCCCTCCCAAAATTCTGCAACTCAAGGGCATCCAATATAGCTGATGGGCAATAGATTCAGGATAGATAAAAGAAAGTATTTCTCCTCTTGAGTGAAATGCACTGCCAGAGGATGTAATGATAACCACAGGCATAGATGGTGTTAAAAGGGGATTAAGCAGATTCATGGAGGATAGGTCTATCAATGGCCACTCAACATGGTGACTAAAGGGAACATCCATATTAAAAGGCAATAAACCTCCCAAAACCAATGCCAGGAGGCAACATCAGGGAAAGGCCTCAGCTTCTATGTCATTGGATCTCTAGAGCAGGGGTAGGGAACCTGCGGCTCTCCAGATGTTCAGGAACTACAATTCCCATCAGCCCCTACCAGCATGGCCAATTGGCCATGCTGACAGAGGCTGATGGGAATTGTAGTTCCTGAACATCTGGAGAGCCGCAGGTTCCCTACCCCTGCTCTAGAGGAACTGGTTAGCCACTACATGAGACAGGATGCTGGAGTAGATAGATGAGCAGTCTGATCTAGCAGGGCTCTTCTTACATTCATATGTTTTTATAATGAAGGCATTGGAGCATCTTTCCTATGAGGAAATGCTAAAATAGGGATTTTCCATTTAGAAAAAATAATCAAAAGTGGGTCATCATAGAGGTTTATAAAATTATGCAAAAACAATGGATAGAGAGAATCCCCTCCCCTAGATCTCAGTTGTTCAATTAAATTAATGGCAATAGGCTGTTGTGGTTTTTCTGGGCTGTGTGCCTGTGGTCGGGTGGTTTTAGCTCCTAACAATTCACCTGTATCTGTGGCTGGCATCTTGAGAGGCATGTCATGGTAAGGTGGTGAAGTGCATTTACAAGTGTCTGGGTGGAGTTCATTTGAGGTTGCATTTGTATATGTCCTGGTGATTTGAATGTGTGCAACTAATCTCAGCAACTGCAGTGAGATACAGTGGGCGAGGCGGGGAGGGGACAGAAAGATTTTGTAGTATCTGGTGGATTGCTGAATGGTGTTTGAAAAGTCCCCTGGACTTTGGTTTAATACTGGTAGGCAGGTTTTATTGATTTTAAGACTTTTCCTTTTTGCTGAAACCATCTTGGTGTTTGTGTTTTATTCTTGTCAGAATAGTTTTTTAAAATCTTACTATATAACTGAGAAGCGTGTTCCTGACAACAAACCAGAAAAAGCAAATGACTCTGGAAGATGCAGTCCAGAGGATGCAATTTCTTATGTACAGAGGGGCTGATGGGATTACAACTCCCAGACACCTTCTCATTCAGCCAGAAACACTAATGCTCCCAGGACAAGAGATGTGAATGGGGCATTTCTATAGGAAATGATTCCCAATGCAAACACTGAAATCATACCCTCCCCCCCAAACATCCCAGCTTTGCCAAGGAGGAGCAGCAGGCTGCCTATGGAGATGGGGAGAATTCTCCCCATTGTCATAGGCACCCGGCTGATGGGAACCTCCAGAGATGTTTGCAATGGAAGCAGAACTGATGGTCTCCACATAGCCAAGGGGTACAATGAGATTGGGGTGCCCATTTCTTCAGAGAAGTGGTCTGAATCAGAGTATTTCTGTTTTATTGTTGTCATTTTTCCTGTCCATTTCACAGGCCAATTTCAAATTGTCATGGGATTCAGGGTCCTTGTGATGCTTAGTCATTTCTGTATAAGGGCATGCATTGATGCTAGTGCCTTGGTATCTAGTCCTTGAATTACAACTGAAGGTGGAATTGTGGCCAGTACAGCTTAGAGCCCATGCTCCAGCCTGAGATGGTATTGGAGGTCATTGGTGTAAACGAGTTAGCGTAAATAAATAATATCTGGGAGGGCCATCTTATCTGTTTAGTATAAAAAATACAATGGCCACAAAAATTGATACCTTGTACTTTGACCCAAGCACAAGTGCCTTTGATAATATTTTATGGTGATTGAGAATTTGCCCTAGCAGACATACAGTGCTTGATATTAAGCTGCTGTGCCACATGTATCTGGAGGGGAACCAGAAATGTGGAGAAAGAAAATGAGGGTGATGTCTAAAGAAAAGCAACCAAACTGAGGGGCTAGGTGAAAAGTTAAGAAACTAAGAGAGAAACATAGAAAGGGCGAAAGAAATCACAGAGAATGAATGTGGAGCTGCTCACTGTAGGGAGGTCAGAAGAGAACTGAGTGGGAAGATACTCATGCCTTCCCTCAGAGCAGGGGCGGAGTGAGGGGGAACTGCGCCCAGAGCATGCCTGCATTCTCTGCCCCTGCCATGCCCTCACCTGCCCCTGCCCCTGCCCTGCCCTGCCCCACCCCACCCCAGAATTCCTGCAGACATCCCACCACGCCCCACCACGCCCACACACTGGCATGTGCCTGGGGCATCGCGCCTCCTCCTTGGCACCATGCCACTGCCTCAGAGAAGGTACAGACATATGCTATTCTTCCTCAAGGAAGGGTTCTGAGCATGACTTCATTTGGTTAGAACTGTAGATCTAATTCTGTGCAGAATCCATTTATGGTACTGCAGAGAGACCATGAGGAATAAACAGATATCCTTTTATCCTTTTAAAACTAACAGGGAAGAAGAAAGCAACCAATTACTTTGAGCATATGGGGTAGGGAAGGAAGGGGAGGACCATAAAATTAACTGCAGACAGTGAAAGAATGGAACACATTACCCAGTAACATAATGGTGTGATATGAAAATGTTTATCACTAGTAATTTTTTTTCATGGCATACATCAATTTATTGCTAGATATGTAAGTGTATAGAAATTATAAACAAAAATATCACAATGTTACAATAGTAATTACCTGAAGTATGCACTCATCTTTTCAAATACACAAAAAATAATGATGGAAGTAGAATGTATTGAAAAATTAAGAAACAATTAGTATTAAAATACAAATATTTGTATCTCAGTACTAAATGTTTCTTGCTTTTTCAATATAATCACGTTTCATTTGGATAAATGTTATTAAATTATACAGGAAAACTGGTTTACTAGCTGTCTGCCAGTGATATTTGTGCTTGTCTGTTTTATTTAATATCACCTTATTAAATTATTTAGGATTAAAGGGAGCCTGCAAAATTTCAATAATAAATAAAACCATGGTGCTCTTCAAAATTTGAAGGAAATCAACTCAGAGATGAACTTTCCAAACACTCGAAGAAAAACAGTGACAAATATACTACTACTTGCAGATTCAATTCGAAATATAATATGCCATGCACTATAGCAAACAGCCCTTTTTCAGTGGCCCAAGTTTGCTGGGGGAAAGGGCAAAAAGAGTTCAATAAAATATAATAAATTGGTATAAAATGGGTAATGCCTGGCTTGGCAGTAGTTCTTCAAAGAATTTCAGTCATTCAGAAACTGAGCATGTGTTGAAAGTCCATCCCCCCACCCCACCCCATATAATTTTAGCTGCATTAATAGGAACATAGTATCTAAGGCTGACATGTTTTCCACATGTCCTACCTAGGTCTGCTTCAAGAATTTTCAATTAGGCACCAGCTGCAAGTTCTACACTGGGACTCAGTTCTCAAGCAAGATATCCAGACCCTGATACACAGGAATAAGAGGACCCACCGTTTGCCTGTCCCATTTCCTTGGCCCAGCTACGCCTCTGGGGTATAGCTACAGAAAATGGCTTCCAGGCCAAGCGCTGAAATTGTGCCCTCCCCCTAAACACTGCACTTGCATTGAAAAGATTCCCAATGGTAAACCAACAGCTCCACTTCTGACAAATGCATTGAACTGTTTGAACAATATAGACAAAATAAAGCCCTTCAACTTCATCCCAATAACGGAAAAAAATTCAGCATGCTTATAGGCCAGCTGTAGTTAAAAGGATCCATTGCTGATTTGATAGTCATAGCTGACAATCAACATGGTATAGTAGTAAGACTACCATTTTAGGACTTGGGACTGGGTGACTTTAATCCACTCACTGGATTGTATCCAAGGCGATTAGTTTAGAAACCAGGGCTTCCTCCACTCAGTGATCCCCTCCACATGTTGATGCTCTTACCTCCCTTTGCACGGTCTGCTACCTTTGCAGACTTCAAATCCATCAAAGGAATTAAAAGAATTGTTGGTATTTGCAAGTGTCTGTCACAATTCAGACATGAAGGGGTTAACTATGTGCATGCTAATTAGCTACTGAAGCCAGAATTTTATGGCCAGTCCTTTGATTAAGCTATTGGTCAGCTAACCCCAGCATTGCCTATGTGAGTCATGTAGTAAAAGTAAAGTAAAAGTAAAGTATGTTTCTTTGTTTGAACCACGTGAGGTAAAACCTATTGCCTTGCTAGGTAGGTGCCATGTGGGATCACATGGTGCAAAGCTACGTAACCAAGTTAGTGCTAGAATAGAAAGCTGTTCTTTATTTTCTTCCATATAAATCCTTCCTAATACATAGTAAACATTTATATAAAGTCAGCAACTGTCTATTGGTCTCTTTTCTGCTACTCTGCTAAATATATTAAGTTAAACAGTCCAACAAGAATCTCTCTGTGTGTGCTTGCATGTGTGTGTATGTGAAAGAGAGAGAGAGAGTGAAAGAGAGACAGAAAGAGAGAATGAAAGAGGGAGAGAAAGAAAGACAGACTTCCATGCGAGTCTGGAGAACCCTTTTCCTTTTTAAAGCCTTATTTCCCACGTTTGAGGTGAGAAACCTGAAAAACTTTCAAGTGCCTCATACACACTTATCAATAGGAAAACTGTCTCAATGTTTGGAGCCAAGAGGCATACTACTTACCCTTCAAATACCCCATGGTGATATTAGACTGGTTAAAGAGCAAATGAAATGGCAGCTCCCTTTCCACATTCCTTACAACCTCTAATGGTTATGAACAAGAAGTCTGAAATGTTATTCTGCACTAACTCAGAACACCAGAAAACAGACAAAAGCTGCTTTCTGAAACCAAGGCCTTGTTCACATATTCAGAGAAAGCTATGGATTAAAGACTCCACCATTACAGATGGCAAATTCTAATTTTGGATGTCCCATTGAATAAAGATCTCTGTGCAAACAGGAGACTAGCATAGCTGAAGAAAGAGGGTTGAGACTCCTCTCTTTGTGCTTTTAATTGCTACTGCTACTACCACTACTACTATTATTATATTTTAATGTAGGCATTTATCACGTGAAGATCAGTTGTAATCCCAGGAGATGTCTAGCAACCACCTGGAGGTTGGCAACATCTGCAACTCCTCATCCAGAACTATCCTGCGGCAATGCTGAATATGAATGCTGTTTACTCACAGTGGAAGAGTGCCAACTTTTCCCCCTGTCCGGGCATCTGTGCACTTAGCATGCCTAATCTGCAGACATTCAGAAGGTGACTTCTTTTTCATTATCACATTTGGACAGGCTGGGATCTTTATGTAAATCAGGATCCTAATTACAGTAACTGAATGTTTACATCTGAGAGTAAAGGAGCAAGTCCACAGGCTGATACTGGCGCAGCCACAAGTGCATGACCTCTTACAGCAGAATAGTTTAAGAGAAACACACATCAGCTTTATTTTATAAAATACTGAAATATTTTAAAGTATTTTTTAAAGGAGCCAGTATAATCCAGTATTTCTGTATAAAATATTTACAATGTTTACTTTATTTTAACAGTTAATCAAGCCCTGTGTTTTTAGTGTAGGTCATGGCAGACATGAGACTGCATGTTTGAGATGCACAGCATGGGCCACCAGAGTCTGAGAGCTGTTGGATTCGTTGAAAGATCAAGATGCTTTGGCTTGAGGGAATCTTGAGTCCCTTCCCACTCTCTTCCCAAGCAGGGCTGTGAAAGGGCGAGCTTCTCTCCCCAGGGATGCTCTCTGAAGAGAGCACAGGAGCTCCATGGTTTCAGCAGCAGAGGGCAGGTCAAACCATTAACCTGCACCTCCTCCCAGTGGGCAAGCTGGCTTCCCTCACTACTTCTGAGCATAACCCCTCCCCCATCCCACATAGACCCCATGTGAAGCCCCTGGCATGCAGTGATGGGGATCTGGGGCCAAATAATTGTAACTGATTAAGTTTACAAGCACCTTTTTAACAACCGGTTCTGCCTAAGTGGTGCGAACCTGCTGAATCCCACCACTGAAGTATGGCTGTCCTGACTGTAGAGGGAGGTGAAGGAGGACAGGTTTGGGGCTGTGGGGCTGGTATAAAAAGATGGGCAGCAGGAGGAGGAGGAGAAGAAGGAGTCAGCTTGCCTGTTGCGAATGCCAGTGCCACTCCCATTAGGGACTGTTGGTTGCAGCCATCTCACATTCACCTGCCCACCAGGGTTCCAGAGCTCATGGCCCCGTGGAAGCTAGGCATGGGGCCATGGAGACATGGTCTGCACCCCTGTTGTGGGACCCTCATCACTGGCCTGGGCTGGAGAGGACCACTCCTAAAGGCTCCACCCTGACCTCGGGCATGGCTTTCTTGCCAGTTCTGCCTGGTGGTGCCAAGCAGGATGGCCAAGGGCTTGGAGCACCATTCCTGGGACAAATCCAAAGAGTGCAGGGCTGGCCAGGTCACTGGTCCTTTTTCTGAACCCTCCCTCGCAAATCTGAGGGTCTCCCCACTGGGGGTAGTCCCCAAGAAAGCTCCTGGGGAGTACTGCCTCATTTATCATCTATCCTACCCCAAGGGTTCCTCTGTTAATGATGTCATTGATTTCTGACCTATGCTCTGTGCGCTGTGCATCCCTGGACCACACCGTGTCCATCATTCGCTCTGTGGCCCTAGGGCCCTCCTGGCAAAGAGTGACATTCAGCTAGCCTTCTGCCCATCCATCTGGATGATTTTTGCCTATTTCAGCCAAAGTGGTTTCTTGTGGTTAAGAACAACTTTGGGAGAGGGGTCTCTCTCCAAGTAGGCTTAATAGATAGTTAAAGGAAAGAAAATGTAGACTTAATAAAGTCACCATGTTATAGGTCTCCTAAGAAATTTAAGTAAATTATGGCACAAAGTCCTTACCTTTCACAAATTAATGTCCACTTAATCAGATGAGCTTTTACTTTGGGTAGATGTTTGGCCCTGCCTTGGCTGTACTTGAAGGCACATATAAAAAGATTCCATACCCAGAACAGCTTTGCCCATATACAGCAGAAGAGGTGGAAATGATAGAATGTGTCATTTTTCATTTTCCTTATTACCGTGGATTAAGGGACAAAATTATCACCCCATTAGTAGCCAAACTACCTGACTGTTCAGAGAAGACATGTCTAGAAAAATGAATAATAGACAAAAAAATCCTCATATTTTGAGGCATGTGGCTAATTTTTGTGCTTGAAGTCCAGAGTAAGATAAGGGTCCTTGATAGTGATAATAAACCATTTTAAATTGTATATTTTAAGAAGTATGATTTTTAGCATCATATGTAGAATTTTAACTGTTCTGTCCGCAATTTTGAGATTTTAGAACTTTATTACTTAGCAATAAAATTTGCATTAGTTCATGTACTTTGACTGCAATAAAGAATTTGATGGTATCTATGATAGCAATGAGGGCAATGGAAACAAAGTGGAAATAGGTAAAGCAAATAGGTAAAGTACTTTGAATTTGCCAGTAAATCAGAGAAGTGGTTTGCATATAAACTTAGAAAAGAACAGGAAAAGAGAATCATTGTGAAAATACAAGAAGGGGACAATACTTTAATGGTGATTTTTCTTCTTTGATGTTTTGATGTTAGAAAGATTTTGAAGTACTAATTACATTTTATTCCACAAAAAAATAAAATAGAAATGACATGGAAATCCCCCCCCCCAAAATTTTTCTTTCTTCCTGTGACAGTTATAGTTTCAAGGTTTAGTCTGTAAGTGTAGCTTACCTTTGTCATCCCAGATGTAATTAAATGAATGCCACGTGGAAGTTCACCTTCTTCACATATGATATCCCCATAGTCAAAACATATAATTTTTGCTTTTTTCTGAAAATGGCAAACAAAATAAACAACATTTAGGAAGCATTATCAAGATTATTGAACACATACATAAAATGATATATGAAGTGTAATTTTGTATTTTTAAAGAATGCTTTGAAAGGTTAGTTTCAGATTACAGCAAAAGGAGAAAAAGGAATACTTGCAGAATGATCAAATTAGAAAACTGTGAAAGATCTTTTACAGATTAGGGACTGGGTAAGCAATGTTCAAGGGATCCTGATCTAAACTCTCTACAAGTTTGACAACTACTGGGAGTAGTACACAGCATATTTTCATAAGCAAAACATATATTTGACAGCAAGGTTTTGAATTTAAATATTACCTTAATAAAGTCTATGCGGTCTCTGTCATTCTGTAACCATACGATATTGTATAGAAGTTCCTCTGCAGTAGGTGGTGCAATCATAGGCGGAAGCATTGCAAGCTGTTTTTCTTTTAATAGGAGTATCTAAACAAAATAAATTACCCTTCTACATATCAAATTAACTTAAAATTATTTTAACATAAAATATGCACTTTCGTACAGATTAGTTAAATGAGGATTTATCTACTATGAAACTACTAATATATATATATATATATATATATATATATATATATATATATATATATATATATATATATATATATATATATATATATATATATATATATATATATATATATATATATATATAATATACACACACACACACACACACACATATATATATATAAGTAGTTCATCTCCCATATATATATATAATTATATATATATATTTCTAATTATATATATATATTTCTAATTATATATATATATATATTTATATATATATATAATTTTTGTTTCCTCTTCCCAGCATGTAAAGCATGCAATTTGATACCAGCCAGCCACATCTTGTTTCCATTAAAGTCAGCAAAGCAAAGGCTGCTGGCAGAAAGTGAATAGTTGCAGTAGTAGTTTGGATTTATACTCTGCTTTTATCTACTGTAAGGAGTCTCAAAGTGGCTTACAACTTCTTCCTTTCCCCTCCTTACAACAGAGATATACATGTACATGCGGCCGAAAGAGTCCTGAGAGAACTGTGAGTAGCCCAAGGTCACCCAGCATGCTTCATGTGTAGGAGTGGGGAAACAAATTAATTCACCAATTAGAGTCCACCACTTTTATGGAGGAATGGGGAATCAAACTTGGTTCTCCAGATTAGAGTAAATTTATTCTCTTTGAATTGAGGATGGTGATGGAATACACTGTATAATCCAGATTTCCTGAAGATTTTCTTATTTTTTTCACTCAGTGAAAATTTCAAAAGAAATCACTATCCTGTTAGTCTCTTTGTTGATCTGACTCCTCAGCTGATTAAAATGGCCAAGTTGTTGAGCAGGTTTGTTTCCTGGACTGGTCATCCCAGGAAAGGGCTACTAACAAATTCTGTCTTTTTACTAGCTAAATAATTTGCATGATTCTATACTGGACAGCTCAATTGGTACTTTTACTTTTTTATCTACCAGAAAAGCCAGTGTTATCGATTATATCGCTATTTCATCGTTATTGTATCATATTATTTGTTTTGAGGTTTGTTAACAGAATTGTGAGTGATCATTGCCAGTTAAGACTCTTACTGAGCTTTAGTAACAATGTTCTTTTGAACCCTGTTCTTTTGAATCCTTTAGAAGGAACTTAGACCAGAATAAGAAAACTTCAGTGATCTGATCAGGTATTTGCCAAATTAGTGTAAGCTCTGATGGGAGATGATTTGCTATCCCAGCATCAAACCTTGATGCAGTTTAGTTCCAACAATATTAAATATTATGAAGAAATAGCTTATTTTTCACACTCTAATGAAAAAGCTTTAAAACCTTTAATCAATCTGCGCAGTGGGTGGTTTGACCATGAGTGCAGAATTACAAGTAAAATATTGACTAAATACATGCAACAGGGTTCAACACAATTTAGTTGAAACATCTATAAATCACCTTATTTCTCTCCGATCAGTTTATGAATAACTGCTCACACAAAAAACACATAAACATGCTAAAACATTATAGCAGGAACCTGTGTGCATGAGAAGAAAGAGATGAGATTTGGGGAATGTATTTCTTTTGGATTTGTAAGATTTTTACTTTTAATGGAAGCTCAAATCTTGGTAAAATATTGGATTTTGCATTCTAGTAATATTTTTAATGCTTCTGTCATCACTTCTTCCTTGGACTACGATCTACCATCACAGGTTCTTTCTTGCAACCTATGTACTCTATCATAATGGTCCCCAATCACTGAATTTAAGGTCAGAGGTCTTATTGTTTCATTAGCCTCTGGTAAGTCCCCTGGTGAGGATTTAATCCCCAAGGAAATAGATATAGTAACAATATGAACAGACAACAACGAGTAACTAGAACCAAGAAAATGCAAAAAAGTTGCACATTGGTGCTGCAATGGCATCATTCTAGTATATTATACCATTAGTAATTTCCTAAACCAACACTGTATATTATAACACCTCAAGTGTAACAGTGTACAAATAAATTATAACAATCTAATATATAGAAAGAATCTTGAATATAGAACCTTATATAAGTCCACAGAACAGAGTTGTTCATAGAAGCTAACCATAATGTCTCTTTCCATTACTTCATAGGTGGTATACTGTGTACAATCAAGATCATGATGATCTATATCAAAAATTATAGTGTTACTCCAAAAACTTCAAGTGTCCAGCCAAATGAGTAAACTTCAGCGTAACTGTCAAGCCTATGCAGCTAATTAGAAGCTTCAGGACCACCGTAACCACAAATATAATTGGCTGCACCTGTATCTAAGTTCCTCTATGAGAATCTCCAAAGTCATTGTTAATGAGCTGTGATGGACAATTTCCAACAATTTCCAAAATGCAACACGAGTTTGTTTGCGCTTTCGATAACTCCTCCTCAGTACGTCATACAACTGAAATTGCCATCAGGGGAACTTGGTACCATTCATTTGAAATGTAGTCCCAACTTGGCTAAATGTACTTATTGACTGAGGATTTCTTCACTGAGGAAGAGTTATTGAAAGCTCAAACAAACCCGTGTTGCGTTTTGGAAATTTAGATTTTGACCACCAAACAACCCAGGAAAATCTGACTTGGAATACTAAATTGATAATAATTATATTACATTTTTGTTTCATCACAGAGCACAAAGTGATGTTCATGGAGCTCCCAGAGGGTCCATTGTGCTGCCATTATGCTGCCACATCCATTCCATTGTGCTGCCAGGAGGAAATGGAGTTCAATGACAGGGAGGTGGACTGAAGTGCCTGGGCTGCTGAGCCACAGTTGAGAGAGGTGAAGTGACTATGAGTCTGGGTTTCAGCATGGAGCAGGATGCTGTGGCTAAAGAACTGGACAGAGGCACCACTCTCTCGTCCCTCACCTTAAGGCCCTTCTCCCTGATGTTTGCAGCTGATGTGGTGGACCATCTTCATGCCCTGATCTCAACAAGACAAACTGAAGCAGCTGGGCCAGTCATCCTGTAGATATTGGGCATCACAGGATATCTGGGCAACAGCTGAGAGCAAGGCCATGTAGTGGGTGGACTTGATATCTTTGAAAGGCAATGGGGAAGGGGAGGGAATGGGGAGGGTGCAGGGGAACGAGGGGGACAGCAGCTTTCAGAGATAGATGGTGTGACCCTTGGAGGCCCTAGTGATACAGGGAACTCTGACCCCTTTCCTGGGTCCCAAGCATGAGGCCTGCAGCCAGCTCATCCATTCCCACCACCATCTCTTCCATGTGATTAGCAATTGAGTGGGAATGGCTGGATACCTTCTGCAAGTCATGAGATTTTTTCTCCAGGAGGCACCAGTGCATGAAAGGTCTGGCAGCATCTATGATGTGGCTGTGACATATCTGGAGGGCTTGCTAGCTGTTGCAAGGGACATTGATATGGATGGGTGTTTATTGAGAGGTTGTTGGGGAACATGGCCCTCACACTATCGTCAACCCTGGCAGCCCCCCTCCTGCGCAATGTCTAGCAAGGGTGGCCTGGGACTTGGCCTGGGGGTTGACCTTGGCAGCATGGTTGGGCTGCTGGGAGGCACATCTTCTAGGGAGTAGAGAACACCCATGACTGCACAAAACTATTTTCAGCATCTCCCCATGCCCCTTTACACACTCCTTTTCCTGTTATCTAGTCATTAACAAAACCTTTTACATCAGTGCCCAACTGCGGCAATGATGGCAGAACTTAGGATTGCACTGTATTTTTAAAGAGTTTATTGCAAAAGCATTTGACTCCAAAACAGCCCCACCATAAATGTGCTTGGTAAATGTGTAAATTATATACCATATATCTATCTGTGCATTTTTAAAAAAAGTACCTGATGCAGTTCTCTCCCTTCATGTTCATTAACAATTCCTCCAGAAACCATGAATTTAAGAGTTTCAAAAGCTGTGTTTAGCACTGTTTGGACCGCTTGTTTAGTTTTCACAGCAGTAACAATTTCTGGATACTCATGCTGAATTAGTCCTAAAACAACAAAAAAGTTAATTTTTCATGCAAGAAATGTTTGATGATAGCTCAACTATTGAAAATTACCTAGACAGTAATGTTTACTATTCTAATCATTGATCCCTTTTATGAAAACCCTTATTTACTTGGGAACTGTTGCAAGCCTGGTGGGCCACTGCGAGTAGCAGAGTGCTGGACTAGATGGACTCTGGTCTGATCCAGCAGGCTCTTTCTTATGTTCTTAAGCCCCATTTCATTCAGTTAAGAACATAAGAACACCAGGTGCCTTTGGGAGCTCACATGCAGGGTGTGAAAGCAATGGCCTTCTGCTGCTGCTGCTGCTCCCGAGCACCTGGTATGCTAAGGCATTTGCAATCTCAGATCAAGGAGGATCAAGATTGGTAGCCATAGATTGACTTCTCCTCCATAAATCTGTTCAAGCCCCTTTTAAAGCTATCCAGGTAAGTGGCCATCACCACCTCCTGTGGCAGCATATTCCAAACACCAATCACACGTTGTGTGAAGAAGTGTTTCCTTTTATTAGTCCTTATTCTTCCCCCCAGCATTTTCAATGAATGCCCCTGGTTCTAGTATTGTGAGAAAGAGAGAAAAATTTCTGTCAACGTTTTCTACCCCATGCATAATTTTATAGACTTCAATCATATCCCCCCTCAGACGTCTCCTCTCCAAACTAAAGAATCCCAAACGCTGCAACCTGTCCTCATAAGGAAGGTGCTTCAATCCCTCAATCATCCTTGCTGCCCTTCTCTGCACTTTTTCTATCTCTTCAATATCCTTTTGAGATGTGGCGACCAGAACTGAACACAGTACTCCAAGTGCGGTTGCACCACTGTTTTATATAAGGGCGTGACAATCTTTGCAGTTTTGTTATCAATTCCTTTCCTAATGATCCCCAGCATAGAGTTTGCCTTTTTCACAGCTGCCATGCATTGAGTTGACATTCCCATGGAACTATCAACTAAGATGCCCAAATCCCTTTCCTGGTCTGTGACTGATAGCACTGACCCCTGTAGTATGTATGTGAAGTTTGGGTTTTTTGCCCCTATGTGCATCATTTTACATTTTGCTACATTGAACTGCATTTGCCATTTCTTAGCCCACTCACCTAATTTATCAAGGGCCGCTTGAAGCTCTTTGCAATCCTTTGCGGTTCTCACCACACTACATAATTTGGTATCATCCGCAAACTTGGCCACCATGCTACCCACCCCTACTTCCCGGTCATTTATGAATAGGTTAAAGAGCACTGGTCCCAAAACGGATCCTTGGGGGATCCTACATCTCTCCATTGTGAGAATTTCCCATTTACACCCACCCTTTGCTTCTTGTTTCTCAACCAGTTTTTAATCCATAGGAGGACTTCCCCTCTTATTCCTTCATTGCTGAGTTTTCTCAATAGTCTCTGGTGAGGAACTTTGTCAATCAGTTTCACTGATTTCAACAGGATTTTTCTTAATGAATGGGATATCTGTAAATTCTTCTTATCTGTCAATTTTTTATCTGTAATTGTGAGGTGAGGTGGAAGCAAGAGAAAGTTGCCACATTGTAAAAGGACAACTTTGTACAGTAATGGAAAAATTGTTAGAATTCTGAGAAGTATCCCTGCTGAATGAAGTCCCCTCAATCCTATTAAACATATCCAACACAAATTTCTGCACAAAATCCATTGCAGAAAAAAACTTAGTTCAAGCTACTAGAAGCACATCTTAGGATATAAACATTCTCTATCCCCAGAAATGAGCCATATCATTCAGAAAGTATGATGAGGTGAGTGCCTCTCCCTGTCAACTCAAGAACAGCCATGTGCCTTGGTAGAACACCTTTCTGAGCTATAAAAGCAGGGTAGTAGCTGTTTTGGTCCTGTTTTTTAACGTGAGGGAAGAGTAAGACAGCTGCCTTGTGCTTACCTTGAGCCTGAGGGTACATCTACACAATATATGTAATACTAGCATGGCCCGGCCACGCGATGCTGTGGCTTATTGTGGTGAAATGGGAAAGGAACAGTAGCAGCAAATCAATTGCAGATGCCAGCAGCATGTGCTCATGCAAACACGCAGCCTGATACTGTGCGATCTCAGTGATGTGTGTGCCCGCATTCCTTGGGGGGGGGGAATGGAAAGGCACCCCTCCCATACATCTAGGCTGGCTGGCATGATCCTTTACCTGGGAGTAAGTTTGGTTGGTGGCAATGGGTGTCGCTTCTGAGGAAACTCTCTGAGGGGTGCGACGCAGCCATTCAAAGTATGCTGTACTGAGATTACTCCTGAGTAATGTGTGCCTGGTTTTCTTAACTGTAACCGCAGTATTCAGGGAATCTAGGTTGCCTGGCCCCTGCCTCCCCTCCCTTGCATGCCACCCCTCACTCTCTTCCCTCCCTCACTTCTCTTCCCTTGCATGCCCCCTCCTCCTCCCTCCCTTCCCTTTCCCTCCGCTAGGGTGGGTGGGTCATATCAAGATGCTGGGCCCCCTGCCTCCCCTCCCTTGCATGCCACCCCTCACTCTCTTCCCTCCCTCACTTCTCTTCCCTTGCATGCCACCCCTCCCCCTCCTTCCCTTCTCCTCTGCTAGGGTGGGTGGGTCATATCAAGATGCTGGGCCCCCTGCCTCTCCTCCCTTGCATGCCACCCCTCACTGTCTCCCCTCTCTCACTTCTCTTCCCTTGCATGCCTCCCCCTCCATCCCTTTCCACTCCCTCCCTCTCTTCCCTTGCATGCCACCCAGTGGTGGGATCCAAAAATTTTAGTAACAGGTTCCCATGGTGATGGGATTCAAACTGTGGCATAGCGCCAATGGGGCTGGGCGTGGCACAACGGGAGCGTGGTCGGGTATTCCAGGGGTGGGGCATTCCTGGGCGGGGCTGTGGCAAGGACGCAGCCGCTGCGCCGGTCCTTGGGCAGGAAACGAATGCACACAGGCGCAGGCTGCCACACATGCCAGTGCACCTCCTGCTAGATTGCTTCAAGTTCTGCATGCTACTGCTGAGAGGAGGGGTGTAACTAAGGCAAAAATCACGTGGCAAAATTACCAATTAGTAACCCCCTCTCGACACACACAAATAATTCGTAACCTACTCTCGGGAACCTGTGAGAACCTTCTGGATCCCACCTCTGATGCCACCCTTCCCTCTCAGTGGCAGTGGCCTAGGAGGTTAAGAGCTCGTGTATCTAATCTGGAGGAACCAGGTTTGATTCCCAGCTCTGCCACCTGAGCTATGGAGGCTTATCTGGGGAATTCAGATTAGCCTGTACACTCCCACACCCGCCAGCTGGGTGACCTTGGGCTAGTCACAGCTTCTCAGAGCTCTCTCAGCCCCACCTACCTCACAGGGTGTTTGTTGTGAGGGGGGAAGGGGAAGGAGATTGTAAGCCCCTTTGAGTCTCCTGCAGGAGAGAAAGAGGGAATATAAATCCAAACTCTTCTTCTTCTCCCTCCCTCCCCTCTCCCTTGTGTGTATGTGTTTCACTTCCACTCGAGTTACTGCCTATGTACTGTTTCCACTGCTCATATCTGGCCATTTGAGTGAACATTCTAAGCAGCACGGACATTCTAAGGGTGACAGTTACACACAGGCAGCTGCATGTCCTTCACCAGGGAGCGCCAGGAAAAAGGCGTTTTACCTGGGCCAGGTGTGAAATTTCAGATATGTGAACATCTAAAAATACTCTTGCCTGGCTGACTATAGTGACTGGGAATTGGCCCAGCAGTTACTGAGGCATACTGTCATCAACAAAAACACTGTTAGCTTTTTATAGAGAGAGATGTGCTGGATCTGTGGTCCCTAGTATTAGTGACCAAAGAGGTCCTTCTACAGCTCTTCAAGTGGCACCAAGTGATCAAAAGGTTTTTCAAGATGAGGCCACAGGAGTATGTGTGACTAACACACCTTACCTGGCTAACATCCCTTTTTTTATTAAGAAAATTCCTCAAGAATGATGAGGAGGAACTGTCATGGTTTCACAACAGATTGTGGGATATTATGCCTTTTCTCTTTCCTCTGAAGAATTTTTCTTCCCCAATCTCTTTGGAACTAAGGTAAAACCAGCAAAAAGAAATATTGATCTTATTATTTACTTTTTGTCCTAGGGAAGACAAGGATGATAAAATTGAAATCCTATGCTCCTATGTCAGAATAGAGGGCATTAAATGCTTCTGATATTAGTTGCAATAGATGGTGACCTCCAAGACATCCTTTCACAACCCCACCTGCATAATAAAGTAACACTATCTGTGCAGTACTGTTCATACACTATTACAGTGTCTGTATGATTCTTGAAAACTAAATAAATAATATTTTTCAATTCCAAAAACTGCCAGTGCAAGGAGTTTGTACAGCTGGTCCTTGCTTGATTTGCATTTTCCTCATTTAATACTATGTGACCACCAAAAACTGTATACTGAGAGTCAGACATCACTCATGGTCAAAATGCCATAGTACAGGGTAATGTCCTGAGGTGTGAAAGAAAAGCAATCTGCTCCTTTCTTCTACCACTCAGGCAGGCTTCTAGGAGAACTTGTTCTTTTAGATCAGTGGTTCTCAACCTTCCTAATGCCGCGACCCTTTAATACAGTTCCTCATGTTGTGGTGACCCCCAACCCTAACATTTATCCATTTTACAGATGGACAACACTGATGCAGAGAGTCTTAGGCGACCCCTGTGAAAGAGTCATTTGACCCCCAAAGGGGTCCCTTCTTGAAGTTGTGTAAACAAATTTGTTCAGAAACTGTATTGGATATGTTTAACAGGACTCAGGAAAATTTAGTGCAAGAGGTATAAATGAGATAGCATGGAAGATGAATGAACTCTTTCCTTTGCAGGATGCAACTCAAAGAATATTCTTTCGTTCTAATCTCCTATTCTTATACCGAGGTCTTTGATGATACAACCACAAGACCCATTTGTAAAAGCACTTCCCTTCGACTCTTCTCTGCAGCTTCTAAAAATGAGCAACTAAATAAGTACATTGAGGGACAGAGTCCTCGAAGAGTAACTGAATCTTTTGCTCTAAAGTTGCTCAAGAAAACATAGATCATTACAAAAAATGGTACAATCCATTTTAGCCTCTGTTGGGACATATAAAGGCATTGCAAAAGGATATATACCAAGAAATCCATTGCCTGAAAAATTGATCCTTAGCAGATGACCCAACAAAACCACTGAAATAGGGCAATTAAATATTGAATGCATTAAATTTCTACATAACTTTAAACTAACCAGAGAGTCCAAATAAGAAGATTATCCTTAGATAGAAGGCCCAGAGCAAGCAGAGTGGGTTTTTGAAGTAGAGGCACCCAATTTGCAGCACAGCTGCTAGTGATTGTCTTTACAAGAATCTCTGACTTTGGTAAGGATTATGTCAGGGGACCCAATTTTATGGGACCCAAAAGAGGAAAAATTGGACCCTTTGACCTAACCTTTATCAAACTCTTGTAAGTAGAGACACCAGCAGCTGAACTGCAAATTTGGTGTATCTACCTAAAAAAAACCCAGTGCCCCAAGCCCCACAAAGACTCTCCAAAGAGTGCAATGTTGCTGAAAAATTTCCCCACTGTGAGAATGATGGAAAAATTTGTCTCAGATCAATTCTTTGGTATAAAATTGATTGACTCCTAAAAACAATGCAATCAAGCAAGTTTTATCTAAACTCTGGATATTTGGACTAAATAAATGTAAAGTCCTTCAAAGAAATAATTAATTACAACATAAAAATTTGTAGTGTAAGATGCTTCTCTAAATGCTTACCTAATTCCTTCATGGCTCCTTGTTTGTTCTTATCATATATTGTTTTTAAATCCTTTTTATTTAAAGAAATGGAAACATATATTATAAGAAAAATACATAACTCCATTGCAACATGATGTTATTTTGTACTGTCACTAAACAATAATAATTATCAGTACAGCTAATTCTCAGTGTGGGCCCATTTATGGACTCTTAACTTCAGAGTCTGGGGCCATAGACAGACAAGCCAGATCTTTCTGCAAACTTGAGAAAAGACCCAGGTTTGCATAAAAATTTGCAAACCAAAATAAATAATTGCCCTCTCCCCGGATGACAGAAGCAGTACATATAGTTTAAAGAAAGAACAAGTTGTGCTTGTAACTATTGTTCATAGAATGTTCTTCTGTGCAGGCACACATGGGTTTGTGTTTGTGCAGAGCCAACTATAGTAGAAGACTTGTCACCTTTAGCAATGATCCTTCTAGAACTCTCCAAGCACACCCTCTCACTCCCCCCCTTATTAGGCAGAAAAATATCCTGCCCAATCAGAGGTGAGGACAGGAGGGAGCACTCCCCTTAATTCTCCGCCAGTTGCCACAGTCAAAACAGGTCATAACACAGGCAGATTGCCACACTTGAGGAACAGACCACAATGGGCGGGCAGGAGGGTATGTGTGCCTGAAATATGACCACTCTACAAACAACAGTTACAGGGAAGTGCAACACTGTTCTCAAATGGGAGCACAAAATGGGAGTCTTCGATCCTCCACACATTCTGTTGCTTCAATTTGGCGAGAACAACATACCAATGGTCAGACGCTTCCAATTGCTCCAGATGATCCTCATGGATGTCGGCTCTATTACCTGGTTAATGCCCGGAACCACTTTATTCTGGTTCCACCTGCTGGAACGTTGCTCCTGGTGAGGAGCCAGGGCACCAGATCGGGTCAACCAGACCAGAGTAAAGACTTACAGGACAGTATTGCGATTCATTCAGGAATTGGGGGGCAGGTATGTGCCTCACCACAACATTTCATTCAGACTAGAAATTCTGTTTAGGGAAGACGGCATTCACCTGTGTCAATGGGGTATGGGCTTGTGGCTTCATAGCTTGAGGGCAGTGTGATTGGCTTGAGGTGTAGGAAGCATTTGGCAGGAGCAGGGGGAAGGGAGAAGGGGTCTCCCCCCGGCTCTTTGGTGGGTTGCGCATGGGGGGTGATCTGCTTGGAAGGGGAAGCTGGTATGATAACCCTATTTATGACATCTCCTTAAGAGATTGAGGTGGAGCAATCCATTGGTCAGAACACCCAGCAGGGGCTACGGAGGTTTGTGTCCCTTAGTAGCAAAATGGGAGGGGGTCCAGACAGAGGCCTTCTGCCCAAATGGAATTTTCCCCCTAATTTTGCTGTTGATGATATTTCCTCTAGCAGACAGGCTCGAGGAATCAGTTGCACTGGGGGACAGCACTCGGGCTGCCCAGTTGCATGGATCAGCCCTCCCATGCTGCGCCTTTTGCTTCCTGTACTTCATGTCTCTGGCTATGGCCAAAATAATTTTATCCACAAAGAAGCTGTTCAGTGCATTTATTTCACGTTTAACCAGAGTGTACAGGTCCCTTCCCCGGGTGGCAAAATCGAAGGCTTTCACAGCCGGAATCACTGGGGTATTGTGTGATTTCCAGGCTGTATGGCTGTGTTCTAGTAGCATTTTCTCCAACATTTTGCCTGCATCCGTGGCTGGCATCTTCAGAGAATCTAGCATTTGTGTTTATTTATAAAAAGCCTCTGTATAAGTTATATTTTTCACCTCAGTTTCTAGTGGCAGCATTTATATATTAATTTCCCTGACAGAATTTTTTTTTGACAGTAAAATCCTGGGTGTGTGAGTGCATGACTAGGGGAGTACCTAGGCCAAAAACAGCTATCAAACCCTTCAGCCACGTGTATTCCTCCATGCTGGGCCTGTGTTTCTCTTCAGGGAGAAGGTGCCTGAAGGAAATTTCTCACCAGAAGCAGAAAACACATCTTACTACTGTGGTGGCAGTAGGAGGGGGAAAATGCTTTCTCCCTTTTCTTCACATGATCATTTCAGTGGGAAAGGATCAGACTACATCCCAAAATAGAGTGGGAGTACTCTAGTTTTAGATTCTTCCAGAAGCGTAACAATCTAATCTCCATGGCTGGACTGTGCATGCATAGTCTCATGTGGGTAGTCTCATGTGCACAGAAGCCATGAAGATAAACTGCTTTTCTGAAGTACAGTTCCCTGCTATTGGGCTTGATACCAGATATGTTGATGATCTACCCACACTCCTCATCCACACTGATATTTTATCTGCACACAATAGTGTTTTGTGATCCCACTATGCAGAATCATTCTAAAAATACTGTTGACGTTTAAAATGACGTTTAAAATAATTTATATTAAGAACACTGTCACAAATAATTTTTACTTTTTTCATTATAATATATATATATTTACTCACCCTATAAACTCTTTCATTGCCAGCTATCTGCTCAATTAAACAACTTATATTTTCTTCACCTTGAACATATCCTTTGGCAATATCATAACGAAAAGTGAGCTGCTTGTTTATTTGTTTATCCAGTAAGGTAATAACTTTTGGTATCACAACCTGAAAGTCATAGTCAAGTAAAAAATATGTAAAAAACAAGATCCATGTATTACATGTGAAGAAAGAAATGATCATATGTTGATGGTATTTCTTCCTGGATGTTCCACCAATATCTTATGTTGAACACAGTAAACACAGATGTTTTAATTTTTGCATCTGATCTCCACCCACCTTCTGTACCTAACTCTATACAACCAAAATGATGAATAATTAAGCTTGAATTTACAACACAACACAACCTTTATTAGGCATTTAACCTTCAATCCATAGTGTGGGGTTTGGAGTTTTACACCTGAATATTTTCAGGGCAAAAATATACTCCAAAAAGACCTTGTCAGTATTTTTTTGATATAATTCAGTCAAAGAAATTACCGGTATCATACCTTAAGCTCCATGTGCCTCAGCAAGAGAAGCACATAGAAACACGAGAGCAGTGGTTTATGATCTGGTACTATCATAATTGAAGGACTACTTGTGCATTCTCTCTAGTTCTTCTGTTAGCTATCCCGTCTTCAACATGATGTGGAAGTTGTTTTGGCTGTGACCCCCAGTGTTGACTAAAGTAGGTGCCATCTGTTACGCTGGTTAGTGTGCTGCATTTTAATGGGGGTGTGTGTGTTATTTTATATAGAGCCAAATTAATTAATATTTAACTGATTTTAGTTTTTGGTTTTATTGTGCTCTACCTATGTGTGTTGTTCACTGCCCTGAGCCCTCCGGGGGAGGGCGGTATATAAATATAATGAACGAACAAACAAACGAATGAATGTGCAAGCGAACGAACAAACGAACGAACAAACAAACAAACAAACAAACAAACCAAAACATTATTCAGGATTCTAGAATACCAGGTATCGATTCAGGAAAATATGCAGGAATATTTTAGTAATATCCAGAGTGTTAAAATGAAGGCTCCCAAGACAGTTTTTCTTCAATTTTCCAGAGTTACCTGGCTACAAGAGGAAAAGGGGAGGAAGGCAATTGTCCCAGGCAATAGACAGACAATAGAGAGAGTACTTCCATGCTCAATCATCATGATTCTCACATTCCTCCATAATTCTGAGAATGGGCAAAAAAGGATAAAAAACAGATCCATTCAGTAGTGGGTGTGGAAATCAGTGCTAGGCAGGCTGAGAGAGTTTGGATTTATATCCTCCCTTTCTCTCCAGTAGGAGACTCAAAGGGGCTTACAATCGCCTTTCCCTTCTCCCCTCAGAACAAACACCCTGTGAGGTGGGTGAAGCTGAGAGAGTTTTGAAGAACTGTGACTAGTCCAAGGTCACCCAGCTGGCATGTGCTGGAGTGCACAAGCTAATCTGGTTCCCCAGATAAGCCTCCACAGCTCAAGTGGCAGAGCAGGGAATTAAACCTGGTTCTCCAGATTACAGTGCATTGGCTTTTAATCACTTAACCACGTTGGCTCTTCTGGAACAACATCTCCTGGAACATGGCACCTCATATCAGGAGTTTTTGATTTTAGCTTCTGGCTATATTCACTGAGGGGGAGATTTTAGCCAGTGGTAGGTGAGTTTCCTTCACCATTCTACCTCTCCAAACAGTTGGAGACCCTAAAGCAATAAGTGACAACAACAAGACCAGTGGATTTTAGTGGCCTGTAAACAGTGGCATAGCCATTAGGGAGCGTGGGGGGCATGTTGCACTAGCCGCACGCCTGAGGGGGGCACCAAAAATTAAAAATGTATTTAAAATATTTTAGTGTTTTACTTTGTTGAATGGCAGGGGGTGCAGTTTTGAGATTAGCACCACCAAAATTTCAGGTTATTATCAGGTGACACTCCTGATGATATCAGCCAGGTTTGGTGAAGTTTGGTTTAGCGGGCCCGAAGTTATGGACCCCCAAAAGGAGTGCCCCATCCCCCATTGTTTCCAATGGGAGCTAATAGTAGATGGGGCTTCCCTTTGAGGGTCCATAACTTTGGATCCCCTGAACCAAACGTCACTAAACCTGGGTAGTATCATCAGGATAGTCTCTTGCTGATACCAGCCAGGTTTGGTGAAGTTTGATTTAGGGAATCCAAAGTTATGGACCCCCAAAGGGGGTGCCCCATCCCCCATTGTTTCCAATGGGAGCTAATAGTAAATGTGGCTTCCCTTTGAGGAAGAAGAAATAATCTGTGATTTAGAGGAGTTTCTGAACAAATTAAGAAACTAGATTTAGAAGGAAACTTTTGTAAACTGTTATAGGATTATGTAAAGTTGAATGAAGAGTTCCCAGAATTTGAGCAGACATATAGAATTAATTCCAGATATGCATATGAAAACAAAGTTCCTAGAGATATTCTAGTGAAATTCTCACATAGAAGAATAAAATAAATGATCTGTAGAAACCCTTTAGTGATTCAACACTGAAATATAAAGATTTCAAGACCTTCCAAATACAGCACTGAGGAAAAGAGTGACTTTAATTTCTTATGGCAGATATTAATAAAGAGACAAATAAAATATTTTTGGAGGATTCCCTTTGTATTGGAGATTATTTTACCTTCCAGGAAAAAAAACCCAATAATTTCAACATGAAGTAAGCTTTGCCTCACAAAATCTTATACCCTGGAAATTGTGTTGGTCTTTAAGGTAGTATTGGACTTGAGTTTTGTTCTGGTTTTATTAGATTTCAGTTTTAAAAACCAAACTAACTAAATTTATATTAATAAATATTAATGAATATATTGTAAACATTTGAAATTAAAGATTTATATTTTGTAAATATGAACAATTACCATCTCAGTTAGGGAAGCAGAACATTGCTGAAAAATTACAGAAATATGCTTTTACCTTCAAGAGTCGCAGAATTCTTAGAAGACGAAAAATTCGAAATACACTGATGGTTTTTATCACATAATATTCTGGTTGAATTCGCTTAAGGACATTCATAATGATGACATCTATAATTCCCACTATTACTATTAAAAGTTCAAACTGGTTCCAGTGATGATAGAGGTATGCCCACCCCATTGCTAAAGCCTGTTAAAAACAAATATTCACAATTAACAAGACTTGCCCAATGCAAAATCACATTTAAATTGGTTATTGTGGGGTTTTTTGATGCCAGCAACAGATGCAGGTGAAATGGAAGAAGAAGAGGAGGAGGAGGAGGAGGAGGAGGAGGAGGAGGAGGAGGAGGAGGAGGAGGAGTTTGGATTTATATCCCCCTTTCTCTTCTGTAGGAGACTCAAAGGGGCTTACAATATTCTTGCCCTTCCACTCTCACAACAAACACCCTGTGAGGTAGGTGGGGCTGAGAGAACTCTGAAAAGCTGTGACTAGCCCACGGTCACCCAGCTGGCATGTGTGGGAGTGCACAGGCTAATCTGAATTCCCCAGATAAACCTCCACAGCTCAGGTGGTGGAGCAGGGAATCAAACCCGGTTTATGCAATCATTGGTGTGGAGGTTGAAGTTTATTTGATACTTCATGCAAAAATGAGAAATGCTACATGTTGCAAATGCTATGTTGCAAATGACATCCAGTTCAAGCAGAGGGGATGGGGTAAGTCACAATTATATGCACACTGCCAGCAGGATTTCTATGAGGGATTGCCATTAAAAAATTGCCTCTTTGTTCCCTTACTTGCAAACAACTTGATTTCAATAAGTGCTTTAGCAGAGAAGGGAATGTTTATGTTGTCCTGAACTGATTGCACAGACGCAAGAAAATATGGACTTTATCAACTTGATCTATATGTGTAGAAAGTGAATTTTGTTCAGAAATGTGTTCATAGACAGTGCTCAAATGTATGGTGCAAACCATTTGGACACAGAAATATTGATGTAATCAAATAGTTTGAGGGCCAGAATTTACCAAGAATATGAAGATTGTTAAATGCCCTCAGCAGGAGGAAAATTTGAAAGTTACATTAAAACAAAGGGGTTCAGGCTGAGCTTCTCAAAACTCCTCAGCAGAGGGGGAACCCAGCATTCTCTGAAACTAATTCACAGTGATGTTTGCAGACTTTTAAAAATACAAATTCCATCTGGGACAAGTAAGTTTTCACCTTTATAGATTTTTTAAAAGATATACAAAGACTAACTTTCTTAGACCCAAAAACCAAGTACTGGACAAATGTAATTCTAATGCACTCATTAGTGATAGATTCCAGAGATTGCCACTAACCATATGTATAGACAATGAAGGTGAATACATTAGGAATGAGATAAAGGCTTTGTTGGCTGAATAGGGAATACAGCATCATTTAACAGTGTCTTAATGTCCTAAAATGCATAGTTGTGCCAAAGGGAAGAATCATTCTCTCTCTGAGATGGCTAGATGCATGTTACATATGTCTAGATTGCCAGAAAAATATTGGGCAGAAACTGTTAATACAGCAACTTATTGCAAAATAGTTTACCCACAATGGGTGCAAATAACATGCCAAATAAACTTTAGTATGGGCACACACCCAGTCTGAATCATTTGAGAGTGTTTGGATCAAAAGCATATGCTTACATCCCAGAAGAAAAGCACTCCAAAATGGATTTTAGAGCTGAAAAATGGATTTTGTAGGCTATGCACTAGGATGCAAAGGATACAGAATCCTCAATCCAGAAACAGATGAGAAACAGATCTGCAATGTGATCCACACTGATGAAATGGAGAAGCAGATTCCAATTAATCCTCATAAGCAGAACAAAGTCAAGCACAGCAGACAGCTGCAGTCTGAGTACCATGGACAGCACACTTGAAACACCTGAAGATCATAGCACCATAGACAGCATGCATGAAGCATCCACAGAACCTTTTCAGCCAGACAGAGTTACAGAGCCAGGTTTGAAATGTTCAGTCAGATCAAACAAAGGGGCTCTACCTTTGAGATATGCTTTCTTGCAAAGGCAGAAATTGTTCCAAAGTCCTCCATATGGGAATACATTGCAAGAATGGCTGCCAGAGGAAGAGAAAAATGGAAAAGAACTGCAGAAATTGAAGCATTAATTCAAAACAAAAAATGGACATGTACAGAAGTACCACCTGGAAAGAAATAAGTAGGTTGCAAACAGATCTTTAAGACATGGTGCAGTAGGGGAAGTTGAAAAATGGCAAAATTAATTGCTAAAGGCTAAAAAAATATTGGGAGGGCTATGATGAAACCTTCACACCAGTGGTGAGTAACACTTTGGTGAGACTACTTTTGAGCATCGCAGAATCCAGAAAAATGCAAGTGGAGAATCTAGATGTAAAGACTGCCTTTCTACTTGGAGAAGATGTCTACATGGAACAGTCATCAGGATTTGAGCAACATAAAGGAAAGCAGCTGGTATGCAAACCGCAAAAGAGTATTTATGGATTGAAACAGGCAGCAAATTTCTGGAATGAGAACCTTCACCAAATGCTTACCAAAGAAATATTTGAATAAGGCAAAGCAGAACCTTGCTCATACTCAAGGTACTGAGACAACAAATGGATACATGTGGGTGATCTGATTCTATTCAGTTCTATACAATGAAAGAAAATATAATTATTGATGTCAAGAGATTACATTGCTTAAGTTCACAAATGGCAGGGATTGCCTGTATAATTCATAAGCTACTGTCTTTTCACAAGAATAACTACAGATTTCCACAACAGCAAAAAAAAAAAATTCTATCCAAGGCATGTCTGGAGTGCATCCAAAGAGAGTACTTTTGAGCTTTTCAATATAAAACCAGTACTTATAATACGAGTTTGCAAAGGTAACTAGAAATAACTAGGGGGATAATTCGGACCTTTCCCTCACTATGTCATACAGCTGTTGGTACATTAGAAGAGGACCACCAGTATTCAGATCCTATAGGTTACACATAGCTTTGCAGTCTTAAAGATCTAGATCAGGGGTGTCCAACTCTGGCACCCCAGATGTTCATGGACTATGGTTCCCATCAGTCCCTGCAAAGCATGGCCAAGCCAGCAGGGGCTGATGGGAATCGTAGTCCATGAACATCTGGGGCACCAGAGTTGGACACCCCTGGTCCAGATCATGCTTCTATGTAAACAATTACAGTAGCCTCATTCAAACTACAGCAGAACATCATATATCTAATTCTGAACTGGGCCATGCAGTGGGGATGAAAAAAAATCCACAAAACAGAGCCAGGGATAAACAAGGGCAGATTTTGCTGCAAATTTGAAGGAAGTCTGAGGTTTGCAGATAAATCTGAAATCTAAGCAAAAAATTGGGGGATTAAAACTTCCCAAAATAATACAAAAGAAAAATATAATATAATATAATATAACAATAGAGAAAATGCACACTGTGACAATGTTCTGGGATCTGAGGGTCATTTTGGGGATTGCTAGTTAGTGGGGAAAAAGTAGTTTTATTTTGTTATACTACCCTCATACATTTCACCTGCACTTTTTCAGGAGAATCAATAAAAATATAAACAAAAACAAGAATATAATATAAAATAATTAAAAGAAATAGTAAACGACAGTGCACACTGAGCATGTGAAAAGCTCATTAATGTATACCAAACAGAACCAAACAGATACTATTCAGTGGATTGCCTCGTTTCTCCAGGGTCAGGGTAAGCAGGTCTGGTGTGGAGATAAGGCCTCCCATAGGGCCCCGCTAACTTGCGGGGTTCCTCAGGGGGCCTTGCTTTCCTCGCTCTTATTTAACATCTCCATGCGACCCCTTTCTCGACTGGTGCGGAGTTTAGGGCTGGTCTGTCACCAATATGCGGATGACACCCAGCTCATTCTGTTGATGGAGGGGGGGGTGGCCTCTGCCCCTGCAGCTCTACAGCATTGTCTGGAGTAGGTTGCTGGTTGGTTGAGGCAGAGCAGGTTAAAGCTTAATCCAACGAAGACGGAGGCCCTTTGGCTGGGCTGGGGGGAGAGACTGAGGGATTTTCAGCTGCCTGTTTTGGAAGGGGTCGTGTTGGCCCCGACGTCCCTGGCTTGCAGCCTGGGGGTCCGCCTGGACTCTTCACTATCAATGGAGGGCCAGGTGGCCCATGTTACCCAGGTTGCGTTTTTCATCTTCGCCAGGCCCGGTGGCTGGCTCCCTATCTCTCCCAGTCCGACCTGGCCACTGTGATCCATGCGAAGGTCACCTCGAGGTTGGATTACTGTAACTCGCTCTACGCGGGCCTTCCCTTGCGACTGATCCAGAAGTTGAAGCTGGTACAAAATGCGGCGGCTCGGCTTTTGACGGGTGGTGGTTATTTAGATCATATCACCCCCATGCTGCGCCGCCTGCACTGACTACCAGTGGAGTTCCAGATCATTTTCAAGGGGCTGGTATTGACCTTTAAGGCCCTACATGGCATGGGGCCCTCATACCTGCGGGACCGCATCACCCCTTATATCTCGCATAGACCGCTATGTTTGGCAGTGGCAGAACTGCTGGAAACCCCTAGCCCTGCGACGATGCTGCTGGCCTCGACCTGGGCCAGGGCCTTTACGGCTCTGGCCCCTGCCTGGTGGATCGCTCTCCCTCCAGCTGTCTGGGCCCTGCAGGACCTTGGTGAGTTCTGCAGGGCCTGTAAGACGGAGCTGTTCCACTGGGCCTATGGTGGGGCTGGCTGCTGGTCTACCACCCCCCACTGAGGCTGCCAGTTTTCCATCTTAGCAGGGCCTTGATTCCATCTTGGGCCCTGCCTTTCTCCTCCCAGCCTTTTTGATCAGGCACCTTTAAATTTTGCTTGCTCTTAGCTTTGTTATTTAAATTTTAAATAAATTTTGTTATTTAAATTTTAAATAAAATTTAAATTTTAAGTAACTGCTGCTGTTGGAAATTTGTTTTAATGGGGTTAAGTTTTAGTTATGTATTTTATGTGCTGTTATTGGAAACAGTTATACTGTGAGCTGCCTCGAGCCCTTTGGGGATGAGGCGGCCTATAAATCTAATTTAATAATAGTAATAGTAATAGTAATAGTAATAGTAATAGTAATAATAATAATAATAATAATAATAATAATACATGGTTGTTCTTAAAACAAAATTTCTATACAACTCTCCTGAATTTTCACAAATTATAACAAAATATATTTTTAAAAACTCTGACCTGTATAATAGTTTTAGAGTCCCATCCAAAGGGGGAGGGAAGGTGAATCCATTCTGGGAGCAGTGCACCACCACTCCAGCAGATTCACCCTCCCTGGGGCACCTACCCCAGCAGAAAACTGACCTCACTAGCATGTGGCTGCTGCTGCTGCTGCTCCCCAGTGATGGAATGGGATGCTGAATGCCATGTGAGTGTCCCAGGCCTCCTGCCACTGTTGGGAGTGGTCAGCTATGTTCTGGCCTTTGCTGCCATTCTGGAGTCATCTTTTTGGGTGGCATAGGTCTTTTGGGATCCATAGAGACTTCTCAGTGGAGGGGAGGCTCTTTCATTTTTGAGTTTTAGTTTTAATCTTGTGTGAAAGATAACAGCTCAAGGTTCTTGTTTAACCCATGAGGGACTAGAGTTTTAAATCTTAGGATCTATTGGCCTCTTTTTTCAACAGCACTTTATCCCTTTGGCATTCAGATTTTAAAACAGCATAAAACAATATAGTTTGCTTTTCCAAAACTTAGTTTCTGAAAAGCAAAGCTGGGGAGTGGGGAACTTAGGGGTCAAAACAGGTCTGGAAAATGTTCCCCTCCCCTCCCATATCATTTGCTGAAGAAGGACTTGATGGGGATAGGCTTGTGTTAGGTTGGCTGATTGATCATTTACTGGTCCTTTACTGAAGGACCGTATAAGTCATACCTCTATCTTCCAGCTCTGCAAATAACAGGCACATTTGCTGGATGTGACTGGCCACATTCTCACCTCCTTGGAGTTTTAGATTGTAAAGCCTTCTGGTGAGAATTACATTGGAGCCTGCCATCTGTTGTTGATAGAGCACACGTTAATGAAGTCCAGCAGTCCTTTGCAGTGTCAGAATCCCTTAGATATACAAGCTGTGAGTTCTCTACAGCCAGCATAATGGAAGCTTTAGCCTTGGCATTGGCCTTCCTCTCTGCTGAAGTCCACTGAGCAGGTGGGTTCTCCATGACATCCCACAGGTCCTCTCTCATGAGATAGCACTTCATTTTCACACACCATGCTGAGTAATTATCTGGAGTGATCCTCTCAAAAGGCAAACTAGCCAACTGATGAGCCATCCTGGACACTTGTCTTCACATACACAGTAGACATGCAGGATACTCACGAGCAAGTACTGGCGGGAGTCTTGACCCATAACCTGTTAGTGCAGTGAAATAAACGCACTGGTAGCTGAACACCAGTTTGCCCAGGAGAAAGAAACAAACAGCACAAGTCTCTTTTGCAAAGAAAGGCTTTGTCTTTTGGTGCATAAAAATATTTACAGTGCTGTACAGTTTTACTTTGCTCTCCGCTTCTCCACTCTCCAGCTTTCAGCAATCAACACTCCCACTACTGTTCACCACACCACACACACATAGTGTTGTTAGATGGTTATATACTTTTAAATTAATTTTTATTGTATCGTTTGAATTTTACAGTTTATAGTAATTTTCTTCTTCATACATTTTCAAACAATACTTCCCCCCTTTTCTCCCTCCCCCATTACTTTTTCTTCATAGTTTTGTCACACAAACAGCAGTAAGTTCATTCTCTGTAGCCTCTTCTCCCATATTTCTTCATTGACTCGAGCTTCTTTCATCCAGTCCACGCATATTATCCATATCTTCAAAATTTCATTCTGTTTATCTTGCCACATCTTATTTATGGATAGTATATCAAAAATATCAAGTGTCACTTGTTCCCAGATATATTCTAACCATTTCTGAAATGTCCATTTTTTCTTTTCTTTCCAGCCCAAGGCTATTGTTGCATGGGCTGCTTTAATCATTATTTTATACATATAACTATATTCTGCCTTCCATTACACCCACGAACATTAAGTCATTATTTAAATCAATATTTATCTTCACCAGTTTTTCAATATATATTAATACAGTTGTCCAAAAATTTTTCACTTCTGCACATTCTATCCACATATGGCTATAATATGCCTCTTGGTCTCCACAGTGCCAGCATTTAGAACTAAGTCCTTTTATCATATATGCTAGTTGTTTTGGTGTTCTATACCATTTTAATATCACTTTTCTTTTTAACTCCATATATTTCTCAATCTTTATATTTTTCCAACTGTCTATTAATTTTTTCAGTATTACCAATGTCTAGAAATCCTTTCTTTTCCCATTTTTGTTTCCAATGTTCTTATCATGTAATTCCTTTATCATCTACCATATATGTTTGTATACATGTCCCTAAAAAATTTCTCCTTTGTGTTTTCCATATAGTTCCAGACATTTGACATTATACATTCCTCCTTTTAACCATGAAACCTTTACTCTTCTTCTTCTCCAAATGTCTCCTCAAAACCAACTAGTTCTTCAGTTTCCTCTCCTATCTCTATAAAATTTTGTAATGTCATAATTTCTCCTCGCTTCCCTAATCAAATTTTGCCACAAATTTTGAATTTCCTTTTCTTTTCAATATTTTTATCACTTTTTTCCCCTTCTTGCCACACACTTCCCAAAAGGTGCCACATCCAGGGTGCCAGGCGACATCCATTTACCTCTCCATTTTTTCTCCTATTATACATCTAGCAAGACCTTTCTTTGGTCTTATTGCTTTTTTTTGATTTCCTTTTCTTCAACTCTTCATTGAAGATACCATGTAATGCCTAACTCCTTTTCATTTATTTCATTTTCAAACTTAACCCATTTTTTTCTATTGATTATCCCTCGTTTATACTCACATCAGACTCTTAATCTGAATGAATGCTTCATAATATTCTTTTTTGCATTTTTTGGGATCCCCCCTAACCTAAAGAATTTTTTTTGTCATGTATATAATCTTATTCATGATTCTTCTGCTTTTTTATTATTAAACACCCAGGCTTTCTTCGTAGCTTTCTATCCCATTCCTCAAATTGTTTCTTCTTAATCTCAGCAACGGAAGAGTTCAAATAAGTAAAACATTTTTTTGGCATTATACACATTTTTTAATGCTTCTTGATTTTTCCTGTGATCGCATAAGGTCTTCTTTATCCCATTGCTTTTTTATTTGTTTTAATATTTTTTCCACCTTGCTTCATAATTATATTTGAACATCTTCTCTTTTCTATGTGTTGTTATAATACCCAAATATTTAATCTTCTTTTTTACTAATCCTCTCTCTAATCGTCTTTTTTCCACATTAATCCCCATTATTTCTGTTTTCTCCATGTTGATTTTTAATCCTGAGAATTTCTGAAAGTCTTCTAGAATTATTTTTAATTCTTTCATTGTATCAGCTGGATTCACTGTTATTACTAAAATATCATCTGCAAATAAGTTTAACCTTATTTCTTCTTGATTCACTTTATAACCTTTTATCCTTCCATTATTATTTATCCTTTCTGCCAGAAATTCCATTGCCAATATAAACAGATGTGGTGATAATGGACATCCTTGCTTCACTCCCCTTTCAATATTTACAATTCCTGTCCACCCATCGTTAATTCTTATTTTTGCCCTTCCTCCTTTGTAAATCTTTCGTAAAATGTTTATAAGTTGTTTTCCAAACCCAAAATTTTCTAGAGTTTGAAATAAGTAATTATGACTAACTGTATCAAACGCTTTGTATACATTTAACTTTATCATTGCATTTTTTTTGTTTTTGCCATGTTCTATTACATTTAATACATTCCTTAACGGGTGACAAGTCCTAACCCTCTAATAAATCCATATTGCTCTTGTCCAATTAACTTTGGAAGGATGTTTTTTAATCTATTTGCAAATACTTTCGCAAAAATCTTATAATCTTGGTTTAATAAACTTATTGGCCTATATGATTCTACCTGCTCTGGATTCTGTCCTGGTTTTTCAATTGTTATTATTTCCGTTTCCCTCCATGACTCTGGAACCCTCTGCCCTCTTAAAACATGGTTAAACAATACCCGCATCTCTGGAATTAAAACTTCTGACATTTCTTTATAATACTCAGCATTAAACCCATCTAATTCTGGGGATTTATTGTTTTTCAAATCTTTAATAACATTTGCTATTTCTTCTTGTTTAATAGCTTCTTGCATTTGATCTCTCTCTTCCTGTGTTAAAACCTTTTTTGGTTTCTCGTCATATTTTTCATTCTGGACTTGACTAAATAATTCTTTATAACATTCTTCAAATTTCTTCCTTATTGCTTTATTTTCTGTTATATATTGATTACTAACAACTTTTATCCCTTTTATTCTGTTTCTCCTTCCTCTTTTTCAAATAATTAGCCAGTCTTTTCACTGAATTTATATTTGCTCTTTGAAATTCGTTTGTAACCCAAATTTCCTTTTCCACATCTCAGCTTTATCTAAATCATCTAGCTGCGCTTGTAACTTGTTTAATTCATTTTTTATTATTTTATCATATTTATCCTGAAGTTGAGTCCTTCTAATTTTAATCCCTTCTATTAAATCTTTCCTTTCCCTATTTATTTCTTTATTCCATTGTGCTTCTCTAGCTATACAGTACCCTCTCATTACTGCTTTAGATGCATCCCAAAGAATTTCATCTGTAACTGTTCCTTTGTTTTCTGAAAAATACTGTCTTGTTTTTTCTTGCAAATCTTTTCTCTCTTTCTCATTTTTCCATACTATGTTTTTGTATCTCCATCTATATTGTTTTTCTTCTCTCTCCACCCTGAACGTGACTACGGGGTGTGATCTGAAATCCATTCGTTATACGTCTCTATTTTCTCACTGTGTAGATTACTCATATTTTTTACAAAAATATAGTCAATATATGTAAATTTTCTGTGTCTATTTGAGAAGTAGGTTGGTTGTTGAGATTCACCCAGTTCACTATACATATTTGATATGTTCCATTTCTTTAACATTTCATGTCTCCTTAAATCCATATTGCAATATCCCATAATTAACGTATCACCTGAAAATAATCCGTGAAGTCTCCCAAATAGTTTTTCCAAGAACGTCTTTTGTTTTTTATTTGGGGCATATGCATTCATTATTGTTATTTGAAATCCATGTAATTTCCCTTTGACAATAATCCAACGACCATTCTGATCTCTAGTTAACTCTTCTAACTGAAAATCCATATTCTCTCATATTAAAATGGCGACACCATTTCTTTTTGCATTGCATCTAGATACACCTATAATTTTCCACCCTGGCACTTTTATTACATCTCTCTCATCTGTCTTCTTTTTGTGAGACTCTTGAAGGCAGATAATTTCTGGACGTATTTGTTTGATAAACCTGGCAAGTTTATCTTTTCGAGTCAGAATTTAGACCATTTATATTAATTGAGTCTATTTTTATCTTATTGCCAACCATAAGGTTTTTTGTAGTCTTGTTTTGTTAGAACTCTGCTGTTTGTGTAATTTCAGTTTCGTATTTTTCCTTTCCCCTTGAATCCCCCCTCCCTTTCTCCAACTGGTCTTGTGGAGGCAAACTTCTTCCTCCATGTTGGAGTATTTCTGTGGGCCCTAGCGCACCCTGATCCCTCCCGACATTCAAATACATCATAATTTTATGTAGTACATTTCCAGCCATATAAAAGACTTTTCTTTATCTGTTTAATCACTAATTCTGACCCCTTATGTCAGTTGTTATTGTTTTCCCCTTTATATTTATTTTTCCTACAGTCTATGTTATTCTTCTTACCGAGTCTTCTGGGCATCTGACCAATATCTATGTTTAGTGTAAACCACAGCTGGTGTTTTTTTACTAATTAATTCATTAGAGAACATAACAAACCAAGTTAGTTTATTACACATGTCTGTTAATATAGTTTTTAAGTTGTTAATAATAGATTGAAAAAGTTAATAGAGACATATATAGCTTTTAAACTAGGAAGAAGTCTTTAACTGGCTATTTCTGCTTTCTTCTATCTTCTTTTCATTCTTCTTAGCATACCGGCCTTGATTAATATCGTCTATGTAATTGCTCCCGCCTCCATGGAAGTACTCTGCTTCTGAGTTACTTGTATCGGAGTCTGCATTTCTACCTTCTGTAGAAATGTTTTTGCTTGTTCAGTCTTTTGGGCACTTAATTTCTTTTCATCTTTGAGATGCTTGGATTTCTTCAACTTCCCCTGTTTTCTCGTTTTTTCCAGAACTGACTTCTCAGCCAGTCCGCTTTTTGTTTGTGGGGGTTCTTGAGAATCCCATCCCATCTTATCTTTCTTTAGCTTTTCCCGGGATCTGATCAATTTGATCCCTCATCATTTCTAAGTTTTGCCCAAAAGCACTGTAATTTAGTGTTACTGTCTTTAAAAAGACCTTCATTATCTCCTTTATTTGTTTTTGAAAGACTGCCAGGTCCCGTTTAGTGACCGGCTTGTTATTCTGCATCATGATCATTCTTTCTATTTACTTGGCTTTTTAATGAGTTATAAATCACCCACCAGCTCTCTTCTGGCTTGGATAGATGCCCAATGTCTTCTTTTATTGGGGTTTCCAAGATTTTCCTTTGATCCTGCTATATTTTCATTCTGTTCCAATGTTTTATTTTTTTCTGCTGGGAGGATTTCGGCTTTTGACTTATTCAAAGTCACATATGCGCAAAAGCCAGATGGTTATATACTAGCCACCGTCCAATCAGCTTGTGGGTAAAACTGCTGACTAGCACATTTTGCCTTTGACAGCTGCTGATCTAGATCTGGATATGTCAGTTCCTGTTCTATATAGCTCCACAAAACAGACTCTGGTATTGATAATAGAAGTCTTTATTAAGATTCAGTAAGCAAGTACCTAACTGGCTAAAGCTTCTGAGGAATCTGGGAAAACTACCACAGATATAATAGCAGCCGAACCCTCATCCCACCATACCATCTTAGGAGATTCCCAGCAGCTTTGGAATAGACTACAAGTTGCACCTCGTTATCTCATTATCTAGCAACAGAAAGCAGGAATGCCGTTGAAAGTCCCTTGGGCCCTTTCTCCTACAGATGGCCCCAGCCCCTCTCTTTAACAGAACAGCCCTGACCTGCCAACTTCCTGGCAGGAGCCATGTCTCAACTTAGCTGAAGCAGCAGAAAAAGGCACAAGCAGATATTATACCCAGAGAGTAAATACGTAGTAACCAATACAACCCTGACAGCTTGCTGTCTAAGCAGCTCTGCCAGACATGGCAGCAGTGTGCAATTAAGCCACATTTCCCTGGGGAGAGGCTGCCAAGGTGGAGGAAGGATGAGGAAAAGCTGAAGCGGAGGGACTGACATAGGTAAGTTCACTTATGGATGGGAAGGAGAGAAGGAAGCAGAAAAAGAGGAGAGGCTATGAGGCTGTCAGGTAAGAAAAACAGGAAATAGAAGGGAGGGGGGAATGTTCCCCTGCAAGTCCTTATGGATTTCTTGGTTGTTAACTTTAAAACACTAATAGAATAAATAAAGGCGATACCAATCAAAGGGATGCAATGTACTGTTCAATATTTCCAAGAAACTGGATTTTCAATTTTATAGGTTAGTTGTAAAAGGGAAATTTAAACTCCAGTTTATAAAACATGTTAGTAATTAATATTACTAATGATACAAAAATGTCAGAACTTTATAGAATCCGTACCTTCATTACTGCTTCGATTATATACAAACTCAAAAAATAGTAGTTGCATAGTTTTAGTTGTTCATGAAATTCTGTCTTAATTCCTGGTATAAAATGAAAAATAATAGGGCAGATGTTCAGTAACGTTATGACAGCAGCTGTATCTTCGAATTCATCCATGAATACTGCATAATGGGACATCCTTAGAATCTTATTTCTGTGGACAAAAAGGGAATACAGTTGCCAACCAAATCATTTAAAAACCTGGATCATTACATTAAATGCACTTTTCCATATCATACCCAGCTTCACATTAATAATCAGGATGTTAAGGAATGTTCCTAGGTCTGTAGACCAGTGATGTTGAGCAGATCATGTGAGCCCAAGTAAATGAAACCAAAAGAAGTACAAAGGAACTGCAGTCTGCATTAAATTTTCTGAACAATGACCTACTAGTGTATGACTGACTTCAATTTCGATTTCGAATACCTTTAATGGCATATAGATAGTTTAAGATTAACTTAGCAAGATAATAACAGCCTTTACAACTTCTGACGAGTTAAAATAACACCATTTAAAAATTTAGCCACTGCTTCCAACAGCTCGTAGTTGTGGCTGTTTAAAAGATATATAACCTTCTGTTTATCTGTAATGCCTTCACTTCCATTCAGGAAGGGGATTATGTGCTTCTTCCTACCTATCTCATAAAAAGGACAATTCAACAGCATATGAGATACTGTTTCCACAGAACCCATGCCACACGGGCATTTCCTTTCTTTATGTGGGATTCCAAGGTGGTGTCCAAGGCTAAAGGAAGAAGGCAGGGCATTACACCTAGCTAAGGTGATTGCTCTACGCCATCGGGCCTCAACCAGGAGATAAAGGTACCAGGCTACAATTAATCTATCCATAGGTATTCCCAGAGAGATCAGGGAACAGGTTTTATTAGCTTCCTCTAGCATCTGTTGAAACTCTCTATCAAAAAGTCTCTTCTTGATAGCCCCATAGACCTCCTGCTCTGTTAACATTAGCAGGTCCTCCAAGGAAATGCCCAACTCATTAAGTTTGGCTTCGATTTTAACCCACCACTGGGTTGTGTGGAGGATGGAGCATCCCTGGGATGTATAGTCCAGTTCATCTCGAGCATGATTGACTTCATCTATCAAGATCAGGGAAGAATGTGTTTGGCAGAAACTATGGATGACTTTCCTTGATGTGTGCTGGGAGATAAACTCTGCAAAGCATCTACAGTTACACAAGTTACTGACCTTTCTGCCTGGCAACTTCCTTCATCAGATGGTGGAAGATGCTATGAGGGGCTCATCATACTTGGCTTAATGCTGACCAACAATCAATAGATGTAGATGGGGTAAAGGTGGTGGTGGACCTTATGGAGAAATGACCATGCCCTCCTATAATTCTTTTTGTTGTGGAAGACCAAGAAAGTTCATAGCCACATGTGTGTATTGGATTTTAGAAGGGCAGACTTTGATAAACTCAGAGGCATTATGAAAGTCATTCCATGGGCAAGACTGCCAGAAGGGAAAGGAGCAACTTAAGAGTGGGCTCTCCTAAAAGAAGAGTTCCTGCAAACTTGAGGCATCACTATTCTAAGAAGGAAAAAAGATCCATGAAGCCAATGTAGATGAACACAGAATTCCATGATGAGCTAAAGAAGGAAAAGGTAATGTTCAAAACATGGAGGCAACTATATGCATCTAAATAAGAGTATCTGAGGGTTGCTAGGAACTGTGGGTCAGTCATGAAAGAGGCTAAAGTTCAAGTGTGCTGAGGCTGGCTGGGGAGGCTCGCTATGACAAGAAAAGCTTCTTCGGATATATGAGGAAAAAATGCAAGATAAAAGAGGTAATAGGGCCACTGTTGGAGAAACTCTGATAGAGGAAAGAGAAAAAACAGAAAGGCTCAGTTTCTGTTTTTCCTCAGTTTTTTTCTCTGAAGAAGAGAACAGGTTCATCTATAAATGGTAGTAGGCAAGGCACGGCATCCAGGCTGCTGGTTGACATGGACAGAGAGGTAGTTGAGAAGCACTTGGCTGCATTGGATAAGTACAAATCCCAAATGGTATGCATCCAAGAGTGATGAAAGAACTTTCTAGAGAGCTTGCTGAGCCTTTGTCCATCATCTTCCAGACTGCTCAGTGGTTAGATGTGCTGCAAGACTGGAGGAGGACAAACATTATTCCAGTTTTCAAAAAAGGGAGGAGAGATGACCCAGGAAACTATAAACCAGTCTGTCCCAGGAGCAGATTTTTAAAGAGATCAGTCTCCAAGATTTAAATGACAACTTGGTGATCTGGTGATATTAGCATAGATTTGTCCCCAAAAGGTTCTGCCAGACGAATTTCATTTTCTTTAATTGAGTGACAAACTTACTGGATCAAGGGAATGCTGTCAATGTTGTTTACCTGGATTTCAGTAATCATCAAGATCAGAACATACTGGACAAGTGGGCATATGCGAACAAGATGCAATTCAACAAGGATAAATGCCAACTTCTGCATTTGGGTAACAAAAATTAGGAACATGCATACTGGATGGGGGCTACACTACTGAGTTGCAATGTGTGTGAACAAGATCTTGGGATATGGGTAAACAGTAACTTAAATACAAGTAGTCAATGCAATGTAGTGACAAAAAGACTAATGTGATCTTGGGGTGTATTAACAGAGGCATAACATCCAAATCAAAAATGTCATAGTCCCGCTGTAAACTGCATTGGTCAGGCCTCAACTGGAGTATTGTGTGCAGTTCTGGAGGCCTCACTTCAAAAAGAATGTGGACATAAGAACATAAGAACAAGCCAGCTGGATCAGACCAAAGTCCATCTAGTCCAGCTCTCTGCTACTCGCAGTGACCCACCAGGTGCCTTTGGGAGCTCACATGTAGGATGTGAACGCAATGGCCTTCTGCGGCTGTTGCTCCCGATCACCTGGTCTGTTAAGGCATTTGCAATCTCAGATCAAAGAGGATCAAGATTGGTAGCCATAAATCGACTTCTCCCTCCATAAATTCTGTCCCAAGCCCCTTTTAAAGCTATCCAGGTTAGTGGCCATCACCACCTCCTGTGGCAGCATATTCCAAACACCAATCACACGTTGCGTGAAGAAGTGTTTCCTTTTATTAGTCCTACTTCTTCCCCCCAGCATTTTCAATGAATGCCCCCTGGTTCTAGTATTGTGAGAAAGAGAGAAAAATTTCTCTCTGTCAACATTTTCTACCCCATGCATAATTTTGTAGACTTCAATGATATCCCCCCTCAGCCGCCTCCTCTCCAAACTAAAGAGTCCCAAACGCTGCAGCCTCTCCTCATAGGAAGGTGCTCCAGTCCCTCAATCATCCTTAAGTTGCCCTTTCTCTGCACTTTTTTTCTATCTCCTCAATATCCTTTTTTGAGATGCTGTGACCAGAACTGGACACAGTACTCCAAGTCATTCTAACCACTGCTTTATATAAAGGGCATGACAATCTTTGCAGGTTTTATTATCAATTCCTTTCTCTAATGATCCCCAGCATAGAGTTTTGCCTTTTACAGCTGCCATGCATTGAGTTGACATTCCCATGGAACTGTCAACTAAGATGCCCAAATCCCTTTCCTGGTCTGTGACTGATATGGCACTGACCCCCTGTAAGCGTGTAAGTGTGAAGTTTGGATTTTTTGCCCCTATGTGCATCACTTTACATTTTGCTCACATTGAACTGCATTTGCCATTTCTGAGCCCACTCACCCATAATTTATCAAGGTCCGCTTGTAGCTCTTATAACCTTTGTGGTTCTCACCACCCTACATAATTCTGGTATCATCTGCAAACTTGGCCACTCACGCTACCCACCCCTACTTCCAGGTCGATTTTATGAATAGGTTAAAGAGCACTGGTCCCAAAACGGGATCCTTGGGGACACCACTCCCGACATCTCTCCATTGTGAGAACTTCCCATTTACACCCACTCTTTGTTTCCTGTTTCTCAACCAGCTTTTAATCCATAGGAGGACTTCCCTCTTATTCCTTCATTGCTGGAGTTTTCTCAACAGTCTCTGGTGAGGAACTTTTGTCAAAAGCCTTTGGAAATCCACAAGTAGACAATGTCCACCGGTTCACCCTGTCCACATGCCTGTTTACACCCCACTCAAAGAACTCCTAGTAAATTTGTAAGACAGGATTTTGGCCTCTGCAAAAAAGCCATGCTGACTCTTCCCTCAGCAGGTCTCTTGCTTTTCTACGTGTTTTATAATTTTATCTTTAATGATAGATTCTACTAATTTACCAGGAACAGATGTCAAACTGACTGGCCTGTAATTTCCCGGGTCCCCCCTAGATCCTTTCTTAAAGATTGGTGTGACATTGGCCATCTTCCAGTCATCAGGGATGGAGCCTGATTTCAGGGATAAGTTGCATATTAAAGTGAGAAGATCAGCAATTTCATGCTTGAGCTCTTTAAGAACTCTTGGGTGAATGCAATCTGGGCCTGGGGATTTGGTAACATTTAGTTTATCAATGGCTGCCAGAACTTCTTCCTTGTCTACCACTATCATCGCTAGTTCCTCAGAATCGCCTCCTAAGAAGCTTGGTTCAGGTGCAGGAATGTTCCTCACCTCCTCTTGGGTGAAGACAGATGCAAAGAATTCATTCAGAGGACTCTGAGGCAGAACCTGAGGACACAAATGGAGTGGGTGAAGAGAATGACAAGGATGATCAGGGGCCTGAAAACCAAGCCCTATGAAGAAAGACTGAGGAATTTGGGAATGTTTTATCTGAAGAAGAGGAGATTGAGGTGGGACATGATTGCTTGTTTTAAGTATTTGGAAGGCTGTTACTTAGAGTAGGCTAGGGAGCTGTTCCTGGTGGCAACAGAGGATAAAACTCACAATAATGGGTTTAAATTTCAGGTGTGCTGCCAGCAGGCAGGGGCGTGGCCAGGTCTGACCCAGAGGGCAAAGTGGGCGGCAAGCACAAGCGTGGTCAGGTCACAGTCCAATAGGTCAAGGACAACTGAGGAGCAGGCTAGGAATCAACAAAGAACCAGGCACACAGCGGTGACAAGTAACACACTTGTTGCACTAAGGGAGAAGCAAGCTCACAGCAAGGCTTATATAGACAGACTTGTTCTGTGAGGAGTTAGTCCTCACCAGATGAAGACTTCTAATCTCCCATACCTTGCTGTCAAACAAGCACTCCTTCTGTGCTTCTGCAGTAGCAGCCTCTGCTTCTACCTCCTGTGCACTGCTGGCTCATCACTGGGTTCTCTAGGAGGATCTTAAGGCTCCTCCATCTATAAGTCATCAGGCAGAGAAGGACTGGGAATTGACTCTGCTGCCTGGTCTTCTCCAGGAGCAGCCACTGTGTCCTCAGGTTCTGCCTCAGAGTCCTCTGTGTCCTGGTAAGTACCCAGGGGCTGGCTCATGACACCAGGAAGGAAAGTTCCGAGTAGATATTAGGGAAAAACATTTATAGTAAGAGTTGTGAAACAGTGGCACCTGCTACCTTGGGAGATGTTGAGCTCCCCCTCACTGCCAGTCTTTAAGCAATGGCTGGACAAACATTTGTCTGGGATGCTGGAGGCTGATTGTGCATTGAGCAGAAAGTTGGACTAGATGGCCTGTATGGCACCTTCCAGCTCTATGTTTCCACTATCTATGAAAGCACTGTGAAAGCACTTCAGTATCTTACAGGAGTGGCCTCTGGGTCAGCCTCTCAGTGTCTGACATAGAGTGACCTTGTGGCATCACAAGGAGTAAAGTGTGGTTATGTGTTACTTCTTTTAGCCGTACTAATACTAGCCTTCATGACAGAGGAACCAAAAGTTTCCCAAGACTTCTTCCTATCTGCTCCTAGTGTCATTTAAGTCTTCTCAGTTTCATACATTTTCCCAAAGCAAACAGGGTGGAGATGTGCTGTTGGAGTTGCCAGTAGCTCGGTCCTGCATATAGAGAAGGACTAAACTGAGTGATAGGAACAGTAAGAAAGAAGAGGGTGGAAGAAGCAAATGGCACTGGTGGTAAATGTGTGTTGGGGTGGGAGTAGAAGATTCATTTCATTATAGATCACCTAAGCAGCTTTAAAAATGTGTCTTATACTGAGGTCTAGAATATTCCTTTCCATAGGGAAGAGGAAGTTAAAGAGATTCCCATGAACTTGATATCACTGCCTACTACATGGACTGTGACAAGTAATGCTGAAATGTATTAGAAAGGCTGTGATATCCCTGCATCCAGGCTCTGGTGACTTACCTCTTGTGTCACAGGGCTCCAATTCTACCCCACACCTTTCAGACTCAACAGCATTTTCTAGATTGTACTACAAGTCCTATTATCTTATTCTGAGGACAAATGCAGTCCACTTGGACTTATGAAAGTTTAAATTCAATGCTCACTCTTCATTCATAAGAACATAAAAACATAAGAATGAGCCTGCTGGATCAGACCAGAGTCCATCTAGTCCAGCACTCTGATACTTGTAGTGGCCCACCAGGTGCCTTTGGGAGCTCACATGCATGATGTGAAAGCAATGGCCTTCTGCTGCTGTTGCTCTCGAGCACTTGGCCTGCTAAGGCATTTGCAACCTCAGATCAATGAGGATCAAGAATGGTAGCCATGGATTGACTTTGCAGCAGTGGCACAGTGGTTGAGAGCAGCTGCATTCTAATCTGGAGGTACTGGGTTTGATTCTCTGCTCTGCTGCTTGAGCTGTGGAGGTTTATCTGGGGAATTCAGATTAGCCTGTGCACTCCCACATATGCCAGCTGGGTGTCCTTGGGCTAGTCACAGCTTTTTGGAGCTCTCTCAGCCCCACCCACCTCACAGGATGTTTGTTGTGAGGGGGGAAGGGCAAGGAGATTGTAAGCCCCTTTGAGTCTCCTACAGGAGAGAAAGGGGGGATATACATCCAAACTCCTCCTCTTCCTCCTCCTCCTCCTCCTCTTCCTCCTCCATAAATCTGTCCAAGCCCCTTTTAAAGCTATCCAGGTTAGTGGCCATCACCACCTCCTGTGGCAGCATATTCCAAACACCAATCCTAGGCTTGTTGTTGTTGTTGTTGAGAAAAATGTCTCTTTGTCAACAATTTCTACCCCATGCATAATTTTATAGACTTCAACCATAACCCCCCTCAGACATCTCCTCTCCAAACTAAAGAGTCCCAAACTCTGCAGCCTCTCCTCATAAGGAAGGTGCTCCAGTTCGTCAATCACCCTCATTGCCCTTCTCTGCACTTTTTCTATCTCTTCTATATACTTTTTGAGATGTGGCAACCAGAACTGAACACAGTACTCCAAGTGCAGTCGCATCACTGCTTTATATAAGGGCATGACAATCTTTGCAGTTTTATTACCAATTCAAGCTACCTGTCTTATTGGAGGCAACCCTACATTGCTAAATTCTTGCTTTCTTCCACAGCACTGCTTCCTTGAAACTTACCTAATCTGCTTGCCTTGAATTACATTATTTGCTCTTAATTTAGCATTGTGAACTCTTGCCAGTGTTAGATTATGTACCACATATACTCATGCATAAGTCGACCCAAATATAAGTCGAGGCACCTAATTTTACCACAAAAAACTGGGGAAACTTATTGACTCAAGTATAAGTCTAGGGTGGGAAATGCAGCAGCTACTGGTATTTTTTTTAAAAAAATAGATGCAGTCAGGCGCTATTTGGGGGTCTCTGTCACTGAGAGATGCCACCCCCCATCTCACCAATCCCAAGGTCTCTGCCATCGACCTCTCCATCCCGCAGCTTGTCCAGCTCACCCAGGTTGACTGGCTGTCACCCGCCGAGAGCCAGGGACTGGCTGCCACTGAGAAGAAGGCAGAAGCAGAGAAAGCAGCTGAAAGGGGAAAGGTAGAGAAGAAAGCAGAGGAGAGCAGCTGAAAGAGGGGAGGCAGAGAAGAAGGCAGAGAAGAGCCAAGCAGAGACAGAGAAAGCAGCTGAAAGGGGGAAGGCAGAGAAGAAGGCAGGAGAGAGCGAAAATGGGAGAGGGGGAATGCCACACAAGAATTAAGTGGGACCTTCATTTACGTATAAGTCGAGTGGGGCTTTTCAGCACAAAAATATTATTTTGTACTAACCTTGATGGCCTAAATTTTTCCTCTTTTACATTATAAGACCAATCCAGAAGCCAGTTTTTAATTGTTACTAGTAATCCTTTGCTTTCCCAGTATGTCTTTACTTCTTGGATATTCATAAACCTGGAATATTTTAGAATATTTGGATATTCATAAACTGGAATATAATACATAAGTGAGAGAACAAGCTAACATGTGAACACAATAATAGCTGCAATACTAATGAAGTTAGTATAACTATAGAAATTAAGAATAAAGATCATGAAGTATATTAAAAGGAATACTGGAAAACACTACAACTCTACATATTTTCTGATAACCTTTATTAGGGAAAATACATCTGGTTTCATTATTAAGTATTTGCCATTACAAAAATATAAATGTCACACATTTTCTAGGGAAAGACAAGACATCTTTAGAACTATATCAACTATGTATTTATGACATGGCCGGCACTCCTGTTGAGGCTTTGGTCTCATTTTGGAATAGTGAGATCAGGAAGGTCATTAACATGATCACTCCTGAGTATCCCAGGCCTGATGGTAGAGCCTGTTGGGCCCCATGGTATACTGAGGATCTGAGAGCAATGAAGCAGGAGGGGGTTAGAGTTTGAGCACAGGTGGTGGAAATCACACTGTGGATCTGACTGGACACTGGTGAGAGGCCCATTATCAGATCTGCCAAGTGACTGTGGTAGCAGCAAAGATGTATTTCTCTGCCTTCATGGCATCTGCAAGTAACCATACAGCAGAGTTATTCAAGGACAGTGTATGGTTTGCTGTTGGAGGACTGTGGCTGTGGTATCTGTAGTTATGTTTTTGTTGCGCTCTAGCTTGATGAAGTTGCTCAGATATGCATGGTATTGGACTCCACCATTGAACAGCATCCTGTGGACATGTCTGGAGCACTGTCTGGTCTGGTTTTATTGGATCAATTTCAGTTTTTGATGTCCAAGGATGTGGACAAGTCCCCTGCCTACTACTAGTCCCCTGGATCCTTGTCTATCTTGGCTGATAAAAGTTATCCAGTATGTTCAGGAGGTGGTAAACACCTCTTTGATGAAGGAAGTAGTGCTAGCACTTCTGAAAGAGGTAATGGTCCATCCCCTTCTGAAGGAGCCCTTTTTGGAATCTATGGTGCTGGACAATTATCACCTGGTGGCCAACATCCCACTCTTGGTCAAATTCCTGGAGATGGTGGTTGTGGCTCAACACCAAACGTACTTGGGAGAAACTGATTTTCTGGACCTATGTCAATCTGGCTTCAGGCTTGGTTACGGCACGGAAACTATGGATGACCTTTATCAGGAGAGAGACAGGGAAATCGTACTCTGTTGATTCTTATTGATCAGTCAGTGGCTTTTGATACCATGAACTATGATATTTTACTGGACTTGCTCCAGGGTACGGTGTTGGTGGGCATTGTGTTACAGTGGTTATTCTCCTACTTTTGGGGCCGTTTCCAGAAGATAGCATTTGGGGACTGAGAGTTCCTTTGTGGGGTTCCCCAGGGCTCGGTCCTGTCCCCAACACTATTTAACATCTACATGAAGCTGCTGGGTGAGGTCATTAGGGGATTTGGAATCGAGTGCCATCAACATGCAGCAGACACCCAGCTCTCCTCTCCAAACTATAGAGTCCCAAACACTGCAGCCTCTCCTCATAAGGAAGGTGCTCCAATCCCTCAATCATCCTTGTTGCCCTTCTCTGCACCTTTTCTATCTCTTCGATATCCTTTTTGAGATGTGGTGACCAGGACTGAACACAGTACTCCAAGTGCGGTCGCACCACTGCTTTATATAAGGGCATGACAATCTTTGCAGTTTTATTATCAATTCCTTTCCTAATTATCCACAGCATAAAGTTTGTCTTTTTTACAGCTGCCATGCATTGAATTGACATTCCCATGGAACTATCAACTAAGACACCCAAATCCCTTTCCTGGTCTGTGACTGATAGCACTGACCCCTGTAGCGTGTATGTGAAGTTTGGTTTTTTTGCCCCTGTGTGATTTCATCAGAGTCAGGACATGCACCCCATGTGCTAGACCATTGCCAGGAAGCAGTTATGGGCTGGATGAGAAACAACTGAGACTAAATCCAGACAATATAGATTTTCTGTGTGTTCCAGGCTCCCAAGTCCATGAAGTCATCCTGGTTCTGAGTAGGATTGCATTGCCCACAATGACTGGGTGTGAGATTTTGGGGTGTTCCTGGATTCACTGCTGTCCTTTGAGGTTCAGGTGACAGTAATGGCCACAAGGGCCTTCCAACAGCTCTGTCTGGTTTACCAGCTCCATCCATTTTTGGACAAAGAGGAGCTGGCCACAATGTTACATGCTCTGGTAACCTCTCAATCAGAATATTGTAATGCACTCTACATGGGGCTGCTCTTGAAGACAGTCCAGAAGCTGGAACTGGTGCAGCATTTGGCAGCTAGGCTGTTAGCCAGTACATGCACATCTGATTGAGAATCTGCCCACACCTCTGGAGTCCTTTCCCTTCCCTTCCCAACTGGGAAGGCCTCCAGTCCAACCCCTCCCTGTTCAGGACCAACTCATCTGCAATTTCTGAAGCCTGAGTGGCATCTTCGGGCGTTCTGTCATTTACAAGACATTTCAGCTCCTTCGGGAGTTTGGAATAGAATTGTTGGATCACTGGTAACTGTAATAATGCTTCACAGTCCCCTATTTTTTTTCTTCCACCCATCTCTTCCCCATCTTACTCATTTTCACCACATATTCTGAATAAGTTTGGCATTGCTGGGGAATAAGACCCAAATTTGTTTTCAAAAGTGGTCAGCCCCCAGTTTGAACCTTTTCAGCATGGTGGCTTTGAATTCTTTAAAAGTTACTCCCACATCTGCCCTAGGCATGCTATGATAGATGGCAGCTAGCTCTCCAGTTAGGATGCAACAAAGGTATGACATGTACTGGGCCTCTGCAATCCCCCACTGCATAACTGCTTTTTCCAAATTTGCAAGATATATGGAAGGGTTCTCCCCCTCCCAGTTTGGCACAAAGTCCTTGGGGGTAACTTTTATTTTCCTGCTGTGTTCTGCCTGCAGGTGTAACATCTCGAGGTCATGTCTCAGCTGCTCCTCCTGCATCTTCTGCTTCCTCTCCTGTGACTTTTCCTCCTTCTCAAGTTCTCCCCTTTGGGCTTCTCTGTCTTCCTTTTATTGCTCCTCCTTTCTTTTTAACCCTGCATTCTCAGTCTCTGGAGCTCTATCTCCTTCTGTGCCTGCAGTTGCAGCTTTTCCAACTCTTCCTGAGCCAGACATCCTCCTTTGGGCTTCTTGGGGTGGTGAGAGATGAAGCTGTCCCTGCTGATGAAGGCAGCCTTCATCTCATCTACAGACTTGTTTTCACATTGTATATGCTGCTTCTGGCCTTCCTCCTGAAGTTATTGCTTTGACATTTTTAGTATTCTCAGTGGCTCTGCAAGTTCCAACCTAGCTAACCTGTTCTGACCCTACTCTAGTTGACCCAGAAAAAAACCCAAAACTTCAATTGCTCTCTCTCTCTCTCTGTGCCCAATTCCAAAATACCAGCTTAATCTAGTTCTCTGTTTGTCCTTATTCCACTGCTGCTGCCAAATTGTAGTGGAACAGGCCTGCTTTGCCCGGCAGGTCCTGCTCCAACCCAAGCCTCCACAAGGGGTTGCCACCTTTTTCTGGAAAGGGCTTGTGTGGTAACCCAGGTAGCCCCAAAAGGTGAGGAGACTGTTTTGACCCACCTCTTAAGCCACCCTTAGGTCACCACGTTACAAACAAACAGGGGCGAAGGAGAGAAAAGGAAATTTCCCCTTTTTGGTACCTGTTTCAAGGTGCCAAGCCCCAGGGAGATATTCACTCAGGAAATTTAAGGCTGTGAGGATCTCCCTTGACAAAAATATTAAAGTTCGCTGCCACCAAAAATATAACTGGGATGTAGCTTATAAGCTGCTAGCAAGACTCCACCTTTTCTAGGCACCCAGAGAGAAATCAGACTGGAACTGATGGTAACTTAAACAGAGTTTGTAAGTTTATTTTGGCTAAAATGCAGGCTTCTCAGGTGATTTGAGAGGCTCCAAAAGCTTGTCGGTTACAAAAGGAAAACTTATTTCTTGAGATGTTATTTCATATAGTTACACAAAACTGTGATCACACACAGGTGTCACTTCTCTTGAAAGAGGTTCAAAACTTAAGCTTTCTCACGAAGAGGTTTCACTTTACTTCAGCTTCCCTTACACAAAAGGTTTTGCTTTGAGTTGTTATCTCACAGACACTAGACTTTACTGCACTAATACCCACTGATCACACTTAAACACACAGTCTAAGCCCAGGAGATTCTCCCATACTTGGTGATAATGCTGATACACACAGGGGCAAGGCAGACTCGATAGGTCTGGACAGTTTCAAACTGTCAAGCTCCTGAATGGCACTTCAGCCAGCACCAATTCAATGCCTCCTCTCTCTGTCAAGCATACACAGCTGAGGCAGGAACTGGACTTCTGTCAACCAATTCGGCTGAGACAGAATCCTCTTCTTCCAGAACTGACTCCTCTCTGCCAGACTCTGCTCTGTTCTGACTGATCTTCAGTCTCAACTGGTCTCTCACAGACTCTGTTCTGAACTCACTCTAAGTGCTGTAAGCACACTAGCTCCCCCTAGCTCTGGCCAAATGTTATTGGTCCTTTCCCAACCAATCAGGTGGGTTCTCTGCTTGTGGAGCCTTTTTTCCCTCTTACTCTGGCTGTTGCAAAGGCCTTCTCCATTAGGCCTGTTGTATGCCAGCCCTTCAGGGCTGACTCTCCCTGGAAACCAAAATGCCTAATATGGGCATTCGTCACAGCTTGCTTTCTCTCTCTGAGTAAACCACTGTCACCAACTGACCATTTGAGGAACTTCCCACTGGGCAGGGTTATGGCTCCCTAGCCTTCTTTCCCCTAGCCTCGGTTTCCTGTTTCCCCTCTCCTATGCTCCACAGGGCAGATTGGAGGCCCTGGAGGAACCGCTGCTTGCCAACTGCCAGCCTTCTTCCTCGTGCCCTCCTATTCCGACAGCACATCCACAATGACAGAGGCCTAGGTGGTACAGAGAACTGTTCCCCACATCTAAGGTTCAAAAGTATGTATTAAAAATAGAATGGATACAAGTATGTTTCAGTACCAGGATGCCATTACTAAGGGGGGGGGGGAGCTGTGGGGAAGAGCTTTGCTTTTTGCTTTGCAGGTGCTTATCTGGTTCTTGTCCTTGAAGCTCTGTGTTTGAAACAAGCTCTCAGGCTGGACTCTTATTATTGCTTTGTTTCACATGGGGATTGGGGATTACTGTAACATATTATCAACAGTTTTGGTGCATTTTGCTGTTACTCTCATGTCCTCAATAAAATCCTTGAACCCATCAAGCAAGTTATTGTCTGAACAGGAAGTTTGACATTTAGAACTGCACCAGATCGAGCAAGGGTTTCCAAAACAAATGAGATATAAACACAATTCCTTATCCCTTTCTCCATATGTACCCCACTCGCTGTTATAATAGGGTAGGCTCTTAAGCTTAGAAGGTTACAATCCACAGAGAGTTCCCATTACCTGGAATTCTGGGTCAGCTCCCTAGGCAAGCATATGATCCCAAAATGACTGCTCTGCTTCCAGTGGCCCAGCTAGCAGAGACCTCCCCTCCTTGCTCCCAGGAGTTTTAGCAGTTCCCAGGCCCCATCTCTTTTTGACCTCGATCAGTCTGGGTCAAAGTATCTCCCCCCCCCGCAGGTTAGGTAGCCCTTCCTGATGTCCTTCTAACATTTTTAAGTCCTCCAAATCTATGATACCTGCTCGGAGAAGGTGAGGAAAGGGGGCAGGGAGAAGAAAGGAGCCATTTCCTCACATCCTAAGTGGGGTTGGCCCTGGTTAGCATTTGGATTAGAGACCACCAGGGATGTCCACAGTTGCTACACAGAGGTAACAATGGCAAACCACCCCTGATTCTTTTTCTTTGAAAACCATATGGGATTTCCTTGAGTCAGCTGCAGCTTGATAGCATTTTCTACCACCAGCTTAACAGCACTTTCTACCACCCATGAACCCCATGGGGATAGGGTGGGATATAAATAAATAAATGAATAAATAAATAAATAAATAAATGAACAATCAAATAAAATAAATATACTAGGGAAGGCCATAGTATCAAAGCTTTCCAAAATACAAGAGAGAAGTATTGTTATGAGTACACACGGCAATCATAGTTTAGAAAATGGAGGAAATGCCTCTTCTGTTGGAGGAAGGCTACAGCCTTAGCAGAGTGGAGTAGTTAGTTGAAACACTAGTTTTTCAAATTAAAATTGAGTACTTACTTTCCTTGGATATCAATATAGTTTTCTGCTGCACCGATCAGTGTGTGGGCAGCTTCTTGGTTAAGAATCCCAGTGTTGTACTGCTTCTGATAAGTTGCCTGAATTTTGAAAAATGAAATTAATTCCAAATAAATTTACTATCTGTAGCTATTATACTAATAAAGAATTTGGTGCACTTATGAAACATATCTGCCAGACTCCCATATATATTTTCTGGGGCAATTTTTCTCTCTGGCACTCTCATTTTCACTCTAACATATACTATTCACATCTGAGACTCTGAACTTACTCCACTGAAAAACATGTCAGAGCTGAGGTTAGGCAGCTACACTATATGAGCAGGGGCCAGGATGGACTCCATCTACAGTGAAATGACAATAATCTTCTGAGCATACAACTTGACCAACAGATGCAGTTACCAGTGACCATCTACTTGCTCTGCTATAGGTTTGTCAACTGATTTGTTCTAATCCAACTCCTGCACCCTTGCAAGCAGCTCAATAATCCATTGTGTGACCAGTACGGTTGTCCTTGTCATGGATATTCACCAATCAGGACAGTACATTTGACTTTGAAGTCTGTCAAAGTAGTTTGGAAAAGAATAGGAGTCTGACTGAAAGAACAGCTTTGATAACCACATAAATCAAACCAAAATGCCTGATGTTTTTTAATACAAATGTGGATTGAATTACAGTTGTTCTTTGTTTGGGTATTGATACTTGTTACTGACTTTAGCTGTCTTCATCATACTGTTCACACAGTAAGAGGAGTTTGAGAGGGTATACACAGTTATGTTCTGGCAAAAGTGAGGGGAAGGTTCCTTAGGGTACACTACCTCTTGATCGCTATATAAGCCAGGCAGCCTGCATGGTGAAGCAGAAATGGATAGAGAATATGTGTTGCTTAGAAGAAAAGTCGTGGTAATGAAACCTGAATGCAGTAGAAGAATACTACACTGATCAAAAGGATTTGTTTCTGGGGCAGGTAATCAGAATGAACAGCCTGTCCCAAACAATTGTGCTTGATGTTGCAAGCCTCCACTCTTATTGGGACATCTGCAAGAATATCTGGTAACTAGCCCAAAACTGGGCTAGAACTTGAAGTCTTGGGTATGCTATATTTGTACCATGGGAAAGAGAAAATTATGCTTTTACATGCTGGGAAACTCCCTTAGACCAAGGGGTCCCTGAGAAGTATCCTGGTAACCAGCTGCCACTTCTCAAGAACTCCTGAAAACATCTGGACTGACCCACTGAAAAGGTACCTTACAATGCAGTACTAGAGCAATAACAAAATAACTTATAACCAACCTGGTAGCACCCAATCTGGTAGCACACATGGGGAAGGGATTGAGAGACATATCCCAGAGAAATAGATTACACTTTGTGAAGCTGAAAAAGGTCTTTATTTAAAAGGCTTACTGTAATAAAGAAAGACAAAGGGTGGATGGATTAAAAAAAGAGTGGGAAAAAGAAGAGTTTAGATTTATACCTCCACTTTCTCTTCTGTAAGAAGACTAAAAGGAGCTTGCAAATTCTCTTCCCTTCCTCTCCTCACAGCAGACACCTTATGAGGTGGGTGGAGTTGTCAGAGTTCTGAAGAACTGTGACTAGCCCTACACCACAACAACAGCCTTTACCACATGCTTGATGGAGATAGAACTATATTGCATATGGCTGTGATTGGTAAAAGTAGCTTCTGACCTCAAAGATGGGGATTTGTGTGGATTGGGAGACATCCCCTTGTCATTCTTGGATAGGAGGTTGGCTTAGGTCCAACTCCATTTAGCACAAATATTTGGACTTTTAGGATTTTCCCCAGAGGTGTATCGACACAAATGGCACCCAGGGCAAGAAATGAGTTGGGGGGGGGGGCACTCCCTGTTCAGGGTCCATTTTGTGTCGATAGGCCCCTCCCAGTGTCCCTTTTGGACTCCAACTCACTTCACCACAGTGGGATGCACGGGGTGGTGGTGGTGGCAGGCCCACGGGGTGGGGTGGTGGCAGGCAGACCTCCCAGGCCAGACAGGATCTTCTGGCAGCAGAAATACTCACTAAGATCTGTGCAGGGGGAAAGGGGGTCTCTGCCTTCCCTTCTCTGTGGGACCCCAGCTTCCCCTCGAGAAAGATGTGAAGCTGATGGAGTCCCAGTGATTTGGAGGCCCTGGGGGCAGAACTGCAGGGCCAAGAGCGGTGGGAGCTTCCCTGCCCCCTCGCCATTGGCAGCATCTCAGGCTGAGTAAGGGGTGGGGGAGCCCAGCAGGCGAGCCTTTAGCTCTGCCCCCCTGGGACCCTGCAGTGGCAGGTTGCTGAGGAGCCAGGCTGCTCTTTCCAGGGGTGGTGATCCCACAACCAGGAGAGAGGCAGAGTCGGCGGCTGAAACAGGAGTGGCAGCAGTGCCGGGCAGGTCTGTCGGGCCCAGACAGAGGGGCCCCCGGCAGGCCCATGGCAGGCTCCCGGTCTGCCCTCCCCCCCTCCCTGCCTGTTGGGTGCTGGGGGGGGTTGCGGCTTTGGGCAGATACACCTGTCCCAGCCATGGACAGGGCCGCTACAGCCGGCAGAGGGGGGAGCACCAGGCAGGGATGCCTCTCCACTGGAGGGGTGCATTGGGGTGATTTTGAGCGCCCCGGTATGTCCCTGATTTTCCCTCTGGTAGGTATGTCCCTGATTTTCCCTTGTCTTCAGTTTTCAGTGACTCAAAGGGGCTTACAAACTCCTTTCTCTTCCTCTCCCCACAACAGATACTTTGAAAGGTAAGTGGGGCTGAGAGTTCTGAAGAACTGACTAGCCCAAGGTCACTCAGCAGGAATGTAAAGTGGGGAAACAAATCTGGTTCACCAGATAAGACTCTTCCACTCATGTGGAGGAGTGGGGAATCAAATCCAGTTCTTCAGATTTCACTTTCCCACTACATCATGCTGGCTTTCACCAGTTTGTAAGCCGTCCTGAGTCAACTTAGAAGAGAGAAAGACGGGTATAAATCCAAACTCTTATTATTATGAACTTCCATGCTCCTGGTCCTCTCTCAAAATCTTGTGACAGGAACCAGGGAAGACTGAAGTACTGACAGGTCATCATAGGATCTTAACAGGTGTTAACATTCTCATAACTCCCCTTAGGACCATGGGAGTAGTTGGATCACTAACAGTGTTGCCTCTGCCATGTGAAGTACATCTGATAATAAGCAACATGGTTGAAAGACTGGAATCAAACCCACACCAACGTTTGTTCCAGGGCTCTGATTAATCAGACCAGATATCCTCTAGTGGAGGGTGTTGTGTTCCGTTTGTTCTCTCCCTTATGGTCTACTGCATGTGGGTAGTAGTATGCTAATGTCAGAGGAGGATGGTACCATTTGCATAGAGTAGTTGAATGCTTCAGTCTATGGCTGTCACAAGGGAAAGTGGTGGGTTGCAGTAGGGTTGACATGGACTCCAGTGCAATTACTATGACCGCTGCACATCAGAGTCGGGTATTTCTTTACACATTGCTACACTGCTAAGTGAACATAGGATGCCACTGTTACTAGACAAACCTATAATGGACTCAAGGGATCACCATAGGTTTTGGAATACAGCTCCAAAATACCTCAGCCACCTCAGCCAACACTTGGGGTGCCTAGCAGCACAGTGTCAAAATAAGGGAGCCTGTTTTGGGCAGTGACTCAGTGTACCAAAAGGAAAATCAACTTTGTCTGGACTTGTCTTCCTCCACAACAACTTGCATAATGCATTCTCACACCCTTCCTGACAGGATTAGGTCAGCACAAAGGACCTTGCCCTGGAGAGAGCTCCCATCTCCAGCCCTGGACTGTACACACCAGTGAAGACAAAGGATCTGTTAATGTGATCACCTGCCCAGTGCTGTACTAACTGACGCTTCTTCCTTTGACTAATACCTTCAACGACCATCTTATTTTGGATTGCCATTGTTTCCCAGCTGTAATTTAATCAACTAGCTTACCCCTTAGAGACACTCCCAAGCCTGGAAATATCAGGCTGATGTCTCAACCCATTAGACCATAGGTGTCAAACTCGTGGCACTCCAGATGTTATGGACTATAGTTCCCATCATCCCCTATGCTGGTAGGGGATGATGGGAACTGTAGTCCATAACATCTGGAGGGCTGCAAGTTTGACACCTGTGCATTAGACCAACAACCCAACCAGGAAGGGTGGGGCCTTTCTTTGTTTAGGGAGATTAAGTATCACTCTGCCTAATCCTGAGGGTCTGTTTCTCCCTACAAGAAGCCCTCTCTCCCAATAAACAGTGTTCAGTATCACTGGACATTTGCCCGTGATACTGTTCCACAGCACTGTTTCTCCCAGAAATAAGCGCAGGTTGCTCAGCTATGTTCATTGGATCGTTCCATTCTAAGACCAGGTGACTTTTATTGCCTTCCCCATTTATAACTTTTATTTTCCTTCCCCATTTATTTCTCATCTATTTCAGATCTATCCCCTCACAACTGCTTATATCCTAGGACTGTGAGTGTGTTCTGCTGTTTTTATTATGTGCTTATTATCCCTAAATAAAAATTGTTAAACTTTATTCGCTTTCCTGAAAGTTTCTTCTGCAAAAAGCTGATTCTGGGCTTTTGCAAAGCCAAGAGTCTACTCCTGCTAATTCCCCAAACTAAAAGGGGCAGACTTCCCACCACTTTGGGTAACACCAATGTTGGGGGGCTTAGGAGTGTACTGTCAGAATAGTAAAATGAAAAATACTAACTATTTGAGCATTTAAGAGACGCAACCTGGCTTCTTCCATTAAGTCGCCATGTTGTTGAGGACTCCTCTGAAATGAAACATGACGTTCACAGTCTGGACATTGAACTGTTTCATGCATCTCGAGATCTTCTTCTACAGATAGCTGGGTAAAGAAAAAGAAACAACCACAAAAGTATGGCTAATCTGAGCAAGACTGTTAACAATAAAATAGTTTAGATGGCATTGATTCATAGGTTGCCATGAGTCACAAGTGAATTTGCCACACAACACACACACACAGTGTAAAGCAAAGCTGTACTTATTTGTAACTTCTGTTTATCAAGGGACTTCTTTGTAGGATCACATTGGGACTGCATATGAGCAGACCTGCTACAGAAAGATCTTCAACCTTAAAACCACTAGGGAGTACTTGGAGCCATTGCAACTGTTCCCACCTAAATGGTCCTATGGTCCAATGGAACATTGCCCCCTCCCTCATTTCCACCTGAGCCACTGCAAGCACAATCTTTAAGGAATATTCTGAGGGCTCACAGCAAATGTGGTAGGAGGGAATGTGTGCCTGGGCTGAAGACACCTGATGAACAGCAGGTACAGGTAAGCGCAACCCTGTTTTCATTTTCAGTGTTCAGTGCAATCCTACTTTGAGATTCTAGCAACCTCTTCACCAAGGTGGTAGTAAGAGCTCTCTGAATCATTTCAGTGAAACATAGGCCCTTTCCGCACAGGCGGATTATGGCGCCCTGGGGACGGCAAAAACGCCGTTCCCAGGGAGCCATTCGCACAGGGGGTGCGGCTGCGAAGCTGCGAAGAGAGCTCTTACTACCACCTCATGGCGCGAAGCTGCCGTTTCCCAACCTCTACCTACCGTGTCCGTGTGGGCGATTCGGATCGGCGCGTTGCGGGGAGCCTGGGGACCGCCTCCCCTGCCCTGTGGCAGCCAGAGCACTTTTCGGCGCGGGAGCGAGAGTGTCCCCAGGCCTCGACGACGCGCTGGATGGCCACGGTCACGGTAGGTCGGCCGGGTGACGGCACTCCACGGCGCCGTCTTCCCCTGTTGTTTCTGGGACCGTTCGCACGAACGTGGAATGCGCCGACCCAACCCCCATCGTTGCCGTGCAGAAAAGGCCATAGATTGCAGTACTACTTTTCCAACCAATGCTTCGTTTTTTTCCATCTTAGTCTAAGGCAAAATGCTTGATAAATGTATCTGTGGACAATCGTGACTCTGCAAATCTCCTGGATTGAAACATCTCTGAGGAAAGCTGCAGAAGATACCTGCACTTGCAGAATATGCATGCACAACTAATGGTAATGGCACACCTGCCTCAGCATAATAAACCTTATTGTGGATACAATCCAATGAGACAATGTCAGAGATGAACATCTCTTCCATTTGGAGGGGCCAAAGTAGTAATAAATACAGCATTATCCCTTATCAAAAATTTTGCTCTCTTTAAGTGAAATAATAGAGCTTCTGACATCCATCTGTGCTGTTCTCATTCCACATTAGAAGTTTCTTGTATGAGGTGAAATTTTGACACTACATTAGGGAAAAATTGCAAGTTGGATCTTAATGCTACTCTCTCCCCAAAGGTCATGAGGAATAGAAGGTCAAAGTGTAGTGCTGCCAATTCACTACTGCTCCCTAGTGGTTTTAAGCTAGAAGAAGATCTTTCTGTGGCAGCCTGCTCATGTCAATACCAATGTGGGACTGCACAGAAAACCACAAATAACCAGGTTGACATCTCATACATTACAATGGGAGAACCAACAGAAATGGCTTAAATTTCACTATATCATGTTCCATGTTACACAGACAACACATAGCTAAAAGCAAAAGCTAACACTAAAAAAATAAATAAAAGTTGTTCACAGAAATGCCTACTGAAGTCATTTAAAAAGGAGGATTCCTTTCTTCCAAGCACCCATGTCCACTCCTTTCTACTAAATTGGATCCATACAGCAAGTTTCATGTTAGGGCATACAGACAAAGGCATCTTCATTGTTTAAGGAGTGATTGACCCCATAGGCCAATGAGTATGTTTATTTTATTGCTAGCAGCAAGGCCCAATGTTTTGGTGGGTTAACCCAGCTTGTTAGAAACGTGGGTCCAAGGACCCTCAAAATAATCTGGACAAAGTTGGTGAAGCAGATAGCAAAGCTTTTATTGGTTTACGGTTTTGCAAGCCCGGGTGTTCACCCAGTGGTGGACACCCAGTTCCTTTGCTCTACTTTTTCAGGACCACCCAATCCCTCCCTCACCTCTCCATTGGCTATGAGATGAGAGGGCCCAGCCTATTACAATTCATCTAGGCATACTATGTCATATACCAGGTGGTGTCTCCTTCAATTGATACATCTCTATATGGTAATTTCCTGTAATTAGTATTTGGTTCTTCTTAGTTGTCAACCCCTCGTTGGTGTCTTAATGATTTAGTTCATGCACCTGCCATGTCTTTGGTTCCCTTATCTTACTGTGAAGACACCATCATATTTCAAACACCTCTTAACAAGCTCATCAGGTTCATCCAAAAGGCCTTCTCTCTAAGCCTCCTATAAGCGGGTACCACTTGGCACAAGAACCTAGGTTTTCCCTGCTTTGAAGACACCATCCCAAGCTTGTTAGGGGCCCTCTTATCAGCAGGTGTCTGTTTGGCACAAGAACCCAGGTTTTTCTGACCTGCATTCCATTACTGTATATGACTATTGAAACCAGGCTTCAGATTCATCTTAGAAAAAGAGCTAGAGGCCTTAAGAAGCTTCTGAATGGAGTTTCTGCTTAATAGCATCTACTGATTAGGGTCTAGAGAAGCAAGCTGTTTTAACTATTTTACACTTCAAACTGAGAGAATAACATTTATAGCAGGATTCATTACACATGAAGCATTAGGATACATATATTGAACATGAGTGATTAACATATTCTTTAAGTTTCATTATTTAGCTACAATATAAAAGCATTTAAACATAGAAACATATTATGAACTATTCCCTACTAAACTCTTGAACCCTTTTTCCTGCCAGCTCATTAGGGCAGATGTACTGAACTAGCATAAGAAATACACTTGTCATCATCACACTCCCTTTTTCTCTCAATTAGTACTAACAGACTTCAAAGGAGGAGATATGATCTCAGAGCAGGTGTGCTTTATCCTGCATCCCAATTAGCCAACAAACTTTAAGATAGATAAAAAGTACTCCTATCTGCTGCCAAGGTCACCATGCTCCCTTCTCCAATTTCTGAAGCCAAGTTGTTTCACAGACCTTCCTTTAACATTTTATAAAAGTATATTAAAATATAAAAGTATATTTTAAAATCATCTAATCCCATGTATACTTAAACATATGTAAAAGCAACATTATACCATCTCTCACAGTTGGTGAGTTAACCTGCCTTTCCTCTCCCTTTGGCCATCTTTTTTCATCTGTTCTCCCCCTTGTCTGCCTGCATCTTGCTATTCTTTACACACACACACACACACACACACACACACACACACACACACACACACACACACACACACACACACACACACACACACACACACACACACAACATTTGTAAAACTGGATCCTGGCTTTGGCAAGGGGACGGGTGCCTGTCAAGATAGGGAGAGTTGTCTCCAACTCCATTGTACCCCCCCATTTTCAAAGTTGTACCCTGACTGTGCAAGGGGGGGGGTGCTTGTGAGGATGGGGAGACTTCTCTTGATCTTGATACCCCCGCTTCCCCTGTTTGCAAAGCTGGGATCCTGGAGATTTGGGGAGTGTGAGTGGGTTCAGCAAGGATGTGACATCATAGCAGCTGGTAGGGAAGCTGATCGCTCTCCCCCAGAGATTCTGTAAGGTTGCCTAACCTCCAGGTAAGACCTGGAGATATCAACTGTTCTTCAGACAGCTCCCCTGGAGAAAATGGCAGGGTATGCGCCACTAAGGGCTCTCTGCTCCCCAACCCCCCCCCCCAATTTTATCTCCAAGAATTGCCATCTTGCAGTTGCATGCATTGGGGCAGGGGTGGCACCATCCTTTTTCTAATCAGAGCCAGCTGCCCTCATTTGACTGCTCCTGCAGTCACAAATGAGGAAATGGCAGTGACTCTCCCTCTCACCAGGACAGCACTATCCACTGCGCTCACCAACACCACCATCCTCACTGTTGCCACCTCCACTGGTTTCCAAACAGGAGCTACCTGAGACAAACAACGCTCTGTGGAGTCAGCCTGAAGGGAAGCTGTTTTGCAATGGCCAAGCAGTGGGTAGAGCAGCACCCCATCACTACCTCCCTCATGACTGCCATCACCGGGGCCCAGCAGCAGAAGGCAGTTGGCATGGCAGTGGTTGTGGCATGTCACAGCGCAGAGAAAAGTTCCAGAGCTGCTGGCTCCTGAGTGGCTGGGTCTCCACACGCACGCTGCCTAAAATCTCCCAATCTTTCTACTGGCAAAATTGAAGAAGTCCTTAGAAAACCCATTCCCCACCCTTAATTCTGTTTTTATTTCCTGGGCTCTGCTACTGGGCTCTGCTACATCTCTGCTACTGATATATAACTATGATAACATAAAAAACAATAATCAAAGAAATACAATATTGTGTGTGTAAAATTGCCTCAAGTCAAACCTGACTTGCAGCAACCCCATAGTGTTTTTAAGGCAAGAGACTAATATATGGTTTGCCATTGCCTTCCTCTGCACAGGTACCCTGGAATTCCTTGGTGGTATCTGTCAAGCCCCAGATCCGTAACTCAAATCAGACTCTGCAACTTGAAGGTTTAGAAGTCTTTATTGGCAGACATCAGTGGCTGGAGAGAAAAAGGCAGTTCTGCTGGCACATTCAAACAACCCCAATATATCAACCCCTGTTCGCCTCCCCCTCCCTTTCCCCTAATTCTATCCCACACTCAGGAGTGTACTGTCCATGGACACAGGAGGGTCAAATGACCCTGGACGCACCGGCGGGGTGTGTGCAAAATCATCCCCACCCCCCCTCCTCCCCCACGCCAACCCAGCTTGGAAGAGCTGGGTCGGTGTGAGGAAGGCACCTAAAACAGAGCTGGCCTGCTGCCAGGAGCCGGCCTGCTGCCACATCACCCATCTGAGCTGCTTCTTTCACTCCCCAGCCCCTTGGAGGCAGGACTCAGGGGCAGGGGCAGCTCAGACGGGCACTGAAGCAGCAGGCCAGCTCCTGAGCCACCTGCCTCAGTCCCCTGCCCTTGCCTTCCTGCAGGCCAGCTTCTGCCCTCCCTGGAGGCCGGCCCAGGAGCTGGCCTGCTGCTGCTATGCCTGTCCAAGCAGCCCCTGAGCCCTGCCCCCATGCGCCACCCCTGAGCACAGGGTGGCACACGGGGGCGTGGGTGTGGGGGGGGGCTGGAGCAGGTGTTGTCCCTGGGCATCATTTCCTCCCTATACACCTCTGCCCACACTACAGAAGGCGTGAAAGACAGGAATACAGTATGGACTCAAGATCAGGGGACTGAGATAAAGCCACCTGACCCTGGGTGCCTCTACTTGGCTACCTAGGAAAAGTGAAAGTAATTTTCCATCAGTCTGCTCATCCCCCATCCCCCTGGAGCTTCTCTGATTGATGCCAGGCTCCCACCTCACAGTATCCCATCTAAACACTAACCAGGGCCAACTGTGCTTAGTTTCCAAGATCTGGCAAACTTGGGGAAGCCTGGGCCATCCAATTCAGAGGAATATGACATTAAAAGATTTTTTGTCAATTGTGCTATATGATTAATTATAATATGAGATATAAGATACTTGCTTTGATGCTTCCTTCACAATTGAAACGAAATTGTGTCAATTTGTTTCATGAACAGACTAAAAGGAACTTCAGATAGTTATTTGTGCCTTTGTTGCAGTTACTATGCTAATTAGTCTGTAATTATGTTTCATTATTAATAAATCAAATTTGAGTTGGCTAGCTGATAATAAATATGAGAGGATTTGACATCTTAAATAATATGATGATACTCACTTTATAAGGGTAATCAATTCTAATGGTTTCTTCAGCCATTGCCCAATTTGCATCAGCCAAATATCTGTCAAGTTTCAGCAATGAAAAGCTGTGTGTCTCCATTTGAATGATACGCTGAATAGCATTACTCATAGCCATTCGTTTTGGAAGAGTGATATCACAGAGGCCTATAAACATAGAGATTAACAAAAAGTCACCATAATTAAAATGTATCTGAATGCAATGACAATCTATGGAAATGGCATGGGTGGAAACTGGAAATATTCTGATAGCTTACTAACAGTAGCTAAATTTGTTTTCTCCTCTTCTTGTAGATACTTAGCCTGGGTATGCACAGAGTTGCAAGCCCTTGGGTATGACACCAAAGGCAAGAGCCAGAGTTCTTGGTCCCAGCTCTTAGCCCATGACTTGTAGCCTTGGATCTGTATTAGTCAGCACACTGAATGATAATCTACAGTGTTTGTTTCAGTTAAACTGTATTTTGTATGCTAAATGTTTTGTACTTTGTAAATTTCTGTGATTTTGGATCTGTAGGGGAGAATAGGGACACAGACATATCCTAATAAAAATTTAAAAATAAGATGACTACTGAGCAGAGACTATTTGTACATGGAGAATGGTAGGGTCATTGTTCTTGTGGTCTTTATCTGGAACAGCCATACTATTCATCACTTGCCCTGGAAAAATAGTAACTGTCCTTAAACAACAACAGGAATTCCAAAATGCATCTGTACGACACTTGCTCTGTTCCTCTAAACACACTGCAACTGTATTTTTACCTCTCTACCTTATGCAGAGGCATATCTAGGGAAAATGTAGCCGGGTGCAAAATCTGAGTTTACCACCCCGCCCTGTATGGGCAGCTGTCCTCCCACCTTGACCAAACAACTTTTTTTTGCAACAGGTCTTGAAGTCAGTGTATGGACCCGGAGGGAAGGAGGAGGGGTGTAGGGGCAATTTTCTGCCCACTCACATGACTAAATGGCTGCAGCCCGGGGACATTTGACCCCATATGTTCCCCTGGGTGGTACACCCCTGAACTTATGGCTTTAAGTAAGGCTCTTTAGGACAAGAAGAGAATAAAAAGAGTGATCCATTGAACTCTGCAAGATAACATTGTGCTAAAAATAAGACATCATTACAGATACAAGCACAACATTCTCCGTTTCTTTCTTCAAGGCTAAAAGCACCCCACTAAATCCTTGTTTTTTTTAAAAAAGAACAAGAACCAAATTGTCCATGGCCTTCTACAACTTGATAAAGTGTAGTTCAGGGGTAGGGAACCTGCGGCTCGAGAGCCGCATGCGGCTCTTCTGCCCTTGCACTGCGGCTCCACGAGTCGAGCCGCCAGCTTCATCCTTGCCCACCCTGCAGGCAGCAGGGCGGGTGCACCAATTGCCCACAGCCAGCTGGGCCACGCCGCGGGCTTCCCCTCTCGCCCGCCCCGTTGGAGCGGGGCGGGTGCTTTCCTGGCGACCGGCAAGGCCGAGCTGCCGGCTTCATCCTTGCCCGCCCTGCAGGCAGCAGGGCAGGCGCATCCATGCGCTTCTCAGAATGAGTGGAGTAAAAGGTAAAACAAAACCCCAATATATACAGTGTTATCTTTATTTTAAATGTCAAAAATTATTTGCGGCTCCAAGTGTTTTCTTTTCCCGTGGAAAACGGGTCCAAATGGCTCTTTGAGTGTTAAAGGTTCCCTACCCCTGGTGTAGTTAATGGAGATAGAACCCTGAAGTAGTCCTTTGAGACTTGAGATAATGGAGATGCGGAAAAGAAAATCAAGAATTTATATATGTAATTTCAACAAGAGCTACTGCTAGAATCTAGGGCTATTCACTATGGCCCTTTCTGCATGGACCAATTAAACCGGGATAACATCAGTAAAAACCCTGGGGGGGGGGGGACATCGCACAGATTCTGCTCCTAATGCTCCGCATCCCTCCCCCAACCCGGGTTATTAAAGGATCGCAATTTTCTCCAGCAAACAGCCGGGTAGGAGGCACGTTAAAACACGTTGTGTGTGTTTGGTGTTCCCTGGTGCCTCTCTGCGCAGCCACGAAGGCACACAGGGCCTTATAATTGCTCTGGGGGATCAGCCGTGCCTGCCTGTGGGGCTATGTAATCGTGGTGGGGGAAAGCATCTCTACGTGGGAGTGTATTCCTCAGCAATGCTCACTGTCCACAGGATAGCCAGGCATGCGAATTGGCCAGGGCGAGGATGGATTCATATAATCCGCCTTTCACCCATGTTTATTGTCCCATGCAGAAAGGGCCTATGTCTCATTTTCTTTTCTCTGCAGAAATAAAATAGCAACCAGTGGCAAAGGCATAAAGTTTCACAAGAGAAATTAGTATAATTTAGTGAGATATCTATTTATAATGATACACAGCATAGCATAAAACAAATAGGCCAGTAACTAAGATGAAAGGATACAATATTCAATGTATCCAATATGACTGGGGAGAAAGGGCCCATCCTTCCCTCCAGATCTCCCTTTGCAAACCACAACTTTTCCTAAATGACAGCCCAAAGTGGTTTCAGTTTTTATTGTTAATAGGCCATTGTTAATGATAAGTCAAGCATATTTTCTGAATCCCCATCTTCATTTTATAAAAGCAGGACTCTAGAGACCCGCCTCTTGCAGGGATATAATGAAACAGGCATATTTGCAAGGGAAAGGATTACAGTGCAATTCTGAGTTGGGGAAGGGGGGAAGAGTTCTGGATGTGGTGTTACTCTGCTACTGGTGTAAATGCCACTCAATGCAGCCTAAGTGGCAAATACATCAGTGACTGGAAACTTATGCCTATGCAATGACTGGGCACAAATGCTGCCATGGTGCCAGCATTCCTCTGTTTCAGGAGCCTGTGCTGGTGCTGATGGGGGCATTACCAGGAGCACAGTTGACTTCAGTCAGCTTTCTGAGGCTTTCAGCCTGGGAATGCCTTTTGCTGGCATTGACATACCCCATCCAAAGGCATGGTGCAGCCCATTGAACTGCATAGGGGACTTTCACAGCCCTTGGGGAATAGTTCTTGGTTTTTTTGCTGGGAAGGTGCCACAAACTTCTCTCTGCACGCAGCTACCACACATCTATTCCTTTCATCCTACCTCCTACTTAGGATTGCACTTGGCCCTCTTTTTTAAAAAGAATGCTGGGGATTCAGAAAAACTGCTTCATCTGTCATTACAACAATATATCACTATTTTACTGCCTTTAAAAATACAGCTGTGATATAAATAAATCAATATAAAGTTCAAAAAAGGATGCATGCGTATGCTGTGATGGCACCGATTAAAAAATCTGATTACTTAAGGCTAATGTGGAAGAAAATAAATTGACTCCACAGCTGTGAAAATGGTGAGGGAGGGTAGACTTACAGAAGAACCCTGCCCAAACTGATTCCAGTGCTTGTGGCTTGACTGCCAAGAAAATCAAGAGGATGTCAAGTGTGTAGAAAAGTCCAAGACTAAGTCTTCCCATATTCTGCCAGTCCTCTGATTAAATTCCACATTTAAGTAAAACCATTTTAAAAGCAGCAGTCTGTTCATGTTTCTCGTTCAACTTGGCAGTTCTATTTTAATTAATTTTTCCCAGCTTGCCCAAGACTTTAGTTGTTTATTATATTTGCGGCAAACAAAATGGGAGAACAAATATGAAACAAATGTTTTAAGAATCATATTCAATAGATATGGACACCTTGAGAGGTGTCAGGACATCTGGCAGGACAGAAATAAGGTCAATCAAGAACCTGACTTTCGGAGATGTTAAAGTGCATGCCTAGGGCCAACTCAAGGGAAATTTACCAAGGATGGGAGTACAGAGAGAGAGAGAGAGAGAGAGAGAGAGAGAGAGAGAGAGAGAGAGAGAGAGAGAGTATTTATTTGCAATATGTCTCCTTTCCAGGCTTAGGAACTTGCCTTGCCACATCAAATGTACCAGAACATCCTTTTTCAAATAGATTTAATTTATATAGAATATAAACTTCTTTAAAAAGGTGAATTAAGGCACATTACCTAAAGCCATAACCATCCTTTTCACAGTGGTAGAATTAATCATCAAGGTCAATAAAGATATTGTTCCGGCATGCAATAATACCTGAAAGGCAGTTTTGAGCAATTAGTGCCTACTACCATCATTAGTAAAAGCTACAATAAAACATTAAATATTTCATTTAATTCTACTTAAGAGAATCAATATAGAGTACTGAAAAGAAGCCAGAACTTACATGCTATGCCACATTTTTACATCTTAAAATGCAATTGGTTTCATAATAAACAGAGACAAAAGAAACATGAGTTTAGGAACAAACAATTAGAGAGAAAGTGGCTGGCAAGGAAAGTTGCAGAGGAAAAGCAATAAAGAAGCAAAATATGCTGTGTTGTAAAAAAATAAAATAGGGGTTCAATGAAGTCTGTTTATTCCTGCATGAGTATTTATTTATTTTGTTGGATTTATATTCCACCTTGTCACCGAAGGGCTCTGGGTGGGTTACAATAGATTTAAAAACATTCCATAATCAATAAACATTAAAATATAAATCCTAACCAATTAATAATTTAAAAATCACTGAGATAGATGACATAAGCCAGAGTGCACTTTCTCAAATGCCATGAATGACGGAAAGTCATGGTCCTCATTTTATGGAGAAAATTATAGAGCAGGGAAGGGGAAAGAGAGAAATTAAGCAAAGAGAGATCTGGTGTAAATCAGGGGTAGTTCACTACTTTAGAAAACTGAATGGCTGAACAAAATGGATGATGAGTTAAGAGATTCTAGTCTCTTTCTTGTGCAATGAAAAATTAAGCCATTCTACAGATTGTGGCTTTTTAATTTATTGATGCATCTTTGTTTCAATATCTATATATAAAAAAATCTATCAGTGCGTTTTTCAGCTGACAGGTAATCTCCCAAACTACTGGACCGATTGCTTTGAAATTTTCACACAACGTCACATTTGCGTGCGGCCAGGTTTCCATACTGTTTCCACACCTCCTGTTGTGTACATGTCACAACCGTGCCAGTTATTGTGTACATGCCACACATGTGACAGTTGGAACCACAGTTCTGTTCCGCAACAGCGCCATCTGCCGGCCGTCAAAGCAACACCCTCTGATACAAGGGAACCAACCATGCCTTCCTTGAAAACCACTGCCTTATGGAGTGAAAGGGATGGGGTGGGCTATCTGCACATGGCCCACCCACCCTAGCGGAGGAAGGGGAAGGTGAGGGAGGGTCCGGGGGTCTGCTGGACCAAACGCTCTGAAATTTGAACACAATGTAGCTCATACCTCCCAGCGTGTATTAAGCTAGGTAATTCACCTGCAAGGGAAGGGAGTGAAAGGGACAGGACCAGCCACCAGCACATGGCCCACTCATCCTAGCAGAGGAAGGGGAATGTTAGGGAGGTACTGGCTGGGTTGCCATGCAAGGGAACGGGAGAGAGGGAGGGGAGAGAGGGGCCCCTTGCCCCTCCCCTCCCTTGCAATCATTGTGCAAGGACACATGTTCTAACCGTTCGATTCCCCTTTTCTTTCTTTTCCACTTCACCAGACTCAGCCACAGCAACGCGTGGCCAGGCCCGCTAATTCAATATAACATTTTTCAGTCTGAAATTTAATCATGAGATCTCATTTGATTTCTTTTACAAAATTCAAAATATATTTGAATTACCTTATGTAATATGCTGTTCGTTGTTTCACAAGTGGTTTTCATAGAAGAGTTAGCAAAATATGTGTATGCTCAGATATACCAGTGCAAGTACACAAATGTGTAAATACAATGTAGACTTCCCAGCAGATTTCTTCCACACTGATCAAAAATATGTTTTTTTAAAAAAACTTATTTATCTTTACCGTGCTTTTCCACTGCTGTTTATCTAGACCTTCTTCTTGACCAACTGCAAGAGCCATATTCAAAGTAAATGTGCCCCTCATTCCACTCCAAGCAATAACAGCTCCCCAACGCCAATTAAATCCATAGCCAAGACGGCTCAAAAAAGGGCTCAGTGCAAAAATAACCAAAGCCCTGAATATATAAGATGAAAATAATTAGTTAAAATATACTCAAAATATTAAACTATGTGTTACAAAGTCAAGCAAAAAAGTAAAACACCTTTGATAGATAAGAAAAATAAATTTGTTGTTCCCTGTAAGAGAGAAGAGATGCTACTGGATAATGCATTCCTCTTTTGAATGGCTTCCGATATAGCTGAAACTACTGACAACACACAGAAGTCCACTACATTCAAACGGCCTGGCATGCAAAGCTGATTCCTTGGCAGACTTACACATCAAGATGGAACCAAGTCACTAGTCTTATCTACCCAGAAGGAATAATCAAACATTTGCTTCCCTTTTTTTGTTTTAAATGCTTTAAAATTGTCTTTAGTGCTCTATTATGGTGAACTTGAGTGTACTTGGCACTATCTGCTGTGCATACAACTTCAAATCTTTCAATGGCAGAAGTTTCCACAACCCTCTCATCAGGAGAGGAGTCTGACAGAACCTCAGAACCTACATCAGAACTGGACAATTACTTCGCCTACTCCTCCTTATATGAATCATATGAAATCTGCTGAACAGTAATGGTTGCCAGAACTGGTGACATTACAGACAAACAGTTTGTCAGTTTCAATTATGATCTAACAAAGTTACTCCTTTCTGGAAGATATGCCTGAGATCTACAGCAAGACCAAAGTGCCAAAGGACCGCTCATTTGCCAGCAATCAGCAGAAACCCTAAACAACATGGTCTCAGTTCTGAATGCACCATCAGTTCTGATTCCACCTCCCCTTCTGAGAGAATAATAACTGACAACACCAAATGTACCAACAGGGTCCTAGGTGCCTATAAAGGCACCTTCTCCAGCTTGGGCCTTATTTCTGACCTCAGCACAAACTTCTCTGATAAGTCTTATGGGCACAATTAGAGCATTCTGTAAGTTTAGTCTTGCTTTTACAGTTCTTGACAGGTAGTTCTGACAAGTAGTTCTTGATAGGTAATTCTGACAGACCTCTCAGAACTGATGGGAATTTTGATCTCCAGTCTGCATCTTTGATCAGCACCACTGATGGATAGTTGACTGTACATGCTGCTTGGGTTTTTGGTTTTGGCAGAGGCATTCCTCCCATTGGACAAAGTGAGCAGTTGCCCAGGGTGCTGCCTTGTGGGGGGCGCAAAAACTGCAGCTTCGTTTGTGGGATTTTTTGTATTTTCAGTTTTTTCATTTTTGGCCTGCAGAGGGCTCAGTTTTGTTTCCAATGGGAGCTAATAGGAGATGAGGCTACACCTTTGATACCATAATGATGCCATCCCTGGCTGCCATGCAACTACCCTCCCCCTTTGGATTGGCATGCCCATCTCATCACATTCATACTATTAGTGGAAATAATACAATGGTGCATTTGGAACTGTCCGTGTAGGCTGGCAGCACTGAATTGTTTTTCAAAATATTTTTGGCAATTAATCTAGAAGACTCATAAGTCTCCTGAGAAAAATATGAATTCTTACCTTGTAAGATTCATTGCAAGGTAGGCTGTCACAACATAAAATAAAACACGGGCATTCATATACAGAAATGTTTTTTCAGCTATCACAAGTCCTACAATAAGGAATATCATAAGGTGAGCCACGAATGTCATCATTGACCAGAACCTGGATTTAAAAAAAGGATGTTACATCATTCTAACGAGCAAAAGTGTTATCAATATATCATTAGCAGAGACAGACTAGTTGAAGTATAACAGTCTTCAAACAACATCTCATAACAATTTTTTCTACAATTTTAAACCATAAGCAAGCATGGATGATGTTTTATTTCATTAACATGTTTCATAGAAATTCAGTAACAGTAAATTTGAAATGCACTTTGAATAAAAATGAAAAAAAATTATATTGCTGGAATTGTGAACCTCAAAGATGCACCTTTCGCTAGGACTTGTTTTTTATTTTTATTGTAACTAATTGGATATACAAACTACATCTCTGAGATATTGTTTGCAAAAGTCATTAGCAGGGATGGAAATAGAAGAGTAAGGAGAAGGCCCAGTTGCGATGCCACATGAGTTGTGCTTTAATTTTCAGTTTGATTACAGAAGAGTTGGGAAATGTAGAAGTCTGATTTTAAATACAGAAGTTGGTAAATACAGTTTGTTCTACTTATATGGGAAGTGAATGATGACATAGTGTGTGTTATGTAGTAAGCTCCCAAGGGGTAGTTTTATTAGAATGTTGCAAAACAACAACAAATTTTGAAAAACCTTAAAGACTATCCATTCTGAGGTATACTTTTTTGTGGATTAGAAAGGCAGACCTAGCCACGGTGATCCATGCAATGGTCACCTCCAGGCTAGACTATTGTAACTTGCTCTACGCGGGACTTCCCTTGCGTATGATCCGGAAACTGAAACTGGTCCAGCATGCAGCAGCACGCTTGCTCACAGGGGGCGCCTTTCATGACCATATTCAGCCTGTGTTGCATCAGCTGCATTGGCTTCCAGTGGAATTCCGAATCATCTTCAAGGTGTGGGTTTTGACCTTTAAGACCTTACACGACCTGGGACCCTCGTACCTTAGAGACCGTATTACCCCATATGCCCCTACTGGAAGCCTCTCATAGATGCTGCGGGCAGAGGCCAATTTGCACTTCCTGTGGTTCCCTGGCCCCTCAATGATGCCCAGGCTTGACGGCCTCCACATGGGCCAGGACTCTTTAGCACCTCTTCCTCTAGCTGTCCAGGCCCTGCGGGACCTTGGTGAATTCCGCAGGGCCTGCAAGACCGAGTTGTTCCGCTGGGCCTTTGGAGTGCCCAGTCGCTGAGGTGCGCCCCCCTCCTTTGCTCTGCTCCTCTGCTCCCTAATTTTTACAATTCCATTCTTATATACATATTTGTTATTCTTTTTTAGGAAGGGAGTCTGCCGTTCCCTCCTCTTTGGGAGAGGCTTTTAATGAATTGGGTCATGGGACGCTGTTACTATTGTTTTGTTTTGACCGCTGTTTAAATGGTTTTTAATGGTTTTTAATGGATTTTAGTAAACGGTCACTATTGTGACCCTTGTTACATGTTGTATATATATTGATATTGTTGTACACTGCCCAGAGCCCCTCTGGGAGGGGGCGGTCTATAAATTTAAATAATAAATAATAAATAAATAAATAAATAAATAAATAAATAAATAAATAAATAAATAAATAAATAAATAAGTATTGCTCTCAGCAGGCAGATGCATCTAGTCATATAGACACATGTGATCATACACACAAATAGGTGCACAAATGACAGGTATAGAAAGCTGCAACACTGGGGCCAAAAGTCATGAAATGTTTGTTTTTACATTTCTATGCAAAATCCAAGTGTATACTAGATACTAAGAGGGTGATGAATTCACAACAACAGTCACTAGTTATAAATTAGAACAGCATGAAAAACAGAATCAAATAAAGCCAATTACCCAAATTTAGAAAAATGTCCCCAGTCTTGACTGAACTGTGGTGAGATGTTTGCCCAATTTACTTACAAAATGTGATTTTGCTTGAGATTAAGACTGGAATGTAGAGTTTTAGAATGTAGAAATTTTTTGAAGATACAGGCCTAAGGACAAGTGAATACCCAGTACTGTCAACCTCTATCTTCTATGATAGTTCCCCTTCTTCACATTTTAAGTGCCCCTATGTAGAACCACAGTACCACACAGAAATTAGGTTTTGACTGTCCAGATGATGGATGCTTCCATTGTATTGGAAATTTTGGGTAGCTTTGTGGGTTTGAGTGGTGAACCTTCTCTTGCCTTAGACCTGCTCTATTGAATGCCCCTATCACATGCCTCTAATGCCTCTATTCACAAAAAAACACACAAAAAAACAAGCTAGCAGCCATATTTGATCTGGCCTGAGTGAGCAAATGTCTAGAGACAATTAGAATTGCCATCCGAGGGTGGAACCCCTTGGGCGAAGTCCAATATAAAAGCACATCTCTGGAGACTGGCTGTTGCTTGTTACCTAGCTCCATAACAGTATGAATGTTTTTCTCAAAGTAGCAATGGGGAATAACTCAGCTTGGCAGTGCAAGAGGCAGGCTAGGTATGATCTATTAGACAACTGTACCAGAATTGGCTTTTGAAACGTTCTACAGAGAATGCAAAAGAGACCAAATGGTAGTTGAAATATTTTTATATAAATTTTGGTTGCAAACAATCATACAGTGAGACGTTAAGAAGCATACACACAGTTCCTAAGTGATATAAGCAGGGAAGAAAAGATAGGTTTGGATGTTAGAGTAGGAGGGGGAAGGAAGGCACTTATACGTTACCTAAATTCAGCTGAAGAAGTTCTCAAAGAAGGCAAGGATTCCTATGCCAGCATAGAAATCCAGGGAAGGACGATATCGTGTCTCAAACCAACTAGACCAGGGGTAGGGAACCTACGGCTCTCCAGATGTTCAGGAACTACAATTCCCATCAGCCCCTACCAGCATGGCCAATCATCACTTATTGTTTAAAGGAGTTAAAAACTGCTTAATTTCCCATGTTGGTAGGCAGGCTTCCATGAGTGAAGCCTCTGGTTTTTTCCAGTGCCCTCACCTTCTCCATTCCCATCTCTGCAGAGCACAGTGCCTTTCTCTTTGGTAATTTCCTTTAATCCAGGGGGCTACCATCACTCAGATATATTATCCAAGCGCAAAGACAGAACAGAGTTGTCTCTCCCTCAGAAGAGATGCAGCCATCATGGGGCCAGAAGCTGGAAGACTTTAATGTTCATTCTATGGCATTGACAGAATAAGGAATGAGAAGGAAAGTCCTCCTATGGATTAAAAACTGTTTGAGAAACAGGAAGCAAAGGGTGGGTGCAAATGGGAAGTTCTCACAATGGAGAGATGTAGGGAGTGGTGTCCCCCAAGGGTCCGTTTTGGGACCAGTGCTCTTTAACCTATTCATAAATGACCTGGAAGTTGGGGTAGGTAGCGTGGTGGCCAAGTTTGCAGATGATACCAAATTATGTAGGGTGGTGAGAATAGCAAAAGATTGTGAAGAGCTCCAAGCGAACCTTGATAAATTAGGTGAGTGGGCTAAGAAATGGCAAATGCAGTTCAATATAGCAAAATGTAAAGTGATACACATAGGGGCAAAAAATCCAAACTTCACATACACGCTACAGGGGTCAGTGCTAACAGTCACAGACCAGGAAAGGAATTTGGGCGTCTTAGTTGATAGTTCCATGGGAATGTCAACTCAATGCATGGCAGCTGTGAAAAAGGCAAACTCTATGCTGGGGATCATTAGGAAAGGAATTGAGAATAAAACTGCAAAGATTGTCATGCCCTTATATAAAGCAGTGGTGCGACCGCACTTGGAGTACTGTGTCCAGTTCTGGTCACCACATCTCAAAAAGGATATTGAAGAGATAGAAAAAAATGCAGAGAAGGGCAACAAGGATGATTGAGGGATTGGAGCACCTTCCTTTTTTAATATAATTTTTATGGTATATTCTGGAACCACAATACAATTTATTATACTTTTTGCAGTTTTCCAAGCCATACATTTCCCTCTTTTATCCCTCCCCCTGAAATATATATCTTAACGGCTTTTCAACCAAACAGCAGTAAGTTCATTCTTTGTTGCCTCTTGTCCCATATTTCTTCTTTGACTCTGGCTTCTCTCATCCAATCTACGTATAATGTCCATATCTTCATATTTTCTCTTTGTTTTTCTTGCCACAATTTGTTCTGTGATATTATGTCAAATATGTCTAATTGCACTTGTTCCCAAATATAATCTAGCCATTTCTGGATTGTCCATTTTTTCTTACCTTTCCAACCATATGCTATTACTGCATGTACCGCTCTAACCATTATTTTATACCTTTGTCTATATTTTTATCATCCTTTCCATCCTCAATTACACCAGTAAACAATAGATCATTGTCTATTTTAACCTTTACCATTTTCTCTATATATGTAAATACCCTTTCCCAAAAACTTTTTACCTCTTTACATTCAATTTACATATGGTTATAATATGCATCCTTTTCCCCAGGATTGGAGCACCTTCCTTATGAGGAGAGGCTGCAGTGTTTGGGACTTTTTAGTTTGGAGAGGAGACATCTGAGAGGGGATATGATTGAAGTCTATAAAATTATGCATGGGGTAGAAAATGTTGACAGAGAGAATTTTTTCTCTCTTTCTCACAATACTAGAACCAGGGGGCTTTCATTGAAAATGCTGGGGGGAAGAATTAGGACTAATAAAAGGAAACACTTCTTCATGCAACGTGTGATTGGTGTTTGGAATATGCTGCCACAGGAGGTGGTGATGGCCACTAACCTGGATAGCTTTAAAAGGGTCTTGGACAGATTTATGGAGGAGAAGTCGATCTATGGCTACCAATCTTGATCCTCCTTGATCTGAGATTGCAAATGCTTTATTAGACCAGGTGATCAGGAGCGGCGACAGCAACAGAAGGCCATTGCTTTCACATCCTGCATGGGAGCTCCCAAAGGTATCTGGTGGGCTACTGCGAGTAGCAGAGTGCTGGACTAGAAGGACTCTGGTCTGATCCAGCAGGCTCTTTCTTATGTTCTTATGATATATCAGCAGCTGCTATATCACAGCTACGTTGCTGTTATATTTGTTAACTGTCACAATCCTACCCCTTCTTCATGGTAAAGGAGAAATCAAAAGATAACATAAAGATAAAGAAACAAGAAATTAAATCGTAACACTGCCAGCACTCCCAGATGTTGTGGCATACCCATTTATTTTAAAACTATTTAATTTTCCATGATACACAGGCAAAAGATTTGCTCAAATCTATGAAACACAAGTTAACTTCCTTCTGAAATTCTCTCCTATGCTCCAGTAACTAACATAAATTTGCAACATAATCTCTAGTGCCTCTTCCTTTTCTGAATTTTGACATTCCTTGTTCCACATATGGTAATAGTCTTTATTGTAAGATTTTGGGCATCATTTTATTTGTGTGAGAAATTAATGCAAAAGTTTGATAGTTGCTGCATTCTTTGATGTCCAAGATGGTAACATTAACAATTCATGGTATATAACACAATCAAATCCTGGTCATTTTAACAAACAGAATAGAGCTTTTACATCTTTCTTGAAGTCTGATTGCTTGTGCCACATTTTACCCAAAAAGAGAACTTAGGGAGTAGCGCCCCCTCCTCCTGGTCATGTGATTGTTTTGGTGGGAAAGTACCAGAGGGAGAAGTCTACTAGAAAGTTTTGGAAATCTGAGATTACCGCTTAAGTGTTTGGCGAGCAGTTCAACAGACCAGGGTGGAATAGATGGTCACAACAGAAAGCAGTTGGGCTTCCTGTGTTTCCCATGGAAAGGGTGTGGTGTCCTGGAATGATCATGTCAATAGCCTTCTCTTGGGCTGGCAGTCACTTCAGCATGATATATGCTACTGCTTGCCCTAGCTTCGGGTTTAAAGGGGACGGGGACATGGTTGCAGATATCCTAGTTTGAGGCCACCATTTTTCCATGTGTGATAATCTGTATGAGGAGCACTGACTCAGACACACTGTTGGCAGTATGGAAATTTCCCTTCAGTGTGAGCCTACAGAGATGAAATATCTGTAAGGGCTGTGAGCACAGAAGTGTTAGGAATGCCCCAAAAGGTATGTCCTCTCCCCTGTGTGTTTAAGTTTAGTGTCCTCTTTGTGCATTTCCCATTAACAACAATCAAGGCTACATTTTCTGTGTATAGCATAGGGGCCTGAGAGGCATAGATGTGTGCTTGTGCCCTACTACACCAACTTTGTATGTTCTGTATGGTGTTTATTTAGTGTGGGTGTCCAAAGGGTATGATTGCCAGCAGACTAACAGCTGCATCTAAATGGGGGGAGGGGGATGGCTCTTTGGAGTTGGCATGAGCTTACACTGGTGAATGTTACCACCCTGCTGGCAAATTTGGCAAATGCACCTGAGGTTGGGCAACCAGGGAGGTGGGCAGGTATCACGGAGGTCTGTGGTGGCTGATCCCAAAGGTTGGCTGGTGTTCCACCCTGCATTGACATCCGATTGGATGTCAGTGTAGGAGGGTAGGGCATTCTCGGAGGAGGAACTGATGATAATAACCATGGAGGGCTTTTGCCTGGCCAGGGAGATTTGTTGTTGTTCTTGCGTACCTGCGCTGGCAAAAAAAAAAAAACCTGGGAGGTAGTGGGGTGATGCAGTAGCAACAGAGACTTGGGCTCTGGATGGGGCTGTGAGTTGTCATCCTAAGCTACAGTGGAACTTTAGGGCAGGTCTGAATGAGGGGTGACTTGGTTTTGACTTGAGGGGTGACTTGGTTTTGACCTTTGCTTGGATGCCTATAGACTATGCCAACATAACTTTATGCCAGCTTCTTGGGGGGAGAAAGTCTTGGAAAGAGTTAGGGAGCAAAGGAAGTCCAGTTCCTTTCACAGCATGCCTTGGTACCTACCATTATACCAGCATAGCATCTACACTGGGAGCTCTGCCTAGGCCTATGCCCAATTGGTAGGGCTTCCTGCTGGCATAACTCTAGAAAACTTGAAGATTGGTGTAAGTCTTGGATACATAGGTGTAGAATTTAGTAGTCACACACATCTCTGTGCGAAGACTGTGATGTACTATGCTAAGAACATTATTGAAAGTCATTAACGTTTTGATTACTCAATTACATCTTCTGTCCCCATCACACCTACCAATACTTATGTATCTTCTGCTATTTCTTTCATGACAGCTTGGTTTACAATTGAAATTCCCTGTGCTGAACATTCTGTATATGACATACTGGTAATCAAATTAGTCAGACCTGTTTTCTACAACTACTTCAATCTTATAAAGTATAATTTCTTAGGGGTGTTGTGGGGTTTTCGGGCTATATGACCGTGTTCCAGTAGCATTTTCTCCTGGCGTTTTGCCAGCATCTGTGGCTGGTGTCTTCAGAAGATCCTCTGAAGGTGCCAGCCACAGATGCAGATGAAACATCAGGAGAAAATGCTACTGGAACACAGCCATACAGACCGGAAACCCCACAAAACTCCAGTGATTCCGGCAGTGAAAGTTTTCAACAATACATATAGTTCCTTACATGACAGGAAAGGGGAACAATTCAGTTAGAAACAGTGTTTTCAAAATGGCTCAAACATTTAGAGGAGAAAAAACACTTACTTAGTAAGAAAGATGTCGGTTCCTGGACTAAAGCTTAAAGAATCTAAAAGAAGACCCAAAATAGTAATAGAAACAACTCCAGACATTCCAGTCCATTCAGCTGAAAAAAAACAACCAAAAATTAATCTCATATTTGTGCATATGTAAGGTAGCATTCCCATGCTCTACTGTTCTGAAGAAATGCTTCAAATTCTGAAGATTAAATGTGTCATGAAATTAATGAATGAATACCATCACCAATATAATACTAAGATCACAGACAAGACACACAATTGAAATCAAAAGAAACAACCATATTAATTGTATCTAACATTGGGGAGCAATCCCATGTGGTCTACTCAGAAGTAAATTACATTTTACATCTTACTCCCAGGAAAACATTCTTAAGATTGCTGCTGAAGTGTATCAATTGTTTTTAGCACCTTCAGTTTTTTCCTTAAATTTAAACAATATAAAGAAAATACATGCTGCATTGCCTTTAAATTTCTGCGCACTTTGTTCCAATAACAATAATTCACACATGCTGCTTTGAATTTTTGCACATATTATTTAAACCATATTCAATTTTTATTCCTAATCAACTATTTCATTTGAAGTATTTGTGTCTAGTGGGCTGCAAAATTAGCATGAGGTGCTTTTATTAAGTAATTATTAAATACAAGACAAAACAAACAACCTAAATTAGATTATACTCTATTAGGGCATCAGATCATTTTCTGATTCTAATTTTTCTGGAAAACTATTTTCACTGCTGATTAGATATGCCTATTAAAATCTGAAAGTTATGCATAGTTCTCTTACCAACAAAGAAAATTACATATGCCATTGAGAAGCTTAAAATTACTTCAACAATTCCATCATTGAACACATGTTTCAGCCAAAACATAACAACTCTTGATGAAAAAAATCCAAATACGACACTTGCAAAAAACTTCAGAGTTAATTTTATAAAAATCTCAGTAGCTGTAAAAGGAAGAAGAGAAAGAAAAAATATGTTTTTGCAACTTGCTTTACAACTGATAATTGACAAAGAATTACATCTCCTGTTACATAACTAATTGGTTCCTATATCAAGGTTTGTTTCTCAAAACACAAGATTTTATTATTGAGGACATCTTTCAATCAGGGTAGTATGTACAACTCTACTTAGTGCATTTATCTCACTTTTCCTCTAAGAAACTCAGAGCAACATGCATTAATCTCCCACCCACATTTTAAAATAATCCTGCAAAGTAGATTAGATTGAGTGTGTGACTGATCTAGACCAGGCATTTGAATGCAGGTCTCCCAGATCCTAGTGTAGTCGACCCACGCGGTCAGCGTAAGAACGAGACGAGACGCGGAGATAACATCTGGTGGAGATCACCAGCAGCGGGAGACCGGAGGTCCGTGTTCCTAGCGAGTCTCCCGCATGCCGGTTCCTGGCACCTTTTATTGTTATTCTATCGGGGGCGTGTAGGAGGGAGGACCGGGGGGGTTTCGGGAGAGCGGGAGGCGGGAGGTCGGGAGATCATCATGTGATGCATGATCTCACCTGGCTACGTGCGGAAAGGAGCGTAAGCGTCTGAGCCTAATCCTCACCTGGGGGCAAGACCATTGTCCCTGCGCGCCTCGGGTGATTGAGCCGGGCAGTTCATGACCCGTGACTCATGGGGGATGAGGAGTGGGGCGCGGTGCTACCGGCAAGGCTCGGGGAGGGTCCGCTGGCATGCCTCCAACGCTCTACCACCACGGGTGCTAAGTTAGTCGGCAGTGCATTACTACATCTCCCTCCTTTACATTTTAGAAAAAGGGGGACCGAAATGCTAAGGGGCGATTTAAAGGGACGCTTTGTCTCCTCCACTGCCTGGTCAAGCTGACCAAGCTGCTTGTGTAACACATACTAGAACTCTAAGCCATGGGTAAGGGAAATTCGAGGGGCTTCTTACACACGCTACAGGCACATTAGGGACACGCATTGAACGTAAACAAGATCCGGCTAACGAGGCACACAATTAAATCCAATGCAGAGCTGTAACAACAGGCACTCAACCATCCCTCCCGGCAGCCAGCTCCAGGAGGGCTGACCACCAATGGGGCAAAACATCATACTTCAGATTATTAGATAAAACTTCTTGCAGCTCAATGTGACTCTTCATGTGAATCAAATGGGAATTTATCAGAAAGATTAAAAAACAACACATATTATGTACATTCTCACAACCTTGCAGTGAGGGAACAACAACAGGTAATCAATAGCTGCACGATTGTCTAGGGTCGCTTGATCTGTTCCTGCTGCCTCGGAGGCCAGGGGCATCCAGAGCTGCGGGAGGTAGAGTTGATGGACTTCAGCAAGGGCACAGGCCAGCCGCCAATAGTCTTAGCATTGTAAGAAGCGAGACTGGGACTCCTAATTGTGGGAAGTTGGCGAGGGAGACGAACTCCGCTTCGGGAGAGGGCGACCGCTGGCCGCCCGGCTGGTGAGGGGTCGAAAGGCAGAGCGGAGCGGGCGGGCGGGCGGGCGGTCCGGGCTCCCGGGGTGGAGCCTGGGGTAGGACGATGGTGAGGCTTAACTGAGGCAACAAAGAGTTCCCGCAGAGAGCCGGGCAGGAATATAATTAAACGTTTTCTCCCTCGCAGGTCCAGAACCAGCCCCTGGGGAGCAGGATGCTTTCCGAACATGGGGAATAGTCTTCCGTGTGTGTGCAGCTCCAACTGGCCGTAGCCGGATGAATGGGCCCGGGTCGGTTCCCCGCTTTGGCTGGGCGCCTCGTGATGCTGGGCGCAGGTGTTAGACTCCGCGGTTAGCGCAACAGTCTTGGTGGACAAGGGAGAGAGCGCCAGCCGGGAGTGGTCTGGACGACGGGTCCCTCAGTCGGCGCTCATAGAGTACCTGATGGATGAGGCATTCATGAAGGGGCTTAGCCCAGACTCCGCTAGGAAGTCTCCGGGCGCTGCAAGGTGACGGGGAGCAGGCAGGAGCTTTGGGCAGGCTCCTCGACTCCCAGGTACCCGGCCCAGGCAGAAAGATGAGACGCTATGGCAGCGGCAGCAAAACTGCTCCCAGATGTTGGTCTGGTGAAAGCTCGTCAGGGGGTGGCCGATCGCCATAGGCAGGAGGCAGTAAAGCAGGCAAAGGACGGTGGCCGCCGAGTTGGCGGTGATGATGGCAAAGAGAGCGGCACAGAGGTTCTCGGGTGTCTCGGGGTGGTCTTGCTGGCGCAGCAGTTCTAGGGCTTGGCTGGTAGTCGCCTTGACGTCTCCCCAGGTCATTCTGGTCTTTACATTGGCGACGGCGCTCCTGTTGAGATCAGCTGGGCTGGGATCCCCTCTAGAGAGATGTGTTCCATCTCCGGGATGGGGTTGGTATTCCTCCTGGCGCCATTCCATGGGTTGGCTCCGTCATGGCTTAATCGGAGTCCACAGGGACCTGTAGGAAGAGGGACTGAAACACACCCCCTTTTCCCAGGTTATGGGAATGGTCCCGCCAGGCTCGGGGTTCTAGAGCCGGATGGCAGGATATCGGGATCGGGTTTAGAGTTTTAGAATTTAATAAGAAGGAAGAAGGCTTGTTTTGCAGCCTGTGAAGGTTGCTTTTAATGCAATCCTCCTGGGGCCGGCCACCCCTCTTTCTTTAGTTGTTTTGACAGGGAGGGCAGGGAGGTAGGCTACACCTGGTGGGGAATTGGCTTCAGAGCCGCCACTCAGGGTGCTGCCAAGGTGAGGGTCCGAGCCTCGAGGGGAGGGAAACAGGCGGGTCCTGGGGGGATTGTGGGTATGCATGCTTAATCATCAGCAACACAAGGGGGGGCTTTGGAAGCACCTTTTTTTGGGGATGGGTGCATCCGGGAATGAAGCAACAGGCAATTAGGAGGCAAATTCCCTACGCACACAAAGGAAAAAAAGAGGGGGGGGGGTTCTTTGCAAGGGAGTTGCACTCCACCGTGCACCTTGGTGGCTAACGCAGGAAGCTGATGGTGCTAAAATTCCTTTGATCGAATCTATCTTTGGGGAATTGCCGTCTCGCCGAGACCACTCCCTTAAGGGGCTGGCGCTTCGGCCGAAGCGCCAGGGCCTGGGCAAGCTGAATTCATACAGCTGCCCCCCCATGCTTTGAGCAAACACCTCACCCACCCAAATCATGAGTGGATCTGTGTTTGCAGCAACCCCTTGAGTTATTGGGGCCTGTCCTGGCAGTGCTGCGTGTACCCAGGACGGGCTCCAGATTTTAATCCAGGGAGGGCCAGTCAGCTAATTGGCCCTCCCGCCTCTACTGGTCGAAAAAAAACAGAAAGAGAAAGGGAGGGGAGGGAAACAGTTTCCTTTAATGAGATAGAAAGTGAACTTCTTAGTCACAGTTGGGACTTCAATGATCCGTGATAGCCTTACCCATCCCAGACCAAAGTCGCTTTTGACCTGACTCCAATGAGGTCCCTTCCCAGAGATTGGACGCGGATGTCTAAGACGATGGGGCGGACTGTGAGCTGTCAGCTCGAGCCCTGGGCTCGTCATGACCGTGAGCTGGCGGATGTCTGCCTCTTCGCATGCTTTGTCTCCCCACCACCCCCCAGATGTGCTGGTAAGCCTCGGTCGGCTGACTGGTCGGGCCACTCGGGCTGCTCTGATGACGGTAATATCAGCGCCGGTGTCCACCTCACACTGGTGCCCTTGAACTTACATCCTTCTATGGCGAAGCCCAGGTATGCGGCTGGAGCTCCCCGAGTATGCCTCTCCACCGCGACGGTGGTGTAGGGCTGGCGCCTATGTTGGCTGCTGGGGCCTCGTGAGGCCCTTTATTGGGTCGGCAGCTGGCAGCGCATGGGGCAAGAGAATCAGCTGAGCTGCAGCTGGCCCTTGCAGGCAACTCTTCTGTGGGATGTTTGTCCAGACCTGGAGATGGATGGGTCCTTGCGCGTGGAGTCGATCACTCGGGACCCATGAACAGTCCCTGTTCAGCGGCAGAGGCTCTCTTTGGCAGCACTCCAGCCCAATAGTCCCGTAGGGATGGGCTCCGCCATACTGGGTTAAAGGGGCGACAAGAACCCTCGTGGGGGAACTTAAAGCAGATGGGCTGGGTGTATGCGAGCCAGATGCCACGAGAGGGGGGTGGTTTTGGCAGGGGCCTTGGTGTTTGGGTCTGCTCTAGTAATTCCCTCCTTGGTCCTGGGCATTGGGAGACGCCCTGGCGGGAGTTTCCCCGACGGGCAGTCGCTTTTCCAGTGGAAGCCTTTCTGGCAACGCGGGCATCATCAGGTCTTAGGGTGGCCTTCTCCTCCTGGGGGAGGACCCTCCTCCATCGGGCCAGTTGTAAGCCCCCCCACCGGGCTGCTCTACACTCCCTTCGGAAGTGTCCGGGTCTGCCGCAGTTAAAGCAGTCATCCTGAGACTGCCTCCCGCCGGCGGAGAGTGCTGCGGCGTAGGGAGGCTAGCTTGGTATGGAGGACCCGATGTCCCAAGTGCGCAAGTTCTAAGCATGTCGGCCAGTTCAGGATTTTTGCCCAGGCCCGCGATCGCCCTGCGGCACTCCGGTGGAGAAGGCTTTTGCGAGGCTTACGAGGAGCTCTCGCTTTTAGGCCTCCCCGCCATCTACCTGCCTCTCGAGCGCTTCCTGGAGCCTGTTCACAAACTCGGCATAGGGCTCTTGGGGTTTTTGCCGGATGGAGTGAGAAACTCTGGGTTCATTGGTCGGCGCTGGGGACCTTAACAAATGCCTTATAGGCGCACTCTGGAGGCTGCACCGTAAGGGGTGGCCTCAGGCAGGACAATCTGATCGCTAGTTGAAGCGAAAGCATCGAAGGTTTAAAGTCGCGCAAGGGTGTAGGCGCCGCCAGAGGTGGCTGCTCTGTTGAAGACCAGTTGATGGAACTCACTTTCCCAGACCACAAATTGTGCAGGGCTCCAGAGCATGCTATAAAGGTGGTCTTTCCAGTCGCCTGGAACCATTAGGTGGTTCCCGCGATGGCCTCTGGGCATGCCTCTCTACCGTGAGGGGCTAGTGACCCCTATCAGTCTCCGCATTGCTTTGGCGGAGCTCAGTGAGGATGTTATAGCTTAAAGGGCGGTAGACCATCTTCATTAACCTCACTGAATGACGCCACCCTCCCCCCCCCAGTATCTGGTGAAGCATCGGCACAATGCAAGAATCTCGGCATCACTTCTTCCGTCAGGGTTTCTTTCTTCTGCAGATCGTGGCTAATACGCTCTGCTTGTGGAAAGCTCTGAAACCCGCGCCATTACGTATTGACGGAGGTGCAGTGGCTTCGGAAAATGAAGGCGGAGCAGGGGGAGGGGGCGGCTGGAGTCAAGGAGAGTTTGAATTGGGGTGAGGGAGCGAGGGGCGGTGAAGGAGGACAGGCGCCCAATTTAGCGGATAGAGAAAACTCCGGGCTTGTTCTGAAGGTGAAAGATCGAAAGCGAGGGCGGCTCTACAGCAAGGGAGCCATAGGTGGTCTGCAGGCTGATGGCTACAAAACATTGTCTCCACGTCTGTATAGCCACATCGGCGCGCTACAGGCTCTCAGCGAAGAGTGCGCTCGATGTTTTCCCAGTCCCAGATTCACGTCCCTCTGGGTACCATGGACACTGAGCTTCAATCTCTCAACCAATTTCATGGCGCAGCTCCCTCTCTCTTTACTGGGACCCTACGCATTTCAATCGCCAGTTCGCCAACGCAGGTTTGTCATGGGCAGCCCTGCTTTTGCAAGCTCCTATACTACCCGGTGTTCCGCCGGACAAGAGAGTGTCCTAGATCGCCAGACCTGGATGCTGACCAGAGGACAGGCGATAACAAACGGTGGTCCTGGACGCGCCATCCAGCGGACTCGGTATCGCTGCCCTTCCCTGTATGCACGGTGAGCAGGGTGGAGGTTCGGAGGATTCCGGTTCTCGCACCAGCTTGTAGCTCCACCCACGCGTCACGTAAGAACCAGACGGTGACGCCGAGATAACATCTGGTGGAGATCGCTTGCTGGAGACCGAGGTCCGCCGCGGTGGTTCCAGCGGTCTCCGCATGCCGGGTTCCTGGCACCTTTATTGTTATCTCTATCAGCGCAGGGTGGGAGGACCGGGGTTTCGAGAGCGGGAGGCGGGAGGTCGGAGAGATCATCATGTGATGCATGATCTCACCTGGCTGCATGGAAAGGAGCTGCAAGCTGCCTGAGCCTAATCTCCACCTGGGGGGCAAGACCATTGTCCCTGCTACCGCGATTGAGCCGGCAGTTCATGACCGTGACTCCATGGGATGAGGGAGTGGGCGCGGGTACACTGCAAGGTCAGAGGGTCCGTTGGTATTCCAACGTTCTACCACGGTGCTGCTGGGTCGGCAGTGCATTACTACATCCTAGTCCAACACTTTAAACTCTTTACCCCTCTGATTCCCAAACATTTTATAATAGGACCCACAATCTAAACTAACTTTACTGTTCAGGATGCAATTCTAAATTTAGGCCTTTTTTGCACATGCCATTTACATTGTTCCCAGCCTGCAAATGAACATTTTCTCTGTGGAGTTCCGTACTGTCCGCTTCACACACACAATAATCGCTTATGGTAGAAATGTTTCAGCCGTCTTTTCTCCATTGTTTCTGAAAACACTTTTACAGCAATATTTCTTGTATTGATGTGTAATGATTAACTATATTAGAGAAAATAAGTAGATATGCCAAGGTTTGTTAATGTACTGTTATACAAATGTTTTAAGTAATAGGTGGAGAGAAATTTGAGTGAAGAAAAAAGATTTTGTTCTTTCTAGATTTTTATTGATACGTAGTTATATAAATGAAAGGATAAGATGATATTAGTTAAAATAAAAGCTGGTATAAGAATAGACATGATTAGAGTTTAGTGAAATTATGATTAAAGTGAAGGCAAGTCAGGTCTCATTCAATTTTCTGTTTTCTGATCTTTTAGTTAAATGTCACTGAATGGGATATTGGAAAGGTACAGGGAAATTAGGTTGACAACTACATATTTCAACCTTATTTTTTTCTTGTAGGTACACCATCTGTGTAGTGCTATAGTATTGAAAATTTTAAAAAATTAAAAAATGGATGTGTAAAAAAGCTTAACACAGTTGGAAATAAATTCATGTAGAAATTCAGAAAGTTTTAAAAATAAAATTTTCTGTTGATGCCAAAATCAAATTTGCTAGGTTTATTGCAAAAAAAAATTCCAAAGATCTTAGAAGAACTGTTTGATAACAGTGGCCAGACTAGGACACGAAGTAACGGATTTAAGGTGCAGGAAAAGAGATTCCACCTAAACAATAGGAAGAACTTCCTGACATTCAGGGCTGTTCAACAGTGGAATTCACTGCCTCATAGAGTTGTGGAGCCTCCTTCTTTGGAGGTTTTTAAACAGAGGCTGGATGAACATATGTCGGGAGTGCTTTGATTTTGTATTCCTGCACTGCAGGGGGTTGGACTTGATGGCCCTTGGGGCCTCTTCCAACTTTATGATTCTATGAATCATGAGCTCTAAAAAGTGATTCCAGAAGCTGAGAAATCCATGTTCAAGAAAGCAACATAGTATGGGGAAAGAGAATGAAATTGCCTTCCTTTTCTTGCCAACAGCACTTCTATTTGCACAAAAGGTTAAATTGACAGAGAAGGCAGAGAGTAATAGTATTGCTCACTTTCTCCTCCTCAGTTCACCACTTATGTTGTGCAGCTTTTCATCCACTAGGTCCCTAACATCTGCAGAGGCTTCGTCCCATTGGGCAAAGTGGGCAGTTGCCCTGGGTGCCGCCTTGTGGGGGACGCAAAAACTGCAGGTTCGTTTGTGGGATTTTTAAAATATTTTCAGTGTTTTTTGTTTTTGGCCTGCAGAGGGCGCAGCTTTTAGGCTAGCAGCACCAAAAATTCAGGGATTTTTCGGGAGATTCTCCTGATGATATCTCACCTTGTGGTTTCCAGGAGATTTGGGTTCTAGGAGTCTCAAAGTTGTATGGACTCCCTGTGGGAGTGCTCTATCTCCCATTGTTTGGGGTCGGAGCTAATAGGAGATGGAGGCTACACCTTTGAGGGTAGATAACTTTGGATCCCCTGAACCAAACTTCACCAAACCTGGGTGGTATCATCAGTAGGGTCTCATGAAGATACTTGGACATTTTGGTGCTGCTATCTTCAATAATTGCACTCCCCTGACAGCAGGTAAGTAACTCCCTAACAGCAGGCATTTCCCTAGATTTCCCTTTTAAATCCACCCCTTTCCTAACAATGCTTGTTTTCTTTCTTTCTTTTATTCTCTCAATGCCTAATAAAGGTTATTATTATTATTATTAAATCCACCCCCTTCGGCATGGATTTAAAGGGAGAATCTGAGGTCCCCAGTGAAAACATTGAAAGTGATGTTGTTTCAGGGTGGAAGATAATCCACCCCAAACAGCATCACTCTTCAATGTTAGTTTAGTCCAGGGACCCCTAGATTCTCCCTCTCTTTAAGGTGGGATTTAAAAGGAGAATCTGGGCTCCTAGTTTAAACACCATTAAAAATAATGCTGTTTGGGGGTGGATTCCAGCATCACTTGTTTTAACTAGGGAGCCCAGATTCTCCTTTTAAATCCACCTTAAAGGGAGAATCTGGGGTCCCCAGTTTAAAAAACATTGAAAGTGATGCTGTTTCCACCAGTTGGGGAAACTGGATACAACACCATAAAATGTTTTCATAGCAGTAATAAAACATTTTGAAAGCATTTTGAAAATGTTTTCAAAAAATATTTCTGCTGTGTTCAGATTTGTGAGTTGGGGGATGTTCTATAATGTGATGGTGACTTTGAAACGACCTGGTGAAAAAAATCTTTGTTTGGTCACAGTGGGGGAGGGTAGCTGCCCATGGGGGGCCATCAAACTCAGGTTTTGCCCAGGGCTCCAGTTTGCCTAGGTACGCCACTGTTTGAGATCCAGCTTTTTAGTGACATTTTACATAGCGGTGGTGTGAGCAAAGCACAAATGTAGATGGAAGTATTCAGAAATGTGTTTATTGCATTAATACATGTTTAAACTGACCTATTTTACTAAACCAAAATCCCAGGTTGCTGGAGGTACAGGAGGATTGACTGTAATAAAAATATTCCAATCACTGTACATGCTTTTCCTCTACCCATACTATGGCTATATAGGACTGAAGCCTGTGCTCAGGCATCCAAAATTTAACAATTTAACAAACAGTTTCATTATAAGCAATCAGAAGAAACTTCTGTCATACTTGCTCTTCAGCCTTATTGCCTAAACCTGTGACTGACAGTCTGAAGTTTCAGAGCCACAAGTAGCTAGCTCTTTTGCCTTCTACAGTAGCTCCCTGAGGAGCTGGCCCTTAAATTCCACATGTGGCAGAGTGCACCATACAAAGCTGTGCATGGCTTGGCCAGGTCCAGCTTTAATCAAGCCTGCAGTTTAAAGTTGGACCCAACCAGGCTGAGCCCAGCATTGAACTGTGAATTTGGACATGTCAGGTCCAGTTTTATACTACTGGCTCTGCACCAGTGATGGGATTCAAATAATTTAACAACCGGTTCCAGTGGTGGGATTCAAATAATTTAACAACTGGCTGTTTACAAGCACCATTTTAACAACCGGTTCTGCCGAAGTGGTGCGAACCTGCTGAATCCCATTACTGCTCTGCACTCTCTGGCCAGGTGGAGCTTCAGGGTACAGTCAGCAGTATAAAGCTGGACCTGACCTAGCCAACCTTGCACTTTGATGCTGTGCTCTGCCTAGCTGGGTCCAGCTTTAAACTGTGGGCTCAAAGGCTGCAGTTTAAAGCTGGACCCAGCCAAACCAAGCCTAGTGTTGAATGGCACCCCCACTCCTGAACTCCACATGGATCTGGCCACTCAAATCCTGTTTGAATGCTGGACACTAGATTTAGTGTACAGATGGCAGGTAAGTGAGGTAAGTAAGGGGAAAGGTTCTTTTTTAAGGCAGTGGACCAAAGCAGCCAAAAAAAATGCCAGCAAAAATAGGCATTTTTTGAGATCCGCTTATTCAGCTTTCTTTTACTGCTGCCTTCTCCCCTCCCCCAGCCCCACCATGTAGATTGATAATCTTGTTGGGGCAGCAGCTGTAGGAAAAGGACTAGACTTCAGGTATTTATTTTTTATTTTTATTTTTGAGGCTTCTATACCGCCCCATCCCCGTATAAAGCAGATGGGGGATTGAGAACAGAACAAAGGTATCTATCCCTTTGGCAAGGCCTTTATCATTTTTTACTTGATCTTTTTAAGGCATGTAGGCAAGTGGGATTGGTAATATGTAAGAAAAGTCTTACTGGATCAGATCAAAACCCATCTATGTCAAGGAATCCCACATTTGAAGGTTACAGGCAATAGCCTTCCCTTGCAGCATTTCTCCTGCAGTTGATGATTAGAGTTATAGTGTCTGTGAACCTGGAGGCTCTGTTTAGCTGGTATAGCTAATACCATTCCTCTTCATGAGCTTGCCTATCTTTTAAAGCAATAAGTGTTGATGATAATCACTGTATTTTGTGCTGATGAATTTCTGAAATCAAACCCTCAGCACGCTGACTGACTCTATTTATATTCTTGCCATTTTTTTTCCTAGCCAATCAGGGCTGGCCAGGGCTTAACCCCTTCAGGGTAGACTTTCACCCTGGAAACTGAACGCTTTATAAGGGCATTCATCACATATGTAACGGGAGGTCACATTCGTCACATATGTAACGGGAGGTCGTTAGCTTCTGCTATAGGAAGGATCCCTGGTAGCTGGTTTCAGGAACCCTCCTCTTAATTAATTTGTTTTTCGCTGCCACCAATCTGTACTATAGCCCACAAACTGATTAAATGGTCACCACCCTTTCTGAGGACACACACAGACAAAAATAAATTGGAACGGTTGGAAATCAAACAAACTGGAAAAAGTTTATTACTGGCTTAGATGTAGGCTTCTCAGGTAACCTGAGAGGATTTTAAAGTGTATTGGTTTCAAAGCTTAATGGTTGCAGAGATGTAGTTGGCACTTCAGTTGAAAACATTCACAAACACTCGCAGGTGTCACTTAGGAAAGATTTTTTTCAGAAAAGATGTTACTTTAGAGGTTCACACTCCCTCTTCTGACAGACCTTAGTCCACTGTACCTAACCACAATGTGCTGTATCAAAAAGTCATTATCAACACCATCTTGACTTTACTGCTGGTCAGCCTCTGCTGTTATTATGGTCCATGGGTCATTTATAAATACAATGAAACATGGTATTATTGTAATGAAAATACAAAGTTAAAATACAAAGTAATCATAAATAGTCCATTGCAGAATATAGCCAAATGTAAAACATATTATAGAATGCTCACTTAGACCTATTGGTAATGTTGATAGGCCAATTTAGATTTAATAGGCTGTGTTCCCTTCATAACCTTCATTATAAGGATCAAATATGTTTTGCAGCTCCAGACAGTTTTTTTCTGGAGGGGCAGGGGGCAAAAATGACTCTTTTGATAGTAAAGGTTGCTGACCCCTGACCTAGGCTCATGGCACTATGTGGGTAATATTTTCATGTAAGAACAGAAAATGATGGACTTACCTATCTCTGTATGAACATTCTCCACAAGATCCCTATACAGATCAAAAAGAATTGATGTGGTTGCATCATTACACAAAGACTCTCCTGTAATCATGTTGATTATAATGTTTGAAAGACCTAAAGAAAAATCCAGAAAATAGCAAAGCAAATGAATTTTCTTTTTAAATTTGACAAATAAAAATTATGCTTTAATCCAAAAGTGAGGTCACTGCAAAGGTTTGATGCATTTATACAAATAGTTTTTAACATTTATAATTTTCTCAAAAGCTGTAGTGAAAGGGCTGGCCCATGATTCTTTACATGTACATCACTTCAGTGCCTTAAAGAAAGACTATGTATGGGAGGCTAAACTAAACAAGATGCAGCAACTCTACACACATATTCTAGAGCAGGGAATAAAACCTTTATCACATGTAGTAGCAGCGTAGGATAGTAAACCAATATTGCAAAGCTGTGCACAAGAAGGTGCAAAAGATACTGAAGATGAAATGAGACCAGAACCTTACTTATTAGGAATAACAGAGGCACAGATGAGAAAGAGTAATAGTACCTTGGTTTTGTATTTGATCACAACAGCAAGAATTGTTTTGGCCAGAAACTGGAAAAAGCAGACAGTACCAAATGTGGATGTGTGGGCTGAGAAAGTTTGGTCTGTTGTCAGATTAGACAAATTGACTTGTCTCCTGAGAGAAGACTCAGAAAAATGTCATGAACTGTGGCTCCCATTTATTAAGTATATGAATACTCTTATGAATACATAATAATGGAATGAAGAGACATTAGAATAAATGTTGGAAGGATGAGTGAACAGTGGGAAAGTATTGTATAGGAATAAGGAATGATGATCCTGAATTAGATTAACATGTTATTTTTAATTAATATTATGTATATTGAAAATATATAGTCAACTATTAGAAAGTTTGGAAGTATTTTATTATGATATAGTGGAGACATCTCATTATCTTACAGTGAATAATATAAGAATATGCATTTGTGGGGGAAAATAGAGGGAAGTCGATGACAACAACTTGCTGATTTTTCTATTACTATTCTTTTTTCTTTTATATATCTTTTCTTTTTTCTTCTCCACTATTGTTTCTTTGTGTAACAACATACACATGTACTTTAAGTAATTTTCATTGAATTATATATTGTATTAGTGAATACAATTATGTTATTTTTTCTTTTAAAAAAGTCCTCTACTCTAGAGTTGATTTCAAGAAGTAGGGCAGTGAAGCATAGCCACGTGTGTCTTCTCAACAATTGACAATGCCTTGGCTCTAGCTGAGGTTGTTCACAAAAAGTCTACTTGCATTAATTTGTTGCTTAGAGACTCGCAAGGGTGGAGTCTGCATGGGCCACAAACAGTGCCCCTGGAACAGTAAAAACACAGTTCCAGGGGCGTTGTTTGCACAGCTGCTGCCTCTACATCAAGGCAGCGGCATGCTTTCCCCCCTGCCCAACCAGGGCAGAAACGCTGTTTCCCTGCCTCACTCAATGAGTGAGACTTTTGGGAAACAGTATTTCCCAGCCGGTGCCATGCAAACGGCACCGAATTGAAGGCATTGATTATTTAGGAGTGACGTGAGGGAGGATTGGTTCATTCTAACTTTGGCAAATCTCGCACAATGAAAGAGAGTGTGATCCAGTGCCACAATTTGGCCTGAATTACATGGACATAGTAATTCAGCTAAAAATAGCTGGCACATCCCCATAATTGCCTGAATTATGCTGGTGGAGGCTCCGAGGCTGTTCGCACCGCAGCATGCAAGCAGCCCCTGACTTCCCTCCCAGCAAGAGAGGCGGCTCCACACAGAGTCGCTTCTCCTCCAGTCCCCTCCACTGACCTCGTCTTCCAGTGTTGCTCTGGAGAGCTACAGGGACCTGCCAACGCTGCCCTCCGACCTCCAGGGGTCAGAGGGCAGCATGGGCGTGTCCCTCCAGCCCTCCAGAGTGACGCTGGACAGGCAGGTCAGTGGCGGCAATGGGGAAAGCGGTGGTGTCCCGGCGGTGCAGTCCGCACCGCACCGGCGGGAAGCCGCCGCTTTGCAAAAACCTTGCTAGTTTTGCGAGGTTTAAAGTGGCGGCTTCACGCTGCTCTGGGGCAGCCAGGACACTGCCCTCCTTTGCAGCAGCTCCTCCTCTGCAAATGCTTCCCCAGGGACAGCGTTTTTGACGTCTCTGGGAAGCTCTATTTTGCTCATGCGGAAAGGGCCTCAGAGAACACTATGAACCTAATTCAACCTATGGTTTCAAGAGCATCTCATTTGAGAATCAAAAGTCTAACAAAAGTGCCAGTCTCAACAGGGACTTCAGCAAAACGTATAAGTATTTGGGATTCACAGAGGGAACTATTCTCCAGAGCTAGAGAAAGACTCAGATCTTCAGGTTCAAGAGCCAGTTCTCCAAAACTCACAGGACTTACTATAAAAGCTTTTATATCACCTGGGCACAGAGCTGTACAAAAAGAACATACATTACATGCCTGGCTCCTTCCAGGTCCAATTCAACTATCTGCCTTCACACCTCTAGCCCTGGCCAGATAATGCATAACATTGTCTATTAACTATCCAGGAGTGAATGCAGAGGGCTTGACTAACATCACTTTCCTTTTTCCCTCTCTCCCAAACAACTTATAGGTGCTGTTGACAATTATTTAACTAGGGATACATGTGCACAATCCTGACTGCTACACTTATGTGCTGTTGGATATGTGGTAAAGAAATCAATAAGCATATGGGTATAAGCAGGTCTGCACAATTTGTGACCCAGCAAATTAAACACAGTCTGTTAATCAAGAACTGTGGTCTTATGGGTGCTTGATGGTCCCCTTTATTCTCTGAAGTCCCAGAGAAGTAGGATAACATGGATTTACTAAACTTCTAGGTCATACTTGTCAAATAGGCTCCATTCAGCTTGTAGAGACAAAAGCCTGTGTAAGATTGAAAAGTTTCCTTTGCTGTGCCTATAATTCTTAGTAAATCACAAATTTCAAACTTCAGTACTACCACCAAATATTTATGATTTATGATTGACAGTCCAGCATAATACTTATTTTATCTTTATTTTCAGTACAGCCATCTGACATTGACTGAACTGTACAGGCCAGAGATGGCAAGTCTTCCATTCTGGAGAAATTAAAGACTATGTGTTGGATTCTGGGATGGACTGACAGAAGAATCTCAGGTTTTCCTCATTTTCCTCCTCCTCTAAAGTCATTGCTGACCCCAGGGAAAGCTGATTTCTGGGACACACATGAAGTAAGAGCCACGTGGGTTGGTGACAGAGGTGGGATTCAAATAATTTAACAACAGGTTCTGGTGGTGGGATTCAAATAATTTAACAACTGGTTGCTAACAAGCACCATTTTAACAACTGGTTCTGCCTAAGTGGTGCAAACCTGCTGAATCCCACCAATGGTTGGTGGGCTACATAAGGCAACAAAATTGCTTCCTCTTTCATCAGAAATTCACCAACTGTAAAGGCAGTAAGGAAGATCTTGGTGCCTCCTCATTCTAGCGCACCAGCATTTATAGATATTAAATCCATGAAGGTCCTGAAACTGTGGCCTAGGAATCAGTTTCCTGGGGTTGGAAACTGCTGCTGAGGGGAGAGGAAAGCAAACATTATTAACTTCCTGCCCTTCCACTGAGGGATCTCTGACTTCAGTCCCATATCTGTTGCTGTTACAAATTGAGATATGTTCGTCAATAGCCATCAAACTATATTTGTTGGAGATTGCCGCTACGTATCTCTGCCATATATCATTCATGTTAACTAATGTTTAACTCATATTCCAGAGCAGAATAATGTTTCTTACTTAATGACATGCATTGCTTCCAAAAAACATAACTAGAGTAGACTATTGTTTTGTTCAGCATTATATAAGAAAATCAGTATAGAATTGGACCTACCTATGTTTTTTAAAGAAACAACAGAAAGGATAGGGTCCGTTGTACTAAGTATTATTCCAAATAGCATGCTAGTATCCCAATCCCAGCCATACCTATTGATTTTATAAGTTAATCCACCAATGAGAGCACTATTCATCAAAAATCCAGGAACTGCAAGGACCAACACCTGTAAAGCAAATTGTGAATATGCTACTTGAGTAAAAATAATCCCGCATCTTATGTTACTTCAGTATAGTTTATTAGATAAATTTACATTAAATTACACTTTACCATAGTGAAGTTTTAATGGCATACTGGTATTTATAGCATAAGATAACCCTCAAAATGTAACTCAAAAGTAAAGAGTTCGATGTAATTGTACATTTGTGTACATAGTAATGGTATACTAATAAGCAATATACTTCCATACATTACTGAGATGGACCTCCTCACCTTCTTAAATCACTGAGGCAGGGAAACAACTCACTGACCTCTTTGTTAGATTTTTTTCTTCCTTTTTCCCTTCAGAAACTGAGGTGCTTAAGAAATAGTAGCATATAGTGAAACAAAAGCACTATTCATCAGCCCTGTAACTATTCCAGAAGGTGAAGGGTGCCCGCTGTTTTAACTTCTTTTGGCAAATCCCTTAGTAAGGCACACAAAATAATAATATTGACACAGATTTCAAACTTTAACATAATAAAAGGCTTATTAACAGAGAGGAGATGGGAAAGGGAAAAAACTTGGAGGTGAGGAATGGATGAGGCAGAAGAATAATATATACAAAAGAGCTTAGGCATAGAGACTCAGTTTTCAGTTTTCAGGCACAGGCTTATTAAGATTGTTCAGTTGCAGTTCTTGGTTTGCTTAGATGTTATTCAGTTGTTACTTAGATGTTCATTAAATGGCACAGTACTTAAGATGTTGCTGGCTAATGGATTGCTCACACACAGGGTCCTAACAGGCTTGGAACATATACTCAGTACCCCCGCACAGCCCTCACAGAAAGAAACCCAAACTTAAACATTAATCACTTTCTTTTGAGGAAATACAAAGCAAAAATCCAGTACACCAGACTAACAGGTACCCAGGAATTCTTCCCTCACTAGAAGATATATTCCTCACTGGTTTATTTATATGCCCCTTCACCTTGGCCCCTCAATAAATCCCACCACCAGTTCTCTCAGTCTGTGTATATTATTGCTTTCACAAAGTTCACAGACTGATATCAATAGAACCAGTTACATATATTGACTGAACTACTCTCCTCACAGATGTTATGTTTTTAAAGCACAGCAAAGGCAGTTAGTTCATTACTCCAGGAACTCTATAATGTGATGGTGACTTTGAAACGATCTGGTGTAAAAAATCATTGTTTGGTCACAGTGGGGGGAGGGTGGCTGCCCATGGGGAGGGCGCCAAACTCCAGTTTGCCTAGATTCACCACTGGGCATAGCTACAAGGGGGCCGGGGGGTGCACGTTGCACCAGGCATGCACCTGGGGAGGACATCAAACTCAGGTTTTGCCCAGGGCTCCAGTTTGCCTAGTTATGCCACTGATAGTATAGTACTTCCTTGATGGCCAGCACTCTCAAATGATGGTTGAGGTGGCCAAGTTCCTCTCTTCTTCTATGAGGATTTGTGAGTCGAAGTGCAGCACTCTGTAATTTTAAAGACTCATGCCAATAAAGGTCATTGCTGTTCTTGTTGTTGCTAAAATAAGTAAGCAATTTCCCCCCAAATTCACACAAGTTCAAAAGCACATTTGCCTTTGCAAGTAATGCAAAACCCGAAGAAGGAAAACCTTATTTTTGTGATTTAAGGCAGAAAACTGGCAGATGGTGAAAAGATTAAGAACCTGACTCTCTGCTCCAAACTGTCCCCCATCAATTTCATTTTCTGGAAAGAAGGGATTGTCAGAAATCATTTAGATGTAGTCAAATCATATTTTTTAAATATTTTGAGATATGAATTTTAAACAGAAATGAAAAATAATAAATATTACCTGCCAAAATGATTTTCGAAATACATAAAAATCCATGTCAAATGCAGCTGTAAATATTATAACTGGTGTAAACATATGAAGAAAAAAATTAGGATCTATTTCTGCAACTGCCTTGAGCATCTGTAACTGGTAACACAAAAAAGAGTGGAAAGTTATTGACAGAATGGTTTGCATTGTAAATATTACAATCTTCTTAACCTTCTGAACAAAAAATCAAAAGAATTATGCCTCAACAATTTACTGGAATTCTTAGTAGGAGTTAACATTAAGGGTGAAAACAACATTAGACTAATTATATAAACAAAATGTGCCAAAAAGTTTTGATAGTCTTTCACCAAAGGACTCTGAATAAATGTGAAAGTCAGGGGATAAAGAGAACATGTCCTCACAAACTAAAAACTGGTTAAATTACAGGAATTAGAGCTTAAATTGACAGTTTCCACACTGTAGGAAGTAGTGGAAGTGGAGGGGAGGCCCAAGGAACTGTATTATGTTCAGTACTACTTAACTTGTTCATAAGTTATCTTACTATATAGTCTACAAATACTACAATTATCCACTTTGTCATTTCTTAACATATAATTGAACAGTGTGTTTCTGACAATGAACCAGAAAAGCAAAGGACTCTGTGAGTACAGAGAAACCGATGCAAGTACAACTCCCAGATTCCTTTTCTCAGCTAGTAATACTTCTTAAAGCTCTGGGGTTCTCATGGAGCTGTCCTATTCCTTGCCTGAGCTAACTCTCCAGTAAGGGTCATTGAAGGGTCCTATTCCTTGCTTGAGCCAACTCTTGAGTAAGTCAGCAGTAAGCCCAGTTCTAGGGGCCAGGACTGAAGAGGACATCCTGCCCCAAGCTGTTTGGGACAGAGGAGGAAAGTTTCACCAGATCCAGATCTCGTGGGGGGGGCTCACCATGCCCTCCCAGAGTACTCAATGAAGGGACCAAGAATTGGGCTGAGGGGATGGAAGAGAAAAAAAGAGAGAGTTGGAGTAGAGAGAGAAAGAAAATGAGTACTAGGGAGGGGCAGAAAGAGAAAGAGAGTTAGAGTAGGTGGCCAGAAAAGGATAAAAGAAGCTGGGGTAGAGTTGCAAACAAATAGAGAATAGATAGTTGGAGTAGGAAGAAAGAAAGAGACAGCCAGAATAATTGGGCTGACAGATAGAGCTGGGTTAGGGGTCCAGAGTGTTAGGATAATGGGACAAAAATAGAGATGATTAAGTGAAGGGTGGGCAGGAGTGAGAGGGAGAGGAAGAGAAGGAGGAGAATAAGAAAAAACGTAGGGGTAATATCTTCTCAAGTCCCTACTTGAGGGTTTCCACTTGCTAGACTCCTTATTTCACATATCAGGTTTGCCATCTTCACAGCCACCCTGCTGGCTCCCTTCTTTGCAAAGTCAGCATCCAGCTTTGCAAATGGGGTGGGGAGGAGGATGCGTCTATGACAAAATTGGGAGAACTCTCCCCAATTTCAGAGGCACCCTGCTGGCTCCATCCTTTGCAAAGCTGGGATCCAACTTTGCAAAAGGGGTGAGTGTGCTTATGAAGATGGGTAGAATTCTCCCCATCTTCATAGGCACTTTCCTGCACCTCCTTTGTAAAGCAAGGATGGGGGCGGGGGGTGCAATATGTCCTGTAGATGTGGCCTGTCCTGTAGATATGCTCTGTCCATGTCTCTTGCCCTGGGAGGACTAGTTTTCCAGTGTCTGTTGTATATTTTCACACAACAGGCTTTATTGCTAGTCTGGAACATATCTCACTAAAAGGAGTAACAGTGAAGAAGCAGTTTTGCAGACTGTGATGGAAAATAGTTAGCTGAACTATGTATTAGGTAGGAACATGTGATATTATGCAACCAGTATTATTAGGAAGCTGAAGTATGTGAACATGGAGTTTACAGACTTCATCTCTGAAAAGGAGAGTTTCATGGAATGATGCTATTGCTACAGCAAAGGGAAATCACATATGACTGTGAAAAGCATCTTTGCCTTTTGATCTCCTGGAGGGAGGACAGGAAGCCATACAAAGGTGCCAGGATGCCACTTCAAAGGCCTAAGTTACCTCGTGGCCGGAACAGAATTTTCCTGAGAGGGGGAAAACAAATGATTTTAGATTCCATCTTGAGACGTGGTCAGAGAAGCATCTCTGGGCCATGGGTTCCCGGAACGGGGACAAAAGAACCAAAAGGAATGTATTCAGCTGAGCAATCTCTTAACTGCATTTATGTTTTATTTTTTTGTTTTGAACTTTTACAACAAATCCTTGAGACCTCAGCTGGTTGGAGTTATTGGAGAAAAGGACCCAGATTTTTACTGAAACAAGCGTGGCTCTCCTAGGCTTGGTTTCATTACTCAATATATTTTTAAAATTTTTAAAGAACTCAGAAAGTATTTTGCCAGCAAAATATTTTTCTAATGTTTTCTTAATATGTTTTCTTCTGTCACTAAAATTGGATTAAACTGCCTTGTATAATTACAATTATTCTGCTTTATATCAATCTTGGCTGTGATAGGGGCATGATCAACATTTTATTTACCCAGTATTAGGATTCTTTAGCTATAAGGATAGCACCCAATCTAGAAAATGGGCCATGTATATTAGAATAAAAAGTACGGATATAATTCTGGCCATAATTCACATAATGTTTCAGTTTAGCTGAGATATTTTGCTGAGAATGTCCCCATATCATATAGGCTACATTGGAAAGCTACGAAAGTGATAATGAAGGGAAGCATGTATTCAAAATGTATCCAAAATAAGCAAACAAAAAAGGAAGCATTGATATAAAGAAATCAGTAAGTTACAGAACATTATAATACATCAGGATTGACACTGAATAAAATTTAATTAGATTTTTGCAAAAGAACAAATTGAATATAAATAGAACAACTTTAAAATTAAACTATACAAAGTAAAAATATTATGAATTTGATGGGAAATATTCTAAAATGTTAGCAAATAAAATTGAGACATTACAAAAAAAGAGTGGATTATGGCGATCAAGACCTCAATGGAGAATTTGGTTAATAAGCCAAAGCATATTGTACTCCTTCTTGGAATTTTATAATAATTTATATGCAGGGAATGCAATACAATCTTAATTAATAAATTAATATTTCCTGTCAACATATATTCCCAGAATAAATTCTGAAAATAGAGATCTGTTAAATAAATGAATAACTATTGAAGTACTATTAAAGAAAATTAATACAACAATTAATTCTTTAAAGGCTTAGTACCTGAGCAGATGGATTCACACCAGTACTTTATAAGCAGCATAAAAATATTTAGCTCCTCATCTGCTCCTTCTGTTAAATGAAATTATGGAGGGATCACTTTTGCCTCCTTGGTGGAAAGCAAAATTAGTTCTAATTCCAAAACCAGGAAGGGACCCAGCATCAAGGGCTTATTGTTCAATATCATTAATGAATACAAATTATAAAAATTTTACTGAGATATTAGCTTCCAGTTTAAGGAGTGTATCTCAAGGTTAATAAAATTGGATCAGTATGTATTTGTTCCTAAATGTTAACAGATGCAATTAGGAAAGTAATAGGATTTCCATTTCATTTTTTTAAAAAGCAACTATGGCTTTATTATCATTGGACATTTATAAAGCATTTGATTTCATGAACTTGGATTATTTTAAAAAGTACAATACTATAAATTTGGGAACAGATTTAGCAATGCAATTTCAGCTATCTATTCTACATCTTATGCAGATATAGTAATAAATATTGCGTATCGGGTAAAATCAAATGTGGGACTAAGCAAGGATGCCTACTCTGATGCTTTTCATTTTAGTTTTAGAGCTTTTAGCTAATAAATTAAGATCTAATCAAGATTAGAAAAGTTACATGTGAAAGGAAAGAGTATCTTCTAACCATGTATGCAGATGATATGTTAATACCCATATATGACTTGAAAGCAGCTATAAAATCTTTGAAAGAGAAACTTTTAAAATTTAATCAAGTTTTAGGTTTAAAGATGAATTTTTCAAAATCCAGTATGTTTTGGTGTAATATTCTCCAACGGTACAATTAGAACAGGGTCTGACATCACCTTACTATGCCCAATCTGATGGCCAGTCGGAATGCTCCAATCAGACTCTGGAACAGTAACTGAGGTGTTACAGCAATTATCACCAAGACAATTGGATCGACCTGTTACCTTATGCAGAATATGCTTACAATAATGCAGTGCACAGTGGTACTGGAAAAAACTCTTTTGAAGTGGTTTCAAGTTGATTAGCCAAGCCGCTCCCCTTTCTGGGGCAAGCTCCAGTCATATCCCCTGATTTACAAGACTGGATCCAATGGATTGCGGATGGGTGGGATCCTATCCTGTGGGCTCTACAGAAAGCTAAAGATTCCCAGAAAAAAACAGGCTGACAAACAACGCCAACCCATGGAGTTGAAAGTGGGGGATTTAGTGTACCTCTCCACCAAAAAAATAAGAGATATTCGCAAGTACACTAATAAACTGGGACACAAGTTTATTGGTCCTTTTAAAGTGATTCATGCTATTAATAATGAGACTGTACAACTTAAGTTGCCTAAGGCTCTTAGTAAAATTCATCCTGTATTTCATTGCAGCTTGCTCAAAAAGGCTCATGCTTCAGATGTTTGGCACCCCACACCTACTCAACCAGCTCCTCAGATGATTGATGGGGCTCAACATTATGAAATTCAAGAAATCCTGGACTCTCGCTTGCATTGTAACCGCCTGTAATATTTGGTTTCCTGGAAGGGATTTTTGCCCAGCCATGATGAATGGGTGTTTGCTAAAGATGTCAGAGCTCCTAAGCTAGTGAAGCAGTTCCATCGGGCATTCCCAAACCGCCCCGGGGGAGGGCCTTAAAGAAGGCGGAAAATGTCAGGCTGTGATTGTAATATGGGGGTTGGGAGCCTTGGGAGACTGTGAACTGCTTTGCGCTGCATTTTTGTTTTGCTTTCCAGGTGCCTTATCTCTGCCTGTGTTCCTGTGTGAATTCCTGGCTGTTACTCTTCTCACAGGGAAGTGGGGAGAATAGCTGTTCTATATTATCTCTGTATGCTGTAACCAGCCCCCAGATCACTCTTTTCCAACCATGCTTCACTTCAACTTCAGCAATAAAGAAACCTTTGAACTTTTTACAAGTGTTCCATTGTCTGGTCAAGGGAGTCTTGACACATTGCAGCCAATGGGGAATTTCTGGGTGTGTAAGCAGACTGCACATTTTTCAAGGTAGAGACACAAAACTTTCAGGGTATTTTCAGAAGACTCTCCTGATGACACCACCCAAGTTTGGTGACCTTTGCTTTTGGGGGTTACATTTTATGCCCCCCCAAAGGGTAGGGCTCATCTCCCACCCCCTCTGAAACAAAGTTCACCAAACCTGGGTGGTGTCATCAGGAGAGTCTCCTGAAGATACCATAAAAGTTTTGTGCCTCTACCTTGAAAAATCTGCACCTTACAAACACCACCAGAATTTCCACATTGCCTGCAATGGAGTCACTTCAGAGCACAGAATCTGCCACACTCTTCTGCAAGTTCTATGGTGAGAAAAATTAATCGGTTTTTCCCACCATACACTTCAATAGGGCTTGCTGTTATGTCTAGCCGGCTCTGTACTGGAAATGTTATTGGGGGCTCTGGGAGGGGGTCTTGCTCTGGGTGGGGGTGCTTATTTCCCGCAGGGCTGCTGATGAATCTCCACAAAGGAACCAGCCAACTTTGCTGACGTTTGCATGGCTGGGCATTAGTTCTGTGATCAGGTTCACCTTCAATTGGATGCCCACAGCATTTGCCCCTCCCATGCAAACTTTAGCAAAGTTGGCGGATTCCTTTCAGGAGACTCACCAGCAGCCCTGCGGGAAATTTGGTGCCCCTACCCAGAGCAAGACCCCCCCACCAAAGCGCCCCACCATTGAAATCTCTACCACAGAGCCAGCTGGGCATAACAGCAAGCCTCACCCTATCCTACTGCTTTTTTGTGCCACTGCAGGGCCACGGAGCATGGGATGCGTGATTGTTGTTTTCAGACATGTGACTTGGGGCATGAGCTGGGATCTGGTGATGATTTTTGGGGTGGCCAAGTGGAAAAATCAAGAGAATCCATGAGGATCTGTGCTTTTTTACCACATTTTTGCACCACTTTGGGGCCACAGAGCGTAGGATGGTGATTGTTGAGTGGGGGGTGGCAAGCAGGGGCACTGGGATGGGAAGGTGGGGATGGCTAGCAGGGGCAGAAAGGTTGACTCTCTTCAGTTTGACAGAGAATCCAGTCCCCCATCAAGTGCCTGTAAGCCGGGAATCTTTAAATAGACTGTCAAACTGAAGAGAGTCCAGCCCTGCTTCCCTTCACCATCGTCTGTCAGCCAGAGTCCCTTTAAAGTTTCCCAGCTTGCAGGCACTGGCCGGGGAAGTGGGGCTGGACTCTCTTCAGTTTGACAGAGAATCCATCCCCCTCCCCCCACCAAACACCTGCAAGCCAGAAATCTTTAAAGGGACTCCGGCTAGCAGGCACTTGCTGGGGGAAGGGGGAAAGTGGCAACATTCAAGGATCTTTTAAGCAATCCCCAAATGCCACCAAATACATACACGCCAATCCAAATACTTTCTATTCTGATAGGCTTGTATTCAGGCAAAATGTATTTTGCCTGAATACAATTTGGCCATTTTTGGTGATTAGGATATCCGAATCACCAGGCCTAGATGAGAGATCAGACGAACAGACCCTTACTAAATTTGAAGAACTAGTATGTAATGTAGAAAAGGAAGAAGGGAAACTAATAACAAAAATAGATAAGATATTATTGAATCATGAACAAAAGCTATCACAGATTATTAAAAGGAACTGGGAAACAGAATTAAATACATTGTCAAAGGCTTTCGTGGCTAGAATCACTAGGGTGTTGTGGGTTTTTCGGGTTGTATGGCTGTGTTCCAGTAGCATTTTCTCCTGATGTTTCGCCTGCATCTGTGGCTGGCATCTTCAGAGGATCCTCTGAAGATGCCAGCCACAGATAACTCTGAAATATCTGGGAAGAAAATGCTACTACTAGGCTATGTCACTCCCCAAGCCTAAGAAACCACAACACCCTAAGGCTAAACTCTAACTATAAATGACAGTGAATGGACAGAATATTTCAGCAAGTTCCATTCACATTAATTTCATGAGTGTACAATTGCATGAGGTAAAGGTCGTTCAAATATGGTAATATACCCTAGTTAGGATTTATCATATCACTAGCAGCCCCGGCCATGCTTTGCTGTGGCAATTGTCCTTCTCATCACAGTCCGCAACCCACACAGCTGTCCATGCAGGTCCAATGATCCCCAGCATAACCTTTTTGGGTGGTCAAATGGAATCCCTCTTTCCCTTTCAATGCACATCGTTATATGGTGCTGTCTTGTTTTTTTAGTGTAAGGTAACCCTTCCCATTCCACAATGGAACAGTCCAGAGTGTGAATCCCACTGTCCATGAGGCTGGTTGACACGCACAGTCCTGGCTTGGGTAAGGCAGAACTGGGGCAAGCAGGCTATCCCAGTCAGGCAGCAGAGGCAGGGTGGTGAGGCGCTCAGATTGAGGCCAGCTCTCTGGGTTCTTAAAGGGCCACGTGCAAAAGAAGCAGAGCCGGTAGTGTTGGTTCGCCCCCACCCTGCGGATTTTCTTAGAAGGAAAAGGCAAACTCCAGCTCGCTTTTAGTAAAAGAGAGCTGTGGCGAATATGGGTGAGGAAGTAGGTAAGTGGTGGTTGGATGTGAGGGAGGTCAGAGTGAGGTGTGTGAGGATGAGCTGGATGTGTATTGTGTGGTAGCAGTGGATGAGGCACAGAGAGTGAAAGTTACCTGTGTGTGCGGGGGGGGGACCCCACCTGACGCCTCACACGGCAAAGTGTGTATGTGTTTCACTTCCACTCGTATTACCTAACAGTATTACCTATTTACTGTTTTCACTGCTCATCTCTGGCCATCTGCGCAAACATTCTAAGGGCATACCAAGCCCTCAGGCCACAGACAGACAGGCTGCACGAACATTCTAAGGGTGACAGTTAAACACAGCCAGCTTCAGGCCTGGTGCGCCAGGAAAAAGACATTTTACCTGGCTCAGGTATGGACTTACGGTGATTTGAAGGTCCGATTACCTGCCCGCAACAGGGAGGGACATCCTGTGAAAATTTGGGGGCGATCCATCCAGCAGCTTCTGAGGGAGACCATCAGGGACAAACACACGTTTAGATTTTTATATATATAGATGAAGGTTGGAAATAAAAATTCTTGGAAAGATTTTGGGGGATTGAGTACATGTGGTGGTCTTGCCCTGTGATAGTAAAGTTTTTGGGAATCTGTTTTTGTAGAGGTTAGTAAAATTACAAAGAATAGTTATAAACAATGATTGAATTAGCTCTGTTAAACTTATTTTCTAATGTAATGTGCACTGAAAACAAAAAATACTGATACATTTTCTTATTGTATCAGCCAGGATGGTTATTGCCAAAAGCTGGGAAAATGCAAATAATATTTCATTAGAATGATAGTGGATAAAAGTAAGGAATTTCATGGTATTGGAAAAATTAACTAATAATGCTAGAATAATACGAAGAAAAAAGGAAGATGGTTTTAGGAGAATTTGGAATAATTTTGCAAGGTATTTAATGAGATCTCCTGAATTGAAAATATGTAATAATAAGTTGAGAACCAGTCTCAGAAATACAGATTTGGAGAACAAATCTATTTGGAATCTACTGCCAATGATGGAAGGTTTTTTGTTTTTAACTGCTAAGTTTGCTAATTGATCTATTCTGTATTGGATTTATAGATGGGATTGTTAAAGTACTGTCCTTTTTCTGAATTTCATGAATTTCGTGTATTTCCCTTTTTTTGTTGTTATATTTTAAAATACATAAAATTAAATTTTAATTAGAAAAAGTATTTCCCCATATTTGGTAACTGGGCCACCACATAGCAAATAAAGCTCAATGTAACTAAATGGAAACGGATGCCTACTAAGATAAAAAAATCCCTTACTTCAAATATAGACTGGTAGGACTTGAACAGGCAATTGCCAATCAAGAAAGAAATTTTGAAGCCATGGCAGGTACCTTAATGGACTGATCTATGAAGTGGGATGTGGAGGTAAAAAAACAAAAAGGTGCTGAAAATAAAAAGCCAACAACTAAACTTTTCAGTTTAAAAAAAAGACAGGCAGGGAACCCATTAAAAAAATGATGAGTGAACTCATGCCACGGTTGTTGACGTCTGCCACTGCTGACACTTTCTTCCTCTCACCCTGCCACTTGACTGGCTTCCCCCAGATCTTCCACAACCATGCTGCACATTTCAGAAAAGTTTATCAGAATCACTCGTTAATTCCACAAGATACCACATCTCTCTCTATATTTTTCTTGACAATGCCTATGCTTTGGGTTTGGCTTGTTGAGAGGTACCTCCATGGAAACAACTTACAGTGGACTCTGCTGGCAGAAGCCTAACGAAAAACCAAAGAAAGAATAGGGAGGCTCATTTTTCTCCTTCCCCTATTCATCTTCTGAACTTAGTGTTTCCATCTCTATTTTTAATTTATTTATAATATATCAGTAAAATATATCTGTTGATTTTCTCCCACTCTAATAACTGATTATACAATACCTTGTGTATATAATGTGATGATATTCCAAGGCCAACTCCTATGACAGACATTATAATAAGAATGGGAATTTTTGCATCTCTCAAAACAGTTCGCAACAAGGCTGAAAAAATATTACTGTTATTAATATTACTGTGTCATCAAAGTGCATTTATATAACATCAAAACAACTCTATGGAAAGTAAATAAACCTTTTTTTATTCCTCTGTTGAATATGCTGTTGAATATTCAATACCCATATCCAACGCACAAAGTCACATTTTCAGATTAACTCACAGACCCATCCAAATATTAGCTTTGAACAGAATTCTGAAATTCAAGATTAACAGTCTCTAAATGTATTGACCAAGGTTTTCACGGCCAGAATCTCTAGGGTGTTGTGAATTTCTGAATTGATTCTGAGGGAACACCAATGTACAGTGCATTCAAGTAGTCTAGGTTCGATGTTACTGTAGCATGGATCCAGGAGGTCCAAAGAACAAGTAAATGATGGAGGGAGAGAGATCAATGAGGTGAAGAATGGAGAAAGAAGAGGGAAAACTGGCAGTAGGCAGTGGGGAGGAAGAAAAACAGAAACCAAGAGAAGTGTGGAGAGGGAAGGAAGCAAAGGTAGTGGATGAGATCGCCATTTCTGCAAAAAAAAATTGTAGGGCCCTGCCTTTTCTTCCTAATATTGAAGTGACTGTTTCCCATTATGTTCATTCAGCTAGACAACAAGGCCACTGAAAGGAGATATAGATATATAGTAATTTAACATGGAGGGGAAAGGCCAGAGGATGCTTGAAAATGCTGCAGGCGCATGGAGTGTTGAACTCAATGGAGGGATTCAAATTTCTCACCCACAGCTTGTGCATGTTTAGAAAATGTAGCGAATTTTAGTGAGAAAAAGTCTCATTAAATTTAGTGAGATTTACCTTTAAATATACTACATTTATTTTCTACTGAAATCAATGGTACCTCAAAATGCTCAACATTGGCTGAATCAAGTATCAGCAGTGATGTAGGTATATATTTTTATGGGGGGTCGAAGGTGGGGTCATGCCCCACCTGCCCCTGGGGGTGTGGCCATGCCTCCCCAAGCCCCACCCCAGCCTCAGTGCTTATAAAAGCAGCTCTCCGAGGCCAGGGACAGCAGACTCCCCTGCCCCCCCCCCAGCTGGGTTCCCAGCCGGCTGCCAGCAGTCCTTTCTGCCCTCCCCTCTGGGAACACGTAGCTAGGGAAAATGGAGCCCAGTGCAAAATCTGAATTTTGCCCCCCCCCCCCACCTGATGGGCGACCACCTTGATACTGGAATCCACCCCCAAACAGCATCACTTTCAATGGTGTTTAAACTAGAGAGCCCAGATTCTCCTTTTAAATCCACCTTAAAGGGAGAATCTGGGGTCCCCAGTTAAAACAACATTGAAAGTGATGCTGTTTTGGGGTGGATTATCCACCACCCTGAAACAGCATCACTTTCAATGTTTAAACTGGGGACCTCAGATTCTCCCTTTAAATCCATGATGAAGGGGGTACATTTAAAAGGAGAATCTGGAGAAATTTGGATAGGTGCCTGCTGTCAGGAGTGCAATTGTTAAGCTAGCAGCACCAAACTTTCAGGATATCTTTAGGAGACTCTCCTAATGATACCACCCAGGTTTGGTGAAGTTTGGTTCAGGGGGTCCAAAGTTATGGACCCTCAAAGGTTATGGGTCCAAAGTTATCTTCTATTAGCCCCCTATTAGCCCCCATATCTTCTATTAGCCCCCAGTGCTCTTTAACCTATTCATAAATGACCTGGAAGTAGGGGTGGGTAGCGTGGTGGCCAAGTTTGCAGATGATACCAAATTATGTAGGGTGGTGAGAACCACAAAGGATTGCGAAGAGCTCCAAGCGGACCTTGATAAATTAGGTGAGTGGGCTCAGAAATGGCAAATGCAGTTCAATGTAGCAAAATGTAAAGTGATGCACACAGGGGCAAAAAATCCAAACTTCACATACACGCTACAGGGGTCAGTGCTATCAGTCACAGACCAGGAAAGGGATTTAGGCGTCTTAGTTGATAGTTCCATGGGAATGTCAACTCAATGCATGGCAGCTGTGAAAAAGGCAAACTCTATGCTGGGGATCATTAGGAAAGGAATTGATAATAAAACTGCAAAGATTGTCATGCCCTTATAAAAGCAGTGGGTGTGACCGCGCAGGGAGTACCTGTGTCCCAGTTCTGGGTAGCCGCATCTCAAAAAGGATATTGAGGAGATAGAAAAAAGAAGTGCAGTGAAGGGCAACAAGGATGGATGATTGAGGGACTGGAGCACCTTCCCTATGAGGAGAGGCTGCAGCGTTTGGGGCTCTTTAGTTTGGAGAGGCGGCGGCTGAGGGGGGATATGATTGAAGTCTATAAAATTATGCATGGGGTAGAAAATGTTGACAGAGAGAAATTTTTCTCTCTTTCTCACAATACTAGAACCAGGGGGCATTCATTGAAAATGCTGGGGGGAAGAAGTAGGACTAATAAAAGGAAACACTTCTTCACGCAACGTGTGATTGGTGTTTGGAATATGCTGCCACAGGAGGTGGTGATGGCCACTAACCTGGATAGCTTTAAAAGGGGCTTGGACAGATTTATGGAGGAGAAGTCGATTTATGGCTACCAATCTTGATCCTCTTTGATCTGAGATTGCAAATGCCTTAACAGACCAGGTGATCGGGAGCAACAGCTGCAGAAGGCCATTGTGTTCACATCCTACATGTGAGCTCCCAAAGGCACCTGGTGGGCCACTGCGAGTAGCAGAGAGCTGGACTAGATGGACTTTGGTCTGATCCAGCTGGCTTGTTCTTATGTTCTTATTGGAAACAATGGGGGATGGGGCACTCCCTTTGGAAGTCCATAACTCTGGACCCCCTGAACCAAACCTCGCCAATCCCGGGTGGTATTATCAGGAGAGTCTCTGAACAAATCCCTGAAATTTTGGTGATGCTAGCCTAAAAACTGCACCCCCTGCACGCCAAAAACCAAAAAAAGTTAAAAATACAAAAAACTCACAAATGGGGGTGGAGCTTCAGACATTTAATGGGGGGTTGAACCCCGAGAAAAAAGACCCCTTACCTACGTCCTTGAGTATCAGGTTCATTCTTACCACATAAAAACGGCCTTCACACTGGGCCTTTCCCCACTCTCTTTGATCCCCCCTATGCCGCACGCTGCTCTCAGCGGGCGGCATCCCAGGTGCGCGCCCAGGCGTCCCCACGACCTCGAGTCATCAAAAGGCGCCGTTAAGAAGAGTGCCTGGGATGCTGCGCGCTGAGGGGGCGTGAGAGCGGCAGTGTCGGGGCGTCTGCGCTGTCGCCGCCCCTGTTGTGGGGAGTGCCGGGGGACCCTGCGCTACTCTTCTCAAGTAGCGCGGGGCTTAAGGTAAGTGGGGAAAGGCCCACTGCTAAAAAATTACCTCGCTTTATCTTTCAGATCGTGGTTACCTCACATCTAGTTCGAAGCTGCACCCACTTGAAATAGCCCATCTGACACATGGCTTCTGTCTCACAGAAGGCTGATGTGCAGCTACTGGCTGCGGCTCACCTAAATAGGTCGGAAATGGAAAGGCAAGAGCCGCCGTTTGGAACGCAGCTCTTGGACAGTGGCGGGGCTTTATCCCCAGGCATTTTGTCTAGACAGTAGGTGATGTGGTAGATAACACGCAGCATTCCATAAACTGTAAGCAGCGACATCCTACCTCCGGTGGTGCAAGCCAAAAATACCAGGAGCAGCAAGAATGGCAAGTACTCTGGTAGAAGGTAGTGGTAAACTCGAGCAACGACTGTGTAGTCGGACTTCATGTGGTCTCGAGCCCTGAAAAAGTCTAAACTGCTGTTGCCCACGAAAGGAAAGCTGACGTTGAAGGGATTCATCGCGCCCGCTATGTGGCAGAGCACCACTTTTTCACGTCCCTCATCGGCGCTAAGGGCTTCCAGAGGAAAGGGTTGAAAACACACTGCGAAGTCGGGCCTTTCCCCCTCGCAATCTCTACCCTTTCACACGCCCTCCAAGAGATCGTTAGGCTTTGCGCGCGACACCATCAGTGATTCCACTGCTTGCGCTTTGGCAGTCGTTGATCCCTCCGCTGCAAGCTGCAACCGTTAGATTTCAAGCGCCTTCAAGCCTGGAGGGTGTGGGCTGAGTCGCGTGTTCCTTCAACAACTAGTTCTTCGGGAGAGCGCGTGGGGGACGGGGTGCTGCTCTGGAGCAGGGGGAGAAAAGATTGAGTTCAGAGGCACTGTATTTGAATGTAATAGACCCGAAAGAAACATATGGAGGAAGGTCTCCCTGTTTGTACAAAGAGCAGCCTCTCAACGAAGTATTATGCATTGCTAACGACAGTCTGAAGACTGTGTCATGTGTCTGGTTGCTTATTTGTTCTGAAATAACCAAACCTGTTTGAGGTACTAGAGACCAACTGCTAAATGTGAAGCAATCAAGAACAGTTTCCAAACGTCTTTCCCTCCCAAACAAAACGCGCCTGATTTTTAATTGTTTATTTCTAAGCAGAAATAAACGAGCTAGTTATTTTGCATAATGGATGTGCACTTTATGTGTCTGATGTATCTGAGTTCTGACTAAGAAAAGCTTATGATGGAATAAATGTTGTTAGTGTTTAAAGTGCCACTGGAGAGATTTCTCATTTATTTTGCCTACTAATCAGCACATCAGCTATGCAAAGGACCAGCAGCTCAACATATATGTCCAAAGATCTGACTGCATCTGTATTTTGGAGCTGAGGTCCTCCTGCCTAAAACCCAATTGCTATCACTAAAGGGGTGGGGGAGATAGGCATTCTTTGACAATAGAGTTCCCAACTCCAGATGGAGAATCTTCTGGACTTTCTGGGTGCAGCCAGGGGAAAGAGGTATCTCAGTGAAGTGAAAAACCATAGAATTTGCCCTCCAAGCAATTCTCCAGGAGAATGAATCATTGTTGTTTGGAGATCAGTCGTAATTCCTGTAGATTTCCAGGCTGCACCTGGAACTTGGCAACACTACTTTATGATCTAGTGCAACAGAAAATTCCCTCCCAAGGAATGTTTTGTATTGTACTTTAATTATTATTTATATTAGAATTTTATACCTGTGAGCTTTTCTGGAGCCAACATACAACTGAAAGGCAGGGTTAAAATAAAAATACATAAACACTGACTGTTTTGAAAGGACTGAACATTCATTGTGCATCCAAATGAATTCTCAGAAATACAGAAGTCATGAAAACCAACTGCGTTAGCAAAAGGTAATTCTATACAGCTACACCAATAACTCCAAAATATACAAACATGAAGTTTTTTCATAGTGTGTCAGATCATTCCACTGCCTACTCTGGCAAGCAGTGATTCTCCAGGAATGATGCACAGGTCTTTTCCAGCCTTGCTATCTGAAACCTTTTACCTGAAGAATCCAGCAATTAAGCCTGAGAGCTCCTGGACACTGTGCCCATAGACCCAGGTGTATGGGGGAAGAATCTCTATTTTCGACAACAAATAGAATATTGAAGTTTGCTGATATCCCAAAACTCTGCGCTATGTATCCCTGAAATAATGTATCCCTGAAATAATATGCAGCTGCATATCCCTAATATGCAGCTGTGAGTCATGCTATCCTGTTATGCAAAGTGGTCATTTTAAGATTTGGAATGGTCTGGTCACTGACGGGGGAGGGAGGTGTTGATGGACTTGAGTTCCTTTGACCAAAGCTACAAATGCAAGGATGGAGACATTAGTCAGGTCTGCCTAGTCTAGAAGAGATGTTAAGGGGTTTTGTGGGAAGGGAGTTTCGTTTTTTTGAAGTCTTGATTTTATTTTAGGACTAGCACAGTCTGCCTTTGTGCTTATAACCATATTCCCAGAATGCCTGAATAATCTGTACATTTGTAACCAAATGTGTTATTACAAGAGATGTCAAGCATCACCCAAAGGAAACTTATTCTCGGAGGTTCTCCTGCACTGTGTACTGCTTAGGAAACCAAAGGCACCAAAACTACAGAATAATTCCATACATTGGATTGCTGAATGACATTTAGTCCTATCTGCTGTTGGTTGCATTTTATATGCTTCAGTCTTGAGTGTATTCTTTTTATGCTGTAGTATTTATTAGATTCCTTCTTCGAGTCTAAATTGTGCCATGAAGATTAAAGTAACAGATAAATTATAATTCCAGTCTTCTCTACGAGGCAAATTGAAGGTTTCTAATAATTTATTGCTGTGATTCAACCCTCATGGACAATATTTAGATTTAACTCCATTTTCAGCATTAAAATATACTTTAAGGGGGAAACGTATTTGATACTGAAATCAGACGGTTTCCATTCATTCACCCATTCAAAGCACTTGAAATGGAGAATTGTTTGGCTCTCATATAAATGTAACATTCCAATTCAGTAATGAGACATCCTGAATCTTCAGTAGAAGTATTCTCTAAGCAGCTGCAGAAATTTTAGCTGAGTTATGGTGCTCCTGCTTTCAAACACAGAACTCAGTATTATCTGTAATGTGGCATAAAGCAATCAGTCTTCATACTGTTAAGCATTATCATTTGCAGTAGCCAAAATGATTACTTTATTTGGTACAACAGAAAGATAGGAAAAAGTATGGCTTGCCACTGAGTATAAGGGAAACTTTTAAAAATGCCTGTCCATAAACTTAAACAAGTAGGCTGTAGTCCACAAGACTTTATGCTGGAATAAAATACTGTGTATCTTGAAGATGTTTGTTTTTGTCACAATGGACTAGCAAAACTATCCCTCTAGACTTATACCATACAGTACTACTTACTTTTGTATCTATTTGTTTAGGATATCTGCATGCTACCTCCCCTGGAACTGTTAATTATTTTAATTAGCAAGCAATTGCTTTTTATTACAGTAATTGATGTATAATTGGAAATAGAACTTTTCTATTGCAAAGTCCCCTGAAGACACAGTGTATTTCTGTATACTAAGTGTAGAATCATTTTTCATCCCATTGTACAGTAGTTTGCTCTTGTAAGTTAAGATGTGAACTTCAAGATACCATTGGGGTAGGAGCTATTCTTGATCCCTCTCTTTACTGACACTACCCTTTGAGCATCAAGACTGTTGCTATCTTCATAAACCCACCCTGGGTTCTATTTATTGGAATACTGGGAACTACTATTTATTTTTTACCATTTTTTATTATTTTCAAACTTAACAGATAAACAATTTCTAAAACCCACAACATTTACAAAGTTAAGAAAATAAGGCATCAGGTAAACATCATGAATCTTAATATTTATAGCATTCTTTTTATTTTAAAGGGCTATGCTATTTTGGGTAGCTAAACAAATTTATTGTTCTACTGAACAAATTTATGTATTGACTGAAAGTATATTTTTAACCACTGTTTCTCCAAGGAGTTCATTTTCTCTTGTTTTATTCAAATGACCCTGTGAGTTAGACTTGGCTGAGAAAGAATGACTGACCCAAGATTACCCAATAAATTTTATGGCCATTGCAGATTTGAACCTGAAACTCTCAGGCCCAGTCCAACAACACTGGCTTACACCACAATACCACTGTAACTACCTCAAGAGCCGACTGAGAGTACAATAGCACAGGGAAGAGGGTTAAGAGCATATCCCGCTATGTCACAGCCTTGATTCATTTCAGATCCGACAGCTGCTACCATGTTTTCCCCAAAATAAGCCCTCCCCCGAAAATAAGCCTTATCATGATTTTTCAGGATTTTTGGAGGATGCTTAAAATATAAGCCCTTCTCCAAAAATAAGCCCTACCGGTAGTTACAGATCACAATCTCAGACAATGCCCTGTGCTCCCTGCCAATGAGGATGCAGCTTGTGTCACATGTGACGGGGAAGCAATGGGTTGCCGAGAGCCTGCCTTAATTAATTTTGAAGGTACTGTATTTCCCCGAATATAAGTCCTACCCCGAAATTAAGCCCTACTGCATCTTTTGGTGCAAAAATTCATATAAGACCCTGTCTTATTTTTGGGGAAACATGGTATTTCATTTATAAAAGTGGGTAATCTATTTATTGATTTCTTGTTGCTATAGTTTGGCCTTTATTTAGATGCCAAATTATCAGTCTAGGATATTTTGGTGCCAAAATTTGACTTGTGGTTAGCATTTACTAACTTTTTCCACTATACTTGGTATCTTATGATATAAAATACAAGTAACAATCTAGAAGTAGTTGTTGGGGTATGATGCTAATTAACAAAACTATGGCACTGATGAAGAATTTAGCTGAATGTTCCCTACTCTTCCACATGAGCGGCAGACAGTAGCTTTAAAAGAGGCTTTAAAAGGGGCTTGGACAGATTTATGGAGGAGAAGTCGATCTATGGCTACCGATCTTGATCCTCCTTGATCAGAGATTGCAAATGCCTTAGCAGACCAGGTGTCCAGGAACAACAGTAGCAAAAGGCCATTGCTTTCACATCCTGCATGTGAGCTCCCAAAGGCATCTGGTGGGCCACTGTGAGTAGCAGAGTCCTGGACTAGATGGACTCTGGTCTGATCCAACAGGTTCTTTCTTATGTTCTTACTGAATTTACCAATAGGCTTGGCAAACTGAAGCCTAGGGCCTCAAAATCTAGGGGGTCTCCAGCCAAGATATATAATATTTCTGACACCATCATAGGGCTTTCTTATACATGCTGTCATAATGCACTGTAGTCTCTAAATAACCCTTCAGTAATTTTCCTTGCACTCCATTAGCCAATAACTCCACACTAGCACTGATTTCTTAACTGGTTTTATTGTTCCAGGACTTCACTGAAATGGACACCATTTTGTAAGCCCATTTTCTGGAGGGTGGGAGATTGGGAGGCGCCTCACAGTGGAATAGCCTAGGGACTCTATTATTATTATTATTATTATTATTATTATTATTATTATTATTATTATTATTATTATTATTATTATTATTATTATTATTATTATTATTATTGTCGTCGTCATCATCATTATTATTATCATTATTATTATTACATTAATTAATTTTCTTATACCACCCAATCCCTGAAGCGTTCTGAGCAGTGAACAAAGGGCAATAGGCACATATAAAATACAATAATAGGAAAATATATAAGCATTCAAATTGTTTAAAATACAGTAGCAGTGGCACATAAAATTTTATTGGCGGCACCCAACCCCAAGCTTGGGAGGGAACTCAGCAAAAAGCCGAAGATAACATAAACAGAATCAAAGTGGGGGTATCATGAGGGGCGGCAAATCCACGGCCAGCCTCCCCAAAAAGCCCGGTGGAACAACTCAGTCTTACAGGCTCTGTGGAACTCCCCAAGGTCCCACAGAGCCCTAACAGATGGAGGAAGAATGTTCTACCAGGCAGGGGCCAGGGCCATAAAAGCCCTGGCCCGGGTAGAGACTAGCCGTATCATTGAGGGGTGGGCAACTACCAGAAGATTCGCCTCCGCAGAGTGCAGAGGCCTACTTGGGACATATGGGGTCAGACGGTCCTGAAGGTATGAGGATCCCAGGCAGTGAAGGGCCTTAAAGGTCAACAACAACACCTTAAAGATGATCCAGAAGTCTCCCGGGAGCCAGTGCAGGCAGCGCAATTTGAATCTAAATTCGGCATTGGCAGAGGACTCTTATCTGATGGTGTGGATTTGTTCCCTGCTCCTACACATGATGCCTGATGGGTTACTTTGGGCTAGTTACAGTTCGTTGAAACTCTCTCAGCCCCACCTACCACAAGTGTGATTGTAAAAAAGTGCTTAGTTATAGATTATGAATTGTTTTATGTATTTCAGATGGCAGCTGGAAGAATACTGGTATGTTTGATAGCGGATTTCCAATATAAGGTGGTGTTTATGAACCTTAGCATAGTTTCATAATGGTGCCCATGAAGTGTACTAGGTCCATGGTGAACATGATGTTGGGATGGAAATTGTTTAAATCCTGATGAAATCTCCTGAGAGCTTCCTTCCTGCATGTCTATGAAAATAGATCTCTAGCCAGCTTGCAGGTGTAATGCAAACTGAAAGAGAACTGGATTTTAGGACTGAAAGACCATCTTAACAGGAGAGACGCATGCAAAAGCATGAAAATTCCACACCATGTGCACCTACTGAACCTACTGCATAAATTGGTTCTAGGACTAAAACCTTTATGTGTGTCCTGAGTGACAAATGTAAGATTTGTTTGATTTTGTTTTTCAACACTTTGCTAATGTTGCATCAAAGAGTGCCTCAGACTATCAGGTCAACTTTACCAAACTAGTCTTATTCTGTTCTGTTTGTGGGGGAGGGGATTGGGGATCAATGTTTTTCCTTGGATATTTTTCTGAAATGCCACTCAACCCAATTCATAACCCCATCAATCAAAATATTTTGAATATGTTTATTTAAAACCCAGTCACTAAATACAAATGTTAGGTGCATCAACAACTATCAGTGCAAAGTTACAAAACACAACATTATGCAAGTATTACTGCAGTTTTATCCTGGTAGATGGAGCAGATGGAGAATGAACTGATTTAGAACAGAAGGGCATATTTGAGCTGGTTAAATGTAACAGGAGAAACTACTGCTAGGGCAGAAAACCAAGCTCTGAATATTTATACCAGGTCTGTCCATATATTATATGGTTTGCCAATCTTCAGGGCAAATGCCATACATCCTTATGCCCTTCTGTGCCTGGACTGGGTTGCAAATGGTCGTAAACTTAACCAACTTGGGTTAATTGAGTTGGCCATTTAGTTTAATATAATGTTTCTTCACAGCAATATGGCTTTTATATAAATGCTTTTTTGGGTGGAAAAATTAGTTGTCTTCATTTATATTAGAGCTTAGACAGATTGTCAAGAAATAGCTACAGAATAAAGTGATTTTCTTAACATGTGAAGATGATTAATGCATAGTTAGATGATCTGAAAAGGATGATAGGATTTAATTCAACATATATTTTTACATTTGTCTCAGTGTGACACTGAGTTGCTGATGCAAAATGGGCAAATGATTCACTGATCTAAGTCTAACCACATTTCTCCTGAGTATATTGGACAGAAATAGCTAGATTAGAAAATGAGAAAACAATGGTTACCGCTTTGGGAGGATGAGGAAAATGAGTCTTCCCTTATTACCATCAATCTTCATTTTCCCTCATCAATATATCTCTGTTCTTGGTTCTTTTTTAAAAAAAATCATAAATGTTCCTACAAATGAGAAAAAAATGAAGGAAGCCTCTAAAGCTGTTACAGAATATATGGAATATGGCATATAAAAATACAACCCAAGTCATCAGAAGATTGCAAATGGCATGTCCATAGCACCCTGGGATCTGGTAGAAACTCTGATACCTCTAAAATATCTAATTGTTAGGCCAACTGACTTTGATCATTAACCAGACTCTGGTATTGGTAACAGAAGTATTTATTAAGAATCAGTAAAGCAGGCACCAAGCTGTCTAATCCAGTTCTGAGAGACGTGGGAAAATTATCAAAGATATAGGAATAACTCATTCCCTCTGCTGCCGTACCATCTGGTGAGAACCTCAGCAAACTCGGTATAGCTTTGGCTATTAATTTGATTCTCAAATTAATATGGCTAATACACAGCAATGTCTGTTAAACTGAATAGTTGTTTCCAAAGTGTAAGTTGTAGAAATTACTGATTTTTTAAAAAATCAAAGTTTACAGGATCCAAACTCACTCAACAGGTTTCCATGGCAGAGTGGAGATATGAACCTGGGTTTGTCAGATCCTAATCCAAGACCTTAGCCATTACACCACAGTGTTCCTTTAACAGAGGTTGCTAACTCCAAGTCAGGAAATTCCTGGAGATTTTAGGATATAGCTTATGTGTGGAACAGAGGTTAATAAGCTATTATGAACTGGAACAGAGGTAAATAAGCTATTAAGTCTCTATTAAAGGGATAAGACATCTTTCTCCTGACAGTTGGCAACCATAATCAGTATCTATTCAGTTCTAGTATGTCAGGGGTTTTAATTGATTGTGCTCCAGGTACAGATTCAACATACCAAAATTATAATCAGTTAAGGTTTATTTATATTGCTATTATGGTCTCCAGGGGACAATTAATAGATGGATACATATTTAAGTGTTGGGGGGCACAATTTCAGTACTTGCCCTTGGTGCTATTTTCTGTAGCTATGCCCCTGTGATCATCAGTCCACAATACCACTGGTGGGGGGTAGTCAGCACCGGGGAGGGGCAGCTATCTCAGCTGGTGAGCCCAGTGGGAGTGGGGGTGGGAGGTGTTTTGTGAGCTGATGCAAAAATCATTGTTTGGTCATGGTGGGGGAGGGTGGCTGCCCATAGGGGGGTGCCACCAAACTCAGGTTTTGTCCCATGGGCTCCAGTTTGCCTAGATACGCCTCTTGTCGCTTGGTGACATGGCTGACCTCATGTTCCTATAGAGACCGTATGCCTCTACTGCAGGGGTGTAACGAGGCAGCCCTGGGCAAACTGTAGCCCTGGCAAAACCTGGGTTGGATGCCCCCCCCATGGGCGGCCACTCCACCACAACCAAATTTTTTTGCACCAGGACATTGGTGCCTGCAGGGGGTGCATTTTTAGACATATCAGCACCAAATTTCAGCATATTATCAGGAGACTGTCCTTATGCTACTCCCCAAGTTTGGTGAGGTTTTGTTCAAGGAGTCCAAAGTTATGGACTCCCAAAGGGGGTGCCCCATCCCCCATTGTTTCCAATGGGAGCTAATAGGAGATGGGGGCTACAGTTTTGAGGATCCATAACTTTGGCCCCCCTGAACCAAACTGCACCAAACCTTGGGGGGGTGCCATCATCTCCAGATGATACCCTGAAATTTTGGTGCCGATACATCCAAAAATGCACCCCCTGCAGGAACATCCTAGAAATTTGTCCAAGAATCTTTGTTCTGCATTGAGTTTTCTGCATTGCTGTCAATGGGGGTTGCTGCAGGCTGTGGGGGGCACATTTCACTGAGAGAGGCACCAGTCTCCAAACTTTCAGGGTCTCACCCGGAGACTGCCCTGATGATACCCCAAGTTTGGTGCAGTTTGGTTCAGGGGCCAAAGTTATGGACCCTCAAAACTGTAGCCCCCATCTCCTATTAGCTCCCATTGGAAACAATGGGGGATAGGGGCACCCCCTTTGGGAGTCCATAACTTTGGACTCCCTGAACCAAACCTCACCAAACTTGGGGGGTAGCATAAGGATAGTCTCCTGATGATACACTGAAATTTTGGTGCCACTAGCCTAAAACTGCGCCCCCTGCAGGCCAAAAATGGAAAACCACTAAAATACCCAAAAACGAACCCAGCATTTTGATGCCCCCCACAAGGTGATGCCCTGGGCAGCTGCCCACCTTGCCCAATGGGCATTACGCCAGTGCTCTACTGATTAGCAACAACAAATGGGGCTCTAACTGATGTATAATTCATGTTGAGGCACACCCACCTGCCAGGGATGGGATTGCAGTCAATTCTAGCAGGTACTGAAGAGTGACTTGGAAGTAAGTCCTGACACTGAATGACACAAATAAATGTGTAGCTTGGAGATTGCGTGTGCAAGAGTAGGGTTGTTTTTTTTAAAGGTTTGCATGTTTGGGTTACTATTAGTTACCTGTGTATTTGCTCCTATACCTGGCAACACCTTAATGTGTTCTACCAGTGTTTTCAGCTCCAAACAAAACTGATCCTGAACTCGGGGATAGTGTAATTACATAATGAAGTTTAGGACAGCAATCTGTAGACTTCACAAGGAACTAGACCAGACTGCCCTGTACCTTAATAATAGATACCTTGATACTGTATGAAAAGTTAATGGCCTCTCTCGTGATTCAAAGGAATTTTAAATGAACTCTTTATCATCTGAGTATATGTGAGGTTGATGGGACTCCTAGAAAAGAAACTGAAATCCTGCCTTTGCCTGAATGCTGTAATTGACAAGCTGTGGATCTTATTAAGGAACCTAATAAACCTCCTTTCCCATCTTGTTCGACTTGGTGTCTGATCAGCTAAAGAGATAACTCTATTCAATTTAGCCGCCGCCTTCTCCTATAACAACAAAGAACTTCTGAAGTTGCCCGAGGAAGATAGAAGGGAGGGCAGTCTACCTAGAATACAGTTGTTTTCACTGCTCAGCCACGGTGGCCAGCCCAGGCGTAATGAAAGGTAATTGGTCAGGCTGTTATCCATCTGCAGCCTACGTCTTGCCTCGAAAAGCCACTAATTGAATTGCTGTAATTTTTTGCCCTTCCTAATGCACTGCCATGGCGAGGGGAAATGACCAAGGGATGTGGGCGGCTCTTGATTCCCGGGGGAGAGATGAGCAGCTCTTGCAAGGTTGAACCGCAGCCCATAAATAGCTGCGAAGGAGCGGGTACCTGCCGAGACCCTCCCCGCGCTTCTCTCCCGGCGCCCCAAGCACACCTGCCCAAGCACTCCTTCCGAGACATGCAGTGACGAGTCCCCGAGGGAGATCCGACAGCCCCCGACCTACGATCGAGCTCAGCTCCTTGAATATCAGAGCGGCATCCCTTGGCCCTCCAAGGTGCTTTCAGGATAAGTACACGGGTCTCCTCTGGCGACAACTTTTGGTGGGGGCGTTAACTTCCAAGAAAAGGAACTCCTTTAAGCCACCGCGTAAACGAAGTCATCGGCGGCGACTGCGGAGGGAGAGCGCCCGAGGCTTTGGCGAGTCCTTCTCCCTCTCCAAGAGCGGATCGTCGCGGCTAGTGGGGTTTGCTTGCTCGCTTTCCCCCATGCTTTTGGGATGGGCGGGAAGGGAAGGAGGGCTGTCAAAGTCCACGGCTGAGAGACTTAGGCTAGCAGGCGAGGGGTGACGGGGGTCTTGGTCTCCTTTTCAGATGCAGAGGTGCGCTGGTCTCCTGCTTGTTTCGTTCCTCTTCTGTGCCGCCCTCTCAGAGACGGTCGGACTGGTTTTGTCCGTAAGTATCACTTTTCAGACTTCGGCGCGAGTTCCTGCGGAGTGGATGAAGCGTGTGCTCTGCCTCTGCCTAGCTCTGCTCGTCAATCCCAAATTAACGTTTCAAATATAAACCACGACAGCACTCAAAACAAAGCAAATACTTGTTCCTTGAGAGCACAATGAAAGGCAGGGCGAAACCCTTTCAAGAATAATTTGAATCTGAAGATTTTATACCTCTGTGGGGAAAATGTGACTTGATGAAACAGGGAAATTAATTTTAAAAATTCCAGCAGATCATCTAAATTAAATATAACACCATATATTTATTTTGCATTCACAGGTTTAGAAGTGGAAGTTTTGTTTTGCAGAACATATGACCAGCCTCTTATAGATCATCTGTTTCCCCAGCTTATTCTTTTAAATGACGCTTGGTGTAAGATGAGCACCTAATAATCTTCTTCCAATTTTCCCTTCTGTAAGGCTAAAGAGAAAAGGGGCTGGACTATGAATAGTGCTGGTTATCTGCTTGGCCCACGTGAGTCCCAATATTTTACATTATTCAAATCTAGAGAATAAGTATCATAAAGATAGCCGAGCTCTTTGCATACTATAAATATCAACATTGCATGCCAGCTCTCTTCCCTACCTAGGGTGTGAACAGTGCAATCCTGTGCAATCCCTAATATCTAACTAGTATAATATGATTACACTGCAAATCATTACTGCACTGTCATGTTTGTTTTAATCTCCTTCATTTGAATATTGTGAATGCCAATTACAGTGCCATCTTAAGCAGACCTACTCTGGACTATTCAGTGGGGTTTAGGGTCCAGTGTTACCCTGCCAGTTCGATGTCAACAGTTCTTATTATTGTTCTAAGCAATGATTATTTCACAAATTCAATAGGTATACACACTGGCATCTCTGGGCACCTTTGCTGAATTAATTCATTTTATTTTCTAATTAGTGCGAAGAGGATTCTGGAAAAGGGCACCTTTTCATTTTCTGCCTTCCTTTCTTTCTGTGACTGAGTGGCAAGGATGACCTATTTCTGTCAGTTTGTAACTGTTCAAGGCACAATCCAGCAAAAGTTATTAATAACTGAATCCCGCCGAAAACAATGGAACAGTATTTAGGTTGGTTTGTGCCCTGGGCTTATGCTATATAATATTATATGGTACATACATCTGGGAAATAATTTTCACAGCACTGATCAGGTGTGCCATTTAGCATTTCCATTTGGAAGAGGGCAAAGTGATGGCTGAGGGTAAGGATTCACAATAAGGTTCAAAAGCCTGCAGTGCACATACTATAATGTTTTTCTGCAGTACTGATATCATTCATTCCCTTGCCTGATGTCATTTCTCCTAAACCATTGGACGCCTTCTGTCATTTCCCTGCACAATCCTAAGCTTTTAAACTTTTGGCAGCAAGTTCTAAGAGTTTCCATAACACTTGTAGAACAATCGTTGAGCTTTGTAATATATTTAGCTAAAGTGTTGAGCCCTGTCTTCTTTATTGCCTAGTTATACCTCCAGAATCCCCTGTTCAGCCTACCTTCTACTTTTAATTCCCAAATTTGAAGCTATAGGGGATTTACTGCACGAGGTGAAATTGACACAGAGGTTTTCGATTTCTCTTCTTTGAAGCTGTAGCTACATTAGATACACTTTGTCCATCTTTGATTTTCTATTAAAAAGGGTAGCATATACAGCACTAACATGCTCTGTTTTTATCACAAGGCTTCTTTCAGTCAGTTACTTAAAATTCCGTTTTCCCCTTTCTTGACACTGCAGCTATGAAAACTGAGGGTGCTATTTATACAGAAAGACCCACTGAAATTTCTCTAGAGGTGATGGCTGAAGGCTGTCTCCTAAAGAACTCTAAAATAAGTACCACACTGTGAGAGTATGACTTCACATATGTCAGAAAATTTACAGTATAACGAGATGCAATCATTATAAATTCATTTATCATGATTGACATTCATTATAAATATGAAGTGCAGAATCTATCATTGTTGCATTGTGGTGAAACTCTTTCCCATGAATATTTCTGAAATACATAATAAGGACAAATGTAAGCCTGGTGGTGGCCAGCACTCTAGCGAAGGATTGTGTGAAATACTGATAGTATAACTTTTTTGTACCATTTTTAGAGTGTTTTCAGATGACAAAAGCCCCCCCTTATTTATTTATTTTTTTGCTGTTCTACAAATTTTGGTCTGATTCAGCAACAGGTTTTGCAGCATAAATTGTGAGGAAGGAAGAGCAGGAGGAAAGGGAAAAAAGAAAAGTGTGCTCTAAGACTGTTCCTTATTTTGATTTTAATTATGAGCTACCATAAAAAGTAATCAAGAAAAAATGGACACAACACAAACACTTTTCTTTTTTTCCTTTGCACTTTTTGGGGGTAGGAACTATTTTCCTGCAATAATACAGAATACAAAAGCTGTTTCTTGGAAACAAAAATAATGGGTAAATATTACAATGTAATGTAAAGGAAAATATTTGAATGAGTACTGTAGATGTTTTGTCTTGTGAAATAACTACTGCTTCAAAGAATAGTCAACAGTCAGGTTAAAATTAAGTGAAACCATATTGTTCTACACATACTTTTAATAAAAAACAATCAACCTTCTCCCCAAAAAACTTGTCTGACTGTAAGTCTCACATACACTCCCTTTCATGCTTATATTTGCAATTGCTCAGCATTTTGGTTACAATTATTTGAGTTTACTTGGGGTGGTGGTGTAAAAGCCATAATGAAGGTCTTTAAAATAGTTATAAAAAAGTAAACTGTAAAAGATACGTGCCAGATATGAGGGTTTGTTCTATTTGTTGGCTTCAAATGAACAGTGATAAAATAGACTGTAGGCAGACAATTCTCCATGCCAAGTAGAGGAGATGTACTTATCTAGTTCCATTTTCTCTAAGGTTGGGTAATAGCCATCATCTGTTTCAGGTCGTATTCAACAGCTGCTCAAGGAAATGCCCAGTACAAGGGGGAGAGAAGTGCTACCTGGGGAATGTAAGATGGTTTTTGGAGATTTTTCATGTAAACTAACTGCAGTTTACTGTCGAAGCAACTGACAATTTATTCTGAAAAACTGAGGGAAGAACAGTAGAATCAATTTTTAAAAAAGACTTGACACCAATGGGCTGCATACTTTGTGCACCCTCTTTCAACCAAGACTTTACAGGAGTGAACAAAGAAGGGTAATATTCTAAAGGAGGTGTTTGCTAAAATTCAGCAGTGATGGCTCAGTTCCACAGTTGGCTGAGCCAATGGATAGGTGGCTGGAGTGTGACATGCAGCTGCACCATGGCAATTTGTAATATTGTGCTGGTGCTGCTAGTTACGTGATGGTGTTGCTGTCAGACAACTGATGTGAAGTGAAATTCATCTTTCCATTTGTTAACCTTGGCATCATTCCATTACAAGTGTCTGTTACATTCATTTTCAAAAATTAAAAAAAATTACTCTTTACCAAGTATATTGATAATTAAGAATCTCCTAACACACTGCACTATTATAGAGCAATAAAACCTCTTTTGTGTCTCATTTTTCAACAGATGCAATAGACAGAGTTTTTAATGACAAGCATGGTCTAGCTGGTAAACGTGACATAGAGCCTGAAGAAAATATAAAAGCAGGTAATAGAATTACCTTCTTCCTTTGTGTGGCTTTCAGAGACAGCTGATCAGCAGCCCAGCAAACAATGTTTGTTACTTTTGTAAAGGGAGGCTCCTTCTGAGATCACCAAATGGACATCTTTGAATAGTTTCTGATCTTTCTAATCACCTGGTAGCAAGGATAGATAGCTGGTAGCAGATTGTATAGCCTGTTTTACCTCCTGGTATTTACATTGAGAGTTTCTCTCCCTCTCAGGGACTTTCCTCAAACTTTTCTTGATAGCTGCAATTCTCTCATTCCCAAAGGGCATTTAGTGAAAGTTTTGCTGTATCATGACCCACATATCAAAAATATTATTTCCTCCCACAATAATCTTTAGGCTACCATCTTCCCCTCTCTTAAAGTACCCTGCCCATCATCAACTAAAGTCTATACCTTTTATATTATAGCTCCCACTCTGGGACAGGTTTCCTAAAGTGAGTGGGGCACCATCTGTAAAAAAATTTAGGAGGTGCTGTAAGCTATTTTATTTGCCAGGACTTTCGCTTGCTGGACATAAAGCCATGTAATATCAAACCATCCACTAGAGGGAGCAAAACACACGTGGAACAAGAGCCCTCTTTTAACAGGAAAACAATAGCAAGAAAAGCGAGAATACAGAAAGGCCCTTTATATTCTGCATTGCAATTTATAACCCACTTTAAACCATGAGAAAAGGAATGATATAAATATGTGAATAAATGAACAATACAAAACTGCCTTTAATTTTATACTGAATCAGATTATTGGTCTATTAAGGACTACTTTGACCACAGGCAGGTCTCAGATTTTGAATGAATGTAGTGTAAACAATCTCCATTTCTTAATACTATGTATACACAGTCTGTTTCTTAATACTCCATTTTTTAATACTATGGCTCATTAGGAATTGATGCAAGGGTTAGGGGTAAACAATTTTCTTCACTATTTCTGGTCCATCTCGCCCTAAACTTCAGCAGACTAGCTTAACAGTGCTCTGTTGCATGTTACAGAAGTGACAGTAGAGGTTCAGAGACAGGTGAGCAAGAAAATGCCCATCTTAATCTGAGAACTTGAGTGAGAGAGATGGGTGCTTGTAATTTTATTGTGGTTTTAACTGGAAATGTTTTAACTATCATTGTAAGCAGTCTTGAACCATTCGGAAAAAAAGAATATAAATCTTTATAAAAATAAATAGTACAGAAAGGAGGTATTTTTACCTTTTGCTCTCTATGCTACATAGAAAACTGGGGGGGGGGGACCACGAGACATGAGTCCTCATCTTCAATCCGCGGTACCACAACACTTTAAGAGTTCTGTCCTTTTTGTTCTGTAGAGTTCTGTAGAAAGAGTCATAGGAGGTGCAGTTAATTAGGATCAGAAGAAGGGTTTCTCCTCTGATCCAAATAAATCCTCTTCTTTCCAAATTCCTTCTGTTGCTAAAGGCCAGAGACCTTACAAGCTAGTCCTGGATTGGGAGGGAGGCTGAACTAGGTTTAGGGAGATGAATGCTTCCTGAGATACTTTAAGCTATGAGAGGCTCAAGCAGGACAAGTTACTTTACCTCGACCAGTGGTGGCGAATCTATGGCACCCATGCCAGAGGTGGCACTCAGAGCCCTCTCTGTGGGCACACGCACACAGAGTTCGTCATGGGGGGGGGGCGAAAATCATCCCACGCACACATCTAGGCTGGGCTGAGCCACTGGGCACGACATGCGCACTGTGGCGAGCAGGTAGGACTCGGCTGGGAGGGCTGGTGCCTATGCTTACTCTTTTACCTGGGAGTAAGCTCAGTTGCTGGCAATGGGGCTTGCTTCTGCTTAAGCCCTCCTAGGGTCGTGATTCACCCGTTCAAAGCATTGCACAGTTGCTTCAAAGCAAAACCACCAACTACTACCAAGCTTACTCCCGGGTAATGCACGCTTTGGAGCCAACCATTTTTTCTTAACTAAAACCTCAGTATTCAGGTTAAATTGCCATGTTGGCACTTTACGATAAATAAGTGGGTTTTGGGTTGCAGTTTGGGCACTCGGTCTCGAAAAGGTTCACCATCACTGACCTAGACATACATAGGTTCCTTCTTTTAAGAAAATTAAACTGGCGTCCAATTGTCATCAGATTCAGTGGCTCCTGGAGGTCAGTAAACCTGTTTAGACTGTATTAGGCCATCTAAAGTGACCCCATGGCACAGAATTGGTAGGCTGCAGTACTACAGCCCAAGCTCTGCTCATGACCCAAGTTAGAGCTCAACAGAAGTCAGTTTCAAGTCGCTGGCTTAAAGGTGACTCAACCTTCCATTCTTCCAAAGTCAGTAAAATGAGTACCCAGCTTTCTGGGGATAAAGCATAGATGGCTGGGGAAGGCAATAGCAAACCACCCCTTAAACACAATCTGCCTCGTAAATGTCATGATGTGACATCACCCCATTACTTCATATTTATTTTAGGTCACCTTAATACTTTTCAAAAATGCAATTGACCCGGTTTTGAAATGAAGCTCCACTGTTGGAGAAAGATACTGAAATGGTCAATGTTATTGTGTTGGTAAGAGAGACCGATCATAGCTAGAGAACTATGCATTATCAATTCTATAGTACAGCCCCAAGCAGAATTATCCTATTCTAACAACCCAATCCTGAGTGGGCTGGGTGAGGATGGTGCCAGTCCAGTGCCATCCTACCTCCTCCAAAGGGCTTTCCCGTGGAATGGGAAGCCTGAAAAACAAAAGCAAGTTAGAATGGTCCAAGAATTAGCAGATACGCCACAGAAAAAGTGGTGTATCTCTGAACTACCCCTGCCAGTGCACAGGGGCCGGGTGGGCCAGTGAAATCCAATTAAGGTTGACTTCACCCTCTGGTCTGCCCCAAAACATCCTGACCACACCAGCACAGCAATTTGTGCCAGCAGGGTGGGCAAGATAGGCAGTTTCTGGATCAGGCGCTCCAGAGCTGTATGGCACCTGCCTGTAAGATTAAGTAACTCCCTCACAGGTACATTTGTCCCTTGCACCAGCAGGGTGTGCAGCCACACCAGCAGAGGGGTGTGTCAGCTCCAGAGGGGGATTTGCCCCACACTCTGGATTCATCTATTAAAGTCAGTGTGTTTACAATAGTATAATTCTGTTCAGAGTTATGCTGTTTCCTAAAAATTCTCCTTACATCTTCAGATGTACTGTTATTGTGATTAGTCCCACCCCTCCAACTTGAATTTTGTTACCTAAACAACAAATGCAGTAATTCCTGATTAATTTTTCCAGATACTTTTGGAAGAACACAGACAGATGACAATGTTGTGCGTACAGTTATTGAATTTTTGACCTACTTACATCTTAAAGGTTAGTAGTATAGCTTTATTAGTAATATTGAATATCTTATTGTTCAGTCCTTACTTAAATCAGATTCTTAATTATAAACTGGGCCTTTTAAGGTTCCTAGAATATTGTAGAATTCAGCACTTAGATTCCAGTGTTGCTAACATGAACTTAATTTTCAGAAATTTAATAATGGTGTCAGCAACCGTAGATAGTATCAACAACAGTCATTATGGTGAGACAGTTATGCCAGAACCTGGCTTCTGTAATCAGAGATGAAGCTAGGACTGATACTTAGGATATCCTTCTAAGCAGATTAACATTTGGACACTGGAACTGAAAATATGGAGTATGACTGAGGGGCCATGCAGTGCAAAACAGGAGTAGGTAGGAGATATTTATAGGTTCATAGGGTCAGCTGGAACTAATCATAGTATTCAAAGAAGGTGGGTAGCTGAGAAACAATTGTCTCCTGAAAACTATGCCTCTGTTCACCAGAAAAAAGACCTTGAGTATAATAATAAGGCCCTGGGTTCAGGATTGGCCAGCTTTGATACAATAAGGCTTTATTTTTATTTTATTTTTATTTATTTATGGGATTTCTATACCGCCCAATCCCCAAAGGGATTATTTCATGTTCCACTCGTGAAAGCCTTATACCTTGGTCATCTAGCTGCCAACTGTAAGCACTGGTGATAATGAGTGGTCAAAGAGAATAAGCACTGTAGATTTCAGATCTAGGAATCTACAGGCAAGTCCTGAAAAGGTGAAAATACTATTCCTTTAAGCAAAAGCAATGGACTATCCAGTTTTGTGTTTAAACTGAGGTATCAGTTGCTACTTGTGGAAAATATATATAGCTGGGGTATTTATTATATGTATAGCCTGTGCACAGCCCAGTTTAAGCAAGATGTTGTCCCAGTGCAGGTAAGTTCCTCTGTGTCCCTGGGCCCTGCATCATGTTTAAATCTGGTCTTTGGAGCAAAATGCACAAGTAGTGCACAGGGCCTGTAAAACATTTCTTTTCACCCAAGACCTTTTATTGACCTGATTTGTACTGAGGTTACAATGTTGGTCCTCTTGTGCGCCGCCCTGAGCCCTTCGGGGGAGGGCGGGTTATAAATGTAAATAAATCAATAAATGTATAGATATTTACTTCACAAAAGGGAGCTACACATTTGGCCTGCCCTGGGTGACTCAGTAAGCAAGATGAATTGTACTTCAACCTGACATGCAAAGTCTTAGAGGAAAATGTCAACCAAATATTTGAGATCAAATGAGCCTAGATGTGATAGCAAAAGTTCTTTCCAGAAGAACATGTCTGCTTTGAGGCTATAAAAAGGCAGTAATTAAATATTTTAAATCAGTCAATATGTGGTGTTCTGCAATCCATTTGCTTGTAGCTGAAGGCAAGCTAAGAACAGAAAACCTTATTCCATTCCCCACACATTTGGACAGGAGCACCTGCAGAGAGCTTTGTGCTCTGCTACTGCCAACTTGTTGGTGGTCCCCATTCCTAGGTTATCTGGGTGTTCTTGACCAGGGGCAGAGCCTTTTTGGCCCTGGTCCCAGTCTGGTGCAATGCTCGGTCAATGAGACCTGGACCCTATGGGACTTATCACAGTTCCACAGGGCCTGTAAGACAGAACTATTCCACCAAACCGTTGGTTGAGGGCAGCAAGAGTATTCCATCTAGCTGGCCTACTTTCCCCTTTCCTTTCCTTTCCTTTCCTTCCCCCCCTTTCCCTTTTTTCCATTTTATGTTGACATTGTAGTGGTTTTTTGATTCCAATCCAAATTCTGAATTTTTTAGTGCCAGAGTTTTGATAGTTTCATGTTTTTTTTTAATGTTGATAGCTGACTGGAATTTTAATTGTATTATCATTGTTGTAAGCCATCTTGAGTCTGAAAGAGGAAGGGCAGCCTAAAAGTCCAATTAATAAATAAATGTTATAATTTTTAAATTGTCACACTTTATTCTTGTAATTACCATCTTCGAAAATACTTAATTTCGCTTCAGATTTAGCATTGTCTCAACATTTTACTTGAAGATTTAATATAAAGAATCAAAGAAGTAGATTTTCCAGTTCAAAATGAGTTCCTAATTATTTCAGAAAATTGCTGATGAAATAAATTGTTTTGTCATTCCAAAATTTCATCAGGTCATTTAGGCTAGATGGAATTGCCTGCTAAAAAGTCTGCTGTATAGACATTGTTTGTACTAGGAGGGAATAATGATGTTGAGATGAAAGGCTAGCTCTGTAATTGCAAGCATTATGATAGTACTGTTAGCAATGAGGTAGCCTTTGATTCAAAGCCTGCCAATTCGGTACCATACATTTTCTCAATATGGAATTAGGGACACAGGCTGAGGTACAACAAAGGTGTTCGTGGATTAATCAGCCTTATGCAGTAGCAAGGACAGCACAAATACATCATCATCGCTATTACCTTACAGAGGACAGCTCCACACTACATCTTCAGAGATCCTAGATATTCAAGGAGCAGCAAACTGTAATTCAATTTATTGTGCCTCCTGAGGATAATATGAATTGATTATAACACAATTATTCAAATGATTGATGCTATGATAAGAAATATTTATCTGTAAGAGCATAAGAAAAGCTGGATCAGTCCAGTGGCCCACTTAGCCCAATATCCTGTTTCCCACAATGGGAGGGCTGCCAGTTATGACTTGACAACCAGCAGGAGACTGCGGAGCAGGGACATGGATGGCCATTGGTATGGCATCATGTCTGGGGAAAACCCAGAAGGTATATCATACCTCTATGGGTATCACCATAAATTCTATTGTGGAACTATAGAGTTTCTGGTTATATCTCAGGGGACTGACTTCACTTCTAGGTTTTTTGTGGAAGTGATGTTATGCTATTGTCCCAATCTCCTTTCTAGGCAGTGGAGAGGCTGGAGCAGGGGATCTCTATCCTCACCAGAGGGTTGGCAGCACTACACAGTGGCCACCAGATGCTTCTGGGGAATCTATAATCCATACATGGAGGCTAAAGCTCCCTGCATTGTTGCCCCTCAGCACTTTGTCTTCAGAGAGATACTGCCTCTGAACATACCATTACATCAGCTGAAACAATATCAGGGGAAAACTAGAAAAATATATAATTATATCTCTTTGGGTTGATATTGCATGCAAAAACATTTCTATAAAGCATGGGGTCTTCCTATAGATATTATATTAAAATTTACTTATTTAAATATTCTAGGTTTTTCCCTTGAAGGGACCCAAAGCAGCTTCCAGCAGTTAGAGAAACACATTATAAATAAAACAATAAAAAATGACAAACTACATTCCAGTCTTGGGGTGTCCTGTATTCAGTGACTGACTCATTTGAAAGCACAGACTGTGAACCATTGGCTAATCCAAAGGGCCAAATGCTCTTAGTCTCCAGCTCATGACTAAGGACTTAAGCATCTGGCCTCTCTTAACTCTTATGTCTGCAGGCTGGAAAGAGACAAAATGAAGCTGGCAAAATTCTCCCCATAATATATGGAGGGGGAGGGGGGAAGAGAAAGAAACTTGCATTTGCTTTTGAAAGAAGAGTTATGCAGAGAACATGCATCCCATACATTCATTATGACGGTTCAATGTTCAAGAGAAATACATGTTACTGTGTTTTTATATTGAAACATTTTATTTAATATTGAAACAAAAAATACATGTTTCTGTGTTTTTATATTCATTATCACTTTGAAAATGGATGTGTGTGAGGTGGTGCACAGGTATTTGAGTTTGAAACAGAACCATACTCCATCTGGTTGAATGTCCTCTGGTTAAAGACTTTATCGCTTCTTTCTTCTATCAAGGGTATAGTGTACTGTTGGTGCAAAATAAATGGTACTACGAGTAATAGATTTCTATTGTACCACCACCAAGCAGCCAGACATTCTAATTCCTAATGATCCCGACAGTCACAATGGTTTTCAGATTATAATTTCAAAATTCTATTCCAAACTCTAAATAGCCATACTTTGAAGATTTTTTTTCTGAAGCATTCTCTTTTAACAAGTGATTAGTGAAAAACTTGAAAAGTGCCCAAATCCATGCATCCTCTTCTCATGAATAAGTATTTTGCCTCACTGTGGATGTACTGTAATAATGAACAAATGCAAAGTTTTAAAATAATCATAGTAGAGTAAAATTCTCCTGTGATTAATATACAACAGAACACGAGCAAACAAAAGCAGGGCTTTCCCCACAAAACACTACAGTAAGTACAACACATTAACTACATTTTAGAAATGCATCCTTAAATTCCAACAGTCACCTCTCCCCTGTCTTCTTTGGTTTGAGTGGAAATACTCAGAATTTTTGTTCTCACTCTAGTTTTCTTGTACACATACAGAGTTCATTTAATTTTAGTCCTGAACCAGGGCTTTCTGGCCCAGTAAAGGTCTTTTCATTGTATCTACACAGCTGCAACTGTGGGAAACAGTCTATAGGGAACAAATTAAGTTGCAATATACAAATATATATATTTGCTCGGTTTTTTGAGGGAAAATATATAAGACCTCCTTGCCTTCTATCATTTTAGAAATCAATGCTAGTTGTCCAGATTCAAGGTAAGCACTCTTCCCACCATCTCCATTCATTTGCCGTTTAATTTTAGTCCCGAACAGGTCTTTGTTGTCCAGTAAGGGTCCTAGAATTACATCTACACAACTGCAACATTACTGTTAATCTATTTCCATGGAACTGAGTTGCCAAATACAAGTATAAATTTACTTGATTTTCTGAGGAAAAATGTCTAGGATATTTTCGCCTTCTATCATTTTAGAAATGAATACTAGTTGTCCAGATTTAAAACTAACTCTTTCCCCACTTCGTTCTTTGATGTATCTATTGCACTCATTTTCATATATTTTTATTTATTTTGCAGAAACTGGTGCTCTTGACAATATATCTACAACAGTTTCTTCAGAAGAAACAAATAAGTCTTGAAAGAGAATGTATTTATACTCTGTTATGAATTAAGATAATCTAACTGGAACTTTGAACAAAACCAAATGTTGTCTTTTGTTTACATTGATCTTCTACACAGTTACTCATGATAAACCTCTTTTTGTCTTTTCTTTCTTCTGTGATGTCATATTGTAAAACAGTTATTTGACAATTATTTGACTTTGGATAAATTACAAAATAAAAAACAATTAGCAGCTGCGACTTGTTTCATTTTCCTTTAATATTTTGGAGCTTCTGTAGAGAGGTATAGACAAGGAACAAAAGGAGGAAATTATCTTATAAATAATTTCTTTTTCAAAGGTTAGTAGTGATGATTGGGGAATTCAACCAGATTTACCATGGCCCTAAAGAGAATACATATGAATTATTTGTCTTACAGATAATTTACTATGGCTATCTTTATCTCTTTTAAATTCTTGGCATTTGTCAAATTTGCAGATTTTTAATGTACATCATGTGTCATCTTTCTATTTTTATTCTGGCTAGCAGCTTCAAAAGCTGGATGGGCCTGAGCTTCTCTGGACTTCTAAGAGGGCGAAGGTGATTGTCAACTCGGCTGAGTAACCAGGAACAATATAATATTGCTGAATGTTATGCTTATCCATTATAGCAAAAACAACACAGAATCCTGTGTTATCTGCAGGCAGCCATTTTATTTTGGCATAAACTTTCACAGTCTCTAATCTATTACATGTATCTGTTCATGACACCTGCAGTTGCAGTAAGAAAAAAAGGATGGAAAACAGTGAGACTTTACTATGCTTCCCCAACAAAAAGGCATAAATCTATACATTTGGCCAAGGAACTCTAAGAAAAGGAGAGTAAGTGCAGCCAACAAACATGGCAGCAGAAAATGAACAAACTACCTGAAGAGGAGAAATTTGTCTCACCAGCTTCTTTGGTTCCATAGTCACTTAACTTTGTATCCCTTGTAAAGTAACCAAATCCAGAGGGATACTCATGCTAGTTGGTGCCTAAAGAAACAGGAGTTTTGTGGCACCTTCACAATGATTATGATTTTGTTCCAGCTTAAGCTTCCACAGACCACTTTATTCAATTTTAACTTATGCTAGAATGCAAGTCGCCACTGAGGATAAAAATGGGCAACAAATACAGTAAAAATAATGTGGAATTCACTTCAGCAGTTGCACTGTCCATAGTTGTAGGTGGCTTTAAAAGGGGGATTTATGGGGGATAGGCCTAACAACGGCTACTAGCCGTTAGTTAAGGAAACCTTCATATATATAGAAGCAGCAAACTTGTGTACACCAATGCTGGGAAGAAGCATGGGGAAAGCCTTGAACTCCATAGCGTGGTTGGTTGGCCCAACAGGGCAACGGCTGAGTGAAACAATTTGCCAGTCTCAATAGACCACTAGTCTAATCCAACCTCTTTTTAAGTTTTCAAAGCTAGGTCAGAAACTGACTGTCAGTTGGCTGGTGTGTCAGCAGGCTTCTGATTCCCCTCCCCCACCCTTAAACCCCTTCTGTTCAGTGGTGGGATTCCAATAATTTAACAACCAATTCCGGTGGTGAGATTCAAATAATTTCACAACTGGGTGTTTACAAGCACCATGTTAACAACCGGTTCTGCTGAAGCGGTGTGAACCTGCTGAATCCCACCACTGCTTCTGCCCCTCAGGAAGGCTAATACCCAGCCAAGTGTCCCAGGACGCTGATCAGAAGTCAACATCCCACTGATCTCCAGCATCAGCTGAAAGTTACATTCTGGACATTCCTGTTCTGCTGCTATTTGCATTGTTCTGCCTAAAGGAAACATGTCGAAGTTTGGATTATGGGTTGAGTAAATTTTTGAGATTTGGAGTGAAGTCGGGGATGGTGGTGTTTGGAAAAGGGAAGGACCTACAGAATCCTCCAAAGCAGCCATTTTCTCCAGTCTGTTCCACTGAAATAATAGTCACTAGGCCACACTACTTTTGTTGAAATATGACCCCCCAAGACAGGCTAGAGGAAGCGAGGGGTTTTTTCAAGCAGCTTCTCTATAGGGAGAGCCATCTGCCTATAGCAGAGTAAAGGAAAAGCGAGAAGAAGGGAGTGAAGGAAAAAAAGGAACACATGATTTTTCTAGCTAACATGGCCTTGGTAAACCTCTAGGAATAATTTCTACTGTTCTGTTGAGTCTGCTGTGTGCACAATGGAAAGACAGGGCCATGCTACTCCTTTACAATTCTGTTTTATGTCACTCAACAGCAATTAGTTTGTGGAGTGTTATTCTTGTGGTTATCTAGCGCTGGTTCATACACTGAGCTTGAAAGTCTTCTGCTTGCTTCATTCTAAAACTCCTTTACTCACCCTTCCTTCAAATGCCTTCCCTCAACTCATCTTTTTGATGACTCACCCTATATGATCTTATTTTTGCCTTTTTCTCTCTTGTCCTCATTTTCAGTCTCTTCGCTACTGCTAATGTTCCTCCACACTACACAATGCTATGTACATTGCTAGCACTGTTTTAACAGATTAAACAAACATGAAATACTGCAAATGTACTGTTACATCATCTATTTTCCACTTTGGTATGCGATTTGATAGTAGTTTGCAAACACATTAAAGACTCTAGAAAGGCATTTCTGTTAAGGAAACATACCTTTGAATCAAATATACTTAATATGACAGTAAAATAAAAGATGAGTAAGGCATCTTACAGACTATCCAAATGGATTTTAGCACATACTTTCATGTGTTTTATTTTGCTGCTACAGACTAACATAGCTGCCCATTTAGCAACAACTGTGAATGTGATGTTAAAATAGTGATTACATTCAAAATAATGATTACATTATTTTCTTAGATCATTTCAAGCGCTGATAAAAAGACACCACTGCAGCATCCTTCACCTTCTGCTCCTAAACACTGCTCCTGAATGCTGGGGGGTGTTCAGAAACATCATGGGATGCAGCACAGGGGGAAGCAGATAAAGTGACACACACTCACCCCTTGCAAATAGAAGCACAGGCATCTTTGTAACCAGTCTGTAACATCTGAGCTTTTCTTAACAGACTGTTCTTATTGTGGCACAGTTAAATCTCATTTTCTTCGTTAATTACTTTATATTTCTGAGACATTCAAGGACCCAGTCAAATCAAGTTGAAGAGATAAGAAAGAATGAGAAAAAAGAAACAGGAACCTATTGCAACAACTACTACTACTGCTGAACTGGGGAAAAATACTCAGAGGCTGATTATGCACAAGGTGTCTGCTGAACAGTGGAAACAAATGTCCATTGCAGCAAGATTTCTTGTATGGACCTATTTCCTAGAGCCCTGCTTTCACTTTCCAGTTTCTCCATGGCAAGCAACACCACTTCAACATGACTTTTAATTTGCTTAGCTGCCAGAGTGGAGAGATTTGCCAGTGAGCCCAGCTTTGCCCCAGACATCTTTTTTATGCCCATGGCCAGCCTTCCCACTCCATTGCACTGCTGTCCATGCCTTCCCCTGACCCCTGTTCCATGTTGCCAATTCCTTCCTGTTTCTCTAAATGCTAATATCGATATATAAATGTATTGATATAATAAAAACAGACAGTTTTCCCAAGGAACTATAAAGTAGGGTTTCTTTTTGCCTCCCCCGCTCTCCTGCTCTGCTTCCACCCTCCCCAGTGATTGGGAGAACTTTTAAAAACTTGAAAGTTTTTTACGTTTAGGTGCTGCTAACTTTAGAAAAGTACTCCCTATGGTCCAATTTTTTTAAAAAAAAAACCCTAAAAATGCCAAAAAATTGCTAATTAATTTATTGGGGTATACTGAATCGGGGATTCGGCTAATTTGGCCATACTGTTAATTTTATGGCCGAATCAAGCCAAATCCACAATTCCCCAAATTTTTCCAATATCGCTCAACCTTAAAATATACTGAAAAATTCGGGTTCGTTAGCATTTTTTGGCATTTTAAGGTTTTTTCCATTTTCGTCCTGTAAGGGGCACATATTTTAGGCTAGTAGCATCAAAACTTCAGGATATCTCCAGGAGATTCTCCTGATGATACCATCCAAATTTGATGAAGTTTGGTTCACAGGGTCCAAAGTTATGGACCCCCAAAGGGGGTGGCCCCATCCCCCATTGTTTCCAATGGTCCCCCCCTTTGATGGTCCATAACTTTGGACCCCGTGAACTGAAGTTCACCAAACCTGGGTAGTATCACCAGGAGGGTTTCCTGAAGATACCATAGAATTTTGGTGCCACTAGCTTAAAAATGTGCACCCCACAGACACACCCAGAAATTCCCCATTGTCTGCAATGGAGCCACTTCAGAGCGTAGAATCTCCCAGCTCTTCAGCAAGTTCTGTGGCGGGAAAAATTAATCAACTTTTCCCACCATAGACTTCAATGGGGCTTGCTGTTATGCCCTGCTGGCTCTGTGCTGGAGATTTTATTGGGAGCTCTGGTGGGGGGTCTAGCTCTGGGTAGGGGCACCTATTTCCCTCAGGGCTGCTGATTAGTCTCCTCAAAGGACCCAGCCAACTTTGTTGCAGTTTGGATGGCTGGGCAATTGTTCTGTGGGTATCAGCTTCACTTTCAATTGGGTGCTCACAGCATTTGCCCCTCCCAAGCAAATTTCAGCAAAGTTGGCTGGTTCCTTTCAGGAGACTTCCCAGCAGCCCTGCGGAGAAGTTGGTGCTCTTCCAGAGCAAGACCCCCAGTAGAGCCCCTGCAATTGAAATCTGTACCACAGTGCCAGCTGGGCATAACAGCAAGCCTCACCCCATCCCACATCTCTCACATGGAGTGTGGGATGCATCATTGTTGTGTCCAGACATCTGGCATGGGGCATGAGCTGTGATGGTGATTTGGGGATGACCGAGGCAGATTCCACATGGGCCAAAAACAGTGGTGTGAAAGCGGTGTGAAAATGGTGTAAAATGGTTTACACCATTTTCACACCGTTGTTTTTGGCCCATGCGGAATCCACCCAAGTGGAAAAATTAGGAGGATCCATGAGAATCCACTGCAGCACCATGGAGCATGGAATGCATGCTGGTTGTGTTCAGACATGTGGCTAAGGGCTTGGGTGTGATGTGATGGTGATTTAGGGATGACAGTGCAAAAATCATAAGGATACACGGGGATCCATGTTTTTAAGCAATTTTTTGTGCCACTGCAGTGCCACAGAGCATGGTGTGCATGATTATTATGTTCAGACATCTGGCAAGGGGCATGAGCTGTGATGTGATGGTGATTTTGGGGTGACAAAGTGGAAAAATCAGGAGGATCCATGAGGATCTGCATTTTTACCACATTTTTGTGCCATTACGGCACCACAGAGCATGGGATGCATGATTGTTGTGTTCAGACATGTGGCTAAGGGCTCAGGCTGTGACGTGATTATGATTTTGGAGTGACCAAGTGGAAAAATCAGAAGGAACACACAATCAAAGCATCCACAACGTATGTTCATTCAGCCTCTGTTTAAAAACGTCTGGAGAAAGCGACTTTACCACTCTCAGAGGCAATGAATTCCACTGTCGAGCAGCCCTGACAGTCAGAAAGTGCTTCCTAATGTTTAGGTGGATCTCTTTTCCTGCACCTTGAATCCATTACTCCGTGTCCTAGTCTCTGAGGCAGCAGAAAACAAGCTTGCTCCCTTTTCGACATAGCATCTCTTCAAATATTTAAACATACCTATCATGTCCCCTCTTAACCTTCACTTCTCCAGACTAAATGTTCCCAGGTCCCTAAGTCTCTCTTCATAGTGCATGGATTCCAGGCCTTTTACCATTTTGGTTGCTGTCCTCTGGACACATTTCAGCTTGTCAATATCCTTAAATTGGGGTGCCCAGAACTGAACACAGTACTCTAGGTGAGGTCTGACCAATGTAGATTAGAGTGGTACAATTAGTTCTCTTGATCTAGACATTACACTCCTATTGATACAGCCCAGAATTGCATAGGCTTCCTTGGTTGCTATATCAGACTGCTGACTCAGAAAATCACCTCAAGGCCCCTCCCCCTTCCCCTTCATGGCACCCCCCGTGGCACCCCCGTGCCCTCCCCGTGTCGCCCCCCCTTAGCACCCCCCCTTCCCCCTTACCTTATTTCCTTTCCTTTTTGAGAACTTTTTCAGGCTGCAAAAGGCCTGTTCTCAGTAAAAACAGCCTGAGGAACTACAGTTCCCAGGAGACCTTGGCGCTCACAAAGTCTCCTGGGAAGTATAGTTCCCATCAGGCCGTTTTTACTAAGAACAGACCTTTTGCAGCCTGAAAAAGTTTTGAAAAAGGAAAGGAACTAAGGTAATGGGGGGAAGGGGGGAAAGGGGAGCGCCGCAGGGGGGGCAGGGGGGCGCTGCAAGGGGGAGTGGGGGCACCACAAGGGGGAGTGGGGGACACCGGGGGGGGGAGAAAATGGGCGCAGGTTGGCCCAGCTACGCCTCTGCTGTTATGCCAGTTCTTCATGCTCATGATCTCTAGCTGATTGCTGTAGGTGTCTGATTACCACATGGGTATTCAAGGAAAATAAAAACAGACAATAGAGGGTCATCTTATTTGAAAACAAAAACAGACCCCAGCAAAATCCTAGCAGTTTACAACTTTTAGTAAAAATAATGGTACCGTCAACTGGCTAACATTTTGTTGCAGACAAACTGAGGCCGTTTCCGCACGGCCAAAAGCAGCGACGCGATGACGTCGCAAATTGCGACGCATACGAAAAAAAGCGTTCACACAGACAGGCGGAGCTGCGGACGCCCGCAGCTCCGCAGAAATGTGACGGTTCGCACTGAAGCGCTGCGGAAGCGGCGTCTCGCGACGTTGCGCCTGCGCACTCGCGAAGCCGTGCAGGCCCGACGCCATGCCCACGCAGCAGTGCGATGGACAACGTGACTGCCCTGATGTCCTGCCCGTCCCCCATCTGTCAGTGCCTCCCCTCCCAGCTACTGTCAGTCCCAGTGCATGGGTCTGGGAAAGGTGCTTGGCCATGCAGGGAAAGCACCAGGGACAAACGTGTGTGTGGGGGGGGGGAAAAGGTGACCCAGCTTGGCCGTCTGGCAGTCGCCATTTTGAAGACGGCTCCCTTGCGGCTGTTCGCACGAGTGCGGCGTCGATGCGTCACATGGGGAAAAAGAGTGGTTTAAAGCGTTTTCTGAATACGGCGTCTTTGCGCCGGTTTAGCGTTTCCGCGACGGCGCGAATGCGCACCTCCGCCGCTGCGCGTGCGAACGCTCTCGCTATGGCGGTTCTTTTACCGTTTCCACGACGTCATATTTCGCCCGTGCGGAAACGGCCTGAGTCAGTCACATTTGATCATTCATTATTCAGTTCTTAAAAACAGAATGCCAGATGCAGACCCAGGAGCAGTCACACAGTTACAAAGAGTTATGTGGTGTGTATAGAGACCCTCACCCTCTTTTACTTTTGTTTGAATGGAATAATGAGTTTATTTTATTAATTATGGGGTACAGAAAATAGTATTTTACTTATAGGCCTCTTTCTGATGGTTTGGATGCTGAGAGGAAAATTTCCTATGCCTACTAGACCCTACCTACTTCTAGTCTTCACAAGGATAAAGACACAGTAAGTATTTCCGCACATGCAGAATAATGCACTTTCAAACTGCTTTCAGTGCTCTTTGAAGCTGTGCGGAATAGCAAAATCCACTTGCAAACTGTTGTGAAAGTGGTTTGAAAACACATTATTTTGCGTGTGCGGAAGGGGCCATAGAAAGACGGGGACTGGCTGGTGAGGTCCTCAGTTCAGCTCATTATTAATTGCAGTGAAATTTGGATGGGGTTGGACTTGACAAAAAAGGGAGCAATTTTCTGAACAAGGCGAGATCCTATCTCAATAATTCACTCCAATGTCAACATTTGCTATCCTGTCTCATTTTAAATCTGGTGAATGTATTTTCAACATATAAATTGTCCTGAAATCAATACCTTAGAATGCATCAAAAGTTCAAGCCGCTTTCATTATGTTGGAGAGTCTTCTCCCATTGATTACAAGGAGGAGGTTCCCACAAATTATGCATTTCTATTTTGCATGTGATGGGTCTATGCTTGGTGCTAGAATACAAAGCAGATTTTCCTAAATTGATCACTAGGCTTTATCTCTACTTTGTGCTGAAACAGTTTATGGGTATATGCTTTTTAGGTTTTCTCATCAGGCTTATGAATGAGTCATGAACAATATATTGACTTTCAGCAGACATATTAGTGTTTTTAAAGACATGAGAGCATCTATAATTGGTTTTTAAAGTTATACTAAGTAGATTATCTGCTTGCTTTCTAGTTCCCCCCAAAGAAGGGCCTTCTGACTTAAGCTGAATTGTACACTGATATACTGATTGCTGTAGGACTTTGAATGTTCCTCATTATTTCTTCATTCACCATTCACCATTATTTCTTTATTCACCATTATTCAACATGTCCCTATGCACTCTTCATATTAAGAGTGACAAACCTTGAGTAATGTACATTATAAGGTAATATTGGGTTGTTTTTAACAAAATACATCCTGATACCAGGTTGGGAAAGTATTTTAAAAAGTATTCCTTTGTAGGTGAGTGTTTCTGAACTGGATAAAACATCCATCTTCAATGGGATAGACTCATTAAGCAGATGATTGGTGTTTTGTCCCATATGCCTCTTTAACAAAAGGTCATAAAGTAGCTGTCAGCAACAGAGTACTGAATAGGGATTTGGAGCATCTGGAGGCTTGACTCTGAGTTTTTAAAAAGCCAGTAATAAGTTAGGGTATATGTAATTCAATTATCATTTTAATGGCCTAATAGCACAAGGGAAACTAGGCTCCTTTTGTTAGATCTGGACAATGCAGTTCTGTAACACAGCACTTCAATGCAAATTATTCAGGACCACATGGGAACACATTTTACAAAAGAATAGAAGCTTGGTTTAATGCATATAAAAGAAATCCCAGCATATATCGACAGGGAGAGTAATTCTTCTGTATCCCATTTCAAAATTAAAGTACAAAACAAAATGGAGTTCAATAAAAATGGAAGAAAATGCTATTTTGAGTTGTAATCAGTGCCCACAATGCTCTGGTGCTCCAGAAAACTTAATGGAAAGCTGCAAGATTCATTACAGGTTTGTTGGATGTATGACTGAATGATTTACAAATAGACATAGTATAGAAATCCTTAAACTTGTTAAGCCTTCAGACACTTGGAATTTTGTGGAAGAATGAGGATGGGTCCCACCCAATGGCTGTTATGAAGGCAGGCCCAAAATAGCTCTCATGGCAGTGGTGGAGTCATGTGTTAAAAGAACTGGATTATTTTCACAGTAGTTCTGAATTATTTATAATTTTTTTAAAAAATTAGGTGAAAAAATTGTTCAGCATTGCTCCATGTAATTTTTTCTTCCTACTTGTTGCAAAATTATCATGAATTTCTTCTGACATTTCTTCTTGTCTTTAGAATTCTGTATCCTGATGCTTATCAGAACAAGAAATTGGTTCTGCATTATTTTGCTACTAGCAGTAAAGCCCATTTAAAATTAAAAGTGCTCTAGATGGGGGAGAGGGGGGACTGTTGGAAGGGCTGCTGCTTTTCCTGGCCACCTGCCTTCTCTCACCCCTTCTCCCACTGCCTTTTCATACCCCCCCACCCCGCAAAAAATTGTCACATGCTTCAACCTCCACTTTTCCTGGCCACTCATTTTCTCTCCACCACCTCTCTCTGGAAGCAGTGGAGAGGAGTAGCAGTGGAGAGGAGGATTGGGACAGAAAGCACTAGGTGAGCTCTGGTTATCTTTTTGGAGGGTTTTTCTCAAAGCCAAATCTTTAACAGTTTGTATTTCTGAGGGCTTGTGTGCTTGTTCTTTGAGGGCTTGGGAAGGCTTTTGTTTGTGTGTGTGTGTGGGGGGGGTTCTTTGTTCTGGCCATATCTTGCCTCAGGCTTCTGAGAGGTGGGGCTTGCTATTAACTCTATTGCTCACTTTCTGGAAGCAGTGACGCGCATAGTTCTTTTACTGAACAAGGACGTATATTTTGATGGAGAGTAGAAGGTACGTTGGAGTCTTGACTAGGGGCCACGGGTTTAGCCATTAGGTCTCATCCTTGGAGAGCAGTAAACAGGGGCTTGACTAAAAAGGTAAGGGGAACACTATTTTGTTGAGAAATTCTTACAGGACTTTTTGAAAGCAGGCCCTGCACTACTTAACTGCTAAATATGGCTGGTGGGAAAGTTGCTGCAGTTACTTGCAACAGCTGTGGGGTTATTATTTTTTTTGCCAGAGGATTTGTGTATTTACATCTACAGCAAGTTTAAGTTGGTTGCTCTCTTAGAAGAGAAGGTCCAGCAGTTTGAGGAGCAAGTTTCTACCCTTCAAGACATTAGCAAAACGGAAGATTTCCTCGACAGAGTGGAACAGACGTTACTGGGTGAGGAACACATTGGGATCTCTCCGAGGAAGATAGCAGCTCTCAAACACTGAAGGTGTGCAATTGGAGGAATGTGACACAAAGAAGTAGAGGGACTGGGGAGCATTCTGTGAGCTTAAACCTACAAAATTGATTTGAAGTTCTTTCTCTTCTCAATGAGGGTAAGGAACAGGCACAGACGTAACAGAGGTCGTTTCCCCTGTTACCTGCTGCTGCGCGCTACTCTCCCCAAGGAGCGCGGGATCCCCCGGCACTCCCCACTACAGAGGCGGCAACAACGCATCTGCCCCGACGCTGCCGCTGTCGTGCCGCCTCAGTGCGCGTAATTCCTGGCATTCCTCGGAATGGCGCTTTTTGATGACCCCGCGCAGAGCGCAGGGTCGTGGGGAAGCCCAGGAGCGCGCCAGAAATGACGCGCTCTGGGAGTAGCGCGCAGCAACCTTTGGTCGAGGTAAGTGGGGAAACGACCAGAGTCAGACCTCAGAGAATGTGCAAGCGATAGAAGGTTCAGCCCATAGAATGGCCCCTGAAAAACCTCAGAGGAGACATGTAGGCATGGTTGGGGAATCCCTGCTGAGGGGAACAGAAGCAGTGATTTGCAGGCCTGACAAGATGTCACGAGAGGTATACTGTCTCCCTGGGCAAAAATCCATGATATCACTGAGAGGCTGACAAGACTTGTCAAACCCACTTGACCATTACCCCTTCCTTTTGATTCACGTGGGAACAAATGACACAGCAAGACGTAGCTTTCGGGACATCAGAAGGGATTTTGAGGCTCTGGGAAAGAAGCCTCAAAGTTTTTCCTGAGCCAAGATTGACCTCTGTTTGAAGTAACCTGTGGCCAGTTACATAGTAAACCTTGCATTCACTTAAAGCCCAGTATTTATCACCTTTTGCCAATAGTCCTTCTGTTGCCCAGGGTGCTAAAGCTAAAGTAGCCTTGTTGAGCAATGTGATAGCTTGCCTGTTCTAGGCCAGCCAGGGACAAGTAATTTTTTTTTGTAAATAAAATTCATGTATGAAGGAATTGGGGCCGATTTTTGAACAGGACAAGTTTTCTGTTGTCTACCTTTATTTATTTATTGCAGAACCGTACATTGTTTGATTGAGGCTATTGAAGAAGTTGATCTAAAAATGCACTTGGGAAGTAGGCAGAAGTCAATCTGGCCTGATTGGTGCCCTAGGTCCTGCTTGCCACCTCCTGAAAAACCTTTCTGAGCTCCCTGGGACTCCAGCCCAGGGCTGATTGGCTAATCGGGGATCCCTCAGCGCTTCAGCAAACACACACACACACACACAACTGTGATCTCCGCAGAGAGATTCTAAAATATCTTCCCCTTTTGGCTGGGTCCCCTTTTGGCTGAGCATGCAGCAAAAGGCAGTTTGTAAATGCATTTTTCTTTGGAGCTTCTTAAACAAATGTTGTGGGGTGGGGGAGGTGGAGTGGTTCAGCAGTTTTTTAAAAGTTGTTTTGCGAGGACCACCCAATGCAACATCGGGCAAGGGATCCAGGAGAACCTCTCTCTTCACCTCCTGTACAAATGTTTCAACCCCCACTAGTGTAGAAATCACGGAGAAATGCACAGTTTAGCACAGTTAAAGAAACGTGGAGTCGAGGCAACGTGTGGTCTGTTGCATAGCAATGCAAGGGGGTAGTTAACCTTGCATTCACTTAAAGCCAAGTGCCCCCTTCAGCCAGCAAGGCTCCTGTGGTTCAGATGCTTGAGCATTGGGCTGTCATGTAATAGATTGCTGGTTCTAGTCCAACCAAGGACAAATAATTTTTTAAAAATTCGTTTTCATGCATGAGGGAACTGGGGCCGATTTTTGAGTTTTTAAATAAAAATGAGGCAGGGGCGTGCAGTGCAAAGCAGTACAACACAACCAGGCTGAGCCTTTCATTGTTGTGGAGAGGGGTGTGTGTGTGTGAGTATAGGATTGTTCTGCGCATGCTCGCAGAGACGTGGATCAGTCACTTTGAAAGTAAAAAAAATTCCCCGCCCCAGCACAACGCAGCAGCCAATCAGGACACCCCCTGAGCTGATTGCGCGTTGGATCAGTTGACAGTGGGGAATCCTGCATGGCTGCTGGTTTCCAGGAAGAAGGGGGCACAGGCTGCAGTGGGGACCATGGAACTGGTTCTTATGTTCTTATGTTCTTATTACCTCGAAGTGTGGTGGAGTCTCCTTTTTTGTAGGTTTTTAAGGAGAGGCTGGATGGCCATCTGTCAGGAGTGCCTTGATTATGTATTCCTGCCAGTGGTTTGGCTATAATGGGGACATCAGGAGACAAACACCCCAGGCACCCCCAGTGAGTTACGTGGGGGGAGTGAAAAATTGACCCTCACATCCCTCCCCTTCCCCTCAGCCTGCCCTGCAAGGCCTGGCAGAAACTTTTCAGCCAGCTGCACTTTGCAGCTGGTTGAACTAAGGTAAGTGGGTGGGGGCAGGGCACCGCAGGGGGACAACCCCACAACCCTCCCCACTCGCCCAGCCAGGTCCAGCAGAAGCTTTTCAGCAGGCTGGACTAAGGTAAATGGGCGTGAGGCGTGGGGGCGGGGCCCAGGCACCATTTTGCCCCTGACACCATTTCCCCCCTACGCCTATGGTTCCTGCATTGCATGGGGTGGACTTGATGGCCCTTGGAGTATCTTTCAACTCTATGATTCTATGATTCTGTCACCACTTCTTCCAACCCCCCACTCAACAACTTACTCCTTGCTTTGGCCACACCTCCTCACCTTGGGATGCTATTGGTAGGGCCAGTGGGGAGGCAACTTGGTGCTTCTGCCCTGTCAGGCCTGGCTTGGTTTTTGGGCTGTGGAAGGGTGGTGGGGACTGGGGATGCTGTTGCCAGGACTGGTAGGAGGGCAGCTTGGTGCCTCTGCCACATTGAGCCTGGCTTGGGTTTGAAGCCAGAGGAGGGTGGGGGGATTTCAAGTGCTGTTGCCAGGGCCAGTGGGAGGGCGGGATTGGTGCAAAGTGAGTTGTCGCAACATTCCATTCCTTAGGAAATATATATTAGGATATAGTCCATGAAGAATTTGTCATTTTTTACATAGTGCACGATAACCCATAATAGCAAATCAATAATGTATGTGATGTATCCTTTAATCTGTTTTCATTTATAGTCCTTTTACCTCATCAGTAGTGGATAGTGATCACCACTCTCCAACTCCTAAACATCTGTTTCTCAATATTGCCTTGACAGGGCACAATAACTTTGTTGTTATAATCATTATTTTCTTGCCACAGTGTGTTCTCCTGTCACTACCTCAACCTGTCCTCAAGATTTTCAGAATTCTGGATGTATGAGAAGAAACAAAAGTTCAGATTCAGTGGAAAGCAATTCTTCATTCGCTTTGGAGAAGCAAGCAACTACATTACTTGACTCTTTTCTTTAGGATCTTTCTGAGAATGAGAAATTCTGTGCTGTCAGTTAATACAGGCAGAATGGACTATTGTATTTTAATAATTGTTTTGCAAGTTATTTTGTTGTTGAAGTGTAGAAGTGTATCTTATTAGGAAGCCTGGGCAGACTAGCTCCCTGTATACTGAAGGAAAAAACAGAGGCAGGGGGGTAGAGGAGGAAATAGAGCTGGAGCTATAAGAAGGACAGAAGAATAAAACTTCATATTAAGAATCCTGCCCAGTGTTGTCTCCTTACTTGAATTAAATGTGTCCTTACCTACAAAATAGTTCCAGCAATGCTGCACACTAACAATATATATATATTTTACCTCATATATATATATTTTACCTCAAAGATATATATATATATTACCTCAAAGATAAAATACTAACAATATATATATATATATATATATATATATATATATATATATATATATATATATATATATATATATATATATATATATATATATATATATATATATATATATATATATATATATATATTACCTATATATATATTCTAACCATTATGCAGTTTGTGACTCACCTGTAGTGGTGGTGGTGGACATTGGAAGAGATGCTGCAGGTACAGCCATGCTGGCCACTAGGACCCACTGTAGGCTCACCCTCACCAGCCACAGGGACCCACTGTGGGCCAACCACAGTAGTGGCAGACATTGGGAGAGGCTCTGAGACTGGCCATGGTGGTGGATACTGGGAGCCACCTCAGACCTGGCTAAATCAGTGAACACTGGGAGTGACTCTGGACTCAGCAGCAGTGTCAGATGCCAGATGCCAGTGGGGAAGACATGAGATTCCCTTCTGTGAGACTTGCACAGCCCCTACTTGTCCTATCTAAAGATGAAAAGATAAAATACATTTTATGAGCTTTTTATATCATTCTTATTTATGTTATTTATAGTCTGCATTTACCACTGGGACTCAGGGCAGATTACACAGAGTGAGTCAATAAAATCAATGGGATGGAACAGACAACAAACAATGAAATTGAATCTGCATTGTAAAACCAACTAGATATCTAAAAAAAAACAAGAATGAAGCACAACATAAATGTTAACATGGCACATTAAATGATGTAAGCAAGATCCAGTTTACAGCAAACTATACACAGTAGTATAGACCACAACTCCTAATAAATTGTCCAAGTACCATTCTGAACTACCAAAGTGTTTTCAGAAAGATTAGTCAGTCTTATGCAACTCACATCTGAGAGATTCAGATGTTTTTTGAGTGTGGCTGTCTTATTTACAGCTCAATCCAGAGCTAACAGGCGGAGACGGCACTGCTCTGCCCGCTCTAAAGGGCTTTTCCATGGAGCAGGAAGCCCCAAAAGGTTAAAAAATCCTACACCATGAAAATTGTGGTGTATCTCTGCTGGCAACCCCACTGGCATACAGAGGCCATGGAGACTCTGGAGGTGTAGTTTTCAGTGTAACTCTGGGAAATGCGGGCACGCTGGCGGGGAGCTGGCTGCCACAGGTATCCCAGGGTTCTGCTGCAGCTGGGCACCAGTGGGTTCGCCCTCCACCGGCGAAAGTGCCCAGGAGAGAGCAAATCTGCTGATGTAAGCCTGTGTTACCTCTAGAGGAGGATTCGATCCCCCCTCTGGATTGCACTGCCAGGTCCAGTTATGTGAAACCCACATGACCTTCCAATGTACCACTTCTGATGGTATGAGGTGAGCTCTTCTCTGAGCTTAGAATAAATGTCACATAGAAATATATGAATCAAAACTGTAAACCAATAGATTAACTCATTCAGAGATTTTTCTGGGCATCAATCCATCTAGTCAAAGTTATCCATTTTCTAATGATGGACATAAAAACATAGCAGAGAAAGTGGAACTTGTACTTGTTTTGCAGATTGGAAAACTAAAACCATTTGCCAGTTTTGCTGCTTATTCAAAAAGCATCTCTGATAGACCACAATGCTGCTTTTTCTTTTGAGAAGCTCTGAGAAACCTGAGTACAGTTGCTCCCTTTTTTAGTAAACCAAGGCCTATTAACATATGTTTCTCAAGAGCCCATAGCATTGGTTGATGTTTGAAGTGGTTCATGATGACTGGAAAAGTAGAGTGAATTTCTTAAGATGCACTTTGTCTATCAGGTGGACAGCCTACTTGGAGCATGAATACAGTAATATATGTGTCTTGACTATGTCGTGAAGCTTTAGGGGGAAAATTTGATTCTTGTTTTAGGTTCATGTGTAAATATCCATTTGATCTAAAATGTTTTATGGATAGTTTTATGCTCAATATCTATGAGATTGTTTTATATTTATTATTTTAATTGAAAGCTTCCTTGAAGAAGATTCACATACAGATTTCCTAAATAACTAGATAAGCATTAAGAATCTAATTGATCTTTTTGTTTGTCCATTGGGTTGGATCCTACCAGCTTTTTGGCTAGCACAAGGGTGAGGAGGAGCCTGTTTTAATCCCCACAAAGGCAATACTGGAGGTCTCATGGTGCAGAAGTCAGGCAAGATCACCTCTCCTTCTTGAGGCAGCAGAAAAAGTAATGCAATCCAATTCATTAAGTGGTGATGTTACCCTACATAAAAAAGTAAAGTCTCTTGAAGAGAAATAGATTGCTTTTACGCAACTTAATCACAGTGTACCTACCGGTACTTGTCATTACATGATAATTTGACAGTTGCTGAAGATTAAAGTACTACAGTTTAGGGAAATAACCATACCAAAAACACTGGAGCATCTGAATTGTTTATGTGGAGAGTCAGGCTGCCCTGGAATAAAGAATAGTAGAACAAAGTCATCTGGGCCAGTTACATCTATGTGAGTCAATGCTATTTCAAAGGTAGATACTCTTCCCCAAGGCATTGAAAATTAATCTAAAATATATTTATGTTTTATATATGCTTGACTACTATGTTCACGATCTTGCCCCAACCCTGAACAGCATAAAATCTCATTGTCCTCATTTGGATAATGTTCTGGTCCCAATCTTCTTTTATGCTGACAATGCAGTTCGGCTGTTCCACTCAAAGGTTGGCCTCAAGAATTTACTCCTCAAATGCAACAACTGCTGCTTATCTAATCAGCTTTCAATCAATCCAACAAAATCCAAAATGGTTTTCTCAAACGCTCGTAGTCCTATGATTTTGTCTATTCAGGGCTCAGTTATTGAGCAAGTCAGATCCTTCAAATACTTAGGGGTTGTCTTCCAACATAAGCCTGGCCTAAACAGGATCTTGAAGGGTAGCAAATGTGCCTCTGCTGCTGTTCTGAAGTTTTTTACCCTTAATGATGGCAGATTCATTCTGGCGGCCCTGAAGGTATTCAACATGAAAGTGATTCAGCATCTAATGTATGGGGTTCCTATATGGATCCACACATGGAAATCCAAGCTTGAACAGTTGCAGTCCAGCTTCTTATATAAAATCTTTGGAGTTCCACACTGTGTCCCCTACGCAGTCCTCTGCCTTGAGGCAGGACAACACCTTTTAGAAACCAGGGCATGGGCCACTACTTTCAAATTTTGGGTCTGCCTCTGTTTTCATTCTGACTCGCATAGCCTGGTCCAACTTGTGATGTGTGAACTCCAGATCTCTGCCTGGTGGCTATTAATCGAGGCTAAGATCTCCTCCTTGGGTCTTTCCTGGGACTCCTTGCTTATGCTGGTTGCCAACAAGATTTATCTTCAACTAAAAAATAAATTATTTGAGCAGGAATATCAATACCTTCTGACCAAGGCACAGAGTTCCTGTTCACCCTTGTACTTTGGGATTATTCCCTGAAAGCTCTATGTTGCCCATTACCTGAACCAACTTCTTAATCATAAACTCAGATGGGCATTTTCAAGAGCAAGATGCAATTCTTTTCCATTGTCACTACTTCAAGGCCGGTTCTCAAACATCCCTCAGCATGATCAACACAGTTCTTTCTGCCCTTCTTATACTGACTCCCTTGAACACATCTTGCTCTTCTGTCCTAAGTACAACAGTCTTTGGGCTGACTTCTCTGCTTTAACCACGGTTGGTGTCTCGGATCTTCCTATCAACGCTTGGGCTCATTCTGCACATGCAGAATAATGCACTTTCAAACTGCTTTCAGTGCTCTTTGAAGCTGTGCGGAATGGCAAAATCCACTTGCAAACAGTTGTGAAAGTGGTTTGAAAACGCATTATTTTGCGTGTGCGGAAGGGGCCAAAGATTACTTTTTTGCTCAACAATTATGAGGTCCAAATAACTGAAACGGTAGCCAAATTTTTGCTGTGCATTGTGAACTAGGTTACCTTGGCTTCTGTTCACATTACTTTCAATGTTCTTTACTGGATTTGTTCTTCTTTGTCCCTATGATGTATATGTCTAATAAAGGTCTCTGAATCTACTATGTTCACATAAGGGCTTTTCTGTCCACTTTCTTCTGTAGTCTTTTGCGTGCAAGTTTGCACTTGAGTCATTGTATCTTTCAGCACAGCATACAGTACAGATGGTACAGATGGTGAAATGCTCATTCAAATATTAAGCACGCAGAGCTCAGTTCAGCTCACCACAAGTATTCACCACAAGTATAAGCTATTGATGCCAGTTTGGAAAACTACTGAAAAGTATTTCTTGTTAGACCCTCCCAATGGCACATACATAGGCATTCATCATGTTAAAACATTAAGTAAAGTGCTAGGTCTCTCAGGAGCTCAGTATGGGACTATAGGAACCATACACAAACTTCCTAGGCCATCATAAAAGCTTTGTGTGGTGCCTGGGCACATGCCAAATGCACATATTGCCAGAAGTTGTGTTATGCTCTATGGGGATCTCTTTTCTTGCAGCTGCTATATTTGCAATGGGCTTTGCACAGACTACAGGGAATTAAAATTACCCCAATTTAACATGTGCCTAACAGATTTGATTGAATAGATATTTTGCTTATCTGCTGAGACCTTATATTAAAAAATAGGCAATTGTAGAAATTTGGTTCTTTAAAAAGTCATCAAGAGCATGGGTCTGGAGAAAGAAACTTTTTTTGGAAATTTACATGTAGGGTTTTGATCAAAAGTAAGGTGGCATCCCTCAATTTCCAAATTAGTTCCAGTATTCATCAGTTTAATACAGCCAACTGATGATGAAGTTGATGGCAGAGACGAAGAATAGTGATGGGGCAACCGCACATTACTTTTTTATTTCTGAAAATTTCACCAGGGGCAGCACAATATTATGGCTGCTGACTGACCATTCTTTTGTTAGATTGCTGCTGTACTAGCCTAACAAAGGAAGAAGAGTTAGTTTTTATACCCCACTTTTCTCTACCTTTAAGAAGTCTCAAAGAGGCTTACAATCACCTTCCCTTCCCCTTCCTGCAACAAATATCTTGTGAGGAGGTGGGGCTGAAAGAATTAAAAGAGAACTGTGACTAGCCCAAGGTCACCCAGCAGGCTTCATGTGGAGGAGCAGAGTAACCAACCCAGCTCACCAGATTAGAGTCTGGCACTCATGTGAAAGAGTAGGGAATCAAACCCAGTTAGAGCTCAGGTTAGTGGCTGATATTTCTTCAATAATAACTAAGGGGCTTTTCTACATACTTCAGTTACTTGAATCAAAAGTTAGTTTGAGTATGGCTGTTCTGCATGTCAGCCCTTCCTGTACACTTTCATAGTTGTGTAGCCAGCTTATTTTCTTCTGCACATGACTTCAATAATGAGTATTTCCAAGGGAGGGTGGTGATATCATCAATGGCATCATAGCACCCCACCTTTTAAGCACAAGGCACTAAAATAGTGGTCTATTGCTGGAGCTTTGTAACAATAGGCTTAGGAGGTTCTCCGGATTCCCAGCTTTCACTTTTAAAAGGTAGGTCTCTAGTCTAATCTTTGGTGGAGATATGTCTTTTTTCTTATATCTCTGCGAGCAAAGAGGTTAGAGATGTACTTTTCAAAAGAAAAATAAAAGCTGGGAATTTAGAGAACCTCCTAAGCTTATTGTTGCAATGCTCCATTGAGTGGGTAACTATGTGACAAATGAAGTTCCACATGGGCAAATGTTAGGTGGTGCATAGAGGAACAAAACATATTAATTTTAAATATATGCTGAGAATTAGAATGAAAAAATTCTTGGGGCTACAGTCGAAAGGCTGAAGAAAATGTTGATTCAGTGTACAGACGCAATAAAAATGCAAACTGAATGTGAGGAATTATTAGGGAAGGGACTGAAAATAAAAATGGCCAACACTGTAATACCCTTGTATAAGGCTATGGTGTGGACTCATTTGCAATACTGTGTGCAGTTCTGGTCATCATGTCTCAAAAAGAATATTGTAGAAGTGGAAGGTATGGAAGAGGATGATGAATGGTTATAAATGCTTGGATGATTCTGGGACTATTCAGTCTAGGCAAAAAGATAGTTAAGGGGATAGAGGTTTATTAAATTATGCAAGGAGAGAAAGTGGATAGAGAGAACTTTTGTTGGCAGATTAATGAACTGAGCTGAGGCCCCTTCCGCATATGGAGAATAATGCACTTTCAATCCACTTCCACAATTGTTTGCTAGTGGATTTTGCTATCCTGCACAATAAAATTCAGCTGCAAAGTGCATTGAAAGTGGATTGAAAGTGCATTATTCTGCATGTGCGGGCCTGAGGTGCACAGCCTGATTAAAATATAGATTAACCTTTATTCAGGAACTAACATACTTGATAGTAAAGAGAAGAGTCAAAGTTAGAATCCTAGCTACCTCACTAGTTGAGAGAAAGAAAGAGTGAAACTTCTGAGAAGAAGCAGAAAATTGCCCTAACATGGACTGAACCCCAAAGAGTGGTTGTGAGAAAAGTAGCAGTCTGGAGACAGATAAGGAATGGCACAACAGGAGATAAGGTACTGATCTTACTAACCTGTCTTCTTGCTACCACCTTCTCTTTTCTTTATGCTCTAGACCAGGGGTAGGGAACCTGCGGCTCTCCAGATGTTCAGGAACTACAATTCCCATCAGCCTCTGTCAGCATGGCCAATTGTAGTTCCTGAACATCTGGAGAGCCGCAGGTTCCCTACCCCTGCTCTAGACATTGTCTACTCCAACAATTTTTTATTCCTTTCCTATAATACTAGAACTCAGGGGCACTCAAGAACACTGATGGGCAACAGGAACAGGACAGCCAAAAGGAAATGCTTCCTTACTCAATGAGTAATTAAATTATATGCTACTTTATAATTAGCTGTGATGCTACCTAAACATATGGGAATGGTGTTCCAAAATACTCTAATGAAATTCCATCTGAGGAATGGTAGTGAAAGCAGCCCTCTCTACAGCGGAGCAAATTGTTCAAGTAGAAGTACATTGTTCTTTGTACACATAAAAACTTTTGTACTAACTGTTCGGTGGGACTTTTGACACTCTCATCTGTGCATTAATGTTGGATTTCATTATGTTTGTAATAGTTATCCTTTAATTCACTACTTCTCATTCTTTTTTCATGCTGTGTGGCTGCATTACCCTTACTTGTGGCTTCATAGTCGGGGACTGTCAACAAGCCTTTAGGTGGCAGTATAACCTAAAATATAAATATCAGTTTCTCATGACATTATGGTGGGAATGAGGATTGGGGAGTTTTCTGGATGCAAAACTTTTAACTATGCTTAAGGAAAATAACATTATTGTGGTAAATAAGATAAGCAGATTTACTTTCCAGTCCAACATATGGTTGACTTATACAGTGACTTGAGGGGACTTACTAGCTGACTTGAGCCAAGAGGGAAAGTGCAGTATAAATATTCTAATTAACAGAACCCCAGGATATGCTGGTGAGTACAGGCAAAAAGGACAAGATATACACAGATTAGCACTTCTGTATACATAGATCAGAACTGGATAGCACTAAGATCAGGTTTCACGGAGCCACATAAACAGGTGATTAACATGCAGATTTTATCACTGAGCTCTGATGTTTGGCACAATGATAATCAGTATAGATGAAGATGCGCATCCCTATCTGTTGTGCACCCACATCAGATGATTGGTGCTGTATCATTCTGAATCCCTGAATGCCATGCTAACCTGCATCAACCAGTGCTTTGTGAAAATTTACCTTTGCACAGGGAGGGACCTACATGAGCATTTTTTTTGTTAAATCATCATTCCTGAATCCTGAGAGTGATTAATAAGTGTTATAACAAGTTACATTTAATGAGACAAACTGTACAATTTAACATATATGAGAAGCCTCTATAAAAAGGAGACAGCAGTCAACAAATTATTTTTTGCTCATAATATTTCACAATAATATCTTCACACCAACACGTCAGGAGGCTAAAAAAGATGTACTTGGAACCACATTGTGCTCAGAAAAGGGTGGTGGGCATGAATGTAGTAGTCATACACCATAAAATGACATCCAAGGTTATGAAAGTCAGTAGTTATAGTCTGAATGCTACATTAAAGCATGTAAAATGGTTGCATTTGACATCTGGAAAGTAGATGCAGAGGTGTAATTGAGTATCATGTTCACAATCAGGAGTCCCCCAATCCGACCCCCCAAACTGATTAGCAAGTGTTATGATCTACTTCTGGGTCTTCCGCAGGCCCAGCAGGTGCTCCCTAGCCCCTATTAAACAACGCACTAGCTTGTTTTCAGTGGGAGGTGCTAAAGAAGGTAGAACTGTCTAGACTTGCCTTAATTCTCCTTAAAACTAGTTGAGAATTATGATCTAAATGTTCTTTGCAGGAATGGTGCTAATTCAGTTTGACTTGGTAATTCATATTTGCAGTAAACTGGTTTTCAAAAATAATCTCCACTGAATGAAACCATCTATTTGTGTGACTAGAAATTATATGTGTGTGTGTGTGGGGGGGGGAGAGATCTTTAATATTTAGCCAAACTGAGATGAACAATTAATATAAATTATCCGAGCAAAATGGAATCTTTTAATTATGCAAATACTCCCTGACATCCCATTATCTAAAAGGGGATTAATGAGACTTCTGAACATCCTTTTTAGCCAGTGAGTCCTGTTACAATTTAAAAAAACAACCCATGCATAGAAGCTTGTTCCACTGTACCTAGGAGAAAAGGAGTTTTCTTAGACAAGGTGTTGTTTTCATGGAAAAAAACTAGTCTCTATACTGCATCTGCTCCAAGCCCTCAGGCAGAGATAATCACTTGAAGGACAGACAGCAAGCATTTTTGCAAATGCACTGGGCGCACTCTGGCCCAGCTACGCCATATTGGAAGTGGTGGAAGGGTTATGTCAATGTGTGTACCACCACCATTGCATAGAGTTATACAGACATTTGCACTGAGTAACTCACCTTGGCGGCCAGCCACTGCAGAACCCAAACCTGGAAGCTGGGCCCTACAGTGGCTGGCCATCACCACAAATGCCTGTGTTAGTGTTCCAAGGAGTGTTCCAGGGACGTTCACAGGGCCCTTTCGGCCAAGGAATGCTGCCTCCCAGGGACATAGACCTACGCAAGCAAAAAGCCTGGTATAAGTTGTTCGGGAGAACAAACTAAGATTAGTGTTTTTGGCCTCTCCTGGCACCTGTGCTGCCTTTAGAGGAGGCACTATGGTGCTGACCCCCTGAAAGAGTATCAGTTCTCTTAAAAAGGTTTCAATGGGAGTTTAGAAGGAGAGACTGCTTAATTATGTGTAATATTGAAGTACAAGGCTAGACTAAATGTTCTCCTAGACTAAATAGAGACCTAGGATTCCTGTCTCATTACCAGCGCTGATTTCTCCATGCCTACTACCCCTTTGCTTATCTCACCTAATCCACTCATGCCTGCTGTTGTTATTTACCTGCTATATGTAAATTTTATGTCAATTTCAGAATCTATCACTCCAGCAAAACAAACAGCCCTTTTGTTCCTTTTGCAGTGGTACGTGAAAGAGCAGGAGAAACTGGTTTTGTATGGGCTAGGTGAGGCAGTGAAGAGCTAAAACCCCAGTCAAGAAATGAGATGCTGTAAAATGCTTAGATTTATCTGTTTATAGATTCTTCATTTAGCCTATCTCACCGATAATACACCCCTTTTAAACTCAGTGACTTGAACAATATCTTAAGCAAGAAAGGGTTAAATGGCTTTTTCGAAGCCAATTCTGACTCAATTTATGTTAGTCATTTCACAGCTGTTTCTGTCTTCCCATGATGGATTTTTCAGTTTACCACACAGACAGCATCTGCCTCTAAGGCTATTTGTATCTTTTCTTCTCTTTTAATTTAATGACTGAACATTTTAAAATCTATTTGAAAATATTATTTTTATTACTTATAGTATTTGAGAGACCTGTTTATTGATAACCAAGGGTTAAATGTTGAAATATTATCAGATTTGATAAGAGTTCATTCAAGAAATTAAAAAAAACCAATTTACAGTCAGATGTTTAAACAATTGTTTAACAGAGCATATGGACATTCACCCAGAACTGTCTTATAAAGGAACAGGGAGCTCTCTACAAAAGTCCCAACCAAAATACATAGAGAAACATGGCAAAGAAAAATAGCACTGTGTTGGAGAGAGTCATCATAGCTAAAGTGGCATTGAACAGTTATGTGCTCAAAAGACAGTGTGATAGCCAATATCAACCCACAAAATGGGTTGTGTGAGGGTGCTGAGCAGTCCTTCTTCGAGCCTGAGAGATGAGTACAACATAGTGTTGGGTCCCTAGCCAATCAAACCAAAGAAATCACATTTAAATAATGCACAGATGTTTGATATCAGAAACAAGCATAAAGTTAATGTTGTGAGACATGAGGACTGAGAGATAATCCCCAGTCTGGAATCCTGGCCTGTTCATGAAACACCCTTACCTTGTGAATCTTCATTAATGGAGGGTGCAAAGATTAGAACCCACAGTGTCCTCATTCCAAAACTGAAAGTGCTGCATATTTAAAAATAATAATAATGAAGAACCAGGGAAATGCAAAAAATCCACGAGGGGTTATGCCTCTGTTTGTAACATCCTTAGAAATCCAGTAAGGAAGAGGGAAGTCTAAAGAGTCTTAATCCTAATGAGTGGCCAAAACATAATCAACAGCACAAGATGCAGGTCCAAACCCTGTTACAGCCTCTTTTCCACATACAGGTGTAAGAGCTGGTCATGAAGGAGTGGTGCTTGCCACTCAGAGAATTCTGAGGCTACTGCTAGTGTGCAGGGATAGAGTTGATCAAAACTACTGAAATTGTCAATAAGAGTGAGAATAAGCAGATCCACACCATAATAATGAAAGCAGTGAAGCAGGTCTGATGTGGCCCAAGAAAGGATGGACCTTGTGCAGCTTGCAGAACCTGCTGAGGGATTAGATAGGGCATTCCCCAATGATGGTGTCTCCTGGTAGGGCAAGACTGAATAGCCCAGGCCACCAATCAGCCCAGAGTATTGACCTCCATTAGTTTTTGCTACATTCAACTTCAGTCAGCTTTGTCTCAACCATCCAACCATAACATGCAGGCAGTGGGATAGGGATAGATCTGTCTTGGCTGTTTATTTCGAAGGAAGAGCTGCATGCCATCAGCATATTTCTCTCTCTCTGTCTCTCTGTCTCTGTCTCTCTCTCTCTCTCTCTCTCTCTCACACACACACACACACACACACACACAACTGATAGCTCCTCTGAGGAAGCCCCTGCTGCAGCTGACAGTTTGCCTGAGAAAGGGTTAATGGAGCCTTGCAGAGAGACATGAGTTTTTTTATTTAGGCCCCTTCCGCACACGGAAAATAATGTGTTTTCAAACCACTTTCACAACTGTTTGCAAGTGGATTTTGCCATTCCACACAGCTTCAAAGAGCACTGAAAGCAGTTTGAAAGTGCATTATTCTGCATGTGCGGAATGAGCCATAGAGAAAGAAACAGAGAGAGCGGACAAGGAGGAGGACAACTATGAGGGGGCGCGATCAGGCAGAGGAGGGGGCAGGGCGGGTGATTTTGCACACACCTTCACATGACTCCCACGGGGAGTGCCCGGATGTCCCCATGGGAGCTTCGCCACTGGTAACTCTGCATAGCATTGTACTGCTAGACGTGAGAAATTTAGCTGGTATCAGTCAAGCCAGAAGTTCTGAAGGTAGGAATATATGTAACTTTCCAAAAAGTATGAAATAGAACAGAAAACCTTGAGGGAAGTCACATTTTGTAAGCATAATTTCCCTGTGTTCAAGTGGATAGACAATTCTGCCTGATTTTTTTTTTTGGCAACCATTTATTTCATTGTTACAGATGCAGTGATCAGCCTCTCCATTATTGTGTATCAGATAATAATACTCTCCAAGCTGTAATTTAATACACAAAATGAAACAAGTCATTTAGTGAAAAAGCCCACTAAACCCAGAAATACAATATGTGTTGTGCTAAAAAAACTACTACTTAAACAGCATCAACTCACAACTGTCACCATAAATTTGTCACATTACAGCTTATGAAAATAGATTTTTTAATTAAGGTTGCTTTCATAAAAGCTAATTAGCCCTAGCTTGGGTGACTCAGGCTAATCTGACCTCCTCAGACCTCAAAAGCTAAGCAGCATGGGCCGTGGTTAGTACTTGGATGGGAGACAGCCAAAGAATACCAACGCCACTATGCAGCGGAAGGCAATGACCAATCCCCTCTGCCTGTCTCTTGCCTTGAAAACCCTACTGGGTCAGATGCAACTTGATAGCACTGTACACTGACACAATACGGCCAAGATTATAAGGTGGATCATATTACTTCACAGTCCGAATGGAAAACCATAGAGGTCCACATGTTGTCCTGACCTGGATGGCCCAGGCTAGCCTTATCTCACTCCCTCTATTACTACTACCAGCAACTGGTATTCAAAAGTATACTGCTTCTGAATATGGAGGATCCATTTAGTCATCACAGCTAAGTACTATAGATGGATCTATTCTCCATGAATTCGTCTAATTTCTTTTTCAAATCATGTAAACCAGTTGACCTCACAATATCTAGTGATAGTGAAATCCATAAATTAAATATACATTGCATGTCTGTACTGAGTCTACTGCCTACAACAACAGAGGGATGAATTACATGGATCCATCAGGTTCCTCCAACTAAAACTACCGGTAAGTAGGAAATCTGTAAACAAGGAAATTGTGCATATATCAGAGTTCCCACCCTAGTGAGTCTAATTAAAATTTCTTACAAGAAATACATTTCTGCATCTCACCAGAGACTATTTGGAGAAACCCCCATTGTTTTCAATTGTTGGAAACTTGAAGGAAGGGGGGGGGGTGGTCATTCAATTTGGATGGAGTAAGAAGTTGTGGATTCTCTGGTGTTGTCTGGGAGAGCCAAGCCAGCCCAAAGTCCCTCCAAAGTTTCCTGAATCTCTGATGACAATTATACAAGACTGCCTTCTTCAGGCTCACAGGGGAGGCTGCAGGTTCTGTCCGTGTGTGTTGGGGGGATTCACCAAAGTTTGCATGTTGCTAGGAGTGCCTTCAGAAAGAATTCTTCAGAAGAAATGCTGTGCTAACATATGCAAAGCACTCTGAATACTGAGAGCGTCACATATATAAAATATAATTATTTGAACATAATGAAATACATACATTGAAAGTCTAGATTTATGTAGCATTCAGAATCACAATTAAATCACATTTCTCCGTATTTTCACTGTTGGAGGGGTCATATTCTGGTATCCTGTCTTCTGTAGGGCTAGGAGACAAGCCAACAGCTCTATGATATCCCCCTTTATAAATCACTTTTCAGAAGTTCACTTTTGACCCTCCAACAAGGAATAACAGGAATAAGCACTACACATGATCATTTTGTGTGAATTGCTTGTATTTTTCATACATGTTCAGTATGTCTGAAAGCATTCTCTCAAAATATGGGATTCATTCATTACCCCATTCACACAAAATGGCAACTATTCATAGCAAGAAGATTGTGTGCAACATGCATTCGTGTAATATGTGGCTGGTTTGCTAAAACTGAAGATCTAATCTATATATATAAAAATCTAACAGTGTGTTTGTCCCTGATGGTCTCTCTCAGAAGCTGCTGGATGGATCACCCGCAAATTTTCACAGGACGTCCCTCTCTGTTGCGGGCAGGTAATCAGAGCTTCAAATCACTGAAAGTTCATGCCTGAGCCAGGTAAAACGTCTTTTTCCTGGAGCACCAGGCCTGAAGCTGGCTGTGTTTAACTGTCACCCTTAGAATGTTTGTGCAGCCTGTCTGTCTGTGGCCTGAGGGCTTGGTATGCCCTTAGAATGTTTGCGCAGATGGCCAGAGATGAGCAGTTAAAACAGTAAATAGGTAATACTGTTAGGTAATACAAGGGGAAGTGAAACACATATTATTATCACTTTACTGTCGTGTGAGGCGCCAGGTGGGGGTTCCCTCCTCAAGCAAGCACACACAGGTAACTTTCAATTTCTGTGCCTCACCCACTGCTACCACACAATACACATCCAGCTCATCCTCACACACCTCACTCTGCCCCTCCTCACATACGCCAACCACACCACCTCTCCCTCACCTATCACTTCCTCACCCATATTCGCCACAGCTCTCTTTTACTAAAAGCGAGCTGGAGTTTAGCCTTTTCTTCTAAGAAAATCTGTAAGTGGGGGCAAGTAACCACATCACTCACCGCTCCGCTTCTTTTGCATCGCGGGTCTCTTTAAGGAACCCAGAGAGCTGGCCTCAATCTGAGCGCCTCACCACCCTGCCTCTGCTGCCTGACTGGGATAGCCTGCTTGCCCCAGTTCTGCCTTACCCAAGCCAGGACTGTGCGTGTCAACCAGCCTCATGGACAGTGGGATTCACACTCTGGACTGTTCCATTGTGGAATGGGAAGGGTTACCTTACACTAAAAAAACAAGACAGCACCATATAACGATGTGCATTGAAAGGGAAAGAGGGATTCCATTTGACCACCCAAAAAGGTTATGCTGGGGATCATTGGACCTGCATGGACAGCTGTGTGGGTTGCGGACTGTGATGAGAAGGACAATTGCCACAGCAAAGCATGGCCGGGCCCGCTAGTAAAGGATAAAAAGAAAACGTCATTGCAAACAAAAAACTTATGCACAGTAATTTAGTTTCTGACAGCCCAGTCCTATGGGAGGGAGGCGAATGGGTCAATTGAAGCAGCACCCTCTGCTGGTATAAGGAGCACCCCTGCTGGCAAAGAGGGCAAAGGCACCAGGAGTTGAGGGCTGCTCAGCTCTGTGGTAGAGAAATTTGGAAGTGGGCACCACCATGGAGGAACACTGGTATTCGATTAGTTGCTTGCATTGCGGGTTTGACCAGGGCGTTTCTGCGGGTGGAGTCAACTTTAGTTGACTTCCACCTGGCCTTTGGGACTGGGAATGCCATGGCTGGGACTTTAGACATACATTGCTAACTCCCATGGACGGTTTCCAGGCCACAGGGTTTTTTAAAAAAAAATGTTAGCTGTCTCTCCATGCTGCTTGGAATCCCTCTGGTGGTGGCCTGAAGACAGTGGTGGGATTCAGCAGGTTCACACCACTTCAGCAGAAACGGTTGTTAAAATGGTGCTTGTAAACAACCAGTTGTGAAATTATTTGAATCCCACCCCCGGAACCTGTTGTTAAATTAATTGAATCCCACCACTGCCTGAAGGCATGGTAGTGGTGCCATTCTTGGCCACCTCAGTCTTTGGATTGGGCTGCCCATGATTTAGGAATAAACTTTGATTGCCAAAACAAAAGAGATCTCCATAAAAGTAAGCACATTGCATGCAAGTGGAAACAGCCTGTTGCTTAACCAAATCCCTAGCCAGTTATTCACTGTTGAAGAAGAATGAATGGAAGGTACAGGTAAAATGTGTGACGTACCAAGTACAAATGCTTGACATTTACCCATCTTTTGTCTTGTATTTTTTTCCCAGCAGGTACAGATTGTTTCCAGGCCTCAGGAGAACAACTGTCATTAGCTACCTTTCATCAATAAGCCTCCAACTCTAATTTGGTGCGGTGATCACTAAAGAGGGTAAATACTATTTGTCTCCTTTCCAACATATTAAAGTAAGTATAAATCCTTCCCTGGAACATAATGCCATCAGAAAAAAATAAATCCTCAACCCAAACTGAGCTTTATGTGTTTTATTGTCAGCTATTTAAAAGCAAGGTGCCCAAGCAAGTTTTTGGTACCATTTTGGTGACAGAAGCGAGTGTAAAAGACCTCCTAGCATGGTAAGCAGCTTAAGCTATATGCATAAGGCTTGATTGTAACGTTTTAATGTTTTATCTGAATTCCAAAAGACAAAATAAATGCTGTTTCTCTTGCAGAGAGTTAAAACTGCATTTGTCTGCACTTTTACCTTCATGATGGTCTTTTTGGTAGTTAAATCATCATGTGCTCGAAAGGTAAAAAATTAAAGTTAATACTCCCCCCCCCCACAATAATATAGGACATTTTCTAGTGAGTAATGACTATTTTTCTCTTTGCAGAGTAAGATTCTAGCAAGAAACTGGAGCCCACAATCAATGCTGTACCTCAAAGGACGATGTAAGTTAAGTTTGTTGGCTTTTCATTTTGAAAATAAAACCCAAAAACAGGACAGAAATGCTTGATTCAGGTAACTGAGTATTAATTACTATCTTTTTAGCACTACATTAACAAAACATTTTCACCTAAGTTTTCTATTAGCTTAGATAGTCTTAACAATAGAGTTATTTTTGTAGCGTCATACTACATTATGCTTGCAGTGGTACCCCAGGGTCGAACACAACTGAAGGGGAAAGGTTACCTTTACTTTTACTACATTATGGCATTAGAAAGAGCGTTGGGAAGAATGTACTAGTTACATGTACTTCTAGGCATTATTAATAGAACTGGAAATATTCCTATGCAGTTCTATTTTCAGTAACAGTATTAGCATACTAAGTAAACTGCATAGTATTATTGGCATGAAACCCAGTCTTTGCTCAAGATCTTTGGGGTAGCTAAATATTTACAAAATATGTTACAGAAAATTTTTACAAGAAAACACATATAAATTTTACTTGGGCCTTAAGGAAGAAGTCTATCCTGAACAGACCATATATTTCAGTTGAAAATCTTTTAGAAAATTAGAAATTAGTTCTATAAGTGCAACACTATGATGCTGATTCTCAAGGAGCTATGTAAAGTATGTATTTGCTCAAGTACAATTAAAATATAATACATGAACCTCCATATTTACATGGTTGTAATATTGTAACAGAGAAGATGTATCTCTTTTTATTGGCACAAGCTGAAACAACAAAAAACAGGGAAAGGAAGGGCTCCTGATTTCCTCTGTGCTAAATATAATCATGGTTAAAAATTTGCCACTTGCTCTCTAGTTACAATTATGAAATCATAACTCAGTTCATGTTTAATTATTATTACTATTAAGTAGGATTCACATTTTCTCTATTATCCAGTTCTCTTTCCAGATGTTTACTTGAGATCCCTCCTCCCCTCTCCTCAAACCCCACCATTCCAAGCCTCCCCATCCCTGTCAAATCCCCAGGTACTACATAACTTGGAGTTGGTAACCCTATTTCCTTCCCTCCCAAAGCCAACCTACCTTCATCTGCCCCTCTATCTTAAACTTTCCCTCTCCCCTCTTTAGTAGTCTATACCTAGGATTACTGTGACCTAGTTTTGTGATGCTAACCACTGAAACAATAACAAACAGGGAAAGGAAGGGCTGCCAGAGTTTCCTTTGTACCTAATATAACGAAAGTTAAAAATGTACAGTCTTAGTTTTCTCTTACTGCACAGAAAAATAAAGATGGTCCACAGGGGGCAGGTCTACTCAATCTTTTTCAATGGGTGGTAGACCTGTCTTCAAATTAGCTAAGATTCTTGTATTTGTGACTGCATATCTTCAAATACAGCTCCCCCAAAAAATTTTAAAAAGGAAAACTATATATTGCCAGAATCAGCAGGAAAAACTTCAGGTTGAAAAAGTGCCCAGGATCGGAGCTTGCAGAGCAATGTCCTGGGGCAACCTTCAGCAAATAGAGGCAGGAAGAATCCCTTCAGCAGCACAGAAAATGTCAGGCACATGTTGAGGAGGAAATTGGCCAGAGAGCTTCCTGATCGAGCAGGAAACATAAGATGCCTCCAGAACTCTGCAGAGTGAGACAGGAGACATCTTGCAGATGACCTGAAGGGGAAAAAGTCCTCCTTCTAGCATCTTCAAAATAAGATGGCTGGGACTGAAATAAGTTGTGTGGAGTTCCTCCCCAAGATGTCTTTTTTTGCATCCCCAGGACATCTTATTTGTGCTGTGAAGAATGGACCAGTATACAGGACTAGATGGACTGGTACTCTGACCCAGTAATGCTCTTTTTGTTTTCTTATATGATCTTATAGAGAACTTTCAAGATTAACACCAGTGTCTTAAACTGAACCTGGAAAATATTGACAATCAACATAATTTCTCCAAGACAATAATTTCTAATGAATGCCCTAAGGCATCAGATTTACTGTGGCTAGACCTATTCTGGTCTACCTGAACTAAGATTAATTTAAATTCTTAGGATCCTTGACATCTAGTAGCTGTTATGATGATGTTTATGACCTCTTTTAGATGTGCTGCATTAATGAAACTCCAAACAAACTGATCCAGGGTGCTGATGTAAATCCAGTGTTTTATTTTCTCCCATTATTATTTTTCTAAGAGCTTCCGGACAGCCCATAAAAATAACGTATCTCCTAATGCTAAGCAACAAAACAAAACAAAACAAAACACCTCAGGTTTACATCCAAAGCAAAAGCCTTACAAATGTCAGGTGACAAAGGAATTCACTGGCAGTTATCTCAAGGACATCAATCATTTTACAATGGTCAGAGTCTTATGAGCAATGGTAGGCGAACTGTTGGCGAGGGGCTGTGTGTCAGTGGTAGAGCATCTGCTTAGCATGAAGGAGGTCTCAGGTTCAATCCTTGGCAACTCCAATGGAAAGGATCAGGTTATAGGTGATGCAAAAGACAGCTACCCAAAACCCTGGTGTTACCCAGCTTTCACAGGTTGTGAACTTATTTCTAAAAAATCTCCACCAGCTGCTAAGAGTGTAACAGCACACAACTATTTTAAAGTAGCAATGGGGAAAATAACTCGTCTTGGCAATGCAGAGGCAGGCTGGGTAGGGATCTTTTTAGACTATGTATACCAGAAACGGCTTGAAACATATCTGCAGAGAATTCACAAAAGACCAAATTGCAGTTTAAATATTTTTATATACATTTTGGTTGCAAACAATCACACAGTTAGAAGTCAAGGCACATACACACAGTTCCTAGGATATAAACAGGGAGGAGGAGATAGGTGGGATGTGGGATAGAAGGCAGGGAGTTGGGAAAGTTAGGGATTCGAGGATTGTAGGGAACTTTCCAGATAAACAGGAACTATCAATTCCCCTTATCAGTTTTCTGTCAGCATGGCCAATTGGCCATGCTGGTAGGGGCTGGGATGGGAATTGTAGTTCCTGAAACATCTGGAGAGCCGCAGGTAGCCCTACTAACCTGACCATACATTACCTAAATCTGCAAAAGAAGATCTGGTAGAAGGCAAGGGATTCAATGACCAGCATCTGGAATCCAGGTAATGAAAAGCGATCTCCATATCGTGTCTCAAACTCCAACTAGCTAGTCCAAAGAGAGGTGCAAGCCAGTATTGAGCACTGGAGCTGAGGTGCACAGTACTTTTATACCCTTCTATGCGTGGATAGGGCAGGGGACAGGTAAAAGTTTAAGTTTCATTTTCCTAAATTCCTCTGAATTTCCCATGCTTGGACTTGTTGGTTTGAGCTAATCAAAAGCCTCCTATCTCCATTGTCTCTGTAAGTACTCCAGGACAATGGAGTAGATTAAATCAGGAAGCACAGAAATGGCTTTATGCAGAGTAATTCCCTTTGGGAGCCTCCACTCCAGTTATTCAAATTGGCCGAGGCATCAGATTAGGAAGGGATTGATTGGTTTTAGGAAAAGTGTATCAATAGGGTTGAGGAAATGTGCAAGGGAAGCAACCATTTGCTGCAGAGCCATTTTCTGAAAAGGTGTAGTGAAATGTAGCATCAGATACCAAGGAGGTTTTCAGTGTCTATTGTGTCAAAGTAGTTCAGTGAGGTGTGTGGTAATCAAGATCATGTCCATAGTTAATGAGGCTTCTCGATTCTCCTACTGGAGTAACTTCTCCATTCATTGATTTAATCTTTGCTAAAGCAGACCTTTTGCCTGGGGCCCTGCGTTTCAGCTTGGACACTCTGCTATCCACCCATACAAACAAGGAAACTGGCATTTCAGCAGCACATAGTATAAGAAACAATATATGAAATCCAGCCATACTCATAAGGCAGGGTATATAGGGCAGGGGTTAGCACTGGGAGAGCAGAAATCGCCAGTCTGATAAGACACATACTCGACCTTGATGGACTACAACAATCTGTTTCAGCTTCCATATGTGCTTGTAGATCATTTAGGTTTGCTGCATGGATGTCTTGGCACTTAAGCCTTTTAACACTGACAATTGGCCGGGAATTTTGCCTCCCTCTTATCTCCAAGACTTTAATTGTTCTAGTTTACATTAGACTTTTATACTTTAAAGTTATTTAAATATTTGAAATGGCACAGAACTTCTCAATATAGTAACCTCTGTGCTTTACAGTGAAATGCCTCCATGAAGAGCAATTGTTTTATTATTCTTATAGCCAAATCATATCTCCATATATAATGTATCTTTGATATATAAGATATATTCTGAGAAAAGCCTGGACTCTACTGATGTTAAAAAATCGTTTATTTGAGGTGCACTCATTAGGACTCCAGCAAATTGCAGGAGTGCAGCTTTTCACATTATGTTGTTGGAGGTTGCTGGGTTGAAATGGCTGGCTGCCATATGGACAGAGAGGTTGTTGAGAGGCACTTAGCTGCATCTCGGACTGTGTACAAACCCTCTGCCGGTGACATGATGCAACCCAGAGAGTGCTCAAATAATAATTCTAGAGAGCTTGCAAAGCTAATAGCGATCATGTACAAGACCACCTGGAGAAAGTTAGATGTGTGCAGATGTTATCTCAATCTTCAAAAAAGGGAGAAATGATGACCCAGAAAACTACAGGCCAGTACAGACGTCTGTCCCAGAGAAGATATTGGAGCAGATTTTAAAGAGGTCAATCTGCAAGCATCTGACGGAAAACTTGGTGACCCAGGAAAGTCATCATGAATTTATTCTCAACAGGTTCTGCCAGACCAACTATGTTTCCTTTGATCAAGTGACAAGCTGACTGTGTTGTGAAAATGCTGTCAATGTTTACCTTGATTTCAGTAAAGCTTTTGACCGGGTCCCACATGATGTTCTAATACAGTGATGGCAAATCTTTTCGAGACCCGAGTGCTCAATTTGCAACCCAAAACCCACTTATTTATCGTGAAGAGCCAACATGGCAATTTAACCTGAAAACTGAGGTTTTAGTTTAGAAAAAAACGGTTGGCTCCTGGAAAAAAAAGGCATGCGCGTTACTTGGGAGTAAGCTTTGGTGAAGCAAACCGCAGCAACGCAATGGATGAATCAATGCACCCTAGGAGGGTTTTACTCTAGAAGTAGCCTCCATTGCCAGCAACTTGAGCCTTTACTCCCAGGGAAAGGATCATGCTTCTTTAGTTCTTCCCATTTAGGAAAATCAGTGGGGCTCTCCTCCACTTCAACAACAAACTCTGTGTGCTGCTGCTCCACAGAGAGGGCTCCTGAGTGCCACCTTCTCTCAGTTAACTGGGTGCCATTGGTTTGCCACCACTGTTCTAATAGGGTAAACTGGAGCACTGCAGACTCTAGGATAGTTAGGTGGATAGGGAACTGATTGGAGAACAGCACCCAAAGAATATTTGTCAATGGCATTTCATCTGATTTGAGGGAGGTTTCCAGAGGGATGCCACAGGGCTTGGTCTCCTAATGGCCCACCACTTTTCAATGTTTTTAGAAATAATCTGTGGCTCTCCCTTCCCAAGCATCACTCTAAAATAATAACAAAGTTTTCAAAACCCACTTTCTACAACTGTTTGTGTTTTAGCGCATTCCAAGACAGGCTTCAAAGAGCACTGAAAGCAGTTTGAAAGTGCTTTATTCTGCATTAAAGCGGAATGAGCCTAAGTGGGAGGGAATGGAGAGACTAATTGGGGAATTTCGTGGATGATACCAAATTGGGAGAAGTAGCAAACATCCTGGAAGTATACAGAATTCAACAAGATCTGGAATGCATTTTAGAAAAAGCTGGTAGAAAAGTGCACAAAGATGCAATTCAACAAGGACAAGTGCAGAATTCCACATCTGAGTAACAAAAAATGAGAAGCATGCTGCATATTGGATGGGGATAATAACTTCATAACATAGGGTTGACCTCTATCTGTAACTCATTAATTAATAATGGCTGCTTTGAAGATGCATCCCAAGTCTTAATTAATTTACACCTAAATGCTTATATTTGCATACAGTAACTCATATATTGCACTGGAAACTGGATAAATACAACAATGTGAACAAGATCTAGGGTATGGATGGGATTGGTAAGAAGTGTGAAGCAGCAGCTGATTGAACACTTTTCAGGGATGCTCTACGCTGATCCTGCATTGAGCAGGGGATTGGATTACATGGCCTGTATGGCTCTTTCCAATGCTGTGATTCTATGATTCTAATATTGATAAAAATTGCACCTGCAAACATTTCTTAATTGCATGGTTATTAAAGGGAACGGACCCAAAAGGAGTTGGTTTCCTTGAATTTAGGTCATTCAGAATTTGTTTGGATAAGTGAATTGAATTCCTCCAGATTCTCTCTCATGTGCTGAGATTGTAACAGAACAAATCATAGCTTTCCCTTGATATGAAGAGTCTGTTTTCCCTATTTCACCATTTCAGATAGGATTTATAAGAACAAGTAGGCATTGAAGAATCACAGAGCTTTCCCCCCATTATGATGAGATTTCTGTATTTTAAAAAGAACATGTAAATTCACTCTTTTTCAGGATCATTGTACTTCAATTCATATTTAAATAGTTACACAACTCAATTTTTAGATGTAATTTGACTTCCTCTTTTTTATGCAGATGGAAGAAGATATGCTTCTGCTGATAATGAACAGCAGTGGTACAAACTTGACTTGGATGATCTGAATGCAGTTCTGAAAGGTTTATATTCATAATTATATTAATCCACCGTATTTATTCATCATGTCTGGGATCCAGTTTACAGACTCCAATTTGTCAACTGTTTATCTAAGTTTTGTTTTTATTTTGTATTTTTGAAATTACATGTTGGTTACATAGGATTTATAGTGGTGCAACAATTTTGGGATTGACTAACTAGAAAATGGTAATTTAGGGTTGAATTTAAATGTAATTTAGCATAACAATCTTACATGGGTTAGGCAAGAATCCATTCCCAAGCCCTGTCACATGAATGGAGTGGTAAATACCCCGTGGAGTATCACTTCTATCCAAGTTATCACAGGAATCTGCGTTTTTATATGTGCTATGTGGAAATTGTAGCTCATGCCTTCCCAAGTACATTATTATCAATCTCAAATGTCTTTTCTGCACAGCAGAAATATAATGTCTTGAGGACGTTATAAAAAGCGTTTTGGGAAAGAAGTTCGAACAGCTTTCTCCCCCAAAATGTCTTAATTTTCTCAACCTGGCTTTTTCAAAAATCATTAACCTAGATATCTTCTTTTTTTCCTGATGAAGGGTTGAAGATGTTTCCTGTTTCTGTCTCATGCAGAAAAAAGCAGGCAGGAGACACTTTTATCCTTCTCCCTCCCAGCTCTTACTTTCATTTTCATTGCAGTTGCACCCATCATTTTTTGCCCTCTTCAGGAGCCTCCTGCCTCTTCCATTTGATGAGAGTTTCCCAAAAGGTTTGCTCTGCTTGCAGCTCATCCATGTGTGATTTCACAGGAAAAAGTGCATATGGATAAAGTTTGTTTTGCCTGGCGATCCCACTCACATGTTGTTTTTTCTTTTTTGTTTTGAGGAAGAGGCCTGTGAAGCTACGGCAACTCAAATATGCACATATTGCAGATTCTTGTGTTGTGTTGTCGTAGCTTTGCAGGCCTTCAGAACAAAAAACAACAAAAACAAAAAAAGGAACAATGATAAAGTAAGCATTTTTTTTACAAAGTAATTTTTTTTTCTGGTATAAAGAAGTGGAAAGAAGTTTAAAATGAATTTGGAGTTTGTGGTGTATACAATTTAAGAAAATGGATTCATATGGATAAACATTTAAAACATGCATTTCTTTTATCTATACAGGTTACAAAAGTTCAGCACCAGTAAATTCCTGAATATCAGAAGAACATTAACAGTTTAAATTATGGACACTGACTGCTTGGAGTACTGTTTCTTTTATTTTCCTTCACATTTTCAAAATAGTGTACATTTATTTTTTTCCTATTCATACCATTACTACATTGGACCAAGCAAAATGCTGTATTAAATATTGATTATTTTCATTCAATTTGCTTTAGTAAGTAGAGTTATTTAATTTTATTGAAATTAGATTTGAAGTTTTGGATGTACTGAAGTTAATAATGTGAAATAATGGCCCTAGAATCAACTAGGCCATAATTGCGACAGGGGGCAGGGCACATGGTGAACTCCTCGTGGTGAGCACAGCGTGTTCTTGGGCAGCTGAGCCACACTTTGGTCCTTAGATTATGGATACGCATCGACGAAGCTGGAAGGGTGGAGCACACTCCCTATATATTAGCACACAGTTGCTCCAGCCTTCTTTGACGCCTGGAGCAAAATTCATTCACTCCCACTCAGTAGGGGATAATTCCTGTAAAAGCTTCAACTAATGCATAATTTCATCACAGCCTCTGCATGAATTTCAGGGTGACATTCAAAGTACAACTTTTTACAGCATAGCCTCTTGGGTGACATGCAAGTGCATATTTCCTCACAGCCTGTCTGTGGACTGATGGCTGATGGGAATTGTAGTTCCTGAACATCTGGAGAGCCGCAGGTTCCCTACCCCTGGACTATACATTACCTAAATCTGCAAAGAAGATCTGGTAGAAGGCAAGGATTCAAATGACCAGCATCTGAATCCAGGCGAAGGACGATATCGTGTCTCAACCCAACTAGTCCAAGAGAGGTGCAAGCCAGTATTGAGCACTGGAGTTGAGGTGCACAGTACTTTTATACCCTTCTGCGTGGATAGGGGCAGGGACAGGTAAGTTTAAGTTTCATTTTCCTAAATTCTCTGGAATTTCCCATGCTGGACTTGCTGGCTTGAGCTAATCAAAAGCTCTATCTATTGTTCTAAGTACCCAGGACAATGGAGTAGATTAAATCAGGAAGCACAGAATGGCTTTATGCAGAGTAATTCTTTGGAGCCTCCACTCAGGTTATTCAAATTTGGCCGAGGCATCAGATTAGGAAGGGATTGATTGGTTTTAGGAAAAGTGTATCAATAGGTTGAGGAAATGCAAGGAAGCAACCATTTGTTGCAGAGCCATTTTCTGAAAAGGTGTAGTGAAATGTAGCATCAGATACCAAGGAGGTTTTCAGTGTCTATTGTGTCAAAGTAGTTCAGTGAGGTGTGGTAATCAAGATCATGTCCATAGTTAATGAGGCTTCCAGATTCTCACTGGAGTAACTCATTCATTGATTTAATCTTGCTAAACAGACCTTTTGCCTGGGGCCTGCTTTCAGCTTGGACACTCTGCTATCCACCCATACAAACAAGGAAACTGGCATTTTGCAGCACATAGCATAAGAAACAATATGAAATCCAATATTTCATAAGGCAGGGTATATAGGGCAGGGTTACACTGGAGAGCAGCTGCCAGTCTGATAAGACAATACTGACCTTGATGGACCAACAATCTGTTTCAGCTTCATATGTGTTGTAGATCATTTAGGTTTGCTGCATGGATGTCTTGGGGTACTTAAGCCTTTTAACACTGACAATTGGCTGGAATTTTGCCTCCCTCTTACCCTCCAAGACTTTAATTGTTCTGCTTACATTAGACTTTTATATTTAAAGCTATTTAAATATTTGAAATGGCACAGAACTTCTCAATATAGTAACCTCTGTGCTTCATTGAAATGCTCTCAAGAAGAGCACTGTTTTTATTATTCTTATAGCCAAATCATATTCCATATATAATGTACTGATATATAAGATATATTCTGAGAAAGCCTGACTCTACTGATGTTAAAAATCGTTTATTTGAGGCACCATTAGGACTCCAGCAATTGCAGGAGTGCAGCTTTTCACATTATGTTGTTGGAGGTTGCTGGTTGAAATGGTTGCCATGGACAGAGAGGTTGTTGAGAGGCACTTAGCTGCACTGGATGTGTACAAATCCCCCAAGCCAGACATGATGCACCCAAGAGTGCTCAAATAATTTTCTAGAGAGCTTGCAGAGCTAATAGCTATCATGTTCAAGACCACTTGGAGAATGGGAGATGTGTGCAGATGTTATCTCAATCTTCAAAAAAGGGAGAAATGATGACCCAGAAAACTACAGGCCAGTACAGACGTCTGTCCCAGAGAAGATATTGGAGCAGATTTTAAAGAGGTCAATCTGCAAGCATCTGACGGAAAACTTGGTGACCCAGGAAAGTCATCATGAATTTATTCTCAACAGGTTCTGCCAGACCAACTATGTTTCCTTTGATCAAGTGACAAGCTGACTGTGTTGTGAAAATGCTGTCAATGTTTACCTTGATTTCAGTAAAGCTTTTGACCGGGTCCCACATGATGTTCTAATACAGTGATGGCAAATCTTTTCGAGACCCGAGTGCTCAATTTGCAACCCAAAACCCACTTATTTATCGTGAAGAGCCAACATGGCAATTTAACCTGAAAACTGAGGTTTTAGTTTAGAAAAAAACGGTTGGCTCCGAGGCATGCGTTACTTGGGAGTAAGCTTGGTGAAGCAACCGTGCAACGCTTCGAATGGATGAATCACGACCCTAGGAGGGTTTACTCAGAAGCAAGCCCCATTGCCAGCAACTGAGCTTACTCCCAGGGAAAGGATCATGCTTTAGTTCTTCCCATGAAAATCAGTGGGGTTCTCCGCCCCGCCCCCCAAAAAAAACAAACTCTGTGTGCGCGTGCCCACAGAGAGGGCTCTGAGTGCCACCTCTCACACCGGTGCCATTGGTTTGCCACCACTGTTCTAATAGGTAAACTGGAGCACTGCAGACTCTAGGATAGTTAGGTGGATAGGGAACTGATTGGAGAACAGCACCCAAAGAATATTTGTCAATGGCATTTCATCTGATTTGAGGGAGGTTTCCAGAGGGATGCCACAGGGCTTGGTTCTACGTCCACCACTTTTCAATGTTTTTAGAAATAATCTGTGGCCCCTTCCGCACACGCAAAATAATGCGTTTTCAAACCACTTTCACAACTGTTTGCAAGTGGATTTTGCCATTCCGCACAGCTTCAAAGAGCACTGAAAGCAGTTTGAAAGTGCTTTATTCTGCATGTGCGGAATGAGCCTAAGTGAGGGAATGGAGAGACTAATTAAATTTGCAGATGATACCAAATTGGGAGAAGTAGCAAACATCCTGGAAGATACAGAATTCAACAAGATCTGAATGCATTAGAAAAGCGGGTAGAAAAGTGCACAAGATGCAATTCAACAAGGACAAGTGCAGAATTCCACATCTGAGTAACAAAAATGAGAAGCATGCATATTGGATGGGGGATACACTTCTGGATAACATAGGTTGACCCTATCTGTAACTCATTAATTAATGGCTGCTTTGAAGATGCATCCCAAGTCTTAATTAATTTACACCTAAATGCTTATTTGCATACAGTAACTCATATTGCACTGGAACTGGATAACACAATGTATGAACAAGATCTAGGGGTATGGATGGATTGCAAGAAGTGTGAAGCAGCAGCTGATTGAACACTTTTCAGGGATGCTCTACGCTGATCCTGCATTGAGCAGGGGATTGGATTACATGGCCTGTATGGCTCTTTCCAATGCTGTGATTCTATGATTCTAATATTGATAAAAATTGCACCTGCAAACATTTCTTAATTGCATGGTTATTAAAGGGAACGGACCCAAAAGGAGTTGGTTTCCTTGAATTTCTAGGCTTCTCATTCCAGAATTTGTTTGGATAAATTGAATTGAAATTCCTCCAGATTCTCTCTCATGTGCTGAGATTGTAACAGAACAAATCATAGCTTTCCCTTGATATGAAGAGTCTGTTTTCCCTATTTCACCATTTCAGATAGGATTTATAAGAACAAGTAGGCATTGAAGAATCACAGAGCTTTCCCCCCATTATGATGAGATTTCTGTATTTTAAAAAGAACATGTAAATTCACTCTTTTTCAGGATCATTGTACTTCAATTCATATTTAAATAGTTACACAACTCAATTTTTAGATGTAATTTGACTTCCTCTTTTTTATGCAGATGGAAGAAGATATGCTTCTGCTGATAATGAACAACAGTGGTGGAACAAACTTGACTTGGATGATCTGAATACAGTTCACAAGAAAGGTTTATATTCATGAGTATAATGAAATCCCAATTATTTATTCATCATGTCTGGGATCCAGTTTACAGACTCCAATTTGTCAACTGTTTATCTAAGTTTTGTTTTTATTTTGTATTTTTGAAATTACATGTTGGTTACATAGGATTTATAGTGGTGCAACAATTTTGGGATTGACTAACTAGAAAATGGTAATTTAGGGTTGAATTTAAATGTAATTTAGCATAACAATCTTACATGGGTTAGGCAAGAATCCATTCCCAAGCCCTGTCACATGAATGGAGTGGTAAATACTCCGTGGAGTATCACTTCTATCCAAGTTATCACAGGAATCTGCGTTTTTATATGTGCTATGTGGAAATTGTAGCTCATGCCTTCCCAAGTACATTATTATCAATCTCAAATGTCTTTTCTGCACAGCAGAAATATAATGTCTTGAGGACGTTATAAAAAGCGTTTTGGGAAAGAAGTTCGAACAGCTTTCTCCCCCAAAATGTCTTAATTTTCTCAACCTGGCTTTTTCAAAAATCATTAACCTAGATATCTTCTTTTTTTCCTGATGAAGGGTTGAAGATGTTTCCTGCTTGCCTGTATGCACAAAAGCAGGCAGGAGACACTTTATCTCTTCTGCCTCCCAGCTCTTACTTTAATTTTCATTGCAGTTGCACCCATCATTTTTTGCCCTCTTCAGGAGCCTCCTGCCTCTTCCATTTGATGAGAGTTTCCCAAAAGGTTTGCTCTGCTTGCAGCTCATCCATGTGTGATTTCACAGGAAAAAGTGCATATGGATAAAGTTTGTTTTGCCTGGCGATCCCACTCACATGTTGTTTTTTCTTTTTTGTTTTGAGGAAGAGGCCTGTGAAGCTACGGCAACTCAAATATGCACATATTGCAGATTCTTGTGTTGTGTTGTCGTAGCTTTGCAGGCCTCAGAACAAAAACAAAAACAAAAAAGGAACAATGATAAAAGTAATTTTTTACAAAGTAATTTTTTCTGGTATAAAGAAGTAGAAAGGTTTAAATGAATTTGGAGTTTGTGGTGTATACAATTTAAGAAAATGGATTCATATGGATAAACATTTAAAACATGCATTTCTTTTATCTATACAGGTTACAAAAGTTCAGCACCAGTAAATTCCTGAATATCAGAAGAACATTAACAGTTTAAATTATGGACACTGACTGCTTGGAGTACTGTTTCTTTTATTTTCCTTCACATTTTCAAAATAGTGTACATTTATTTTTTTCCTATTCATACCATTACTACATTGGACCAAGCAAAATGCTGTATTAAATATTGATTATTTTCATTCAATTTGCTTTAGTAAGTAGAGTTATTTAATTTTATTGAAATTAGATTTGAAGTTTTGGATGTACTGAAGTTAATAATGTGAAATAATGGCCCTAGAATCAACTAGGCCATAATTGCGACAGGGGGCAGGGCACATGGTGAACTCCGGTGGGTGAGCATGCGTGCCCTGGGCAGCTGAGCCACACTTGGCCCTGATTGCGTGATACGCACGAGCTGGAAGGGTGGAGCACACTCCCTATATATTAGCACACAGTTGCTCCAGCCTTCTTTGACGCCTGGAGCAAAATTCATTCACTCCCCACTAGCAGGATACCTGTGCTTCACTACGCATACTTCATCACAGCCTCTATGAATTTCAGGGTGACATTCAGCATACTTCTTTACAGCATACTTCTTGGGGTGACATGCAGCATATTTCCTCACAGCCTGTCTGTGGACTGATGGGTTGGTTTTCACATATTTTGCAGCAGCTTCCTGTAGTTGTCTTTTTCTAATACAATGTGTAAATCACTTTCTGCGTTTAATTCCTCTTTTCCCTTTAGCGATTTCAGCAGAAGGAACAGGTTCGTATGCGTTGAGGAGTGTGGTGTTAGAATGCAGTTGGCGCACCATTGGATCAATCGTGCTTGTTGTTTGGTGGGCATTAGCAGAACTTGTTGATGCGACAAATGGAGTTAGAGCTTCAAAGTGCCCTTCATTAAAATGTCCTGTGAAACAAAGCTATATATATAAATGTGAAATACCACTCACTCACTGACTGACTCATCAAAAGAACTAAAAAACCATCGAAAATACCATGTTGAAGGATATGAAACTTGTGGTGTTTAACTGCCACCCTTAGAATGTTCGTGCAGATGGGCAGAGTTGAACAGTAAATATCTAATAAGTCGAGTGGAAGTGAATATTTTGGAAAATCCTTTCTGAGCGAGCACCTGAAGCACATAACGAACTGGTGTGCCAAATTTCAACTTTGGAGTTTCGATGGTTTTTGAGTTCTTTTGATGAGTCAGTCAGTCAGTGAGTGGTATTTCATGTTTATATGTATAGATTTATTTTTCTTTTTGCTGACTCTCAGCTGCTTTCAGCATTCATTTGCTTCTGGTGTATGCTCAGTCTTCATTAATATATTTCATTTACAGGTAGAGGAGTGGTTCATTAGTTAATTCACAAAGTGCTTTTTTTTGCATGCCTGAGAAGTACTCCGTGTGTGTGTAGAAATCTCTACCTTATATGTGGAGAGCCCACTTGGAACAAACCACCCACATTATGGTTAGATAAAGTGATAACAATGAAACTTTGAAAAATCGAAAATGTAGTAATGCACTGCTGACCCAGCAGCACCGTGGTAGAACGTTGGAACGCCAACGGACCTACGGCCTTCTGGTCGCACCGCACCCCCACTCCTCATCCCCCTATGAGTCACGCCGGATTCATGAACTATTTGGCACAAGCTCCAGTCACCGGGCGCAGGGACAATGGTCTTGCCCCCAGGTGAGGATTAGGCTCAGACGCTTACGCTCCTCTCCGCACGTAGCCAGGTGAGATCATGCATCACATGATGATCTCCTCTCGACCTCCCGGCCTCCCCGGGCTCTCCCGAACTCCCCCCGGTCACTCCCACTCCCTACACTCGATGGGAATAACAATAAAAGGTGCCAGGGAACCAGCACGCGGAGACTAGCTTAGGGAACACGGACCTCCGGGCTCCCCGCTGCTGGCGATCTCCACCAAGATGTTATCTCCAGCTGTCTCGATCCTGTTCTTACGCTTCGTGACCACGTGGAGTGGAGCTACAAGCTGGTGCCTTTCCGGAGCCCGGGAATCCTCGAACCTCCACCCTGCTCACCGTCACGCCTGGGAAGACGCTGATACCCGAGGGGTCCAGCTGGATGTTCGGGCGATCCAGGGACCACCCGGTTTGGTATCGCCTATCCTCTGGATCAGCGCGATCCAGAGAGACGCTGCACTCGTCTAGGGACAATTCCTCCTTCAGTCCGACGGAACACTGCAGTGAGCTTATGGGAGCTTGCAAAAGCAGGGCTTTATGCGACAAGCACGCTGGCGAACTGAAAGGCGATTAGCGAAATGCGGCAGGAGTCCCCAGTAAAGAGAAAGGGAGCTGCGCATAATTGGTTGAGAGGAGATTGAAGCTTCAGTGTCCATGGTACTCCAGAGGGGGGGGGGGACATTGGAATCTTGGACTACAGGATCTGGAAAACATCAGGGACTCCGCATTCATTCGGGACAGAGCTCCTCACAGCGCTACCGACATGTCGGGCTGCTACTGACGCTGGAGACAATGTTATGGGTCGTAGCCATTATCAGCCTGCCAGACCCATGGCTCCCTTGCTGTAGGCCGCCCTCCTTCGGATCTTTCACCTTCGAATTTCCAACTCCGGAATTTTCTCTATCCCACTAAAGTGGGCGCCCTCGTCCTCCCTTCACTGCCCCTTTTTGCTCCCTTTTCGGGCCCATTTTCAAACTTCTCCAGCTGACTGCAACGCCCCTCTGCTGCTTCGCCTTTCATTTTCCGAAGCCATCTGACACCGCTCCGTTCCCATATCGGCGAATAGCGCGGGTTTCAAAACTCTTGCAGAGCCATTGGCCACGATCTGCAGAGCTAGAAACCCTGACGGAAGACGGCGAATACCGATATTCTTGCATTGTGCCCTCGGTCCATTTCACAGATATGCAGGGGGGGAGGGTTTGACCATTCGGCCGAGTTAGCCAATTACCGCCCTTTAAACTATAACATTCCTCACTGGAGCTCCATGAAGCGATGCGCGCAGACGTAGGAATCACTAGCCCCCCCCTCACGTGGGAGGCATGCTGGAGGCAATCCTTGAGGGAATCACCTAATGGTTTCGGACTGACTGGAAAACCACCTTCGCGATGCTCCTGAGTCCCTGCACACATTTGTGATCTGGGAAGGCCGGGTTCCGCCAGCAATGTATCCCAGCAGGGAGCAGCCTTCCAGCGGCGCTCTTCCTACACAGCCGCCAACTGCACGGTTTCATGCTTTAAGCCAAGCCCTAGCGCATCAGATTGTCCTGCCTGAGGCCACCACTTGCCGGTGCCAGCCTCTGGGTGTACCCTATAAGGCATTTATCAAAGTCCCCAATGTCAGGCCAGCCAACTCCAGAGTTTCTCCCACCATCCGGCCAAAAACCCCAAGAGCCCTCAGTGCCGAAGGTTTGGCAGACAGGCTCCAGGAAGCGCTCAAGAGGCAGGTAGATAGCGAAGAGGCTCCAAAGGCAGAGCTCCTCATGCATGCACCAACCAAAGAGAACGAGCCCACTCCAGTGCCATGAGAAATCAAGACCTGGGCAAAAAATCCTGAACTGGCCGACATGCTTAAAGGCTTGCCGAGACATCGGATCCTCCCGCCCACCAGGTTAGCCTCCCCTGCGCCGCCGGAAAGCACTCTCCTTCCACTGCGGGCGTGAGGCAGCCTCAGGATGACTTTCACTTTAACTGGGCGGCAGACCCGGACACTCTCCGGGAAGGGAGTGTAGGTGCAGCCCGGGGGGGCCTACAACCCCAGATGGGAGGGAGGGTCACTCCCCAGGAGGAGGAGAAAGGCCTGCAAAACCCGGGTGCCCACGATGCCAGAAAGGTTTCTTCACTGGAGTAGAAGCGACTGCCAAGTGGGAAACTCCCCGGCCAGGCCTGCCTCCCTAATTCCAGGACCAAGGAGGAGAATACTAGAGCAGACCCCAAACACCAGCACTAAGGCGGCCTCCTGAAATCCCACCCCCCCTCTGTGGCATCTCGGGCCGTCATGCACCCAGCCTACATCTCCTTTAAAGTCTCCCACCCTAGGAGTTCTTGTCAGCCCCAACCCAAGTATGATTCGTAGCCCATCATCCTACCAGGGACTATTGGGCTAGTGCTGCTGTAAAGGCCTCTACCGCTGAACAAGGGGACTGTTCATGCGTCCCCGAGTGATCTGACTCCGCGCACCAAGGACCCATCCATCTCCAAGTCTGGACAAACATCCCACAGGAGTTGCTCTGTCAGAGCCAGCTTTCGCCCAGTTGATCTTCTTCTTTTGGGTTCCCCGTAAGCCTGCCCTGGCTGTTTAAGCCAATAGCAAGGGCTACAAACCCCAGCAGCTAACCGGCAGCAGCTCCTACACCACCGTCATAGCGGGTGGAGTTTTTCTCGGGGAGCTCCCGCCCATACCTGGAGCTTCGCCATAGCTGAGGATGTAATGTTCAAGGGCCTGGTGGACACACGGCTGGCTGATGTTACCGTCATCAGAGCAGCCGAAGGTAGCCCGACCAGTGGCCGAACCCGTAGGCTTGCTGTCTACAGCACATCACAGAGTGGGGGGAGACAAACCAGCGAGGCGGAGCATCCATGCATCCACCACGGGTCAATACAAGCCCTGGAACTCGAGCGGCAGCTCGATACAGTCCATGCCCCATCGCTTTAGACATCCATGTCAATCTCTGGGGAAGGGGACCGTCATGGAGTCCAGATCAAAGCGACTCTTTGGTCTGGGATGGGTAAAGCCGTCACAGATCATTGATCCTAATGGAGTGCTCTTCGAAGAATTACTTTCTAATTTCGCATTAGAAAACTGTTCCCCTCTCCCCTCCTCTTCTCCTTCTGTTTTTTCAGGCCAGTTGAGGCGGGAGGGGCCAACTTCCAACTGACTGGCTCCTCCCCTGGATTAAAAATCTGGGCCCACGTCCACAGTGCCGCAGCACTGCCAGGACAGGCTCCCAGGTTAAAAGGGGCTGCCACCATTATGCCCCCCTAATAATGCAAAACCTTGTTTGGGTTATGGAGCTTATAGCAGCCTAGCAACTTTATCAGTACCACGCAGGCCAGGCGCTCATGTTTCGCCCAACAAGGAGCCGGGCCGGCAGGCGGCAATTCCCCAAGATAATTCGGATCCCACAAAACTTTTAGCACCATCCAGCTTCTCATGCGTTAGCCACCAAGGTCCGCGGTAGGGTGCTTTCCAGCACAAAGAAACCCCCTTTTTGTTTTTCCTTGTGTAAGGAATCTGCCTCTAATGCAGCCTTGATTGCATCATTCTCCTCGATGCACCCATCCCCCCAAAAAAGGCGCCTTCCCAAAAGCCCCCTTTTGTGTTGCTGCTGATTAAGCATGCATGACCCACACAATCCCCCCCCTAGGACCCACTCCTGTCCCTCCCCTCGAGGCTCGGACTCCTTGACGCAGCCTGATGACGCACCTTGATGACGCTTCTGAGGCCAGTTCCTCACCTCCAGGGTCAGCCAGCCACCTCCTGCCCCTCCCTGTGAAACAATTAAAGAAAGAGGGAGTAGCCGGCCCCCCAGTAGGGATTGCATTAAGAAGCAACCTTCACAGGCTGCAAAGAGCAAAGCCTTCTTATATTAAACTCCACAAACTCTAAACCCCTAACTCAAACAAAAAACCCGATCCTGATCTCCCCGCCATCCGCTTCCTACCGAGCCTTTGGAGCCTGGACCCGGGACCCGCCCCCCCCATAACCTGGGGAAGGGGTGTGTTTCAGTCCCACCTCTTCCCTACAGGTCCCTGTGGGACTTGGCCGGGATTAAGCCATGACAGGCCAACCCATGGAATGGCGTGGGGAGGAAACTAACCCCATCCCGGAGATGGAACATATCTCTCTCTAAAGGATCCCTTGGCCCAGCGGGTCCCTCAACAGGAACGCTTCCGCTGCGCCCACGCGCCCCAAAGACCCGAAGAATGACCCTGGGAGACGTCCAGGCGTCTCACCAGCCAAGCTCCTAGAGCTGCAAGGTGCCCAGCAAGACTACCACCCGAGACACCCGGGAACCTCTGTACCGCTTCTCATGGACGATCATCACACGCCCAACTTCGAAGCTGCCACCATCCTTTGCCTGCTCTGCTTGCCTCCTGCCGCATGGCGCATGCGGCCACCCCTGACGAAGCTTTCACCAGACCAACATCTAGGAGCAGTTTTTGGCTGCCAGCTGCCAACGCCTCATCTTTTCTGCCTGGAGCCCAGTACCACAGGAGTTCCAGGCCTGCTAAGCTCCTGCCTGCTCCCTTGCGTCTACCAGCGCCTGAGACTTCTCTAAGCTGTGAGTTCTGGGCTAAACCCCTTCATGAGATGCCTCTATCCATCCAGGTAATCTGCCAGTAGCTTCGACTGGGGACCCACGTCTGTCCAAACCCTCCCGACTGGCGCTCTCTCCCTTGTCACCCAAGACTGTCATACCCACAGATCCTAACACCTGGCAGCCCGCTGTCAACCGGGTAGCAGCCAAGCGAGGAACCGACCAATTCGGGCCCATTCCTTCGGGTTTGCTCGGTGGGCTAAGTGGAACTGCACATTGTCACATGGGAGGACATCCCCGGTGTTCGGAAACATCCTGCTCCCCTATAGGGGCTGGTTCTTGGACCCTCGCAGGTAGGAGAGCGTTGAGTACATTCCCGCCCGACTCTCTGCCGAACTCTTTGTTGCTGCCTCAGTGCAGCTCTCACCCATCGCCGTCCTACAAATTCCAGGTGGCTCCACACCCGGGAGCCCGGGCGCCCCGCCGCCGCCCGCTCCCGGCTCTGCCCTTGACCCCTCCTAGTCGGAGCTGCACGCGCTGGGTCGCCTCTCTCCTCAAAGCGGAGTTACGTCTCCTCTTAACTTCCTAGTGGGAGTCCCCGTTCCTTGCCCTTACAATGCAGCTAAGACTATTGGCCGGCTAGCCTGTGTGCCCTCCAAGAAGTCCATCAACTCTACCTCCATTGCTCTGGATGCTCTTGGCCTCCAGGCAGCAGGAACTTCGGTCCGTTTAAAGCTAGACCCTAGAACCAATCAGTGCCGCTTATTGATTACTACTGTATTGTTATTACATCACCAAGGTTGTGAGAATGTACATAATAATATGTGTTGTTTTAATCTTTCCCCAGTAATTCCCAATTGGATTCATATATGAGAAGTCATTGAGCTGCAAGAAGTTGTATCTAATCTGAAATATGATGTTTTGCTCCCATTGGTGGTCAGCCCCTCTGGAGCTGGCTGTCAGGAGGATGGTTGGAGTGCTATTGTGCAGCTCTGCATTGGTTTAATTATTGTGCCTTCGTTATCGGATCTTGTTTCTACGTTCAATGTGTGCAATAATATTGCCTGTAATGTGTGTGCAGAAGCTCCCTCAATTTCCCCTTTTACCCCACATAACCAAGTTCTAATGTTACACAAGCAGCTCAAGTCAGCTTTGACCAGACGGGCATAGTGGAGACAAAGCGTTGCCACTTTAAATCACCCTTATAGCATTTCGGTCCCCTTCTAAAATGTAAAAGGAGGAGATGTAGTAATGCACTGCTGACCCAGCAGCACCGGGTGGTAGAAACGTTGGAACGGCATGCTTGGGACTCCAATGCGGCCTTCTGGTCGCGACCGGGGCACTTACCCTCGCCCATCCCTCTCTATGAGTCACGGGTCCATGAACTATCTGGCTCATGTCACCGGGCGCAGGGACAATGGTCTTGCCCCCAGGTGAGGATTAGGCTCAGACGCTTACGCTCCTCTCCTCAAGATTTAGCCAGGTGAGATCATGCATCACATGATGATCTCTCCGACCTCCTCGGGCCTCCAGCTCTCCGCTGAACTCCCCCCCGGGTCCCTCCCTCCCTACACTATAGGTCAATAACAATAAAAGGTGCCAGGAACCAGCACTGCTGAGACTCTCGCTAGGAACATCGGACCTCCGGGCTCCCCGCTGCTGGCTATCTCCACCAGATGTTATCTCCGCTGTCCTAGCCTACGTTCTTACATTGCCTTGTGACCAACGCGGCCTGCGAACTACAGAAAACTCTTTAAAACAGCAACTTACAATGCTTTACCAAAACTACTCTTTTATTGTTCTTACTCACATAAAATGTTTTACATTGTTTCTGCAGTTTCAGCCACTTCCTTTTTAGATATGTAACATGACCAGATGACCACAGGTAACCATTTGTTCCTGTTTTGCACCAAACACCTTACTACATTCAGAGAATATTAACTTTAATCATATTGAAAATGCTGTACAACTAAAATAATTGAACAAGAATCCTTCCTAGTAGGGTATTATTTTAAAATATAGTACATTGTAGTTCTGAACTGTTAGTATAAACAAGAGTTTGACCACCTATTATTAGAAATAGAATAGAATCAAGATGGAAGATATGAAATTCCAAGTATTCATAGTATGGTATATCAGTAACTGATATATCTAATAGCATCATGTGACTCCTAACTGCAAATACCTAGATCTTCTATTTTTACATTTTTTATATATTTATATCTTGGATCTTGTTTAAAAGATAAAATTATGAGTAGCAGATTCTCTGAATTTCCAGCATTCAATTAAAAAAATAAGTCTCTAGCCTTTTTGTTGCTGAGATATGCCTTTCCCCTTATATTTTTGCAATGAAGATACTAGAGACTTACTCTTTTTTAACGTAAGCCAGAAATTCCGAGAATCTGTTATATAGATCATTGTAATGTTATATCACTTTAACTATATTCAATTGCCAAATTAAAAATAAAACAAAAAGCCTTATTGCCCCGGGGGGTGGGGGGATGGCCTCTTCTTGTACATCAACAATGGTACCTGAAATCTCTTCGAAACCTTTCATACATAGGTGAGACAAATTATTTAAAAAGTTGAAGGCATAATAAAATGTTTAAGAGTCTAACAGCCCCATTCAAAGGAGGGGGGGGCAAATTTGCCTCTGGAAGTGACATGGGAAGTGACATGGGGACATGTATTCGCCCTCCCCAGAGCACTTGCACTGGCAGAGGGATGAATCTGCCATCAGGCAGCCTCTGTGGCCCTCCACAGCAGTGGAGCATGTCCCAATGGGGACTTTCTGGTGGCAGGGAAACTTCTTTGTGTTCTTTGCCTCCTCATGCTGACATAAGCCCACTCGGGAACAGCTGGGCAGTGCAGCTGTGGTACCACGTCCGGGTGGCCAGCCCTTTCAACAGACAAACAAAAATAATTACAAGCATAAGTTCTGAATAACTATTGACTGGCAAATATGATGTATTCCATCAGTAACAATATTTTTCCAGTTAACTTTCTCCTTATAAGCAGAGATTCAATTTGAATTTAAGTGTCCTTTCTCTGGCTTGGATGAATATGTGAAGTTTTCCTGTTCTCAAATTTGAAAAACTTTCCATTAATAATTTTACCATAGTGAGCTTCTGCTTTAAAGACATGAAATCATTGCATGGCTTCTGTTTTGTTTCCAGATTTCGTCGTAACCTAGATGGATGCGTTTCTAGCTACAGTAATTACCTTAATTTCATAGGAACATAAGACTACTGTGCAATCAGCTATTACTAATGTAATTATTCTGACAAAAATGGCTCACAAAAAGATAGTGTTAGGACTGCTCTCACATCAGTACTGATTGTAGTAATTTAATAGTGAGTCACATTTGTCTCTGAAGTGGATACTATGGGATAGCAAAAATCTGCATTATAATTAAGATTTATGAAAAATGTTATTTTGAAATGTTCTCTCCAACCAGCTTTTGGCTTTTCAGGACTAATCTGCATCCCTTTGTTATCCTAATATAATATTGCTATTATTTGCATTACAGTGATTTCTCTTAAGAACAAGGCCTCATATGTTAGCATTATATAAAGATTCATGAGGATAGTTTTCACCTTTAAGAGATAGCAGTTTAAATAGGCAGACATATCCATTTAATTGGCAGCATAACTTCTGCACAAAAACAATAATTAATGTTTCTATTTTAATTATGTATTTTACAATGCTTTTATCCTGCCTTTTCCCACCCAGCAGGAACACAATTATAAGATGAATGCAAAGGCATGACAGTACAATAAACATTAATCTATATATCTAATTCCCAACTGTGCACCTTATTTGTAGATATTTCAAATGTGAAGAAACTTAAATCCACAGATAGGATGCAAACTTACGCCACACAGATAGTTCCACAGTTTTTTTTAAATCTGAAAAGTTTTTTAAAAATAGGTGTGACTCTGTATGTGTGTGTGTGTTATAACATAAAATCAAATAGATAAAATAGATAAAATAACTGACAAATAATTATTATCATTAATTTCTAACAGCTCAATCCAAAGACTAGGAAGAGGGGAGGACCTTTACTCCTCTGAGAAAGTCCATAGCATAGAATGACTTTGGGTTTGTGTGGGAGAGGAAGGGTGATGCGTAAGAAGATCTGCTTCCATTAGTGCTTATATGTCATAGTCATAGTACCCACTGCATTGGATAAGCTTCTCACAGTTTGCAGAGATCTCTCCTATTCCTACCCTATTAGTGTTACTTTTTAATTTTTAATGTATTTTTATAGATAGAAATTAACAAAACAGAAAAAAAAATCCTGAATCAAGTAATAATTACATTTAGTTCCAAAGATGGGCAGTCTCCAGAGCCCTGGGTTAGTCAGAGATGACATTGCTGTGACACTGCCCCGTCTCCTCCAGAGGGCTTTTTGGCAGCGTGGAGACTGAAAATGCAAAACAAACCTCCCTGATACCAAAAAGTTTGCAAAAAATGTCTTAAGAAAGAAAGTTGTATTAACGTGTTCATATTTTTCATGAAGCGATTAATCATTTGTTTCCCTTTAAACCCTTTTTAATCTGATATACAACGTATAATTGAAGTTAATACTAATTTATATATATAATTTCAATAATATACTTCACTTTTTACCAATATTCATTTTCTTTTTTCTTTTATAATAATATGTTTTTCTTTTTCTTGGAATTCTTTAATTGGTCATTTATTTACAAGGTTCATTACTTTGGCTATTGTTGCATATTCCACTGGTTTATTTTCCCTATTCTCTTGACTTGGACATTCTTTTGTCTTCCATTTTATTGCAAGTACTGGGTGATGTCATTAAATAATAACAATCTTAGCAAATTTGATTTTTTAAGATTTTTTTGAATTTCTGCATGAATTTCTTTCCAGAATTTTTCAACTTTTCTACACATACACCACATGTGATTAAAAAAACACCATCCACCTCTTTACATTTCCAGTATTTCCCTTTGTAATTCTTACCAACCTTCTTGATATTCTTTGAAATTATATACCACCCATAGGACATCCTGAATCAATTTTCTATTAATGTTTGGTTGGCTGTAAATTTTATAACTTTCATACATAAGATTTCTCATTGTTGAACAGATGTTTCTTCTTAAAAGTTTTGCATCCATCTGCACCATACCTGTTTTCATTTGTTCTGTTTCTGTATCAAATTGAAGCAACAGTTTACAAATTCATCTTAGTAAATGCTCTTTTTGTTGAGTAATCTCCTTTTTACAATCTGCCCTTTCCTCCCCCTTTGGATGCCCTTTCCTCCCCTTTCCTTTCTTAATCTTGAAAGTATAATAGCCACTGTAATTTTTTGCCTTCATCCTTTCTCCTTAAACATCTATCATATTTCCATATGTTAAACAGTCAGTGTTTTAAACCACATTCTTATCAAAGTAAGCCTCTATCTTGAATTTGCTTTGCAGGGAAAGTGAAGGCCATAATTCACCAGTTCATGTTTAATGGTAATCTATGGTTTGCTGTAAAGTGGAGATAATTATCTAGACTTTTGTGAGGGGCAGGGAGCACATGAGTGTGAATGCATAACCATTTTATGTAGCAACAAACTATTGTTTGCTGTTCTGTTTGAAACATGCCTGTATGAAATATATTGTTGATATACAATAATAATTTACAAGTTTAGTAAGCGGGGATGAGTAATCATGCATGGGGTTTACTATAGTGCAATATTTTATGCAGGGTCAGATCTAGGGAAGGCCAAGTAGGCAGCTGCCCTGGGAGGCAGGCAGAGGTCTACCCAGCTACTGCACACCACATCCACCCCTCTTTAATACTCAGCAATGGGCTTTTATGTCTTCTTAGTTTCCTCACATTTAATTTTCTGTTTCCTCAGGTTTTTTTCCAGTTCTACATATGTTTTGCTCCTCCTTTTTTATCAAGTGCAAAAGCTACTGATTTAAACTGTGGGGAGAAATGATTTATTTAAAGCTGTGTGATGTTGAATCAATAATCACAGGGGTCAAAACAATTGAAGAACGGAATCCTCCTCCCCAAAGAAACAGAAAATTAGACACAAGATAATTGAGAACATATAAAAGTCCATTGTCCTTGAGAAAAAGTGGAGCACTAAGGAGCCATCAGACAACTACATCTCCCAGATGCCTATGCTATGCAGGAAGGAAAAGTTGGAAATTCATCTGGCAGTGGGATATGTATAACTGGTGCTTGCTGAAATTTGCAGGCAGGGCAATTTATATTACATATTTTACATTGTAAGATATATTGTTGGAAGCCACCCTAAGCCCAATGCAACAACAACCCCTTCTCACTCTGAGGAGAAAACAGAGCCTTCTGAAAGAAAGGAGGGAAACTCTGTTTTTGAGGGATGGATTTTAAATCGTACAGGCACTACCACTTTCTCTCAATCAGTTACACTGTGGTACTTGTTAAAGTTTAAGACAAAACTACATTTTATTTACAGACTGGTTTAGCTTCTCAAATGGAACAAAGAGGCGATCCAGCGATCCAGGCTATCTAGCCTATAACAACCAGTGTTTCTCCCTGACAGTTTGAGATTAGAGGAATCTGGCCACCTAGCCTTCCTCTCTCTTACTGGCCTCACTGCCACTAGACACGATCTCCAGACTGAAGGATCTGTGAGCTGACATGATCTGTGTCTGACTACTGAATCTGCGTGTCTCTCCACTCAGACACAATTCCCACTAAAACCCTTCTGACAGGCTTCTTTCTGCTTTTATAGCAGCTAGTGCACCCTATCTGTGGCTGCCAGCTATAACATCTCAGCCCAGCCAATCAGGTTGCGCTCTGGCTAACTGCACCTTTGCAAAATAATGCCATAAGAGCCTAATCTGTCACACCCAACCTGGTTGGGAAAGGGAGGGATATAAATAAAACAAATAAGTAAATATTAGAGTTTTGACCGAGAGGATTGAGGGGGTGGGGGTTGAGGAAGGCAGCTGATTTACTGAGTCCTTTGTCATCACTTTTGTTGAATGTCTTACTGGGATCCCTTTCCAGAATTATGGCCGTGGCTTCTATGCCTTCCCCCCTCCCCCCAAAAGGATCCTGAAGTGAAACCTTGGCCCTTTCCGCACAAGCCGTTTACAGCACCCTAGGGACGGCAAAAACGCACTCCCTAGGAAGCTGTTTGCATGGGGGCCGCAGCTGAGCGAGGTTTTTGGAACCCTGAGCGAGGTTTTTGGAAAACGGTACCATCGGTACCATCCCCCCTTTCCCGATCGACTTACCTTCCCTGCGACCTTCCGGCGCATCGCCGAGGCCTGGGGACACGCCCTCCCTGCACTGCGACTCCGGTTGCAGGGAAGGTAAGTCGATCAGGCGACGACGCAGTGCGGTGCCGCCTTCCCTGTCATTACCAGGACTGTTCATGCGAATGGTCCCGGGGGGGTTGGGTTGGCGTCATGTACGCCGACCCAACCCCCAGCGTGGCTGTGCGGAAGCAGCCCTTGATTTCCTTTTGTGGGATTCTACAGCAATGTTGTTAGCCATGGCTGATTTCTAAAAAGAGAAAGTGTTAGAATCTCAGAAGACATCCTGATCTCAGAAGGCAACCTAAAGCCTTCTGATCCCATCCCAGATTTGTATTTATTTATTTTATTTTTATCCAACTGCTTCAAGCAAGCTTACATATATATGTGATACATTAATGCATTTATATTTCACTTTACCTTTCTGTCCCCCGCCCCCCATTGGACACTCAGCTGCTTAGAACACTGTTCACCCCTCCTCCTTGTTCTCACAAAAACAATCATATGAGGTAACCCAGGCTAAGAGATGGTGGTGACCAGAATCACCCAGTACTTTCCATAGTACAAGTCGGAATTCAACCCTCTGGATCCTTGTTTGACACTATCCACCACACTCACACACAAGTAATTTTAAAGTCACCTTCTATATATGTTCAGAGGCATTTTTGTTTTAACCCCAAGTCATGACCCCAATGACTTTTAATCACTATCCTATGCATGATGGACTGGGAGTAGAAGCTAGGGTCTGCATTAACTTCCTGCCCCTCCATCACATCTGTGAAGCTGATGTACCCGGTTGTAACATGCATATACAATACAGATAATATGGGCTCTGTTTATGCTGTCAGTTCCAGCATTTTATTTGAAATCAGATCACAAATTGGACCAAACCTATTGGTTTGTATGTTTGTAGGGTTTTTTTAGACCATTAAAGCCCTAACGAGTGATCTTGGAGATGGGATAGAAGCACCATATGCTTGCTGTCACTCCTGTTTTTTTCTCATGCAAGGAAGAGACCACACCCACATATATGAAGTATATGGGGCCATACTGACCAATCTGGCTCTTCGTCCTGATTATGCAAAGTAGGTCAGTGCATATAAAAGATACGATAGGTGTATAATGTTCAATTAAAGGACGTTTTTTATTTCCATCATGAATTTTCTCTCTGAAGGAAGTGGCAAGATTATGCTTTTTTAGTTTATTGTTTAGTTTCCTGTACTATCTGGATTTGCTGCAATGACTTCTTGTGCTGAGACCCACTGAATCCATCTAATTACCGGCCAATCAGTCTACACTCTGTGGCCAGTAAGCTCTATACAAGGTATCTTAGGACACGCCTAACTACATGGTCCTCCTAAGTGTTGGGCCCAGAGTAGATAGGATACGCCACCGGTAAATCCACTATCGACCACTGTTTGATCTTATATCACCTAGCAGAGAAGTATAGCTCCCCCAAAGGGGGGGGGACTTTTTGTAGCCTTCTTGGACTTGAAATGTGCATTTGATTCTGTCCCCAGAGAACAGCTTTGGAACAAACTGACAACATTCGGTATAGATCAGAGATTATTGTTTCTTATTTGCCAACTATATTCCTCCACTACTTGTCAAGTTCGTTTTGATTGTGCCAGCCATTTAACTTCATCAATAATTTCCAACAGCTAAGCAAGAATGCATGTTATCTTCCTTTTTGTTTAACCTCTATCTAAATTATCTTGCCCCTTATCTGTCCTTGATCGACAACCATGCACCTATTCTGGGACAAAGGCCAACCTATCAGCTTCTCTATGCAGATGACGTGGTTTTGTTGTCCTGGTCCAAGGTGGGCTTACAAAGACTTCTTCAAGCTTTCACTACATATTGCAGAAACAATATTTTTGACAAATTACAAGTCAAAAGTGTTGGTCTTCTCGAAGTCAAAAAAACTTAGCACATGGGAAATAAATGGCATGTCGATTGAACAGGTTTACTCATTTAGATATCTAGGAATCACTTTCCACCACATTCTGACATGGTCCTCTCACATCCACACAGCTTTGAATAAAACCCAAACCAAAGTGCTTGCAATATCAAGATTTTTTTACACCAAAGGCGGTCAGTTTTTTCCAGCTGTGATGAAAGTTTTTCAATCTAAACTACTGCCCCAGTTACTTTATGGTGTATCTGGGGAGTGATTATTGCCATCAAATCTTTGTTTTTTCATCGCCTACTAGGTCTCCAAACTCTGTAACATACCAAGTCCTTTGCTTAGAAACTGGAGCTAATATGATCTCCTCTCAAGATTGGCTTTCTGTGTTTAAATTTTGGCTTTGCCTTCACTTCAGAGTATCTTTGGGCAGCTTGTCATACTTCCTGATAAGCGACCATTTTAACTCTATTTGGCACACTACAATTCTCAGCCAAATTAAAAACATAGGAATCCCATTTGAGCAACTTCTCCTGTTAGACCAAAGACAAGCGTTCAAGGTTCTGAAACAGCAAAGCCTTGATATTGAAGGCCAGCTACTCATAGCCAGAGCCAGGAGAATCTGTTCTCCTATATTGTACGGCATTCTGCCACCTTTAAGGGTCTTATGCCTAAATATATGAGCAACTTGACCACTCCTTATCTTCACAGATTTTTTATGCTAGCTCAACTGAATACACTACCAACTGCTCAAACAAGGGGTAGATCCATAATATTCCACAGGAGAATAGAGTATGTTCCTGTACTGCCGGTCTGCCTGAAACATGTGCTTCTTCACTGCAATGATTCAGTGGATCTTCGCTCTTCTTTGCTCGAAGCTATTTTAAAGAGGAAACCAGTGACATCAGATAGGGATACAGTATCATATTTGTTGAGTGATCACCATCTACATACCACAGAGATGGTTGCCAAGTTTTTATATAAAGTCTTTGGTCGCAGAGATAAATCTATGTATTAGTTTTAGCCACTCAGTTTTAATTCATCTTGTATATTGGTATTACTTTGTTTATGCCAATAAAGATTTGTTTGTTTGATGTCCTTTTAGTTGGGAATACCAGCAATTGAACCAGAGATGCTGTTATACACAGATATCATCTGTGACACTGATCTCCTGACATAAGAATTCTAGAGGAAATTAAAATTATAGACAATAGAAGTGTAAGGGAATGAAAAAGATTTAATTCCATCACCCTGCCCAAGGTAGAACTATCCGTCCACCAATGACCTAACTGATCTGAAGTACAAAAATAGTCACTTTCCCCTAAAGTCTCCACCACCTTTACCCAGTGGTGGGATTCAAACAGTGGCGCCGCCGCACACACGCACCTCCAGTCCCTATTGGGCAGGGAGGTTGCTTTAGTAACCCCTTCTTGGCACTCAGAAAAAATTAGAAACCACTTCTAGAGAAGTGGTGAGAACTGGTTGGATCCCACCTCTGCCTTCACCCATCTACTAATTATAACCTGTTGGTTAATATAAAGTCACCCATTCACATTAGGGAAGTCATCCACTCCATTGCCCCTCTAACTGGTCTCCTCATTGCTATGCAGTGAGGGCCTGTGGGCTGATGTTAATGATTTTTTCCCCATCGATCTTATGAAAAGTATCAATCCAATCCTCCAGGCTCCGAACCTATGAGCCCAATCAGCTTGCAAGCGTCAAAAGTGTAATTATTCAAAGATAACAGAGAGGGAAGGCAGCATGGTATAGCCCAATCTTGCCAGATCTCGGAAGCAAAGCAGGTTCAGTACTTGGAAGGGAGACCTCCAAGTAAAATGGCAGAGGAAGGCAACGGCAAACCTCCTCTACCTCAAACCTGCTTTGAAAGGCACTTCCTTAAGTCAGCTGCAACTTGACAGCACAATAGATAAGATAAAAGTGTAATTATTAACAATAGAGGTCAATACAATTTATTCTATTGCTTTAAAACGTTATTGACTAAATATGTATAGTATATGTCAATTATAGACACATGTATATAAAGTATATCATATATGGAGAGCATCATTTTGTACTTTTGCCTCCTTTCTAAAAAAATAGATCCAGTCCTGATTTTATGGTATTGTCCCAGTATAGGTAGCTTCTTAACTGTTGCGTTCAAATGAAAATGCTGAAAATTTATAGAATATGTTGACTAACAACATATTTATTTCAAATTTAAAAGCAGATTCCTATTAAGAAGTTTTGTGATTTTAAATTAGAATTCATTTTTATTGTGACTTCCCTGACTTCAACATTTATTTTTACATTCTGTCAAGTTTCTTTTTTTGAGCACAAGAAAAAAAATCTTATTAAAGATGTTCATTAGTCATATCACAGTTTTCATCGTTACAAGTCTAGTAAACTGAAAACAGTTTTTTCTTATTGAAGTAATTCCAACAATTCAGCATTATAAATAAATAGTGAGACCGAATATTTGAGGATACTTGAGGCACTTCACTTTTGCACTTTTAATTGTGAAACCTCCTACTGGAATATGCAAAAGTAACAAATTTAAAAGGGAGCCTTGAATGATCCCTGTCATGTTAAACAAAAAACCTTTAACTTCAACTGTGTTAAAGATTATTTTCAAGAAATGGGCTTGCATGTGATGTCACAAATCCAAGTAATTTGTAAGCAATTTTATGCATGATCCCCAAACTAGTTCTATAGAATATTTTAATAAATTCTATTCTAAATTGTTCTCTCCTTTGAGCCAGTCGTAACAGAAATCTACAGTCTATGTTAACTGATTTTTGATTGTATTGTCAATTTAAAACAATATTTGAAACAAATTACCAGCTATGATAATATAAACTATTATAAGATTGAAATAATGAATAGGTAGTGTGATATACCAACAGTGAGGATGATTTTTATAAATGTTATCAAAGGGTATATCAAGCCATATTGTGTTTTCACAGCTAAGGCACATTATTCAACTTTTAGCCCTTTGGATTTAAATTCAGAGTGTAGAATCTGTGATAAACATCTCCCAAATTCTTCTAAGATCATTTGTTCAGCCAGGCAAACAGAGTAAGATTCTTTTTCTGCCTCTTCAGCTTGAGCCAGGAGACAGGCACATGTTGCCTCAACCACTTCCCATGATATACATGTAGTAGACTGCCTACTGGGAAAAAACCATAATGAATATATTTAACATTTAGATATGTAAATTACTGAAAAAATATTAAAATGCTCCATCTATTTAAACACACTTGGGGATCTGGAAACCTGGCCTAGCACTGAACAGATACAAAGAAGGTAGATGTGATTTGAACTGAAGGTTCTAAACATTTTCCCCCAGTAGAAATTTGTTGAGCCTTGTCAGTTGTCTCTTTTGTATTTCAGTCATTCATGCTTAATTGCTTGGAATAAACATGTTCTTTATTTCAAGAGAAATGACAATATTAAAAGTATCTGTGTCCTGTGCCCGGGGCGGGTCCCCTCTGGGACCCCTGTTGCCAACCCACCTTCCCCTGCCCGGTTGCTGGAATAACCGGCCTCACTCCCGTTCTCCGGGGAGTGGACTAACTGAGACCGCCGTCTTAGCCACAGGATGCCCCTGCCATCCACGGGTGGCCCAGGGTCCACAGAACACTAAGCCAGGCGAGCAGGGAAGCCTCCCTGCCAACCCCAGTCTTCGCGGTCTCTCTCTCCCCCCTGGCTTTGGGCTGCTCTCTCTGCCCGCCGCTCCTCCTCTTTCCCCCGTCCTTTCCCTCTGGCCTCTGCTCCTCTTCCCCCTCTAGGGGGTTCTCCTCCAAGACTCTCCCCTGCCTGTTCTCAACTCTTTCCAGCTCTCCCCCCACACACACACTCCCACTCCTTCCCTCCTTCCCGTCCTTTTTCCTTTGCACGCCGGATTTCCCCCTTCTTATCCCCTTGCTCCTTAACGCGGGGGTTGAAAATCCCGCCTCTCTGCCTCTGTGTTCCCAGCCGCCGCCCCTAATTAGCCCAAGAGGGCTCAGCTGGTCCTGTTCGCCCGGCGCGGTCCTTGCCTCGCAGCTGCGGCGGCACGGCTCTTCGTCGGCCGGCTTCCTTGCTGGCCGACCAACGTGGCGTGCCTTGCCGGCGGAGCCTCCGCATGCTCCGCCAGCCAGAAGAGGAGTGGGGCGATCCCCCGAGCCGTCGGCGCGGCGGCTCTTGCCCAGCAGCCTCTCGCGCCGCCGGTGAGTCGTCTGCCGGTTGCGGTTGCGGGGCGGGGGCCAAGGCCGGGGAGGGGGTCGGTGCTACCCCCGCACCCGGACAATCTGCTAGAATTGGCAGATCAGAATTCGTTTTTCCGGTGCAACAGTTTTTGAGTGCTTACCTATGAGTCTACTACTACAGTTTTAGTAGAACTGACATTTTGCTAAAGACATCCTGAAATACGATGTAATTTTTTATATTGAATCAGTCTATATCTCAACCTAATATTTAAGAAAACATGGCAACCAGTTATGATGTAATAGCGTATGTAACAAAGCTGATTCAAAGTAGAGCTGTAGTGTTAACTTCCCTCACCACTGCTGCAGTATGTAGCTGGAACAATATCTAGCTCTAAGTGAATAATTGTAGATAGAATAAAGCATGTTAAAAGGAGCAAACAGATAAAATGGAGCAGACACTGTAATTAAAAATCAATACTAATACATAAATACCAACATGCTATTTCAAGATATGTTTTAGAAAAAAATGGATATCGTTTTGATAATTCTTAATATTCACCTGTCATTTCTGGGTTTTGCTAATATTTCAGAGGTAGAAAATGATACAGAGTCATTTCCTTCATTACTTCTAATCTCCATATGGTTTGGCATATTCATTAGAGTTTTTCGATCTGGGCTTTCTTCATAATTTTTACAACCAACGCATTTGCAGATAGATGAACACATAATTTTAGCCTAAAAGATGCAAAATACTTCAATTTATATAGATACTAACATTATTGAATAATAATATGTAATAGGAGAAAAAACACACAAACAGGTCTGGCTGCCCTGCAACCTGATCCTGCTTAGAAGTAAATCCCACTGAGTTCAATACAGCCTAATTTCAAATAAGTGTGCAGAGGTTTGCAACTATGGTGCAGCACTTCTTCAAACTATTGCTCTGGGCTGTAGAAAAAGTAAATAAATCAAATTAATTTTCAAATGCTCATCTTCTCAGGCTTGACCTGATAGCCTAATATTTATTATTCTCTCTCAGATGTTAGATGTACAGGGGAGAAGTTGAAATCTCTCTTCTATAGAGAACTGGAAAGGGGTATAATCTGAAGAAATATTTCAATTATTTCAATGCTTTTTGACACAAATCCCTTGGGGAGATTCCAAGGGACAAATTTTAAGTAGGAGTGAGGAACATAGCTGTTCATTATATTCTTCTAAATGTATTTACCGTGTTTTATACTACAGCACAAGTTAGTAATGTTACAGAGAGCATAAAGAGATTTTTGTTCAGATATTTCCAGACATCAGATAGTACCTATGATCTTTTTATGGTTGGTTTCTCGCATAGGGTAGCCTATAATTCATCACATGATCAGCCAACAAAGCTTTCCTCATTTGAGTTCAGCTTTACATACTGCTTCCCAAGATACCACACTTGCATCTGTTAGTAGGGCATGTACTCTCCAATCCAGTTTTTTCACCCACCATCATCTCAGCAGCTTTGGGGATCTATACTGCCGCAGTCTCCTGTTTCTCCTGGGGACCAAATCCTGTGTGTTTTTCCTCAGTTCTGAACGAAATATGATGTCCAACATGATTGTCACAGGGATTGGAAGTCACATTGCCACTGCAAGCTCCCTGTGGAAACTGTATCCAAAGTGCCACAGGGACCCAATTTGGATTGGGACTGTGGTATGAGTTGGAAGGCTGAAGCTCCTACCGCAACACTGCTGTCCTGAATCATGGCCCTGTGGTGTTTTGGAATGAAGTTTCTTCGGGAAACTTGTAATTGTAGTGTGATTGCCAGTCCACATGGCAATCATGGACCTGAGCTACCGAGTGCCTCTTTCTGGGTAGAAAAAATCAAGTTAGAGAATGCCAAATAACAAACCTCAAAGCATTCACAATAGTTCTTCAGGCACCCTGAACGCTTACAGTTACATCCTTTATTATGTCGAGGCTTAATATCCCCCATTTTCCCTTTTCCAATCTTTGGCAGGAAAGCTTCTGGGTTTCTGTCAAGACAAGCCTAAAACAAAACATTTTGTTTATGTGTAGCTAAGAAGTAACATTTGAATAAAGAAAAAAGAAAGTTACTTTACTTGTAAAATATACCATGGATAGTTTTCATTGATGCTTGGCATTTTCACTTGTGTTACAAGCAACTCTAATAATTTAGGGTAAATCTACTGCAAAATTATTTCTAATGCATTATCTTGTAAAACTGAAAATCAGATCACTCATTGTATACAATGAAATCACAATGAGTTTAAAATTACCAATATGTGATTTTCAAGATTTGGTAGGACAAACCTACCAAAACAGTCACTAAAATAATCTTTTGTAAATAATAGAAATTTGTAGATATAACATTTCCTAACACTTTACAGTAACTTCTTGGACTGTCTAAATAAAAGCTGAGACACAAGTTATTATATTTTGCCCTGTTAGTGGCTTGTATCCAATGATGGGCTTCCACTACTGAAGGACACTTCCACCATTGGTGTCTTGAAAGCAAGGACAGAAGACTCCCTCTGCAGAGCAGTGGAAGGGTTAAAACAGAGGAAAGGCTCTCAGGCCCCTTAAGAATTGAATGGCTGTCTTTCAACAATGGAAAGCTAGACAGGTCAACTTCAGGGGGTCTAGCAGTATGGAGACCTGCAAGGGCCATAGCTCCCAGTATTCTCAGCCCCATTTTGGATAGGCTAATGAAGGGCCAGAGTGAGTTAAAGCCATGGAGTTTGGCTTTTGTAGGAACCACTTGCAAAACAGTCTAGGTCAGCTCTCATTGTGAAGCTTAGGCTTCCGTCTGGCCATGCTGGATGAAATGCCACCCTAATGATGAATGCCCTCTGAATAGATGGTCTGCTGGTTTTCAGTCACCTCTTTTTCATCCCTGAGCCCAGTGCCCTCAGAGTTAGAAAGATCAACCTCACTGTAGGTGAGTTCTCAGGGAAATGCTCCATGGAGGAAACAGCCATCTGTACAGATGTGCTCTATCCTCTACATCCCCAGTTGTCTGGAAGTTCAGAAACAAATCCATGTGCTGAAAAGGCATTATATATTTTACTTAGAGGATGTAGGAATTTCTAGCTTGAAGTCACTGAAGTCCTTTCCCCTTTATCAAAACTATAGAACAAAACTATAGTCAAAACCAGAACAAAACACTCTGGAGGGAGTCTTGGAAGGCTCCTCTCTTTCCCTCCATGGGTTCCTATGGCCATCCCCTCTAGTCATCTGGCTGTCCTGTCACATGTTGGCATGTACCTTCAGTGCAGTATTCTGCTGTAGAGGTCAGTGCTACAGATCACAGCTTCTCCCCACACTTTCCCAGACAACTGTGGCCAGGATACGAATCCGAGGGAACGTGGATGGGAGCACATGTCAACAAGAAGTCCTTATCTATTGCCACCCTCACCTGAATGTGGCACTTGTCCAGGCATGGGAAGGAGAGAAGCAGCACTTGAGGGGCAGGGTCCTTGCTGCCTCTTATGGGGGAAAGTCCATGGGCCACAGCACATCTAGAGGCTGCTGCATCATCCATTTTAGAGCATGAAGTTGCTGAAAGGCACTCGGGGTGGCAAGGCACCTCTGGCACTAGATGTCCTCCCAGGAGCAGCAGTAGCGTAGTGGTTAAGAGCGGGTGTACTCTAATCTGGAGGAACCAGGTTTGATTCCCCGCTCTGCCACCTGAGTTGTGGAGGCTTATCTGGGGAATTCAGATTAGCGTGCACACTCCAACACATGCCATTTGGGTGACCTTGGGCTAGTCACAGTTCTTCCGAGCTCTCTCAGCCCCATCTACCTCATGGGGTGTTTGTTGGGAGCAGGGAAGGGAAAGGAGTGTGTAAGCTCCTTAGAGTTTCCTTGCAGGAGGGAAAGGGGGGATATAAATCCAACTCTTCTTCTTCATTCCTGTTTGCCCTCTATGCACAAGGGTGCTGCTTTAGGTGGGTGGATTGGTTGGATGGGCGAACTGGGGACTACACCAAGAGCAGCAAGTGCCAAGGATCCTGAGACTGCTCTGGATCTAGGGTTGTCAGGGAAGAATCCTTGAATGGGAGACACCTCCATTGGGGTTGCAATGGAACCCACCCTCTGACTCAGCCATGGTCTCTGGAGGAATGGATCTCTGATTTGTAGATGGACTGCCATCCTTTCCATGGTCCCTTTACGGAGGTAGGGGCAGAACACCGACTGGCAGCTCATCTGCCTTGTTCCATCCCTCTTTTCCCTGAGCTGGTTCAGCCAGCTTGTTCTATTCCTATTCCTCTGGCCCCCTGATCGGCAGCAGCTGCCCTATCCATCGGGGCCCTGCCTCCACCACCCCATTCCACAGCAGGTTGCAATTGAGCCACATCACTAATGCAAGTTTTTTAAAAAAGAAAATAAAGTATTTAATTTTCCCTCTGGCTGCCATGTTAGTATCATTTTAGGAGCAGAGCAGCTTCACTTTAATTGCACCATGGTCAGCTGCAGCACAATTCCCAGTCCTCAGGATTGTACTGTAAATAGGAATATTTTAGAACATAAGAACATAAGAACAAGCCAGCTGGATCAGACCAGAGTCCATCTAGTCCAGCATTCTGCTACTCGCAGTGGCCCACCAGGTGCCTTTGGGAGCTCAAATGTAGGATGTGAAAGCAATGGCCTTCTGCTGCTATTGCTCTCGAGCACCTGGTCTGCTAAGGCATTTGCAATCTCAGTTCAAGGAGGATCAGGATTGGTAGCCATAGATCGACTTCTCCTCCATAAATCTGTCCAAGCCCTTTTTAAAGCTATCCAGGTTCGTGGCCATCACCACCTCCTGTGGCAGCATATTCCAAACACCAATCACATGTTGCGTGAATAAATCCATTTAATTTTTTCATATTGAAAGATAAAATTATTGGCAGTTGTGTATATGCTTTAGAAATAAGAGAACTACTGTCCTAGCATATCTTAAGAAAAGAATAAACAGCCTATTTTGTATGGAAAAAGCAGAAAGAAAAAATACATTTACATTACCTTAATTGCTTTAAACCGTTCTATGTCATGCTGTGGACTGTTATAACAATTATTGCAGTTGCAGTTGTTGCAGAAATCACCACTGGCAAAACAATCACAGTATCTGTGATTAACAAAGACAACATATAGAATACATTTTTATAAAAGTTCATCACTTTCAGTTGTGACTCATTTTATCCATGAGGCTGAAAAGCACTAAATGTTGGACTGTTTATATATTTGAGCCTTCCATGTGTACATCTCAAAAAAGCTGGAGTTTGGAGATTGGCAGCACATGTACCATTCCCATAAAGTCAAGTTTCCTCCATTAAAATAGAAGCTCTGGGATACGTGCTCCATATGTAACAAGGTCATATACCACCTAATAAGAATTTCTGAAAGATGCTTTTCGTTGTGATATTAATTTTTGTCCTGTCCCCCCATGACATCCTGACCCTTTTGCTTAAATTAGTGCTCCATGCCCATTTATTATGGGGTTATGTGAAGCCTGTATTATTGTTGAATGAGAATAGCTACCATAAGAACATAAGAAAAGCCATGCTAAAGTCACGTTGTGACTGTTCACACAGTTGCCAACCAGGTGCTTTGAAGAGGGCCACAAGCAAAACGACTGAAGCAGCATTATCCTGCCTGTGTTCCACTGGAGTAGAGTGGAGCTGCTGTATCCTTCCATGACAGATGCAGAAGGAAGATGCCTCGGAATGGCCTTTCTGAATCTTCAAGAACCAGAGGAAGGACATTATAATTCTTACATATGGTGCTTTGCATTGGTCATACTACTATGTGTCAGCATTGGTATGCCTTATTTACTGGAAAATATAAGCTACTCTGGATCCCCAATGGGGAAGAAAGTGGGGTGGGAAATGCTCCAACTAAATTAATAACTTAATAAAGTGCTAAACAACATTTATTCTGAGTCTCAGCTAAGATTCTTGATACCATGGCCATCAAATTGGGAAAGAGGGAAAAATGAATGTCATATAAAAGTAACGAGATTATTTTTCAGTAAATTAACACAAGTGTATTTAGTATGTGTGAGGCTTCGTAACATGCTTATAAAGTCAGACATTACTTTCAGTTAATGTGGAATGAAGCCTCAAGTATACAAGAAAAGAAAAAAAGTCACTTCTGGTATGCTAAGAACAGATCCAACACTGTTCTTTGTGTAGACATTGTATTATAGTTTTGTTGATTTGAATAGTTTCAAGCCCAGTACATCTGGTAGTATATTATCTGAATAGATTACTTATATCTGAAGTTCACTACATACCAAATGCATGTTTCAATAACATGAACTCTACTTACAATTTAAGACACTGTGATTTTGTACAGTTGCATGGCTTTTTAGACTTTGTGTCCCAGGAACTGAAAGGCAACCTAAATAATTGTAAATTAAAAGTGAAATCAATGCTCTAATAATACAGGTACAAAAACAGAAAATACAACTATACCTATAGAAAGATATTATTTTGAATGTTCATAGAGCAATGCCTATTATGGAGATGATATTCACATACTAGTGGAATTAGAAGAAAGTAGGATTCCCAACTTTATTCCTTCCATGTAAAGATCTGTTTGCCATATAATCCCCGTTGATCTTGCTGCAAATAAACCCCCAACACAAGTTGGGTTACAATATCATCAGCATAACTCACCTTTACAGTACTCTGTTACTCCATTCTGCTCCTGGGAGGCAAATAAAATCTTTCCATGGCTGCTGGCGAAAAAAGTATGAGAAGTAATCATCAAGCTCTTCCTTCCTCCTCTCAGCACTCATAAGGTGAGCTGAACAGAGCGACAGAATACTTCAAAGGTGAGTTCCCCTGATCATTCATGTTGCTACAAGCTGGGTGGCAGCTTGTGACCCAACTAGCATCACATATATTTTGGTCCTCACAATCTACTGTTCTAAGAGGGAAAGGCAATACACATATTGTTTTGGTGCACAACCTATATTCTGGACAAGAGCTACTGTTAGGACAGAATTTGGAAAAGCAAAATGGTTTCCAATTGGCAAAGGTATCAAATCCAATTGGCAAGGATGTATTTTAGCTCCCTAGCTCTACAAACTATATGCAAAACATATCATAAGGAAAGCTGGATTGGATTTAGATGAAGGTGGAGTGAAAAATTGATGTAAGGAACATTAACAATTTGAAATAAACATATGACACCACTGCTCTGGAAAACAATAGTGGAGACTTCAAACAACTACTGGTGAGGTCATGAGGAGATGTGCCTAATTGAAGATCCTTAAACAATTTGTCTGGAGACACTCACCAATGTACGAACTTAAGAACTTTTCTGGGTATTGAGAGTTTATGACATTGAGAATCGATGTTAGGACCAAACTCCTTTAGGAACCAATTATTTAAACATATCTTATTTAATCTAGCATGTGGAATGACAGAATTAGTAGAGGCCATGAATCCTAGAAGTTTTGGGATATGAATGGCCTTTTGAAATCTGCTATTAAAACAAAAAGTAATATGTTGCACTCATAAAAGTTGCCCCCATATTGAAACTTTACCAATTTTACATAGGATTTATGAATGGATACGTGAAAATAGATGTCCTTTAGGTCAAGGACTGCAAACTAAATGTCCCCTGACAATAAGGGGACAAATCTGAAAGGGAAAGCAACTTGAATTACAAATGTGTAAAAATTTGTTAAGATGGCTAAAGTCCAGGATAGGCCTCTTATACTACCTTTCTTAACAAAAAGAAACATATCTGGCATAAAAGCTCTATCCAGAAAAGGGTGTTGACTGATGGCACCCTTTTGGAGCTAAAAATATTGTAAACTAAAAATAATATAAACTATACCACAGGCTACGAAATGCTCCAAATAATCTTAAATGCCCATGCAAAGATACAGTGTACACTTAATACACACATATAAATAGATAAACATCTATTATGAACCCAAAGTTCAGGGGAAAGGAATATCCCTGCAAAGCATATAGTCCAATTTGAGCATCCAAACGCTGAATATCCAAGTAGTCAAAGTGGACAGGCCTCCTGGTTCTATGCTCATTTCCTGGAAATATTAAATCCACTTCTTCAGAGTTGGTTATTAGTTCTTGCCTGCAATTTTCTTGGGGTCACATTATTGTAAATATAATTCATGTTTATAGTAGAAACATTCTTGTAAAAATGTGTCCTGTCAGTGCATGGTTAAGAGCCAAATTGCATGCTGTTCTATTGACCCTTGAAGTTGACTAGACAAACGAATCTCCAGCATCAACTGTTCCTCTTGATCTAAGGGTGGCAGAGGGATTTTAAAAACATCATTTCCTGACAAGGGAGATGAATGTCTGCTGAACATTGGAGAAGGTGTCTTCAGAGGATGGAGGAACTGGGGACAGACAGGGATGGCAGAGTCCATGACAGGAGACAATGACAATGGATGGTGAGGGGAGTGGGAGTTTTGACAAGAGATTCCTGGATTCCAACCAGAACTATGATGAGAATTCCAATGAGGAGATTTATGACAGGAGGCATCAAGGGTATGGATGAGATGGAGTATCTCATTGTCAAGAAGACAAGGAAGATCAACGTCAAGACAGGACATCAGATTGCCGAATCACAGAGTCAAGCTGATGTACCTGCAATGGGCCTCAAAGTCCAGGAGATGATGGCAATCAATGTCAATAAGAGACCTCCAGTAGACAAATTGAGGAATCTGACTATGGATGCATCAGTGATGAGTCTTAGGACCCCGAAGTTAGCAGCCTGGCCATATTTTTAACCTACTTTTTGGCCTTCTTAACACAGCACTCCAAAGCAGCCCTTGTAATCACTAAAGATCACTAAAGACGGCCTAGACAGAATCATAAAGACTGAAGAGGGAGTATGTGTCCTCTTTGAATACTTACTAGAGGGAGTATCCACAAAGTGAGAGACTTTTTTCCACAGAGAGGTCTTAAGCCTCGAACTCCATTCATGTCTGGCCTTTGGAGTAAAAAGGCAACAAGACAGGCATGTATCAGGCTCTCCGCAGCCTGGCTTGAGTTGGGATGGGGAGCACTTTCTCCAGGCCTTCTGCAGCCCAAAGAGGTTTGGGGTGGGAGAGGGCAGGACTGGGGTGGATGTTTTCGGGGCCTCTGTGGCCTGGCTTGAGTTGGGGGTGGTTGGGAGGGTGTATAGATGGGCGGGGAGGAGGAGGGGTGTGGGGGGCGATTTTACACACACCCACCCATGACAAAATGGCCGGTGCCCAGGGTCATCTGACCCCCCACGTCCCCATGCAGAAGAGACATTCTTCATGCTCATTGTTCTGAGCCATCTTCATGTCAAATTTGGGGTGCTTCTTCAGTAACGCCATTGTCAAAGGAGAAAAGATTCTGAGGTAAGTTGAAGCATTCAGCAAAGCAGGTCCTCTCTCTATGGCAGCAACTGAGGGAGGAGTGCTCTCTCCCTCTCTTTCATATGACCATTTGGGCAGGAAACCAGCTTTGGAGAGGAGTGGAGAGAACATTTCAAGTGCTCAAAAGCTTCTAGAAGCTTTTTGGTCAGGATGCCACAGTTGGCCTGCATCTGCACAGTCCCATTTTGGGACTACACTGGAGACATTATGATGAAACTGAAATTGTTAAAGATTAACAAAGAAATTGTTAAAGAGCCCCTTGGGGACTGGGCGGTCTATCAAGTATAATAAATAAATAATAATAATGTATGTTCCTTGGCTCCATTATCAATAAAAAGGGAGACTGCAACCAAGAAATCAGATTAAAATGGGGAAGGACGCAAGAAAGGAGCAAGAAAAGGTTGAATATAAACTGGCAACCCAGATCAAGTTAATTAATGCCATAGTATTCTCCATTACTGTGCATAGGTGTGAAAGTTGGACCATGAAGCAAGTTGACAGAAGGTGGTTCCTTTGAAATGTGGTGCTGGAGGAGAGTTTAAAAGATACTGTGGACAGGCAAAAAACTAAATAAGTGGGTTCTAGATCAAATCAAACCTCAGCTCTCTCTAGAGGCTAAAATGACTAAATTGAGGCTATTGTACTTTGGTTACATTATGAGAAGACAAGAGTCACTAGAAAAACACAATAATGCTAAGAATCTTGAAGGCAGCAGGAAAAGGGAAAGACCCAACATGAGATGGATTGACTCCATAAAGGAAGCCACAGCGCTGCAGGACCTGAGCAAGGGTGTTAATGACAGGACATTTTGGAGGACATTCAGATTGCCAGAAGTGTACCCTATGCAATTAGAAGTGACTTGACAGCATTTAACATACAGGTTTCTTACTGGTCTTCCCTTTGTTCAAGTAACATAACTTGTTGGTACACTGAGTAAAGATTTTTTCATGGATCAATAACTGAACAAGTAGCCTGAACCAAGAGGTTGACTATATAATGCTAAATTCAAACAAGGATTTTTCTTACACACATCAGATCTATGTCAAGGATCCCAGATATTACTGAAATTATGCAGAATAATACAGTAGAACTTAATTGCAGATATCAACATAAGCATATGTTCATAAAATGCTGTTTTTGTTGAAAACTATCTTTTTAAAATATTGTAGGGATAATTGTACAACCATGCTGTTTGGGGACATCACAGCCCCAGCCATCCTGAACTTTCCCTGCAGCATCCTGCTCATCTGTGGCCATCCTCAGGGTTCTCCTTAGTGGTTCAGATGCCATGACAGCACCCAGCTCTCTGCTGTGTATGCCCCATGAGCTCTGGCAGAATTCAGCCTCCCTGATAGCACCTAGCATGCCTCAGGAGGCCACCCTAGAAGCCACCCTAGAAGCATCCCAACAACCCAGACTCATCCTGTGAGCCTCTGAGGACCAACCTAGTCCACAGTACAGCTTCAGAGGCTAAGGACTGATAGGACACCCACTCTGTCCCAACTGCAGGAAACAAGCCCTCTCTGAGGCTGATGCTTGCCAGCAAGGCCCAGGCAAGCTCCAAGCAGGGAGCTATGGCAGAGGCAAAGGAATGAGAGTGGGTGGGACAGAACTAACTAAGGCCCACCACAGTCAAATCAAAAGAGCCCTGGGAAAGAACTGTGGGTGCGGCAGAAACCAGAAAGTTAGGGTGGAACTGGTGGAAAAGGTCTTCCTATAGGGAGGAGACTTGGCAAGGGTCACAGGAGTCACTGGAGATCCACTGATGGAGGTGAGAAAAGTGTGGAAAAATTTCTCTAAATGTGGACTTGAACTAAGGTCAAGAAGGAGACAGTGTAGGAGGTTCTACCATGCAGGGAACTTCACAGCCAGGGAACAGAGCAACTTTCCTTAGCAACTTCCACACACCTGAGGCCAATGAAGTGATGCCAGGTTTCAGTTTTGCCAGGGTAGAGGGTTGGGATTATGTGTATCATCATTGTGTGTTTTACACAATTTTACTGTTTACAGATTGAAAAGGAAAAACACATATAAACAGACAGAAATAATAAAATTTAAAGCATTCATAATTTCATATATATGCAAATCCTGGAATTCTCTTATGATTTGCCATATTGGAATCTTACATTCAATCTACAGTACAGTTCACACCATTACACAATTAGGCACTGACACAGCTTTTTAATGTTGTCGATCAAGATAAGCTCCAGATTTAAGCCTTCCTCCAACTATCAGAAGACCTCTTTTAGTGGGTGGGATACGTTGGGTGGGGACAGAAGGAAGAAGGTTGAGGTAGGGCAGGACAATGGCAGGTGGAAGGTAGGAGAAAGGTGGAGATGGGAATGGGAATAAGAGAACATCCAAACAGCATAAGGAAAGTGGCAAGTGTGAATATGATGGAGTAGTGGAATTCAGGGGAGAGAGAGAGAGAGAGAGAGAGAGAGAGAGAGAGAATTATGACATATGTCATAAATGTAAAGAATGATAAAGTGGGGGTAAAGAAAAAAGTTAAAGGCATTTAACTTAGGCATTTAAGCGATTCTGAAACATTGTTGGAGACAGCAGGAAGGAAAGAGGTGAAAAGATGAATCAGAAACTTCAGGGAGCAAGGAAGAGATGAAAGATGAAAGTAAAAAAGTAAGAAGGATGAAGGGTAAAGAATAAAGTACCTGCCTACCAACCTGCTTGCTTCTTTTTTATTTCCACTATGGGCAAAGCTGTAACAATCTGATTTGCCCCTGCCCTCCAGCTCCCAGAAAGATCAAGGGAAGTGGCTTGCTGAAAGGAGGGAAACAAATGCTTGCTTGACTGCTTGTTTGGAGGACAGACTGTTTTAATTAAGGTCAGAGCTTTTATCACCTGCTTTATCCCCCCCTTCCCTGAGGGTTGTTAATGACCAGTATTTTTGTTTAGAAACTTTTATGTATTTTTTGTAGAACTGATTTTCTGTTGTTGCTCTTCATGATATTGTAAGCCACTTTATGTCTGCACTGAGCAAAGGAAAGAATATATTAATAAAGAAGTCATCTTAACATAATATTCCAATTAGTTCTAGCTAAGTTCACTGTTCTCTGTTTAGCCACATTCGCACTCCCCCACCCCCCCACACAGTGGCAGGTTCTCATCAAGGCTGTCTACATGAGCATGTTAATTATCTCACACAGTTCATTTGCGAATCTGATATAGGAAGGTTGTGAAGTTACAGCCAGCGTTTTTCCATAAGTATGGTTAGGCAGAAGAATTCTTATCTCTTTACCTTTTCCTTCTTACTCCTCCTTGCAGCCAAGAAGGTATTTGTTCTATGCTCTGGAGCTCTTTGTTTTAAGAACAAGCTAGGCTTTCTTAGGACTCAAGAAAGATAGCTAGTCAGTTCTGTTATTTTGTACCTTTCCCTGCTACTGAATTATATGCCTTTTTTAATAATTTCCTTACATTTCTTCAGTAAAGCCTCCTTTTGTTTTATGGTGTGTGTTGCTTCGGAAATCATTGAGACCAAACCCTAGTAAAGCTAGGGCAGAATCAGCCTTCAGAACATGGTGAAAGTGCTTAAATAAACAAATAAATAAAATCAGGAAAACAGTGGGAGAACAGCAATGTGGTACTGTCCAAAGATATGTGTCCTCTCCACAGACATTAAATCCTTTTTAAAAAACAAAAACAAATAAACAAACAAACTCTGAAGCACTAAAAGGGAAAGAGAAAGGATATGGGGGGAGTAACCACCTGCAACTTTTCAATGAACACATAAGTTTATTTGTCTCAAATGATATTATAGGGAAGGTCAGTATTTTGTCTTGCTTTTATAATTCATTAAAAGAATGGTTGTCAAATAGAATTTTTAAAGAGGAGACGAAAGGAACATCCTCACCTCTTGCGCACAATTATTCATCTTCCCTCCAACTGGTAAAAACTGTCCCAGTACAGATGTCACAGAGTTAGTTGAATCTAATAAGAAAATGCTTATTTCATTGACGTCAATGCAATAAAGATTTAAACAAATACATATTTGTGTAAACACAATATAGATTTCAAAGAAATCATATGCTGTAAATGATTATAAGTTTGATGCTTGTTAAAGAAGGGAACAGTTTATGAGTTTGACATCTACCCTTCAATTTTTCTCCCCAGATAAAAATATGAATATTTATTAAATATCAGTACAAAAGGCACAGATAATAAAGGATAAAAATATCCATGCAGCAAGCTCCTGAACCTCAGCAGGAATAGCAGGAGCTTGGGGATAAAGCTTCTAAAACTTTGGCCAAACCAGCTCTTCCTAGCTGTCCCAGTACTTATGTTTATACATTTCCCTTTCATATGCACTTGATAAATAGCAGTCAGACAGGCTTTTTTTCTTAAGTTTGTGCAACTTTCAGATGCATTAGTCTGCAAAGGGAAAATCTTGTTCTAGAATAATAAATGACCTGGATTTACTCTGTTTCTAAAACGAAGTTAAAAGATGTCACCTTTGTGAATGAATACAATGATCATCATTTTAAAAAACTAGAAGAAAAAAACTTTGATTATAAAAACTTGGACTATGATAAGACAGGGCAATGCAAAAGTTCTGATCAGATCAATCATGTAAAGGGAGTTGTACCACACAGGATAATCCTACTGAGAATGAACTATCTACATACTACTATTTAAATCAAAAGCCTTACACTGCCTCATCTAATGCTTGTATAGTTTGAAAACAGTGACATCAGGAGGATGTTCTGTGTAAATGCAGATAGCACATGAACTTTTCATTGTTTCCAAAGGGCCTTTCTGCACAACCATTTCTTAGTGCAACAAATGCTACATTGTTTCCAAACTGTCAGCTCAGTCTAGATGAAGAATCTGTATATAAGAATATATAGCACATCCTGTGTGCCTCTTGGTACAAAGGGAAAGGAGGACGAGAGCATGGTTGTTTCACCAGTGATGAGACATCATTTATCTCCTCCACCCCACCCTCAATACTCATACCATTTTGTGAGCATTTACATTCTAATATAAAGGAATATATGCCCTTATTGACTATCTGCACTGAGTGGATTGCCAGATTAGCCCAGGCTTCTCAGTCTTGGAAGTCAGCCAGAGGTCTACTGCACATGCATGATTTTTGTTTGTTTGGTCAGTTTTCTGGTCAGTTTTTTTAAAAAAAGAAAAGGCAACAAAATATTGTTAGATCACTGGAGAGTTAAAGGAATAGTCTCAGCAGAATCTCTGAATTTCCATCTCTCTCTTTTTTTAAAGTCTCTAGCCCTTCCCCCAGTGAGAAATAAAGGGCATATCTCCACAAAGGAAGAGAAACTTTTTTTTAAAAAAAACCTGAAAGCTGGAAATTCAGAGAACCTGCTAAGATTATTGCTTCAGTGCTCCAGTGATCTAGCAATATTTTGTTGCTTTTTAAAAAGGAAAAAAATCATTCATCTTCAAGGTGGAGTGGTAGACACCAATCCTTCGTGCACTACTTAAAATTGCACCAGAAATGCTGACTCAAGAGCCATTTGCTTTAGCATTCTGTTCCCAAATCTTTTACACGTGCCTCCCCATCTGTGTTCTATCAGCAAATCTGTCCTTTTTTAAAAAAAATGCGGTGAGCAGCCACTTGTACTGGCCATTCTGAAGGGAAACTGCTTCTGTTAATTACTACAACATTGAAGGAATTTTGCTTCGTATAGTATTTAAAATGGCTCCAATGAATGCAGAAGCCATTTTGTTGAGAATTCTCTCATGTGTGTACTGATCATCCAATCAATACACAGAGAACTACATGCGACATCAGTTTTGGTGGTGGAGATGTCTCTAGCATTTTCTGTGCAGAAGCATTAGATTTCATGTGCAAAAAATAAAAAGGGAAGGTTGGATCTGCAATGCAACTGGTAAAATGCAGCACCCTCGCTAGATATTCCTGTTTATTTGGCCATGTGCAGAAGAAACATGCCAACTCCACAGCAGAAGAGATTCAGAGGAAAGGGCAGGTGTGCAGAACAATTTTCGCATGCTAATTTAAATGTTAGCAGATGGACTGCTGAGAAAATCAGGAGTTGTACGGAATAGCTCAAAGTCAACTATGGTTAGTACTTGGAAGACCACCAAGGAAGTCTAGGTCTGTTATACAGAAGTATGGTAAACCACCTTAATGTCTTTTTACTTGAAAACCATATAGTGTCACCATGTCAGTTTTGACTTGACAGCAAAAAAAAAAAGAAACAGCAAAAGACTATCCACCCTCTGCTGTGCTATCCCAGTACTGTTATGCATTTTTGGATTTTTTTTTAGAAAGAGCAACAGAGCTATCCTCCCCCCCCCCCATCAGTATGTCTTCATGTATGTATGTTCAAGGGTTTTTGTTTTTTAATGTTGTACTGAGCATCTTTATTTTTGATCAAAGGTGCTCAAGGCAGCTTACATTATAAAACCAGCAATAGAATATTTTAACCATACAAATATAAAGGTGCAGGAATATTTATATAATACAAAAAGGTGTAAAGGGAAGTAAGGCTGTCCTTTATTCCATTTCGTCTGTCAGTTTTTTCCTTCTCTTGTGATCTCTCCTTCCTTTTAAAAAGATAATTAAAGATAAAGGTAGTCCCCTGTGCAGGTACCTGGTCATTACTAACCCAGGGGGTGATGTCACATCATGACATTCATTAGGTAGATTGTTTATGAGATGGTTTGCTATTGCTTTCCCCAGCTGTCTACACTTTATCCCCAACAAGCTGGGTACTCATTTTACCAACCTCAGAATGATGGAATGCTCAGTCAACCTTGAGCCGGCTACCTGAAACCAACTTCTGTTGGAATCGATGGTGAGCAGAACTTTGACTGAGTACTCCAGCTTACCACTCAGTGCCACAGGGCTCCTTAAAATGCAATTATCCTACTCTAACATGACATACCAAAGATGAGGTCATATCCCAGTTGTAAGCCCCAATTCATCAGCTGCATGGATGATTTAGATGGTCCCAAATCCTTCCAGGTTTTAAATTTTTCTACAAAGTGCTGTGGCCTGAACAGATTTCATCATTATTTGCAACAGATAAAGCTGTCATTACCTACAGTATTTAATCTGTCTTTACCTAAAGTTGCATACAGAAATATAACTTGCTGCTATATGATAAATACTTGAGACTACATCTGTTGTATTTATATTTTTCAAAAACCTGATACCTGGCTGAAGATATTTTTGCTGATCTTGAAACTGGGGGATCAGATGAACAGTTTTCATTGTGTCAGCACTGTTTACACAGAGTATATGAGCACCACCCTTCAGCTGGAAGATAACCTGAAATGCATAATCATTGTTATCATAATGAAGTTTTCATTCTTAAGATAGCATAATCATTTATGCAAAGAAGTTCTCTTTGGAATAGTTACTTTTGTTCAAGTCAGCTTGTCAATTTTGAAAGTTGATAATGACCATTTTTGCATTTTAGAAGAACAGCATTGCACTTACCTGAAACTGTTGTTGGTTGAATGGTCTTCTGTGCAGGCACACCTAGGGCTGCACATGCACAAACCTGCCATGGAGGAAACTAGCAAGCTTCTTTAAAGAATTCTTCAGAAACTCTCCAGAGTGCTCGCTCCCCATCCCTCCTCTGATGAGTGGAAAAATTCCTGCCCAAATGGTCATAGGGTATAGGAGGGAGCACTCCACTCTGCTCTTTGCCAGCTGCTGCAGAATAATATCCAAGTACAAGTACACAATGATGAAAAGTTGCGGAACAGAGCACAGCAGGGCAGGAGGGAGGGTATGTGTGCCTGCACAGAAGATCACAAGGGAGAGTAGCAAGCTAAAAACACCAAAGGTGGTGATGTGCAGCTGTTACACAAGAAGTACTTTGACCTTGAACAGCCAAGTAACTGACAGAGTTTTATTTCTGCACTCATTTTAATAAAGATTGTAACAACCATTTTCACACTACAGATTCCCTTGTTGAGTCCACATTCCCTGCATAGCGCTGGATGAAAGTTGAAGAAAAAGACTGTGCTGTCACTTTGCAGATATCTACAATGCCAACCCGGGTAAGGAAGGCAGCTGATGAAGTTTGGGTTCTAGTGGCATGTGCCCCACCTCTAATAGGGCAATCCAATCCCACCACATCATAAGTCTTCAGTATGGCTTCTGACACCCAATGGGACAATGTTGTGACAATATACCTTTCCCCTTTTCAGATCCTGAAAAGGCAATAAACAAATTGTTGTCCTGATGAAATGGCCGGTTCCCCCTTTATAAAAAAGTAGGGCTGTACGAAGATCCAACAAATGCAGAGCACACTCCACATCTGTAAAAGGATTTGGGAAGGACTCAGGGAGGATAATGTTCTGGGAAAGGTATAAAGGTTAAACTACTTTGGCAGATAGTTTACACCTGGGGCAGGTAGTTTAGACCTGAGTGCAAGACAACATTATCTGGGTGGAAGTTCAAAAACGGAGGGCCCGCAAGGAGGGACCTTAGGTTGCTCACCCTCCTGACCAATGTTATGACTATGTTCTTTGCCTCTGGGAACATAAACACTCTCCCCTGGCTACCCTGTAGAGGGTCAAGAACTATGGGCACTTGCTCAAAAAAAAAAAAGCGATCAGTATGCAGGGCATCTGATAGGTCCTTATCTTGGTTACTGTCCTAGACAACAGGGGAAATGAGCAGGGGGGAATATTAAGAAAATCCCTGTTCCAAACAAACTGAAATGCATTCCCCCCTCCCAAGACCCTTCACTCACTCCCACCCTTGAACAGTCGGCCTGGCACTTTTTGTTGTGGGGTGAAACAAACAGATTGATCTTGGGGACCGCGCACATGTCGAAAAACAGGTCTAGTTAGGATTTGTTTAAAGACCAATCCTGTTAGTGACTTAGGTCCTGTCTGCTATGGTGTTGGACTGCCCTGCTATGTGCACTGCTGTTCGAGTAATTTGTTGTTGTATAACCCAGAGTCACTGGAGGTGTGCCTCAATGCACAGACAGATGGAACCTGTCCTACTTTGCTTGTTTATGTGGAGCTTCGTGGCCATGTTGTTGGCCAAATTATCACCTACTTGCCCACAAAAAGAATTGAAAAAGAGTGAAAGAGCATTCCTCATGACTCTGAGCTCTAAGACATTTATGTACAGTGAGGATTCTGCCTGGGACCAATAGCCCTGAGCATAATTACCCTTGCAATGGACTCCTCAACCCTGACGGGATGATGTCTGTGGGGGGCAGCCCTCTAAAAGGTACTCCCTTCCTAAGGTTGTCCATAGATGCCGAAGGAGGGATGCAATAACTGATCATGGAACACAGAGATTCCTATGTTGGGAGTCTTGCATCATTTCAAAGGTCGTTTCCCCACTTACCTGCTGCTGAGCGCTACTGTCACCAAATAGCGCGGGGTCCCCCGGCGCTCCCCACTACAGGGGCGGCGACAATGCAGCCGCCCCGACGCTGCCGCTGTCGCCCCGATGCTGCCGCTGTCACGCCCCCTCAGCGCGCGTCATTCCTGGCACTCCTCGAAATGGCGCCTTTTGATGGGGAAGCCCGGGAGCGTGTCAGAAATGATGCGTGCTGGGAGTAGCGCGCAGCAACCTTTGGTCGAGGTAAGTGGGGAAACAACCAAAATTACAGATAAACCAGTTCTGCAATACCCTTAGATGTAACCTAGCAAAAGGAAGGACTGCAGTAGTAGATGTGATGAAACCTAGCAACTTCTGAACATACAATGCCTTCTGACATCTTTTTCTCTGAAATTTACCGACTAAGGCTACAATAGTCCGAGTCCTCTGGACTGGCAAGGATACCCTGGCCACTGATGCATCCAGCAGGGCTTCAATGAACTCTATAGATTGTTATGCAGTCAATTTTGACTTGTCAGAGTTAATGAAGAGACCTAACATATGCAAAGTAGCACACACCAAACAGTGTTGTCCTTCCATCCACAGAATCCCATATGATAAGCCAGTCATCTAAGTAGGGGAACACTTGACAACCCATGGTAGCTCACTGCCATACATTTTGTGAACACATATGGTACAGTGGCCAGGCTGAAAGGAAGGACTCTGAACTTGGATCAGCAATCCCCCACTTAAACTGGAAGAAACGCCTGCAGTAGACACGTGAAAATGTGAGATCTATAGTTGCATCTGAGATCTATAGTTGCAAACCATGAATGGTTATATAACAGAGGTATGACATCTGATAATGACAACATCCTAAATTTCCTCACCCTCAGGCGTCTATTCAAACTGCATAGGTTCAATATAGGACACTTCCCCCAAGATTTTTTTTATTTATGAGAAAAATTTGGAGAATAGTCCAGTATGCCACTGGGCAGGGGATACTTCTGCTACCACCCCTTTGTCCGACAGGGCCTGCAGCTCCTCAACCAATAGAAGGGGAGGTGCTGCAGAGATAAGCTCTGATTCCCCATGCAAAGGAATAGAACACAAACATAACCATGTTTTATTATGGATAAACCCAAACATCTATTGTGATCAACTCCCATTCCCATGAGAACTCAGATAAGTGGTCACCAAACTGCTGCCTCCCTAGTCACAAGGTCTTTCTCTGCTTCGGTTGAGCAGCATGAGGGGAACATAATTGCCTCTTTCCCTTATTGGCAAAATGTTTTAGAACCCCTAGCCTAAAAGAACCCCTTAGAAAAGAAGGCCTAAAAGAACCCCTTAGAAAAGAAGGCTTGTTATGTGGTTGCCCTCCCTCCTCCAATAATAAGGAGCATGCCTGGGAAAATACTAGGATTGTAAGTTTGGGATGATTGAGATGTGATTCCCTTGCCTACAGTGTTAGGGTTTTTTTTGCAATTCTGTAATACACCATCTGTTTGTTCGTGAAACAGATTCTTCCCATCAAAACGCATGTCCTCTAGCTTAGTTTTGATATCATTTGCTAAATCAGAAGCTCTCAACCAGGAATGTCATCTACAGAAACTGACAACATCCTGTAGTCATGATGGTGAAAAGAGAACTGAGGGGAGCTCTCCCGCCTATACCCTGTGACCGTTGGGTGGGAATTTTCCCACACATCAGAGGGGGGGGAGGGGGAGGGAGTACTCAGGAATGTTTCTGGAAAATTCTTTAAAGGTCTGCACATGCACAGACCCATGTGTGTCTGCACAGAAGGCTGCAAAGAGTAACCTGTAATGACTTGCAGCAAGCACTTTCCCCAATTATTCCCTCTTTCTCTTTTTTGAAAGCCCCCCCTCCCCTTTCCACTTATTCTCTCCTAAGGAATTTCCAAACTTTCAGCTGGGACCCCTATCTCCTTCCTGCTTAACAGTCAACCAACTTTTATCTGTCCCTCTGTCTTAACCTTTTCCTCCCCCAGCAGCCTCTATTAGGAAAACTATGGTCCTATTGGTATGCCAGCTACTGGACCAAGACCACTTGCATGGCAGGGAATCCTCAAAGACTGTCAGGAAAAAGTAGTGAGTATTACCACTTGAGAACTGGAATAATTTCTGTGTGAACAGCTGGGTTCCTCCATTGCATTCTGTGAAGCAGGTAAATTGTGTCTGGATTCACCACAGTTTGTACTTTGACCCACTAATTCATCTGAATTATTAGCCATAATGCTGACAACTGCTTCTCTCACCTCTGCCTGAAATACATGCAATTTCATAATTTAAAAGCACACATTCTATTGCAATGTTTAAAAAATGAGATTTTTTTTAAAAATCTAAATTTTATAAATAAAAAATTTGACAGCAACCATTATGCTCAAGTAATAGGTAGAATGGGTAATGCAAATTGTTACAGCTCAATTTTGTTTCATGATGATTCTAAACAATAAAAATAAAATACAGCAATCTGAAAGACATGTATGCTGTTGAATTGCACCAGTTAGATAAAAGTGATAACAAATTACAGAAATGATATGAATTACTAATGCCTTTCAGCTATATTAATCCTAAAGATGTAATGATTTTTAAGATTTTCCCCGAGTCTAAGGAGCAGCATTAATTCGTAAGAATGTAAGAGCCCTTCTAGTTGCAAGCCAGGGGTCATCTAGTCCAGCATCCTGTTTTCAATAGTGGCTAGTCAGAAAGATACAAACACAAGCAATGAAGGCAACTGCATTTCTTATTTTTGGTTTGCCTCTACATGTTCTGTTTAACTAACATGGCTAGTGGTAGCCATATATATTTATATCTTCTATAAAAGTATCAAATACTACCTAAGTAAATGGCCAGCCATTACCACATCTTTTGGCAGCAAATTTTGTTAATTTACTATGCGTTGTGTGAATTAAGGACAATGCATAAGGTTCTTTGCTCTGAATCTACTGTTAATAAATTTCATTTCAAGGTCATATTCATATAGTTTATCAGGGAAACGATAGTATGTCTCTAGTACAACATGACTTTATACCCCTATTTATTTGTTTTTAAATGGCTGGATCCTGGTTTTCCCAAAGCAGTTTAAAAACCAACATCATACATGCAAATTATAAAATCATTAAGCAACATAATCTAAACCCTCCCTGGGACTATCACCAGTCAACAACAGCAGGAACATCATTACACAGACTTTATAATAAAAAAAAAATTCTGAGACACAAAAATATAAATATCAATAAAACAGCAAAAAGACAAATAGCATACTTACAATTTCATCACAGAAAGCATCAGTATCTTGAGGTAAAGTGCTGATACCATTACAAGACTCTATAATACAAAAAAAAAAGAATGGAAGAAAAAGTATGCAGACAATGTTAGGTCTCTCCTTAGTTTAAATTAAATCTATTGAGTTCAGAAACAATTGAACAAACAGAAAATGCTGCCTTCTTTAGAAACTGAGTACCATATATACTCGTGTATAAGCCGACCCGTGTATAAGCCGAGGCACCTAATTTTACTGCCCAAACCTGGGAAAACTTATTGACTCTATAATTTTACTGCCCAAACCTGGGAAAACTTATTGACTCGATAAGCCCAGGGTGGGAAGCCGAGGGTGGAAGCCAGGAGGCAGAGGGAGCTCCTTATTTGGGCAGTGATATCAGGGGGAGTCACTGCCCAAATAAGGAGCTCCCTCTGCCTGCCAGCTGGGTTTGACAAAGCCCAGCTAGCCAGCAGGCAGAGGGAGCTCCTTATTTGGGCAGTGACATCAGGGGGAGTCACTGCCCAAATAAGGAGCTCCCTCTGGCTAGCTGGGCTTTGTCAAACCCAGCCAGCAGGCAGAGGGCATTCCTTATTTGGGCAGTGACTCCCCCTGATGTCACTGCCCAAATAAGGAGCTCCCTCTGCCTCCCTGGGTTTGACCAAGCCCAGCCAGCCAGGGTGCCTCGGAGTTCCCCCTTCACCCTCCCAGGAGGGCAGCAACAAGCAGCTTCCAGGTGGCAGAAAGGTTGTCCCGGCCCCACCCTCAGCCTCCTTGTGATGGATAGAAAATGGTAACTGGCGTAAGCCGAGGGGGCTTTTCTCAGCCTTTAAACAGGGCTGAAAAACTCGGCTTATACGCGAGTATATATGGTATATTACACCAGACTTATTCAGAAATACTGGAGAGGGAGGGAAAACTGGCACTGTTGTTTGAGCCCATCTCCTCTTACTGAAATCTAAACTTTCCTGACAAAAGCATTTCACTGGGGAACTTTTTTTATAGTAAACTTAATCTCACCTTGACAGTATCTAAATAAAAAGTTTTTCAAATATTAATTTTAAAGGAAAACCATAAATATGTGATATCTAGCAAAGAAACATTCATTTTATTTTACAGAAATTCACAAAGGCATTGTTCAAAGCGGTTATTGTGGATCTGAGTAACTCCTTGCATGCAACAAATGGCATCAAATATGTATATACAGCTTCATTTGCATCAGTGTACCACTTCTACCCAGTTCAATGAAAGTCACAGTGTTACTTTTATGTTATTTGCATGTATTTACTTTTATAAGCAAGGGGCCGTGGACTTACCTGGGTCTTATTTGCAGGCTCACAGGTGTGCGCAGTGGTGGGATTCAAATAATTTAACAACCGGTTCCGGTGGTGGGATTCAAATAATTTTACAATTGGTTGTTTACAATCACCATTTTAACAACCGTTTCTGCCGAACCTGCTGATCCCACCACTGGGTGTGGGGGAGGAAAGGTGACCCTCTCATGTCAAGCGGGCTTGTTTCACATGTCGGCATAACAGTCAGGGAGGCCACAGTGCAGGCTTAGGCTGCCTGGGCCTGTCCCCTGGTTTGACCTTTTTCCTGGCTGGGCAACTTTCTTCTCCCTGGCCAGGTGACCTACTTCCCCCTAGCTGGGCCAATCAGGCTCTGCCGGGGGTTGGACATGAGGAAGGGGACCTTATGGGGAGGGGCTCCTTCCACATCCTTCCTGGCTGTGTTTATGCTGCTACTGCTCCACAGAAGCTTCAGTCAGCCTAGTTGTTTTTTCTCACCCTGTCCTCCTTTTGCTTTGTTGTATCTGCTTTGTTGCACTTTAATTATTTGCTAGGTTCCTTTCATATCACAACTATGTGGTATTAGCATGGAGTCAGATTCAAGGGGGGGAGGGAAAGGCCTGCATGCCCCTTCCCCTCATCTTTGGGGATCCCCTTAAGGGATTTTGGGTGAGTGCTTTGGAGACATGCCCAGCCTGGAGGCTGTCAAAGTGTCCTCACTCCAATGGCTGGGGAACCATATAGTGGCAGGAGCCCTTGTGGAATCCATCTATCTGCCATCCCACTTGATCTCCCCCTCACCCAGCAGGCAGGCTGGGATGAGGCAAACAGACTTAACTGATAGGATGGTCATAATATTCTCCATGGGTGGTCACTCCATGGATGGTCCTTTGTCCTTTAGCTCTGCAGAGCTTCTGGCAAACTTTTACTTTAATCAGTAGAGAAGGGTTTGGTGCTCCATAACAATATGTTATCAGAGTGCAAGTCACAGAAAAATTCCACACACTCTGATTAAAGATAAAAATAAATGTTTATTTAAAAATTGCATGTCAGACAGGAAAGCATGAAGTCAGGGATAGTCTCTAGCTATATAATTGGCTAAGAGAGAGAAGTGTTTCCAAGGAAATTGCCACTGAGAATATCAGAGACAGACAAGAAGCAACAAATAGGCCTTTTATGCACTTACTGGTTGCAGCACAGCTGTGGGCTTCACAGTGGGGTTTTCCCATGGTTTTCCATTTAAAGGGAAAGTCTCCTGTTGTAGTGTCCTCAGCCATGCTAATCTGATCTACCATTTTGCCCGCCCACCACTTCCTTTCTTTTCCAAGCAACCTCCATCTGGGAGATTGCCTGCTGCCTGTGGCGGAAGGTGCCATTTTTGGTCTATTGATAATTCAATTGTCTATTAAATTTCATTTAATTGTCTATTGAATTACTGATAGTCTAGAAGCATGAAAATAAAAAAGAACATCATGACTGGAACAACTGTTGGGTAGGGCAGGGAGATGGCAGGGTGAAGCAAGAAAACCTAAAGAGCAATGCATCACCCATAACCTTAGCTTTCCCAGTGAAAGTAGAGGTAAAGTTGCACTTTATCACTTCTTGGAAACTGCAGGGATTCTCTATCTGTGACACCGTATGTTCGGGAGCGGGGAAAATGTGTGTACAACTGATAATCTGACCCGAAGGGAATGTATGCTCACTGCAGAGCAGACCACAAATGCATAAATGGCCATAAAGGGATGGAAATTTTTAATAATTTTACTGATTGTAATGAATATTGTTGTTGTGCACAGCCCAGAGCCCCTCGGGGATGGGGCGGTCTACAAATTCAATAAACAAACAAACAAACAAACAAACAAATAAATAAATAAAGGTCCCTAACACTACTGTCCTATACAGCTGACCACTTGCCTGCCCCCTGCAGGATCTTCTTCTCCTACCTTTGTGTGCTATACATAAACAATTCCAACAAGCACCATATCCCATGCTATTGCCAAGGGTTTGCCAACTTTTAGGAGGTGATTTTCTGAGGGAAAGGTTGATTAGTGAAGATGCCTGCCACATGCTTTGTTCCATTCACAGAGGTTTGGATCTTCAATAAGAAAATGCAATAACAGAATCACAGGGTTGAAAGAGGGCTTTACAGGCCTACCTAGGCCTATGCAGGAAATCTAAAACTAGAATATTCACAGCAGATGGCTGTCCAGTCTCTGTATGAAGATCCCCAGTGAGGGAGAGTCCATCCCCTATCTTACACTAGGCAACTATTTTCATAGTCAAACTGTTCTTCCCATGAGGAACTTTTTCACATTATTCAAATAACATTAACCTTCCTGCAACTTAATTCTATCAGATCTAGTCTTGCCCTCTAGAGTTGCACAGAACAAATCCTTGCTGTCTTCTATGTGGCATTTCTTCAGGTATTTAAACAGCACAATCATTTCCCTTCACTTGGCTAAACATACCAGTTTTTCAACTTTTCCTTACAGATTTGTTTTCCAGAACCTCAGCCATCTTTGTTGCCCTCTTTTTCCCACTTTGTCTACATGTTTCTTGAAGTGAACTTCCAGAAATGGACATCCCTTTCATGACTTACTATCTTGACTGGCAAAGTATCACTGATCAGCACTCTTGAAGTATGGCTCTTCTACCAAAAGTGAATACACCTGATCAGCAATCCAATTTTTTAAAAAACTGGGTCGATTCCACACTCACGATAATTGCGTACTCATCACTCCAAATATCCAGGTTTCCAGCAGAGTTACCCACTACACCAGCCCTGAACACGGAGTCATCCAGGTTCTGCCGCTCCCCCCCCCACACACACCCCCCCGCCCAGCACGTGTTATTTTAGAACCTGGAAGGAAGTAGACCTTTTCAAAAAATGCGTGTGCAATCTGGAGTGGTGGGGAAGTTGGGGGGGGGGGGTGAATCCAGATTCGAACTACCCGCCCTTGCAAGTGATGTGGAGCTTCCCACCCAATCAGGATGCAGTGGGCTGTGACGATGTGCGCGCAGCCCTTTTTTTATTTCACGCACCCAAGATCCACGTGGATATGTGGATACACAGCAATGGAGGGACTTTTTAAGGCTTTTACATTTAACGTGCAAAATAACCAGCTTGTGCAGCAGGAAGCGTTCGTGAGACTTGGAGGGACCTACAAACTCTGCACTGAACCATGGCTGCAGGATGCAAAACAAAGGGGGCCCTGGCTTCGGCACATTAATGTGGCGTGAAATGCAGATGGTGGAAGTGGTGATGGGTTGCAATTATTAAAAGCAACAGGAGACTTCCCACTTTGCAAAGGGGGCTTGGGTGAGGAAGGCTCGGGCACCCCCGGATTTGTGCAAAGCAGCAGAGAAGGGAAGGCGGGCAAAGCCGGACAGGCAGGCGGGCTGGCCTGATTAGCATGCAGCAGGGCTGGTGAGCCGAGCTCCCAACTCCTCCTTGCCAATCTGACACTGTTCCAGTATTGATCGCTAGCAACTCCTTGCCCGTGACAGTTTTGACACCTCACAATCAGCTTTCTGCTTTTTCTTTTTCCTAACCCCTTTCCCCAATTCTGATTTAAAAATAAAAAGTTCCAAGAAAAATAAAAAATAAAAGCAACTGGGTTGTTTTGAACCACCAACCTTTCAGTCTGCAGCAGAATGCCCTACTGATTGCACCACAGGAATTTTGGTGGTTAATTGATGGAAAAACACCTTGATTAGGTGTGTTTGAATACAGAATAGAAACAATTTTCTCACCCTGGATTTGTTTGTTCTCTCAAGCAGACACGCACACGTTTTAACAATTAAAATGAAAGTTTAAAAAGGGCTGTGCATGAGAGTCCAAAAAATAGAAGGGCAGAGAACTTTTATTTGATAAAACGTCTGTGTGTCTGCGCAAGAGAATGAGCAAACCCAGGGTGACAAAATTGTTTCTATTCTGCATTCAAACACACCTAATCAAGGCGTTCTATCTACATTCCTGGTTCTATCTACATTCTAATAGTGAGTGGGGAATCGACCCCTGGTTAGTTTAAAAAACCAATTTTTTAAAAAAAATTGTGAGATTAGTCTATCAGAATTTGTTTTTGATAAATCAATGCTGATTTCTACTAATAATTGCATTATACAGAAGCAAACCTGCTCACAGAACATTTTTATCTTGGTCAAAAAAGAGCCAACAAATAATAGAAACAAACACACAAGAATATTTCAATCACTTACCACCAGAGCAAGCTGGTAGGACTTCTGATGGTAGAGAACTATTAATAATTTCTTTAATTTGGTCACAAGACACACAATTTACACCTGCAACTGAAGTTAATGATGGTCTCAGTACCTGGAGAAAGCAAGCATATTATGTGATCTATGTGAGAGATTTAAATTGTTTAAATTCTATTAATTTAAAATTGTTATAATTGTTTTATATTTGTATTATTATGTTGATGTACACCGCCCTGAGCCCTTCGGGGGAGGGCGGTTTAAAAATGAAAAAAAAAATGAAATAAATAAAATATTAACATGACTGAGTAAAGTAATCAAGGAGTCATTATTTCCTTTAGTCAGCTCTATGAATGTCTGCCTTATTAACAGTCAAACTGAAAAAGTTGTTTTCATGTTCATGTTACTTCTCTGTTTCAATCTGAATACATTTATACTAATGTTTTTACTTAGAACAAATATCAAAATTATTAATTTAGGCAATCTTATTGCTATCATTTCAACATTTGTATTGACTGCTTCCTCAAAAGACTTAGTATCAAGAGATAACACAGAATTTCTATGCTGTGTCATTAAGGAAGACAGAAAATGGATATTGTAGAACTGCAATTGCAGCTGAGGTAACAATGCACATGTTGATTCTTCTGAAATAGTTTGTTCTAGTAATCTCTAATGTTTTCCAAAGTCCTCATCACAATCTTGTGACTGCATTTTGACTTCAAGAACTATACTTTCAGTTTCTTTAAGAGTATATGTCAAGTGATCAACTGAAGTTTTGTCCACATTGCTTAAGCAGGTACATTTACCATAGTGGAATCTGTCTACTGGTTTATTAATTAAATCACTCTTCATGTTAAACTTTTCAAAATTAAATACCTTCTGCTGGTTGAATACTTCATTTACAAATCCATTATCCATACTATTTATATGTTTTTCCACATATACAGGCAGACTTTCAATCTGTTTGTGTTTTTTCTCTGTGGAGACATCTAATTGTCCTAGGTCATTTTTCATCCTGGTAGGTGAGTCCACTTCAAAATAAATAATTCAATGAATAATCAAGCAGAATATATCCAACACAAACCCTAGTCCTAAAATATGCTCATTTATCTGTTAGACTACATTCATATGATTGCACACATATATGAATTTGGAATTAAAAAACAACCATTGGTTTATACAAACAATTAAAAAATTAGATTCTTACTCCAGATATAAACTTTCTTAGAAAGACTGGAGAAATATCTAGTGCTTTTTTCACTGTTAACTACTTTGCAAATGCCAGTAGGTAAAGCACTGCTTAAAAAAATACTAGTATAACACTTTACTTTAAGTAATCTGACAATATGCTATTGGTTGTATTTATGTCAAATAGTACTACTATGCCTGCTTACTTATAAAGTGATTGTTACAGACTTGCTAGCCTTTTCTAAGGCCCTTTCCGCACGGGCCATTAACGACGCCCTGGGGATGGCAAAAATGCCGTCCCCAGGGAGCCATTCACACAGGCGGCGCTGCCAAAACGCAGCAGCGCCGACCTGGCTCCCCTCCCCCTCCCCCAGGGCGGCCTCAGGCCGCCTCCAAAAACCTCCCTCCTGAAGGGAGGTTTTTGGAACAACAGCGCATTCCCGGAGGCGTGGTGCAAACGGCACCGCCGGGAATGTGCTGTTTTCCCCGCCCCTCTCCCACTCACCTCATTGCCGTCGTCGCCCTGCTATCCTCCGATGACCCTCCCTAGCTGTCCTCCGACCCCTGGAGGTCAGAGGGCAGCATGGGCGGGTCTACGGAGGCCAGCAAAGTGACGACGGCGACGAGGTGAGTGGGAGAGGGACGGGGAAGAGGCGGCTCCATGCGGAGCCGCCTCTCCTGCGCCGGCCTCTGCGGGGGCCGTTCGCACGCTTCTGTGCGAACAGCCCCCACCCTTGCACTGGCAGAATTCCTGCCGGCACAGGGGCGGCCCAATGGCCATGCAGAAAGGGCCTAAATGTCTGAAGTCCCAAATGATTTATTAGGCTAGAGCAGTAGTGGCGAACCTATGGCACTCAGAGTCCTCTCTGTGGGCACGCACAAACAGAGTGCCCCACACACACATCTAGGATGGCCTGGGCCGCTGGGCTCGATTATTAGCATTAAACCTAAGACCTAGTTTTGGGGAAGCAGTGTAGGTAACCCTGTTAAGTTAAACCCCACTGATTTTCATGTGAAGAACTAAAGCACGATCCTTTACCTGGGAGTAAGCTTGGTTGCTGGCAATGGGGCTTGCTTCTGAGTAAACCCTCCTAGGGTCGTGATTCACCCATTCGAAGAGTTGCAGGGTTGCTTCAAAGCAAAGCCAGTGACTACCACCAAGCTTACTCCCGAGTAACACACACCTTGGAGTCAAACATTTTTTTCTAAACTAAAACCTCAGTATTCAGGTTAAATTGCCATGTTGGCACTTTGTGATAAATAAGTGGCTTTTGGGTTGCAATTTGGGCACTCGGTCTCGAAAAGGTTTGCCACCACTGGGCTAGAGTCTATCTACTCAGCCACACATTTCCATTAGATATAGTGAAATAATCTCTGTCTCGCAGTGATGTAGCACCCAGGGGACAGGGGGACATCTTGCACCAGGCACACACCAGTGCGGGGGTGGGATGTGGCAGGGGCGCAGGGCACACACGTGCCCCAGGCACAGTTCCCCTTTGCTACAGCTCTGCTGTCTTTATTATCCCTGAAGACTTTTGTTTAACAAGAACATTTGCATATTTTATACCAATATAAGCTGGTTAATTTCCCATAGTTTATTATATGAGCAAAAGTTAATAAAACACCCTAACCCTAAATCAACCTTGAGCTGGCTGCATGAAACCGACTCAGGTCATGAGCACAGCTGAGACTGCTGTCTTGAAATATGACTACATTCAATTGAGATTGGTACTATTAGCTCCAATATTAGGCATAAAATCTAGTATGCACCAACAATCTGTTTGGTGTTTGTGTGTGTGTGCGTGTGCAGGTGCAAGTGCAGGTGCACACTCATGTGGGCCTGCCATCAAATTACATCTGACTTATGGCGACCTTATAGGATTTTCAAGGCAGAAGACAGAGGTGGTTTGCCATTGCCTGCCTCCATGTCACAGCCCTGGTATTTCTTGATGGTCTCCCATTCAAATACTTGCCAGGGTCAACCCTGCTTAGGTTCTGAGATATGATTAGATCAGGCTAGCCAAAGCTATCCAGGACAGAGTCCAATAACCTGTACATGTAACAGAAAACAAACATTTAATATAAAATGCAGCGTCCTTTTATATCAGCTTTCTACAATTTTCCAGTCAGTTATTTCTTTGCTTAAAACCATTTCTTTGCTTACAAAGCATCTGCTTAAAACCATTCTATTAATATGAATGTGAGTATCAAACATGAGTTCTGTGGTAATTACTGAATTTGTTACTAAGAAAAGTCTGCTATGATTTTACCTATTTCATCAGCCTATTGCCGTGGTGGCGAACCTTTGGCACTCCAGATGTTATGGACTACAATTCCCATCAGCCCCTGCCAGCATGGTCAATTGGCCATGCTGGCAGGGGCTGATGGGAATTGTAGTCCATAACATCTGGAGTGCCAAAGGTTCGCCACCACTGGCCTATTGCATTGGACTATAAATATATGTAGCTGCTTCATGTGGTACATTGCACATAGTTTAAGGTTTGCCATCTTAGTTTATACAATAAAACTGTGAAGTTACCACATGTTTTTAGGTATCTGTGGATGAGAGGACTTGAGTTTCTAATCCACAGTATAGGAGTGGTGGTTAATTGGGGATTCCCTTCTCAGAGGGGTAGAGGCTAAAGTGTGCTGACCAGACTTGTCATCTCAAGAGGTATATTGTTTACCAGATACATCTATCCAGCCCACAGGCACATGCATCAAGCCCACAGATTATTAAATTGTTATCCATGTGATAACAAATGATACTGCCTGGCACAACCCAGAACATAATAAAAGGGACTATGATGCTCTGGGTACAAAGGTGTAGGACCTGGGAGCACCTGCTGAGTTTTTGTCCGTTCTTCCTGTCAAAGGCCATGGGTTAAGCAGGGAAAGAATACTGAAAATAGACAACTGGCTACATAGATGGTGTTGTTAGGAAAGGTTTGGTTTTCTAGACCATAGCTTACACTTTTGAGATGGAGATCTTCTGACAGAAGATGGCTTGCACCTCATAGGGGTAGAAAAATGTGTTTGATAAGAGTCTTGCAAACATGTACAGGCGGACTTTAAACTAAGTCCTATGGGGGAAGGAGACAAAAATCCAAAGCCTAGTATGATGCAAATAACTGAAGATAAGAACACTAGAATGTGTGGGGAATGGCACATATTTAGGGAATAATTAATTTGCAGGTAAGAGCAGAGATGAAACACTGAGGGCACATAAACCATTGATTCTGATGTCTCTACACTGATACCCAAAGTATGGGAAACAAGCAGGAGGAATTTGAAAGCTCAATACAGGAAGGGGACCATGACTTCATAGACATTACTGAAACTTGGTGGGATGGCACACACAATTGGAATATTAGAATTGAAAGGTACAACTTTTTAAAAAGGAATAGACTAATAAGGAAGGAGGAAGAAGTAGCATTATTTGTCAGGAATGTGCATAATTGTGAGGAAATGCATGAAACTGAGCATGGAAAGTCAGTTGAAAGTCTCTGGGTAACAATAAAAGGAGTAAGAAATAATAGGGATATTATCGTGTGGGTCAGATATACACCACCAAGCAGAAAGAGGACTTGGACGAGACACTCCTAGACCAAATTACAAGTTCTCCAAGAGACAGAACATAATTGTCATGGGAGATTCAATTACTTATGTATCTGCTGGAAGTTAAACTCTGCTAAAATAAAAGTCAAATAAATTCCTCACTTGTCCTGCTGACTTCATTTTCCAGAAGGTGGAGTGGAAGGAAGAAAGGAAGAAGCATTGGTTTTTATACCCTGCTTCCCTCTACTCTAAAGGAGTCTCAAAGTAGCTTACAAACTCCTTCCATTCCCCTTCCCACAACTGACACCTTGTGAGATAGGTGAAGCTGAGAGAGTTTTGAGAGAACCCAGTGGACCACATGTGGAGGAACAGGGAAATAAATACAGTTCATCAGTTTAGAATCTGACGCTAATGTGAAGGAATGGGGAATCAAACCTGGTTCTCCAGGTTAGAGCCTACTACTCTTAACCACTATACAATGCTGGCTCTCTAAAGGGATCTGCTATCTTAGGCCGTTTCCGCACGAAGGCGGAAGCGGCCGGGTCGGCGTTGACGATGCCGACCCGACGACGCTGGGACCGTCTGCATGGACGGTCCTGGAAACAGCCGGGCAGCCGGCACCGCAGAGCTCCGGCGCCCGGCCAACCCGGCATGTCCCCGGGCCCCGGCGCGTCGCCGAAGTGCAGGGGGCGTGTCCCCAGGCCTCGGCGACGCGCCGGAGGCCCGGGGACAAGGTAAGTACCGGGTGGGGGAGGCGTCGCGAAGCAGCTGCCATTCACTCGGCAGCGGCTTCGAGGCGGCGTTTCCCCAAAAAGAGCGCTTCCAAGCGCTCTGGGGAAATGCTGGCTTCGCGACGGGCGGGCGGCGCGAGGGTGGTGCGGCTGCAATGCAGCTGCGCCCCTGTGCGAATGGCAGCCTGGAGATGGCATTTTTACCGTCTCCAGGCCGCCATTAATTGCCCGTGCGGAAACGGCCTTAGACTTGATTCTCACCAACAGAGAAGATTGATGAGGTAAAAGATGTGGGCACCTTTAGTAATAATGACTATGTAATTTTGGAATTTAAGGGGAAGGGAAAAACAGGGCTTTAGAAAAGCTAATTTTAACAAACTTAAAGTTATGCTGGGTATAATCCCCTAGTAAAAAGAAAAGAGTTCAAGGGGGGGGGGGGTTCTTAGAAGTAAGACATTGAAGGTACAATCACAAACCTTTCCAATGAGAAAGGAAATAAGAGGAATCTAAAGAAACTAGGTGGCTCCATGAACAGCTTTCTAAAGATCTGAGAATGTCAAAAGATTCACTTAGGAAATGGCAGGAGGGTCTAATAATGAAATATTAATATAAACAAATAACAGTACTTGTAGGGAGAGAAAGCTACAGCTTAGTTATGAGCTTAGGATAATGACAGATGCTAAATGCCACAAAAAAGGGTTCTTTGGTTAATTTCAGAATAAAAAAAGAACAAAGAAGTGGTAGACCTATTGCAGGAAGAGGAAAGTCAAATTTTAACAAGGGATGAAGAGAGGGCAGAACTGCTCAATTTCTTTTTTTAAAAAATCTTACTTTGCCTCAGTTTTCTCTTAGAAGGGAAATGGTGCTCAGCCTGGAAAAAGGAGCATATGATGAGGGAAGGCAGTTGCAGCCTAGGATAGGCATAGGAGTGGTACATAAACACCTAGTTTTCTTTAAAGAAGAAGAAGAAGAAGAAGAGGAGGAGGAGGAGGAGGAGTTTGGATTTATATTCCCCTTTCTCTCCTGTAGGAGACTCAAAGACTTACATTCTCCTTGCCCTTCCCCCTCACAACAAACACCCTGTGAGGTAGGTGAGGCTGAGAGAGCTCCGAGAAGCTGTGACAAGCCCAAGGTCACCCAGCTGGCGTGTGTGGGAGTGTACAGGCTAATCTGAATAATCTGAATTCCCCAGATTTAAAGAAAATTAAATCCTCAAGGCCAGATGGATTGCATCGAAGGATACTAAAAGAACTTGATGGTGTAATTTCTCAGCCTCTGTCCATTATTTTTGAAGATTCTTGGAGAAGAGGTAAAGTGCCAGATGATTGGAGGCAGGTAAATGTCCCCATATTCAAAAAGGGGGAAAGGGAGGATGCAGGTAACTACTGAGCCATCAGCCTGATATCCATACCTGCAAACATTTTAGAACAAATGATCAAACAATCTGCCTTTAGTTTAGGCATTTAGAAAGGAAGGCTCTGATTACTAATAGTGAGCATGGGTTCCTCAAGAACAAGTTAGGCCTGACTAACTTATATCTCCTTTTTTGCGCGAGTTACTACCATGTTGAATCAGGGAAATGCTGTGGATGTAGTTTATCTTGATTTCACTAAGGTTTTGATATGCTTACATATGAGATTCTTGTTGACAAGTTGGTAAAAATATGGTTTGGGTGCTACTACTGTTAGGTAGATTTGTAAATGGTTGTCAGATTGCACCCAAAGAGTGCTTGTTAATTATTCCTCATCCTCTTGGAGAAGAGTGACAAGGGGAGTGCCTCAGGGATCACTCCTGGCCTCTGTGCTGTTCAACAGTTTTATAAATGGCTTGGATGAAGGAATAGAGGGAATACTCATTCAATTTTCAGATGACACTAATTTGGGCGGGACAGCAAGTGCAGTGGAAGGAAGACAAGATACAAATATGATTTTTACAGGCTGGCAAACTGTCTAAAACAAACAAAATGAATTTCAACAGTGATAAATGTACAGTTCTCCATTTAGGTAAGGGAAATCAAATGCTTATAGCATGGAAGAGACTCGTCTTGGCAGTAGTACACACAAAAAGGATCTAGAAGTCTTAGTAGACTATACACTGAACATGAGTTACAGTGTGATGTGGTAGCTGAAAAGGCAATCACAATTTTGGACCACATTGTCAGAAATGTAGTGTCCAGATCATGTAAAGTGATGATATCACTTTATACTACTCTGGTTAGGCCTCATTTGCAATCTGCAATCATTTGCAATCTGATAGAGGGTCTGAAAATGAGATTACCGGATGCCATCTTAAAATTAGTTTAACTATTATATTTGGTTTTTATTATCGCTGCTTTTAAAGGTTTTAATTGTTTCAACTGTTTTATTGTATATTATCATTATTGTGCTGTACACCGCCCAGAGCCCCTAGGGGATGGGGCGGTCTAGAAATTTGAAAAATAAATAAATAAATAAATAAAATAAATATTGTGATCAGTTTTGGGTACCCCAATTTAAGAAGGATGTTTGACAAACTGAAATGCGTCCAGAGGAGGGCAGTGAAAGGTCTGGAGACCAAGTCATATAAGAAAAGGTTGAAGGAGTTGGGTATGTTTAACCTGGAGACAATTTGGGAGGTAATATAATAGCCATCTTTGAGAATTTGAAGGGCTTGAATACAATGGCTATGAAAACAAAATCATTTGTTTGCTAAGAGTTTTCAGCTAAATTTTAGGAAGAGCAGAGCAGTTCCTCAGTAGAACAGGCTTCCTTAACAGATGGTAGGCTCTCCTTTTTAAGTTTCTTAAAAGTTAACTGTTTAAGTTAAGTTTTAAGTTTCTCACATTCCCAGGGTAATGTCAATCACTACTTAGGAGTTAGGAAAGAATTTCTATCTAGGCCAGATTAGCCAGGGATCCTGGACATATTTTGTCTTCCTCTGGGCATAGAGCACAGATCACTGGGGGAGTGGGGAAAGGTAGTTGTGCGTTTCCTTCCTTGTGTGACGAGTTGGACTAGGTTACTCTTGACGTACCTTCCAGCTCTATATTTCTATTTCAGCACATGTAAGTAGATTCACAAGGAACAATGGGCTGGCGAGGCACCCTGCCCCCCACTTGAAGTAGACTTCATATTTTACACGGCGACTGTATCCAACATAGCTCCGCATATGTGCACAAATGTTTAACTGTCTGCTCGTATTTCACAAGAATGCCACAGCAGAAACAGCATTCAGGCACCTGCCTCAATGCTTGGCGTGTTCATTCCTAATAATAAGACATAACGTTGGTTTGCACCGGCTCTTTCTGCATACATACTGTAGGACTGTCAACACTGATGTCGTTTTCTCTCTCCCCCCTCACCTTCTCCCTCCACATTTTCCCGCCTTTTTCTTTCCATCATAAGCACTCCGTCGCAGTTTATGAAAGAGCCGTTGGGAGGGTCTGCGGAGCTTCTTGGGAAACAGCCAGGGAGGCGCGCGCCAGCCTGAAAGACGGGACTGGTTTCTCTTCCCCCTGCTGAAAGGACGGACCGAGCTGGAGCAGGAAAAGTAATAACGCTCCTTCAATCTCGGGGGAAAACGTGCACCCAGTGAGAAGGGACAGTTGTTTTCCTCCCCTTCCAGCTCTATATTTCTGTCTGTTTCACCACATGGACGTAGATTCACAAGGAACAATGGGCTGGCGAGGCTCCCTGCCTTCCTGCAGTTTTAGAGTATGCATCTAACAAAGGAATGCAGCGTCCGCGACAGGCTCGCCCATGAAAATTTTGCCTGAACCTCAAGCGAGATAGGGATGCTTGCATTTTGAACAAATCTTTCTGCAGTTGCCCTGGGCCCCATCAGTTATCAAGGGCGCTGGAGCATGGGCGTTTTGTAAGAACAGCTATATGAATAATCAAAAATAGATTTTAAGTACCATGATAAAGAATAAAGCGTACTGAACGATTCAGTACCAGAATAAAACCACCATACACACTTGCAAAAAAAAAAAATCCAGTCTGCTTCATTTGCATCCTTTAGCTTTGCAAGAAAATAAGAAAAGACCCTACTTTGTTTCTTACAGAAGGATGGAATAGACAAACTATGGCTAGAAGTCCAATAAGGCTTATACAATGGCATCTGATAAGTTATAAATGTTTGTGCATTGAAAATAGCATACAGCTGTAGTACTTCTAATGAAATCGAGCAAAAAGAAAAGGGATGGGGTAGCTGCTAGGACCGTGCTATTCCATACCTTGCAAAAATGAATAAAATAGCAATACTTCCCTGAAACCAACAAATATTTTTTTCTTCAAATAAATCTTTAATAAGTTGCCTGCAAGTGAAATGTGATACTTTACCCTTAAGGCTCTTTAATTTTGATGTAATCCACTTCTTGATGTAATCCACAGGAGCAGCAGTGGTGTAGTGGTTAAGAGCAGATGCACTCTAATCTGGAGAACCGGGTTTGATTCCGCACGCTGCCACTTGAGCTGTGGAGGCTTTATCTGGGGAACTAGATTAGCCTGTGTACTCCCAGGCATGTCAGCTGTGTGACCTTGGGCTAGTCACAGCTCTTCAGAGCTCTCTCAGCCCCACTCACCTCACAGGGTGTTTGGGTGGGGGGAGATTGTAAACCCCTTTGAGTTTCCTTACAGGAAAGGGGGGGGTGTAAATCTAAACTCTTCTTCTTCATAGGAACAACTGACAGTTTAATACTTACATAGAGGAGGAATTATACCACTATATTGATGCGGGGTTCAAAACTGCACCAGTAATTTTATTGTGGGGAAAAAGAAGAGGCCCAGATTTGGCTTCTCTACCTTCAAGTTAATACCTCCTGAGAGAACTGAGCCAGCCATTTAGTCCACAGCCCTATCTCATCACGTAATCTACATGTAGGTATTCTGAAATTCCTTACCAATTTGGAATAATAATATTGGATTTAATAAAGAATTGAGATTAATGTATTATTATTGAAAATATTGTATCAAGAATTAAGCAGGGTCTGGATATGCCAACTTTTGTAATTAAATAATACAACTAAGTCTAAACATCTGCAAGATACATTAAGCACACAGCCAGTTACGCCATATGTTTAAGATTAGGGTGCTTTCAAAAAGGATCATTTGTAGTCTAAAAAGTATACTGTACTTATGAATGTAGCAAACATGGAATAAAGAGCCCAAGCAAGGCAATTTTAAAAGTAGTCGAACCAGTATAGAATTTCTAATTAAGTTACAAACATTTGTGTGAGTTACAAAAATTGTCTTAATATCTTATGGATTACCAGAAGCCACAAGTATTTAGCCAATTAGATATTATTAATTTCTATCCATGCATATTGTCCATGTTGACATTTGTCAAGCATGCTCTTAAAAAGAAATACAAGATCAACACATTTCAGCAGTTAAGTACCTACTACTGATCATATTCCTTGACAATTCTTTTAAAATTAGTTCCCTCTGGAATTACTACCGAACCAATGAAAAACAATGTTACTGTGTACAAGATCACACACATTCAAATATTAATTTAAGCATAGCCTATGTTTACTGTGCATTTTAGATTTACAGCAAAAGGAACATTATTTACATGCAGTTGACATCCTAAGAACATAAAGGTGTAGCTTGTTTACGAATTTGTCAAATTAAAAAAACGCATGGCAGTCCTTCAAATACTTGCAATAAAAATCTGGTTATCTGCAGCCAATTACATATTTACATTCCTGCAAATCTGCAATGATAATGCACAATTTAATTATGATTACAAATGAAACACCTAAAACCTGAGAGTAAAACCTAAGGGTGCTCCTTTAAAAAGTTCCTACAAGAGTATTTTAAGGTTATCAGTTGTTGGTCAGTGGTCAATATAAAGAGTCTATACATACTGCTCTTTGCAGTTCTTTTACTGGATACCATGCTGCATTCTAGAAGATATACATTCTTTCCCATAATATTTTTCCTTTTTAATGTATTTGCTCACACAAAACTTGTTCCAACATTCCTGTCAGAGCATTGAATACCACTGCTTATAAAATCATATATTTGATTCTTCATTAACATTCCAAGCCAAGATGTTTAAAACATATTAGCCATGTAGCCCACAAAACAGAAGTTACTCTGTTCTGTGCTAGTGAACATGAATGACATATCTTCCTCATTCATTGTAGTTTTTAAAAGGTCTGGTGCATCAGAATTTTTAAAAATTAAAGCCTCAAATGATGTTGCATGTTTTCACAACCACTGTACTCAGAAAGACAGCTGCAGTTGCTGAGACAAACCTTTGGACTGTTTTATGCAAGGACTGCCTAAAAGATTTTTAGAAAGATGTTTCATAATGCTTATGGTTAACTTTATGTCACTCATGTTTCTTCAATTTTTAAGTTCCACGACATATCTTTTCTACAAATCTCTCATGATTTATCATCCTTTCTCTTCTTCGACATCTTTGAGTAGGATAATTCCTTGTTTGAAGGATTGAAGTGTAATATTTATTATGATAAAGGCGTTCTCCATATTCCATGATTGCACATATGATGAGATCTGTTTAAGGCATGAAAGAGGATAAGTTACAATATTTGTCAGGCTTTGTCTTGTATGGTGGGGATTGTCCAGCAGCTTTTATATCTGATTGCTACAATTCCTAAAGCCCAGGGAGGTGTAATAATAGTAAATCTCATTGACCTGGAAGTGAGCTCCATTTTTATGAATATACATTTTTATGTATAATGCTATATGAATACATGCTCACTTTTACCCAGTTAGATAATCTGCGAATACAGGTATTCTAACAAAGATTCAGCTTAGAACTCTCATCTATTGTAATCCACTGTGTAATAACATTCTGTATTTAGAGCCTCCTTTAAGGTGTTGAAACACATACATGCAGGTCCATTTACCAAATAAAATTAAGATGTAGAAATGTATGTGGAAATGTATTTGGGACTCTTTAGTTTGGAGAGGAGGCGGCTGAGGGGGGATATGATTGAAGTCTACAAAATTATGCATGGGGTAGAAAATGTTGACAGAGAGACATTTTTCTCTCTTTCTCACAATACTAAAACCAGGGGACATTCATTGAAAATGCTGGGGGGAAGAATTAGGACTAATAAAAGGAAACACTTCTTCACGCAACGTGTGATTGGTGTTTGGAATATGCTGCCACAGGAGGTGGTGATGGCCACTAACCTGGATAGCTTTAAAAGGGGCTTGGACAGATTTATGGAGGAGAAGTTGATTTATGGCTACCAATCTTGATCCTCTTTGATCTGAGATTGCAAATGCCTTAACAGACCAGGTGATTGGGAGCAACAGCCGCAGAAGGCCATTGCGTTCACATCCTACATGTGAGCTCCCAAAGGCACCTGGTGGGCCACTGCGAGTAGCAGAGAGCTGGACTAGATGGACTTTGGTCTGATCCAGCTGGCTTGTTCTTATGTTCTTATGTATGAGGACAAGAATAATATGATGAAAGTATTAACTGCCTATGTTTTAGGTATAGCAAATGCTTTACTACTCATCTGTAACAGCATAAACTTTTTACAAGCAATGAAGCATTTCTCCACTTAACTCACTACATTAAAATTGCAAGATTTTTTTAAAAAAATGTTCAGCTTAATGAAATGTCTTTATTTAAGGTGAATGCCCCAAGTTTTCACACTAATAAAACAGCAGATATTTGCCTGCTACTGGTACATTTCAAGACAAAGTTCTGTTGTTGTTACGAGACTGAAATATACATGTTTCATTTATCCCTTCATTTACAGAATACAAACAGATTTTTGTAGAAAATGGTCAAATTTACATCAGATCAAAACAGGCCTAGCATAATACATGCTTCACCATCTTGCTGTGCTCTTACTAATACACAGAATGTCAAAAATTATCTTTTGTGGAAAAGAAAACTCTTCTGAACAATTACAGTCATGAATCTCTCCTGATACTAAATGCTTATGTACATATCCTTGAAAGGATGATGACCAAATGGACTCTCCCAGTGCTGCTTAACATGCCTTGTTTTCTTTCATTCACTGATCAGAAGAGTTCTCACCCCCCAACACGGGGTGACTGGTTGACCTGCTGATTAGAAGTCACTTAGTAGAATTTCTATCAAGATGAAACAAATCTCTGATGTCACACAAAGCCTGCTTGATGTTGCTTCCAAAGCGATGAGAATCCTAAACCAAAAAAGAGAAAGAATCAGAAATCTGGATTCATAACTGCATAGAACTTTCATTTAAAAAATAAGCCAAAAAAAATCTGGACAACCCCCCCCCCCCCCCCCCGATGATATAATCGTATATAATAGTATAAATATGTAAAGGGTCATCAAGTCATAGCCAATCTATGGAGACTCTGTAGAGTTTTCAAGGAAAGAAACATTCAGAGTTAGTTGCCATTGCCTGCCTCTGCACAGCAACCCAGGACTTCCTTGATGATTTCCCACCCAAGTACTGAAATTATCAAGACCAAATTAAATTAGCATGTTGTTTAATCAACAGCTATGGATCCAAACATAAATGACATCATTTCATCTAAATAACAATGGATTTAGTTATAGCTTGCCTGTGATATACACTCAAGCAGAGTAAATAAAACAGTATCTTTAAAAATGGTTTGAAAAAATGATAAAAACCAATTACACAGGCACAACGAAAAGCATGTAAAACCATGGAACACAAGAGCATTAACAAGATAGTGCACAGATCTGATGTGTGATGTAGATATAGCTGCACCAACTGCAAACAGTGACCACAATGCTATTACGTTCAATAATTATGTCATTAGAAAATTGCACCTGAAGTAATCCAAATGACTTCAAAAAAGGTCTAAGCAATAAAGAGGGCAACCAAGACGAAAGTCAGAGCACCTGTTCTATGAGGAAAGTCAGAGCACCTGTTCTATGAGGAAAGTCAGAGCACCTGTTCTATGAGGAAAGGCTAAAAAGTCTAGCACTTTCCAAATTAGAGGGGAAAAATAATGTCCAAAGAGGAACTTGATAGAAGTTTATAAAATTGGGGGGGGGGGGGGGGGGGGGAGACAGAAAGAACTTTTCTCCCTCTCTCAAAATACTAGAACTTAGGGACATTCCATGAGGTTGATGGCCAAAATGAAGTATTTTTGCTATCAGTGATGAAAATGTTGAATTCACTGCCAGAGAATGTAGTGATGGGGTGTTGTGTGACTTCTGGGAAAGCCTTTGGCAATGTAGTGGTGGCCACAATCATAGATGGCTTTAAAAGGGAACTGGATAAATCTATGGAGGATTGCTCTATTAACAGCTACTAACCATAGAGTCTAAAGGGAACCTTCACCAGAAGCAGAAAACCTTTGAATACTAGTGCTGGGAGACAACCTCAGAGCCCTAATGCCCTGTTTATTGATTCTCCAGGATAACTGGTTGATTGCTGTGTAAAGCAGTACACTGGACTAGATGAAACAAGATCCAGCTGTTATGTTCTGAAAAGCTCATAACACAATTTACACCCTTTCCATTTTGCTACCCATCTAGCACCAGGATAGCTGGTGGAGGTTAAATGTAAAGTCCAGGGCAGCGCAAGAAAGCGCAGATCAAGGGCATCTTTGGCAATAACCCCACCAGGTTGCTCATTTATGAAAGGTTAAAAGAAAAGGGCACATAATTGCTCTATTTTGAGGCTGGTATAGAAAACTGGCAACATGTTGTGGATTTGTCTAATTTGTTCTTTCATACATTGTCTTTGGGAAGAACTATGTGGCAGAAACTATTTGTATCAAGGATTCCCAACCTAAGAGAGAGGACTTTTGAAATTTTGAGAAAAGGTAGTGAGTTTTACTTTAGAATGGCTGCTGTGCAGGGCAAACACAACATTTTGGAAGACTTCAGGCTAAGCGCACTGCTATGATGGGGGCAGCCATTTATGAATGAGCACTTCATGCATACGCCTGGAATTCTGGATTCTTCTGAAATGCCTCAGTTCCAATAAATAAAGAAGAAAGCTACTAAAGGTTTCTTGCTTTAAAGAAGCAAAAAGTGGATACTAGGAAATATATCAGTTGGCTCTGTGGTCCCCATGGGCACCATGTCAGGGATCACTGATCAAGATAATGTGCATGTTTGGGGGGAAGAGAAGTCCATAGTATCCACAATTACCAGACATTTTTTTCAAAACATAAAGGCTATTTTTATACAGTCCTTCAGAGTGAGCTTTCTAGAATACATACATTGTAAAATCAAGAAACAGGGGCCCCTTCCGCACATGCAAAATAATGCGTTTTCAAACCACTTTCACAACTGTTTGCAAGTGGATTTTGCCATTCCACACAGCTTCAAAGAGCAATGGAAGCAGTTTGAAAGTGCATTATTCTGCATGTGCGGAATGAGCCAGGGCTCTTAGCTATTAGATATGGTGATATTATTGGTGAACAAAAATGTTATAAACATACTTACTGTTTCTGGGCAAGAAAACTTGCAGGATACATGGAAATTAATAAGATTCTCACCCACAATAATATACGACACACCATAACCATCATCAGCAACCTGAAGAAAATGCATTTAGACTATTTTAGCTCTGAGGCCACTGAAAGCCACTGTTCACATAAAACTAGTTTACTTTCAAAATTCACTATCATACTGGCTGCAATATAATAAACTGTTTCAAACTAAAACCAGTGAAAATCATTACAATACACAGAAAATAGTTGAACCACATGAATATAAAACTAAATTTTACTCCATAAACATAACCTTTAGAGCTGGTGTCGTATAGTGTTTAAAGATCTGGGCAGAATCTGATAGAACCAGCTTCAAATTGCCATCATGCCATGAAATGAGATTTGCACTGAGGTGTTCCTAATTCACAGCTGATTTGCATTACTACTACTACTACTAAGAGACAAACAATTAAAATTCACACATAGAATGACTGCTTATAAGCACAAAATGATCAGATCACATCAGAAGTGTAGCCACCAGGGGGAGGGGGAGGGTGCGCGATGAACTAGGCGCACACCTGCAGGGGGCGCTAAAATAAAAAATGCATTTTAAAAAATATTTTTGTGTTTTTACTTTGTCGGCCGGCAGGGGGCGCAATTTTAGACTAGTGGCACCAAAATTTCAGGTTATCATCAGGTGACACTCCTGATAATATCAGCCAGGTTTGGTAAAGTTTGGTTTAGGGCCATGGTGGCGAACCTTTGGCACTCCAGATGTTAAGGACTACAATTCCCATCAGCCCCTGCCAGCATGGCCAATTGGCCATGCTGGCAGGGGCTGATGGGAATTGTAGTCCTTAACATCTGGAGTGCCAAAGGTTCGCCACCACTGGTTTAGGGGATCCAAAGTTATGGACCCCCAAAGGGGGTGCCCCCATCCCCCATTGTTTCCAATGGGAGCTAATAGTAGATGGGGCTTCCCTTTGAGGGTCTATAACTTTGGACCCCCTGAACCAAACTTCACTAAACCTGGTGGTATCATCAGGATAGTCTCTTTCTGATACCAGCCAGGTTTGGTGAAGTTTGGTTTAGGGGGTCCAAAGTTATGGACCCCCAAAGGGGGTGCCCCGTCCCCCATTGTTTCCAGTGGGAGCTAACAGTAGATGGGGTTTCCCTTTGAGGGTCTATAACTTTGGACCCCCTAAACCAAACTTCACCAAACCTGGGTGGTGCCATCAGGATAGTCTCTTTCTGATACCCGCCAGGTTTGGTGAAGTTTGGTTTAGGGGATCCAAAGGTATGGACCCCCCCAAAAGGGGTGCCCCATTCCCCACTGTTTCCAATGGGAGCTGATAGTAGTTGGGGCTTCCCTTTGAGGGTCCATAACTTTGGACTCCCTGAAGCAAACTTCACTAAACCTAGGTGGTATCATCAGGATAGTCTCCTGAAAGTAGCCTGAAATTTTGGTACTGCTAACGTAAACATTGCTCCCCTGAGAGGAACCCTCAAATTTTCCCCAGATTCTGGTCCCCTCTAAGTGGATTTAAAGGGAGAATCTGGGCTCCCTAGATTGAAAAACATTGAAAGTATTGTCGAAGGTATTGTCAAAGGCTTTCACAGCCAGAATCACTTGGGTAGCTACTGCAGGAGTCTATCGCATACCATGCAGCTGTGGATAAGTCTACATAGGAACCACCAAACACAGCGCGCAGACACGTATCAAAGAACACGAAAGGCACTGCAGACTATTTCAGCCAGAAAAATCAGCAATAGCAGAACACATGATAAACCAACCTGGACACAGAATATTATTTGAAAAAAACAGAAATTCTGGACCACTCTGAAAGCCACTACGTCAGACTACACAGAGAAGCAATTGAAATCCATAAGCAGATGGACAATTTTAACAGAAAGGAAGAAACTATGAAAATGAACAGAACTTGGCTGCCAGTGTTGAAAAATACTAGAGTCAAGACAGTGTCTAACCAGCTCCACACAAACACAGGATGACCATAGACAAAAGAAACAAAGGCCAGGATACTTCTATTCAGATGCTCCCACCAGTGACCTTGCTATCTCCATTGTTACTCCCATGCTATAGTCTTCATTGTTACTCATACTTCTATTCAGATGCCCTCAACTATTGACCTGGTTGCCTTCTTTGTTACTCACAGACAATGTTTCTCCACCCACCCTGGACACTCCAACAGATATATATACTCCACTTGCTTTCCCAATATCAGATCCTCTGAAGATGGCAGCCACAGATGCAGGCGAAACGTCAGGAGAGAATGCTGCTAGAACACGGCCATACAGGCCGGAAACCACACAGCACCCATATTGTCAAAGGCTTTCACAAATGGATTCAACTGGTTGTTGTGAGTTTTCTGGCCGTGTGTCTGTGGTCTGGTAGATCTTGTTCCTAATGTTTTGCCTGCATCTGTGGCTGGCATCTTCAGAGGCGTATCACAGAGAAAAGTATTTAATAAGAGAAGTCTGGACACAGTGTATCTTCTCTCTGTGATACAACTCTGAAGATGACAGCCACAGATGCAGGCGAAACGTTAGGAACAAGGTCTACCAGACCATGGCCATGCAGCCTGGAAAACCCACAACAACCAACATTGAAAGTGATGCTGTTGCTGGGGGGAGGGGGGATCCACCCTGAAACAGCATCATTTTCAATGTTGTTTCAACTAGGGAGCCCAGATGCTCCCTTTAAGGTGGATTTAAAAGGAGAATCTGGGTTCTCTAGTCTAAACAACATTAAAAGTGATGCTGTTTCAGGGTGGATTCCTTTCAATGTTGTTTCAACTAGGGAGCCCAGATTTGTGAGTTGGGGCATGTGTTCAGATTTGTGAGTTGGGGCATGTTCTATAGTGTGATTGTGACTTTGGGATGAAATGCAAAAAATTATTCTTTGATGGTAGTGGGGGAGGCCATCACATGCCCCCCCCCCCCCAAAACTCAGATTTTGCACCGGGCTCCATTTTCCCTAGCTACACCTCTGGATCACATTTTATGTCTTGGGAGTCACAAAACTCAACATTACATTGGTGGTTTTAATATGATACCAGACTGATATACTGGCACAGTATACTGCTACTATACTGGCACAATTGTTACCAACCCCTCTCAAACACAAGTGCCTTCAGTCATTAAAACTTACAGGTCCAAAGCCACCACCACTGGATTCCATTCCAGGATTTTTGTTCAGGTCAATGTGCTGTTGTGGTGTCTGACTTGTTGAAAGTCTCCAGGGTTCTGCCAAAACCTAACAAATGAAGTAAATGGACACATGAAAACAGAGTAGCACATTTGTGACCTGTTTGCAATATGGGGTAATTTTGACACGAGAAAATTTTCATTCTAACAGAATAAAAGTTTTAAGTCCAGTGGCCTGTAAGACCAAAGGTGTTTTTTTCTTTGTATAGGTGTTTGTGGGCATGCACACTTCTTCAGATACAGCTTACACCAAGTATAAAACTTCATCTTAAAGGTGCCACTGGACTCAAACATTTTTGAATCTATTTCCATTCTAACAAATATTAATTTCACAGGACCAAATTACTGGGGGAGCAGAAAGGAAAGAGAAGAGAGATTCTTAAATAACCCTTTCTTTCTGTAACGATTGTGTTGCAATTTTCAGCAAAGACATGGTAATCTGAAAGTTTTAATAGTGGAAGTAATTCAGCAAGCAACGATGATACCATTACTTTTACACTGCATTATCAGTTGTGACTAGTGGAGTGCGAGTTATGCAAACACTCTAGAACACCAGTATTCTTAGATTTTCATCAGGGCAGTAAGTTTACTCTAGCTAAATTTTCATGTAAGCAGACCTCTTGCACAACAAGAAAGCTGCTAGTAGAGCTAAGATCTACGTACTTCAACAATATGAAACACTGTTAAAATACTGCTTCAATTTAACCTCTCTGCCAAATTTCTGCTTTCCCCCCTGAAAAGCAGTTTTGTTCTATTTTGCAAGGTTTCTGGAAATTTTACTTCTTGATAATATACATAATTTTCACCCATTTGCTTTATCAGTACATATTATTTGATTACTCACTTCCTTAAGGAAAGGAGAGTCAACAGCAAGATATTTAGATACCACATATAGACAGAAGAGGTGACGATCAATGCCAGCACCAGTCATGGCAAGACGATATAAAAGCTGATGTTTAGCAGCAGCAGCCTTGAATAGCGCGGACTTCTTCTCAGGCTAAAAAAAACAACCCAAGACCCCCATTTTAAAATACTATTACAATAACTGTCAAGCCTACAACAAGAATATTCACAGCAGCTCCAATCCTAAAAGCCCTGTTAAAATAATCAAGCCAAGAGAACCCCTGCCCACCGCTTTGCTGACCTGCAGGATCCTACAACTATAACCACACTGCAAATGGCTTTTGAGACACCTGTGAGTATTATAGTAAGACTGTTGGTTGTCTGGAATGGCACAATGATGGGAGAATGGGGTAGAAAATTGGGAAACAGCACAGTTGGGTATCTGTACGCAATATCTAGACAGGACAAAATCCACATAACAAACATATTCATTTAAAAAAGTATATTCTAACAGGAATAATCCAAAGGAAAATTATTTTAGTTTGATGATTAATGGGTTCCTTCTGTATGTAGTCTCTATATTTTTACATACAAAAATGAAGTTGCAACAAAATAGCCACTCCAGCCAATATTGGAAGCAAGAGCTAATTACAGCATAGTACAAGTTATTGTCGAAGGCTTTCATGGCCGAATATTATGTTGTAGCTGGAGTTAACAGAATTCTAGCAGGGTATTCTCTCGATAGCTAGCTTAGTCTGTGGCTGGCATCTTCAGAGGATCATCTGAAGATGCCAGTCACAGATGCAGGCGAAACGTCAGGAGAGAATGCTGCTAGAACACGGCCATACAGCCCGGAAACCACACAGCACCCATAGTACAAGTTGTCACTGTTAAAAGTTTAGATTTGGTCAGCTGATCAGAATAAGGATAATTACACTAAATAGCATACTGCTGTTCTCAGAACAGTATTTACACATGATTTCAACTCATGCAACTCATGCAACTCATGCAACATAGCTGAGTCCTTTATCCTTTCAACAGTCTAATGACTGTTGGTATACACTTCTAGAAGAAAAACACAAATACATCTTTCTGGAAACATGACTAGCCATTCCATCTTACTTATTAATATTTATATCGTCAAGAGATTCACTCATGATGTGGCTGCATCTATAATCCACATTACCTTCTAATGACTGGTAGAAAAGTATGATGTAATTGGAGAAAACAGTATGTTTCAACAGGGAAAAAGTAGGGGATGAAATTATATTTTGCACTTCTGCAACGTATTTAACACTATTTTTCCCCTTCTGCATCCCTTGGAAACGTCACAGGGAAGAAAAAGCTGCTTTCTAGGGAAGAAGTGTTTTCATACCTATTTCAGAAATAACTACTGAAAAATATTGCATCCAGAATGAGCATACTTTTTAAAACATTATCTCAGTAAAGCAAAGCTGTTCAGTTCACAATTAAAACAAGGGGTTCAGCTTATTTTTTTTCTTAGTCTTTTCTTGGTTGAAATATTTCACTGGCAACAAAGGTCATGTATGTGACCTGTGGTCTGTTTCACAGTGAGCATACAGTTCCTTTGGGTCAGATTCTTGTTGTGCATGTTTTCCCCCACCCCACTCCCCTGAACTCCCTACACTGTGGATCGAAGAAGTGCCACAGGTTCCATTAGCTCTAAAAGTGTGATGCTTCCTTTCTTGTTGCTGAGAAAGCAACCTTTGTTGTGTGTTCAACTCACTTCAGCTTAGTTCTCCCCTCCCACCTTCCCCTGCCCATCCGACAGCAATTGCTCCCATTCTTGGCACCCGAGCAACCCAAAGAGTTTTGTTTTGTGTTTAGAGAGAGAGAAAAAGTGCAGAGGCGTAGCTGGGCCAAACTGCGCCCGGTGCGCAGTGTGTTTTTTCTGCCCCCCATGGCGCCCTCCCACCAGCACCCCCCGCGGTGCCCCCATGCCCCCTTCCCACAATTACCTATGCTCCTTTTCTATTTCTAGTATTTTTTGAGGCTGAAAAAAGGGGCCTCTTCACAGTTCAGGGAAAAAACTGCCTGACGAACTATACTTCCCAGGAGACCTTGTGAGCCCCAAGGTCTCCTGGGAACTGTAGTTCTTCAGGAAGTTTTTTCCCTGAACTGTAAATAGGCCACTTTTTTCAGCCTCAAAAAGTACTAAAAAAAAGAAAAGGAACGTAGGTAAGTGTGGGAAGGGGGCGGGGTGTATGTGTGCTGTGGGGGGGGCGCCGCGGGGGGCTGAGGGGGGCACAGGGAAAAGGGGGAGGGGCCGGGGGCTATTTTCCACCCCCCAGGCATGGGCCCGGTGCATGACGCACCCCCCCTTGGTGCTCCATCACTGAAAAAGTGGAAGGCAACAAGAGAAGTTGTGGGTGAAGGTGAGGGAAATGGCAACTGGCTGAGCTGGGGAAGCTTCGTAGTAGAAGAATCCCCAGTATGAAAACCACAGCAAAAATGCACTGTAAAGAAAAGAGCCACAGTGTATGTTCTGCATGCATAATAGGCCGAAGTCTCCCTCACATTTTGCAAGGTGTTCTAGTGCAAGCCAGTACAGGGAGCAGGATGCAAGTGTGTGACTTTTGCTACAAAACTGAGTTGGAACTGGATGCTGAGCATGGAGTGACAACCTTGATGAATCTAGTGGTGGATGATTTTATTTAAGTCTGCCGTCACCACTATACAAGGGGCTGACCCCTGCCTCTTTAGGGTCAAGGCAGGCATGACCAATCATGATTCTATGATTCCAGACACACTACACTTCATCAATCCTATAATCAGAACCAGGGCTCATCAGGTAGCGTCTGCGGCCCACTGGGATCCCAAACAGTTCTGTGGAATTGATGTCCTGACATCAAGCGCATCAAATGCTTTATTGGGGGCCCAGTCACACCTGGTTCAACCAGCGAGCTCTCCATTGACTACTACTCGAGGGTGAATCACATGCTACTTGCTGCAGAAAAGGGATTTGCTTCATGGCACACAAGTTACAGAATGAGGCAGAGGGAATACGTTGCACGCAGAGAGCCAGGGATCATTTCCCAGTTGGCTGGATGGGGACAGAAAACATCAGACAGGAGGAACAATACACTTATTTTAAGCAGGTGGAGGTGTCATGGGTAGGGAATCAGGTAAAATTCTTTTTGTAAAGTTGTATAGTTTCTCCTGATGGCTCAAGATTGCCTGAAAACATCTGAACTTATGCTTAGATATTTGCAACTAACACCTATGAGGAAAAACAACTGACAGGTAACTGGACAATTTATTACAACATTCATCTCACCATGAATGCAGTTAATGATATGTTCAATAAGGAAGAGTTTATTATACTGATTTTTTTGAGCAGCTGAATGCAGCTAAAAAGACTTACATGTAATGAACATATATTGCTGTAATAAACTCACACTTTTTGCTGTGTCATCCATAGCATGCACAAAGTTGCATGACTCAACAGTACATGAGCGAACTGTTTCTGTTCTACCTTCTCTGAAGAGGCGGGTCATAGATGCTTCATAAGTTAAGCAAAATTTTCCCATGTCCTTAAAAGAAAAATGCACAGAAGGATTCTTATGGAAGCAATCAGAAAACCAGAACACAATGTTTGAATATCACACTGTGAATTACTTTTACGTGAGAAACACATAAGTGCTGAGGAAATGTATAAGCCACATTAATAACATGTCTGATCTGATCCATCTATTATTTTCATTCAATGCTCCTTGTAACTGACTGTGTTCAACAATCCCTGTTCAAAGCACAGTATGTCTACACAACATATAATCTATGTAGTAGGTGTACTTCCAAGCTACACTTTTCTTTCTTTTTTTCTTTTTATCCTTCTATTTTTTATTTTACTACACTATATTTCTACTGGGATTTTTTTTGTTCAAAAATGTCAACTACTGTATTTACACTGTAAAACTGAATAAATAAATAATAAAATAAAAGAGACACCCATTTTGGAGAGATCCTTTTAGATTTTACTATTTATAATAGTTTGGAATTAGCAATTTAGTTGCCTGAATATCTGAGGTTAAGTAATGCTGGTCCCAAATTGAGAGACTCAATTAAGTGCATTACCTCATTGTGAAAGTTATGTTAGCCATCATCACTAACATAAGCTCATACCCATTTGTTACATTTCTCCTTAGAAAATTTCAGGACAAACTCCATCAAAAACATCTTGAAGAAAAAATTATAAAGCTAATAGCATCACATGCTTTTTATGATTCTTTGAACATTGTATGGATAGATTTGCCTTTGTGAAATCTGTGCTCACACTTCCTCATATACACACAGCACATAAAGATACCATCTGCCAATGCATCTGAATGAATTACCTGAATCACAAAATTAATTGTGAATCACAATCTATGGAACCATACGAATCTTTACAGCAGATCGTTAAGAGCTTAGTACAATTTCCTCTCCAATTAAAGTAATAGTAGGTGGACCAGAGTCTAACTGTAATCATGAATAAAAACATTTTCTATACTAGTTTTACAAGCAAATACCAGCTGGACCTACCCGGTAGTGAGCAAGCTGTAGCGCAAGTTGCACAAACGCATCAGGACTAGTTTTTGTTTTCTTCATTAATCCTTTCCCAAATGTATCAAAAGGAAAAGAATGAAAATCCACATCATCTGCTAAAGGCCTTGCAATGGCCAGGGACATCTCTATCGCTTCTTGGCACTAAACAGCAACATAAATTTTACATTACGCTAAAAGCAGCACAAAATAACAAACACAATGAAAAGTCAAAAATTTTGATTTAACAATGTTATTTAGGTTTTGAAAATGGTAACAGGCTGATCTTTCTAGTTCTCTACTGGCAGAAACCGATTGTTCCATGCTTTCCCCTTCTCCCAGCAGCTCCTTTTGAGTCCCTGAAAAGCTCTACCAGAGACTAAGCAACCCACGAGCACAAAATGACACAGCAGAGGCATAGCTAGGGAAAATGGAGCCCGGTGCTAAAGTTGAGTTTTGCACAACCCCCCACCCCCCCATGTTCGTTTACGTTTCTTGTATTTTTTAGTGCTTTTTCAGTTTTTGGCCTGCAGGGGATACAGTTTTTAGGCTAGCAGCACCAAAATTTCAGGGTATCTTTAGAAGACTCTCCTGGTGATACCGTCCAGGTTTGGTGAAGTTTGGTTCAGGGGGTCCAAAGTTATGGACCTCAAAGGTGTAGCCCCCCTCTCCTATTACCTCCCATTGGAAACAATGGGAGCACCTCCTTTGGGAGTCTTTTCTCCCCTTTGGGGGTCTTATCTTTTTCTCCCTTTCCTTCCTTAATTTGGCTGCTAGCCATTTACCAGATTTATTTGCCAATTCAAAATCTTTGTTTCAAATATTTCAATTGTGTAGTCATTTCATTTGTCCATTGTAATTCTAGTTGTTTTCTCAATCCTGTTATTACTGGTTTTATTTTTGTTGTTGTTTGGGGTCTTTTGTAATTCTTTTCCTTTTTTCTCAATCCCCTCTGTGATTAGCTTTATTTTTTTTCCCTTTCCTTTTCTCTTTAAAACTCTTTTTGGTAAGAGAATCCCTCTCATTAAAGCTTTACTTGTATCCATGGTGGGGCCTTCTACTCGCGTATAAGCCGAATTTTTCAGCCTTTTTTTAGGCTGAAAAATGCCCCCCTCGGCTTATACGCGGGTCACCCACTCCCCCCGCCGCGCAGAGTCACAGCGCTTACTTATGAGTGGCAAAGCCTCGTCCCCCTCACTAACTCACGCTTTCTTTCTTGCAGGCTCAAAGTTTAAGATGTTGTTTCAGAGAAGCTGCCGGCTTTCTTTCTTGCAAGCTCTAAGTCTACAGGGAAGCTGCCGCTCAAGGCAGCCTGTCTATGGTTTTCTTAAAAGGGCAATGCTGCAGGAAACCATAGACAGGCTGCCTCGAGTGGCAGCTTCCCTGTAGACTTAGAGTTTAGAAATCTGGCAGCTTCCCTGAAACTTTGAGCCTGCAAGAAAGAAAGCGTGAGTTAGTGAGGGGAAGGAGGCATTCTCTGCTTCACTTTCTCCTGCTTTCAGCCACTTTCCTTCTCCCCAGACCCGTGCGCGCCGCCTTGCCCCTCCTTAAAAAGCCTCCCAAAGGCTTCTGGGGCGCTCCTTTCCTCCAGCTGTGGTTCCTTTGCCAGCTCAGCACCCCGCCTCCTGATGGATCTTTCCCACCCTCAGCTTATATGGATCTTTCCCACCCTCAGCGAGTCAATAACATTTCCCAGTTTTTTGAGGTAGAAGTGGGTGCCGCAGCTTATATGCAAGTTGGCTTATACGCAAGTATATACGGTAATTTCAAAAAATTCTTTTAAACTTTTCTCACAGTATTTCACTTTTTATTTTGTAACAGCCATCCTTTAATTACTTCCCTCTGTGATACTCCTCTGAAGATGCCAGTCACAGATGCAGGCAAAACCGAACCACAGCCACACAGCCCGGAAAACCCACCACAACCAGTTCAATCGGCCATGAAAGCCTTTGACAATACATCCAATTATTTTGTTTATGTCCAATTATTATTTCCCTCTGAATTGGGTTATGATTTGATATTGATTTGGGTGGAATTTTAATTTTCTGCATTTGCATGCATAAATGTCCTGATGCCCAGGTTATATCAATCCTTGTGAAACTTTTGTGTCTGTTTGAAAAGAAATTAAAATCCTTAGCCTTTCCTTCCTTTAAATCAAGTTTCTGCATGAAGTTTGTAAACTATTTAGGTAATATATTTTGTTTCAGCTTTGATTCACTTTCTCCACTTTCTTATCTACCCCTGGTGCGACTATGCCATTAAAGTCTCCTAGTATCACCATTTTTTCATATGTGTACTTTAGTAATTTATTTAGAAATTCTTCATAAAATTTTGCTTTGTTTTCATTGGGTGCGTACACACCAACCACAAGCATTTTAATCTCTTGAACTATTATTCCCACTCCCAGATACCTTGCCCCTGAGTCTGCAAAAATTAATTTTAGACTTAAATGGGTTTTTTCAATCATGAAGCTACTCTTTTTTGTGTTAGCTGCATGTACTGAAGTTCCCAGTTAATCACATTTTAAATATTTCTCCTGATTTTTAAATACATGTTTCTTGTATACATGTTACATCATTATTCATCTGTTTAAAGTAATGGAATGCCTTTTTCCCCTTTTTCCTTTGCAAATCTTGGATTTACATGAAACATTCTGTTTCCATGTCTGTCTCCACCATTTTCAATCCCAGAAATTCTGCCAGTGCTTGGTCTATTCTTGCTCTTACATTTTGGTTTTCTTGTTTCTTTCAACCTCGAAATCTTAATATATTATCTTTTTGCTTCAATTCCAGTAGAACCATGTTATCTAAGTAACTGTCTACTTGTTCTTGGAAAATTTTCCACTTGTCTTCTATCACTTCTACCTTTTCATTTGTATCTTTAAGTCCATCATTTATTTGCTTTGTTGAACTTTCAATATTTTTCATTTGTCCCAGCTCTTTTTTCATCTCTTTGAGTTTGTTGTCTAATCGATTGAAACATTTCTTGTTGGAAACTGTCAATTCTATTAGTTGTTCTAGCCTTTGGTATGGCTCTGTTAACATTTTCTCAGGCATCTTTAATTCTCAGGCATCTTTAATTCTCAGGCATCTTTAATTCAGCCCGGAAACCACACAGCACCCATCTTTAATTCTACTGCATTATTCCCTTTTGTAATATTTTTCCTTGTATTTGCCAATTTTCTTTCTTAAGCCAAATATTATTTCTTACTAATTTTATTTTATGTAAATCTCTCCACAGCACTTTCAGTTTTCACTCCTTTCCTCACCATGATTCTTTCACTCTCGGTCAGCAGACATGTTCTGGGTCTCCCTGCTCTTCTATCATTCTCTCCAAGACTTTAACCTCATTCAGACAATCTTTGTCCAGCAAATGCCTTTACCTTTTATAGCTATTTATTATCCATTATCCTCCACTTTTCTCTGTCTCTAAACTTTTTCTCTTTATTCCAACTACTGTTTCTGTTTCCAAACTCTGGCTTAGGTTCCATTTCTCTTCTTATTTTTCTCTGCTCGCTTGCTCCCCTCTTCCTTCTTAATGATGCTATGACCCTTTTCCACTCTTGTATTTCCTCTCCTCTCAATTTCTTTGTGCCAGTCCCCTAAAGTCCAATTCTTATCCACATACACTTCACTGTGACTCCCTCTTTACCAGACCTTTCTTTCCAGAGGCTACTTTCTTCTGCCCCTGTCACTGCTTGATCACAGAATAAAGTAATAGAAATTCTTACTATTCAGAATGAAGCGATCTTCTCACTGTCTTTTATTCCTACCTTTAAGCACTGAAATTTCATAGCTTTCTTCTTCAGTTTCTCCTTTTGTTACTGAAAGTCAAGTCTGCAGGGCTTTCCAAGGCCTCACTGCTCCAAGATGGTGTTCTATTCTCTCTTTGGCTCCCTCCACATCTTGGAGGCAACTCCTGCCTCCAGACCTGGGCTGGTAGTCTCCCAGGAGTCTTTATTTCATACATCAGACACTCCCTTTTTATCTGGGGTGGGTGTGTATGGGGTTTGGTTAAAACCTAATCCCTTTGTAATCAGTGAGGTTCCTCTCTACAAGGGAGAGACAAGCAGTCCTGTTCAGCTTCTCTGTAGGGCTGAGACTTCTGAGAGAACTGTGATTGACTCTAGCTCACACAACAGAATTCATGTGGCGGAGTAAAGAATCACACCTGGTTCTCCAGATTAGAGTCTGCCGCTCTTAACCACTCTACCAAGCCGGAAAAGTGAGGGAAACTGAATGAGATTGATCCAGCTAAAAAGTAAAAGCCAACCCAATTAAAATCACCACTAAACATCTTTATAGGACTTCTATGTTTTCATTACATGCCAACACCACAGTACATTTTTTCTGTAGGCAGATCTCATAAAAAAGATCCCTAGTTGGATGCACCCAATGACTAATCGGAGCAACAAGCATCTCTATTCAAAACCAGGCAGAAATATACTTCATTCAGGAGAATAACAATTGCATGAATGGTTTTGTGCTTACCTCTTCAGGGATTTCCCACTGTAGTCTTGTAGGCAAAGGAATGCCTAAATTAACTTCTCCTTTGCAATGGCCATCTTCTGTGTACCCCAATTCAAGACAGTCAGTAAACATGACATTCTGGAGGAGAAAACACATATGTACGTTGTGGTTCTTTAATTTCAAAGGAATTTCTTGAGCTCTAATAAACAATTACTGCTGTCAAATTTTCTATTAAATGATTTTCTGTATTGTCAAAGGCTTTCATGGCCGGATTCATATGGTTCTGGTGGGTTTTCCGGGCTGATCTATGGCTACCAATCTTGATCCTTTTTGATCTGAGATTGCAAATGCCTTAGCATACCAGGTGCTCAGAACCACTGTAAAAATTCTGAATTTGTTTGCCAAGAATACTGGAATCTTTAAGTTCTACTGCACTGGTTTGCCAACTTCTTCACTTACCTAACTGCAGTATACTCTTATCACAAGAACAGGATGGTGATGCGAGAAGGAAACCACCTTGAACCTTTTAGTATTTTACTTTTCATTCGTTTTATCGTGAAGACTATTTCATGTTACAGGAACTTTCACTGTTTTGGGTGGGCAGATTTTTTAAAATACATAATTAAGGAGGAGCTACTACCTAAAAGTTCATTTCAGCAGTGAAATGATTGGTTAATTTGTTTCAAAAGACAGGTTTAACAAAAATTTCTGCTAGTTCACTTCTATTTCACTGTCAACACTCACCTCCCAAAGATGTCCAACAATAGGAGCATCTGCCCAGGAGTGTTCAGCATTCAAGCCCATTTTACCATTCCTGAACACTATGAAAGTGAAAGACTTGTCAAACCACCTATGAAAGACAGAAAGTTTCCCATTCAACATAAAGTTATTCAATACCTCAGGATTTATCTTTGAGTTTTAATACATGATACTGACCTAAGATGAAATGCCAAAGTAATTAGCTGTAAATATAAAGCAGCAAATCCACAACAGTCTGCAATATAACAAGTTCATCATTATAGGGAATATTTAAGAATCTGAACATGAAATATATTCATGTCTATTATAACTGCCTGTAACTAGGAGATATGGCTTAATTACATTCTACATAAAAGAAAACAAAACAAAGACTGATCATTGGTACAAAGTTGGTTTTCACCAAGAGTTATAATTCTGGCATATCTATATAACAAACAAGCTACCCCTTGTTCTCCCAAGCAACTGAGCACTTGGGGTGGGGGGCGATTCTGAATATCTTCATCAGAAACTACAATTCCTAAGAATCTTTGAGAAAAACCATGATAATTATACAGGTATAAAATACATATGTCTCTAGACAGATTCATGAATACTTGACTGAATGGTAATGTAAGAAAAAATATCATACATCTTAACACAGATTTACAAAATAAAAGCCATCATCTACATGTAAATATTCTCTGGGTGAAGCCTGTACCAAACTATGTTAAAGAAAATCATACTATCCATGCACACACTGCTAATCAGAAAAACTTTCTGCACTATGCTGAACCTCAGAGCAAGAGATACACAGGACACAAAAATCACAGGATATAAAACAAATCTACTGTTCTGCCTACTGCAAAGGAAGGTTGGGTACATAACTTTAAGATCCCAGAGAATTTCTGTCCATGCACTCAGTAATGTACCTGTCATAGCATTTGCCATGCAGAAGTGCCTTCGCATAGGCATCCATTGATGTCACCGGATCCTCTTCCCTGTATCCCTGAACAGTGTCGTCCAAAGTCACACAGAAAGCTGCCTTTTCAATGGCATCCAAAGACTGCTTGTTCTTTCCACGGGCAAAATAAGTCTGGCGAGCCTTAGCCCAAGGTACTCTGGCACAATACACAGAAGTCATATCTAGTTAGTGAGTATAACCAACCTCAAAAAGAATATCAGATTTTCTCAAATATTTAAGTTGTTTGTTTTGAATGAACTAGTAGCAAAAATTGCTATAGCACCCACAACACTGAATAACACAATCTCTGTAAGACAGTGATTTTCAAAGTACATTCCGATAAACAAGAACCTTCATGTGCAATAAAATCACAAGTGGGTTTCAAATTTGTCAGTCTCTATCCCTGCTCCCCTCAATGCACACACTATATGTTTAACAAGTTATCTCAGTGTTCAGGCATCACATTTTACATCCAGATGTCAAAGGGGGTCACAGAGTCAAATGCCATCTCCCAATATTTGTCAGACGGACACATTTCAGAGGTTGTGATTATCATCATCTAAAGACTGTTTCAGAGATTATCAGTCTGTATACACAGCTCTCCAAATTTATTTCATCTATATACCTCCCACTGGAAATGCCCAGCTGAAAACTACAAAAATCTACTGCGGGTTGTCACACTTTACATCCCTTTCAGTTGGTTCATTAGACTCAATCCCTCTTTATGAAAGGTGATGGCAACTGTCAACCATGCTCTACTCACATTCCAGTGAGACTACTGCAATGTGTTCTATGTAGGTTTGTTTTTGAAGACATTTTGAAACATTCAAATACTTCAACACACAGCAGCAAGATTACAATATGGCATAAGTTACAGAGCACGTATTTAATCTGTGCTAAAGGAGCTGGTTATGGCCTTTTAAGATAGACAATGCAAGGGGAGCTGGTTCCCCTACAGAATCACTGTGGATATCAATACCAGGTGTGAAGGACAGTTTAATATTAGGAATATATTATCGTCCCCCAGACCAAAGTGCACAAGAGGATTCTGAGATGGAAAAAGAAATTACAGAGGCCAACAAAAACAAAAATGTAGTGGTAATGGGTGATTTTAACTATCCCCAGATAAACTGGAAAAATGCATGTTCAGGTCATAGTAAGGAGAGAGCATTCCTGGATATGCTAAATGACTGTGGCTTAGAGCAGATGGTTGTGGAACCAACCAGGGGAGAGGTGATCCTAGATCTAATTCTATGTGGGACCGAGGACTGACCTGGTGCAGGAGAGTCAGTGTTGTTGAGCCGATAGGGAACAGCGACCACAACGCTGTCAGATTCTGTATCTCAGCAATGCAGAAACAGAAGTGGCAACTACTAATGTAGTTACATTAAAAGCCTTCCAGAAAGGGAAATTTCTCAAAGATGAGGGGATGAGTGTAGGAAGCTGAAAGGGAAAATCAAGAGAGTCAAAAAAACGTGTCCAGGATGCTTGGAGTTATTTAAAAACACAGTAATAATAAAAGCTCCAGCTGGAATGTGTTCCACAGGTTAGAAAAGGCAGCACCCAGTCCAAAAAGAAAGCCACCATGGTTAACAAAGAGAGGTTGAGGAAATTATCAGAAAAAAAGAAAATGTCTTTTAAGAAAATGGAAGTCCAGTTTGACTGATGAAGAATGTGAGAGGGAACACAAATGGTGGCAAAAGAAAGCAAGTTAGCTGTAAAGGGGAGGCAAAAAAAAAAGGATTATGAGAGGAAGCATGGCTGTGAACGACATCAAGACCAGCAACAAACAGTTCTTCAAGTACATCAAAAGCAAGGAAGCCAGCAAAGGGAAGCGGTAGGCCCGTTAGATGACAAAAGGAACAAAGGGTGTGCTAAAAGATGGCAGGGAGATTTTGCAGAAGCTTCAGAATGAATTCTTTGCATCTGTCTTCACCCAAGAGGAGGGTGAGGAACATTCCTGCACCTGAACCAGAAGCTTCTTAGGAGGCAAATCCGAGGAGACTAGCAAAGATAGTGGTAGACAAGAGGAAGAAGTTTCTGGCAGCCATTGATAAACTAAATGTTACCCAAACCCCTGGCCCAGATTGCATTCACCCAAGAGTTCTTAAAGAGCTCAAGCATGAAATTGCTGAATCTTCTCACTTTAATATATAACCTATCCCTGAAATCAGGCTCCATCCCTGAAGACTGGAAGATGGCCAATGTCACACCAATCTTTAAGAAAGGATCTAGGGGGGGACCCGGGAAATTACAGGCCAGTCAGTTTGACATCTGTTCCTGAAGTAAGAATTGAGTAGAATCTGTCATTAAAGATAAGAATTATAAAACATGTAGAAAAGCAAGACCTGCTGAGAAAGAGTCAGCATGGCTTTTGCAGAGGCAAATCCTGTCTTACAAACTTATTAGAGTTCTTTGAGGGTGTAAACAGGCATGTGGACAGGGGTGACCCGGTGGACATTGTCTACTTGGATTTCCAAAAGGCTTTTGACAAAGTTCCTCACCAGAGACTGTTGAGAAAACTCAGCAATGAAGGAATAAGAGGGGAAGTCCTCCTATGGATTAAAAACTGGTTGAGAAACAGGAAACAAAGAGTGGATGTAAATGGGAAGTTCTCACAATGGAGAGATGTCAGGAGTGGTGTCCCCCAAGGATCCGTTTTGGGACCAGTGCTCTTTAACATATTCATAAATGACCTGGAAGTAAGGGGGTGGAGTAAAAGGCGTGGTGTGCCAAGATTTGCAGATGATACCAAATTATGTAGGAATTGGTGAGAACGCAAAGGATTGCTTGAAGAGCTCCAAGCGGACCTTGATAGAATTAGGTGAGTGGGCTCAGAAATGGCTTAAATGCAGTTCAATGTAGCAAAATGTAGAAGTGATGCGCACATATAGGGGCAAAAAAAATCCAAGCTTCACATACTTACTCTTCACAGGGGTCAGTGCTATCAGTCACAGACCAGGAAAGGGATTTAGAGCGTCTTAGTTGAAATGGAGTTCCATGGGAATGTCAACTCAATGCATGGCAGCTGTAAAAAGACTAGGCAAACTCTATGCTGGGGATAGTATTAGGAAAGGAATTGAGAGAATAAAACTGCAAAGATTGTCATGCCCATACTTATATAAAACTTGCGTGGTCGCGACCGCACTATGCCGAGTACTGTGTGTCCAGTTCTGAGTGCGCCGCATCTCAAAAAAAAAGGATATTGAGGAGATAGAAAAAAAAAGAAGTGCAAAGAGAAGGGCAACAAGGATGATTGGGCGAATGGAGGCACCTTCCCTATGAGGAGAGGCATGGCGTATGGGACTCTTTAGTTTGGAGAGGAGACGTCTGAGGGGGGATATGATTGAAGTCTACAAAATTATGCATGGGGTAGAAAATGTTGACAGAGAGAAATTTTTCTCTCTTTCTCACAATACTAGAACCAGGGGGCATTCATTGAAAATGCTGGGGGGAAGAATCAGGACTAATAAAAGGAAACACTTCTTCACGCAACGTGTGATTCGTGTTTGGAATATGCTGCCACAGGAGGTGGTGATGGCCACTAACCTGGATAGCTTTAAAAGGGGCTTGGACAGATTTATGGAGGAGAAGTCGATTTATGGCTACCAATCTTGATCCTCCTTGATCTGAGATTGCAAATGCCTTAACAGACCAGGTGATCGGGAGCTACAGCCGCAGAAGGCCATTGCGTTCACATCCTACATGTGAGCTCCCAAAGGCACCTGGTGGGCCACTGCGAGTAGCAGAGAGCTGGACTAGATGGACTTTGGTCTGATCCAGCTGGCTTGTTCTTATGTTCTTATGTTCTTAAGATCCACACAATGACAGACCAAGGTATTTAAAGGGACACCCACTCCTTGCATGAACCTTTTGAATACTGTAGTGGTCACCTAGAGCTTTACTTTACTTTTAATGCCAGTATCATGCAATCAATTTGAAGAAGCCAGAGTTCTGAAGTTTTTGAATATTATACAGAACATGTTATACAGAAGAGTTCTACTGACATTTAACAGTAGCAAGCCACAAATGGTTTAGAAAAAACATAGAAGCAAACTTGTTTATATTATTTTAGGAGTTGGAAAAGGCCTACATTGTTGTCAATTATGCAAAATAACAGCAATTTAAAATGATCACACCTATCTCCTGCAGTAAGAGCTGCTAACTTCTCTTCACCGGGCTGGGGCTCTGATTTGTCATATAAAATCCATTGCATCTGGTGTTCAACCTCCCGTGGAGTCAATAGTCTGCCATCATAATAGAGCCACACTTTGTAGTAGCATCCTTTATGATACACAACAATGTGTTTGCTGTCTTTTATATGCTGGACGGTATCTAGAATTACAAACCGAAGTTTAGAATTGAGTAAGCATTTGGTAGTATACAATTTGGAACAAAAGAGTACAACTCAAAATTGTAAAATAATTTATTAAGGAAAAAAACCATTTGCCCAGTCTTACTGTTCATTCTTGATCAAAAAATGTACATGAAAAAGATGCTTAATATTCAAATGCTGTGCTGTATAAAGTTGACTCTTTTTTGTGATCTATGCTCACCAGTAGCTTCTATTTGCATGCTCTAAACCATGGGCCCCCAACATAGCGCCTGTGGGTACCATAGTCCCTGTGGACACCTTTTCTAGTGCCTATCAAGTGTTTTTAGAAAGCGTGCAGGACCAGATGGATTTTCTCCCAGCAGGGATTCTAATTAGTTGTGCAGGTTTTTAAAAAATGTTGCTTTAGAAGCAGCAACCGCTACAGCATAAAAATATTCAATGTGTGATGCCATGGTAAACTGTGGCAGCCATTTTGTGGCTGTGGCCACCACACTGTGTCAAAATTTCAAAGGTGCCTGCAGGCTCAAAAAGGCAAGGACTCCTGTTTTATGCTATCCAATTTAATCTATGTTTTGGAATCTCTGCAGAATTTGATTGGGATAGAATGCTGAACTCTGATGAAGTTCCACTGAGAAACTGCCTTCAACCATGAAGAAAAGAAGGGTAATAAATATCTTAATTAATACATTAAAAAAACCTGAGCAGGTAAGCTACATACCCCCTCAATCTGACAAAATATTCACATAAAAACAGCTCAGAAGTACACATATATGCTTCTTTTCAAAGACAAGTCTATACCCTCTTCACTTCTCCCTTTTGTGGAAAGATTCAAAGATTCATTGGCTGAGCTAGTGAGCCCTTTACTACAAAAGAATACTATAGCACTCTTGTACACAGAGAATAATTCGTAAAGGACTTCATGTGAGCATTGAACTATAAATCAAAGAGGAAGATAGTCTCCCCCTCCCCCCATTTTCTCTGAAGTTTTTACAAGGGGCATGATGAGTATTCATAATCACAGGAAATAAATCAACTATACAGTTTAACTATACAGTTTTCCAGCCAAGCAATGTAAATATTGCCACATAACATGCTATGGAGAAAAGTGGTACAGATACCAAACCTTTCACTAAAGCAAAAAGTATGAGTTAACTAATGCAGAGAAAAATAATTGTTTCAAAGGAAATCAAGCAAATAATAATTCAATGTAAATATTTATCATTTTTTTTCATTAGCAAAGATTAACATGCTGAGCAAAGCTTAAGAAAAAGGACACATGAAAGAAGGAGTATTATTGAAGGCACTGGTAGTACTGCTCAGGTTGGTTTCACACAATCAGCCTCACACACACACACACATCCCCCCATCATATGAATTTTTAAAAAAAGAAAAAAACCATGTGGAAAATATCCACCAACATCCTTTTATACATTTCTCATCTTACATCTGTATTGGTGGTCTTGCTCAATGTCCCTGCTATCAAAAACACGTAAGGGCATGAAATCAGAAGGCCTTCTTCCTGTTGACGTCATGCTCTAGGACACATTCCTACCAGAAGGTGATAAGGCTATTTTCCCTTGCTGTTTTGATGACCAGTCAAAATCTGTCTCTTTGAGAGCCTCAGTAGAGGCTGCAGGTATCCTGATTTGATTGTATCGTGATATGTTTCCTAGGGATATTTTTTGGTACTATGCTTTTTTAAAAAATTGTATTTTACTGATTTTGAGAAATGGTTTCTAATTTAGTTGCATTCATTTTTCTTTTGTACTGGGTTATTTTTTTATTTTTTATGCGGCGCTCTGCCTTCAATGCTTCCTTGGCAGCCTAAAACATATTAGAAATGCTGAAGTCAATTAGCTCGGATGCCTGAAGCCAGCTTTGACCATTAACTATATTTTGCATCAATCAACTTACTACTGAATTGCCTTAATTCTGAAAAGGTTCGTAATATTTAAGAAATGAATCTTGTGGCACACAATGGTAAAATTAAAATGAGTTCTCAATTTTTTTAAAAATCACACAGCCTCACCACTATGCAAATATTATAGGCTGAAGTCAAACGTTTGTGACACACAGAGGAAAATTAAAATGCAAACAGGGGCCAAATACATTGACAGGACTAACACTGTACCTGTCTCAGTGCCCGGTATACGGCTAGTGTTGAACATACGTTCATACTGAGAAGAGCACATTGGGACAGTATTGTAAATCATAAGCTGAAAGGAAAAAAGGAAAGTCAAAAAAACCCCACACTCTAAATTTTCAAAACAATTATGCTATATGGAACATACGATCTCCCGTGAAGGTTAAGAAGGCAACGGAAACCAACAGGATCTGAAGGAAGGTAAACATAAATAGGAATGATCACACACACAAAAATCAAAAAATGATAGCAAATCATTTCCCAGGAACACCTTTTTAAAAAAAGAGAAGAATGAGCAGTGTTTCAAACAAGTTAAAGTGTTTGGTTATTAAGCAACATATTTTAACATGGTTTGGGTTTTTCTCAGTGGCTACCACCTACTTCAAAAGCACAGTTTGTTCAATTTTCCTCAAGTTATATACTGCAAATATTTGTTAGCTGCCTAATATATGCAAGAGAACGCTGTCAAGGATTTCATACTCTTTGGATTCCCTAAGATTCTTGGACTTCAGCTGCTCCTTACCTGTTTCTTCTCCTGGAATACGGGAGGCATTAAACATCCTCTCCCATTGTGCTGAGCAGAGTGGAACAGTGGATCCCATCAGAAGAATCTATGCCGTCAATGAGTGTTCCCATTGTTATTTTTTTAATAGATACAATTAGCACGTGAAGAGAAAAAAAAACCACACATGCTTGTTAGAAAGATAGAAGATCTGGAGATGTTTAGGATCACTTCACACAAACTGAAATTTCCTATGCAGGAATCAGTTCCATGAGAAGGAAATGTCACGAACCTCACAAGTACTTTATTATCTCTGAATAATGCATTTATGTATTCTGTTGCATGTTCACAAAACATACATGTGTCCCTCTGGGAGATTTTTTTGTCTTGCATGAAGCAACTTTCAGAATACCAGCTGCCAAAAAAATATTCCCCTACAGCTCTTTTAGATATCTATCAACAGCAGAATCTATGACAGTTACTTGGCTGTGTTTAAAATGTCAAATTTGTTTTAAACGTCAACATGTACATTAAGTTTATGTGATCTAGATAAGGACTACCATTTATGCCTTGACACTTTAAACACAATTGTTTTCATACTCAGGTCTTTTTCCAATATCCTTTAAATTATAATATTGTAGAAAAATAGATTTCACATCCCATATATGACCACTAAAGTGCCAAATAAATGCAGAGATCAAGTACTGAAATTCAAAAAAAGGGAAAGGATCAGATCTATAAACAGACAACCAACTCATAAAAACACATTTGAAAGAACACAAATATAAAATCAATTATTTAAAATCCATCAGTTTTTACAATTGGTCCAATTTCAGACATTGTTCAAAAGCCATATGCATATCACAGGTCTGTGACTTTCCTGTTCAGAAGTTACCCCTACCAAACTCACAAACTTTAAAAAGCAGTCTGAAGGTTTGGCAAGAGCATTGTTGAACAAGAAACTTAAATAATTTCAACAGAGAGAACTCTGAATTAACAGCTGAACAAGTGCTCTTTCAGGAATAAGCACACTGAACCACCACAGAGACTAACATGAAAATGGTCACTTAGAAGATTTCACAGCATCAAAGAGAAAGACTGCATGTGTGTGCCTTTAAGCATTGTACCATGCAAAGTCAGTGAAATACTTACACGGACATAAGTCTAAATCTAAATATTCTGAATACAGGGAAAAATTCAGCAAGGATTTTTCTAAACTGCAGCTGATTTAGCCCTGCCCAGGTTGCTATAAAAGCTTGAATTTATTATGGTGAAAGAAATTTTAAGATTCATGATGTTCAATCCATCCTAACCCTCCACCCAATAACACACACTGCAGACCTTCAATTGCCCCCTCCTGTTTTTTCCTCATGTTGTGGGTCTTGCATCTCTCAGGAACAGCATTTTACAGGATATTTGGGTTGAGGAAGGATGGCAAGGTGAGAAAGTCATATTTGGCTGACTGAAATTCTTCTGACAAAGGTAATTTTGTGCAGGATCAAATCCATTAGGTTGTCTAGGCTTATTTGAGACATGAAGTAATACTACCACATTGTTCCTTTTGAATTATGGGACAGGTCTGAACAAAAGGGAAAACTAATTAAATACTTGTCATCCCCTGTCATTTAACTTATCAGGCCAGATAAAAGATGATGTAAACTGGGCTCCCTTTACTTACCTGAGCCACAGTGACATAGCAAACGACAAAATCAAATTCTGTTATTCAGGAGGTACAGCATTTTAAGCAAACAGTTTATTTGGGCCTATTATCCACAGCCAGTATTCCCCGGCCCTGCTCTGCTCTGGTGCAAAAAGTCCTGCCAGAAGTGCTCTTGCTTTTCCCAGAGAAAGTGAGAAGCATACTCAGGGCAAGAGGAAGAGTTTTGGGACAAGAAATCTCATCTCAATGGGCTTCCTGCCCACCAAGCACCTCTGCACAGGTGGGTAACTGGGTGTAGAAAAGCTGGTTTTTGTCTAACATCACATGAAAAATATTTCAATAAAATGTTATTCAAAGATCAAGTAGCTAATGGAAACTGAGGTCATTCATTTATTCTTGTGGTACTACAACACTTACAGAAACCATATTTTCTTTGTTGTAGTGCAGTTAAGTGAGAGCTCTGCTGATTTGTCTTTAATCCACAGATACACAAGCAAGAATGTCACATTTGCCCACCTCCAATTGGAAGGGAATCATAAGAACATAAGAACAAGCCAGCTGGATCAAACCAGAGTCCATCTAGTCCAGCACTCTGCTACTCGCAGTGGCCCACCAGGTGCCTTTGGGAGCTCACATGCAGGATGTGAAAGCAATGGCCTTCTGCGGCTGTTGCTTCTGAACACCTAGTCTGCTAAGGCATTTGCAATCTCAGATCAAAGAGGATCAAGATTGGTAGCCATAGATCGACTTCTCCATAAATCTGTCCAAGCCCTTTTTGAAGCTATCAAGGTTAGTGGCCATCACTACCTCCTGTGGCAGCATATTCCAAACACCAATCACACGTTGCATGAAGAAGTGTTTCCTTTTATTAGTCCTTATTCTTCCCCCCAGCATTTTCAATGTATGCCCCCTGGTTCTAGTATTGTGAGAAAGAGAGAAAAATTTCTCTCTGTCAACATTTTCTACCCCATGCATAATTTTATAGACTCCTCTCCAAACTAAAGAGTCCCAAATGCTGCAGCCTCTCTTCATAAGGAAGGTGCTCCAATCCCTCAATCATCCTCGTTGCCCTTCTCTGCACTTTTTCTGTCTCTTCAATATCCTTTTTGAGATGTGGCGACCAGAACTGAACACAGTACTCCAAGTGCGGTTGCACCATTGCTTTATATAAGGGCATAACAATCTTTGCAGTTTTATTATCAATTCCTTTCCTAATTATAGAGTTTGCCTTTTTCACAGCTGCCATGCACTGAGTTGAGATTCCCATGGAACTATCAACTAAGATGCCCAAATCCCTTTCCTGGTCTGTGACTGATAGCACTGACCCCTGTAGCGTGTATGTGAAGTTTGGATTTTTTGCCACTATGTGTATCACTTTACATTTTGCTACATTGAACTGCATTTGCCATTTCTTAGCCCACTCACCTAATTTATCAAGGTCCGCTTGGAGAAGCACAAAAGTAGCACACAAGAGTCCCTCCAAAGCAACCAAAGCATTCAATAATAACAGTGACGGAACTACCCTAGTATCAGGTGGATAGGATAGGAAGTCACCTTGAGTTAAAGGCAGACAATAGCAGCAATCTAACCAAGGTGGCCAGAACAGGTGCTCCACTCATTTGCCCTTGAAGCCAATGTTTGTTTGCATCTGTTGATCTCCAGTTATTTTCATATTTTTCACTATGGGAAGCAATTTTAACTAAGATTAGAAAATAAGACCTTGCACACAGAGTTGTATCCAACCAACAATGAGTGAAGATCCATGTATAAAATATAGCCTTCTGCATCAGCCAAACATTGCCCCTTGGGTTTGGAAAATGTCCAGGAATAGCTCTGGGCACAAACTGCATTGTGGGACCTCTGCAAGTGGAAGCACTCATTTGCCAGCCAAAAATGGCCATTGGACAGTCAATGGCATTTACACTGGACAGAATGGAACCTTACTCCAGGCCCTTGGTTACTTCTCCATCAGGTAGCAAGTACGATAAATTAAAAAAAACCCTGAATATATAACCATGTGAGGACAATGTACATACTGGCTGGATTTGTTGCCTGTCAAGTTTTCTTCTATAAAGCAAAATGGCATGGATAGCATTTCCAGCTCTAGCTGCCTGGACGGAGGTGGGAGTAAAATATAGGAAATCCTAGAGAATGAAGATAACAGAAAGGAATTTACCATTAGTAGATTCATACTGTGTCCACGATTAAGATCTATCATAAATGCACAGGACCCTACTGCTACAAATGCCACATGTGCCTGTTTTCATTTTACACAGCTCCTGACATACAACCTATATTCATGATTCTGTTCTTTTACTTCATAGTCTGTAACTGAAGTCATGTACTTATATGTTCTTAATATCTGTTGCGGCTAGATTATGGTCCAATATGGCTTTCACTAAATTAACCTTAAAAAAAAACATTATTCGTTTTAAACAGGGCTTCATCACATGTTTGAAAAATGATATGTGATTCTCTACAGATCCAAATTGGGGAAATTGACAAGGGGCATGTAGTATAATGTAGGGTCTTATGCAGGCATAACTGTATGCCCATGAGAAGTGGTAGACTGAAACAGGAAGTGTCTCCATGGCAAGTACACCAAGAACAAAAATCGTGTACTTCTCTTTATTAGAACCCAACCAAAATATGAAACAAGCCTTCAAGACCACATCAGACTAGATGTTCAGTACAAAAAAACAAACAAGCAAAGGAAGAGAAGAGGAAATACACTGTTTCATGACGTGGGAGCAAAGTTAATATTTGCAGATGTATTTTTAGAATGGAAAAGTAGATCTGTGCAGTCTAAACTGAATTAGTAGATGGTGGCAGGTGTAAAATAGGTTTTCATGTTTCAACAGAAAAGAAAAATGCACTATTTGCTTTGTTAACATGAAAGGCAGAAGTTAATCAAAAGTCTCTCCGGTACAAAATTTAAGACATGGATCTCTTGTGAGGATGAGAGCAAAAAAAAAGAAGGGGATGGGGGCGGGAATCCATATAGTAACATTGTTTTGTGACATTTTGGTTGGTCCTAATAAAAATCATCTTCCCCCGTTGCCCTTTGGACAAGTATGGATCCTTGCAATCTTTCTCTATCATGGGAAGTATGATAACCACCCTAAAATGGATTCAATTTACTCACCATTGCAAAGTAGTTACTGTTAACCATAATTGGGCCTCGTCCTCTAAGGTAAATGTATTCTTCCCACCAATCACTAACCTACAACAAGAATAAATAGGATTTATGTTTCAAATCAACAAATGTCACCAGTTAAATAACAGCCTCTAATAATTAGGATAACAACATCATCTCAAATGTATCAGACATCTATAGTGTTATCCCAAACAGTTACGCCCTACTAAGTCCATTGAAGTCAGTCTAGTTAGAAGGGTGTAAATTTGCTTAGGGCTTCACTGTTGGCTTTTCAAAATGAAAAATACTAAATGCTAATCAGCTAATCAAGTCAAATGAGCGGTCACTGGTCCTTTTCATTATGAATGTGGAGAATTACGTAGCAAGCTGTGGGGATATTTATTTGCTACTTAATAACTGAAAGATGGAGAAGAGAAACAGGTTGGAAGACAGATAGTGCATCATGTTGTCATCTCCCAAAGGGGCCTCTTTTGAGAAATTTTAAAATGCAGGAAAGGGCCTTCTCTGTTGTAGCAGCAAAACTTTGGAACTCCCTCCCAGGAAAAGTCACCTGTCTCCTTCTCCTGCTGTCTTCCAGCAGATGAAGACTTTTGGCATATCCCCAATAACTGTTATTGGCCCTAGTTCTGGAGTTAAGTATGTTAAGTTCTGGAGTTAAGTATGTGGGGAAGACAGGAAGGCTGGTGGAACAGCAGACGCCAAACTGCCGCTGCTCCACCGGCCGGAATGTCCTGTTGGAGGAGAGCTGGGAAGATTTTGCCAGGCCGGCAGAGCAGCAGACACCACTTTTCTGAAGGCCAGGATGGGCTGCTGGGGGTTGTAGGGGGGACTGGGAGGGCGTTGGGAAGCAAGGCAGAGTCAGGCTTGCTCCTGGGCTGGGGGGAAACAGGTAGGGAATGGAATGTTGCCCACCAATGGAAGAGCAGAATGGTGGATGGTTTCTCATCGCATCATTCCATCACTTAGGCAATTATAGGATTTTAAAATATTGTTTTAATGCTTGAGAAGACCAAAATCTTAGATTTAAGTGGGTTCTTAAATTCTTAGATTTAAGAATCAAACTGAAAAGGGGACAAAACACATCCTTGTTTGACTCCTTTGGTTACTAAGATTTTAGGAGTCAATAGGCCAAAGGGCAGACATTTCACTTGGCATGTGGTGTTAGTGTGCAAGGCTTTTATAAGCACTAAAAGTCTGGGATCAATAACCAAGGCCTCAAGTTTCTGCAACAGAAGCTCTCTTGTAATTGTGTCAAAGGCCTCTTTAAGATCGAGAAAGGCAGTATAACGATCGGCCTAGAAATTGTAAACATATTTTGCTTTTGAAAAGTAATCTCTTTAAATGAAGGAAGACATGGAGAACTAAAGTAGTATAAAAAGCTAAAGATCTTTACTGACCCATTGGGTGATATCACAACACATCATTTACTAGACTTTGTTTATGAGGTGGTTGCCATTGCTTTCCCCAGTTGTCTACACTTCACTCCCAGCAAGCTGGATATTAAGTATTAAGAGATCATAAATTAATGTATTTTCACAAGAGTTTAATTCATCTACTTACATAGTTCGTAGCCCACCAGGATTTCAGCTTCAAGTACCATTGTAGTTTTGGTCCCAAATTAACCGCAAAATCTTTGCCAAGACCTTCCATTCTTTTATACTGTTCATCATTCATAAGTGGCTTAACTGACTCCAAATACTAGAATTTTCAAGAACAGATAAAGTGTTACTGCCACACGGTTCCCCATAAAAGCCTGTTTTCTCCCCTCTCACACATATAGACAATCGATGAATATAATATTCTGAACAGGATTTCACAAGAAAGTATCAACGGTTAGTGCTACAGGGTATGACAAACAAGAACGGCAGCTGCAATTTGTTGGGGTTGTGAGCCACCTCTGTACTACAGATGACTGGACAGTCACAAAAATACAGTGTATAGGACAAGGTAGCTTCATACTCAAATTCCTGACAGTGAGAAGGGAGTTGGATGAAGCCCTCTAACATCACTCAGCAATATCTTGAATCATTCTCACTAAAGCAACAGACCACTAGAAAGGAACAGGATGCAGCCCTGGAGGTTGCAGTGCTCCAGGACACTGGAGATGCCCCAACTGACTTCTTTCTCAGGCTAACACCAACAAAGTGGACACATATTTTTCTGGTACGAAAATTATTCCATGTAAAGGAGTCTGAGGAATGTGAAAATATGTCACCAACATTCAGAGGTGTAGCTAGGGAAATTGAGCCCGGTGCAAAATCTGAGTTCTGCTGCCCCCTCCCCACAATGTTCATTTGTTTTTTTTGTATTTCTTAGTGTTTTTTTTCCAGTTTTTGGCCTGCAGGGGGTACAGTTTTTAGGCCAGCAGCATCAAAATTTCAGAAGACTATCTCTGTAGGAAACTATCCTGATGATACCAGCCAGGTTTGGTCAAGTTCGGTTCAGGAGGGCCAAAGTTATGGACCGTCAAAGGTGTAGCCCCATCTCCTATTAGCTTCCATTGGAAACAATGGGGGCACCCCCTTTGGGAGTCCATAACTTTGGACCCCCTTAACCAAACCTCACCTAACTTGGGTGGTATCATCAGGAGAGTCCCCCGAAAACTCCCTGAAATTTTGGTGCTGCTAGCCTAAAAAACTGAACCCCTTGCAGGCCAAAAACTGAAAAACATTAAAAAATACAAAAAACAAACCTGACATTTTTGCTCCCCCCCCCCCAGGCGCGCGCCCGGTGTGATGCGCGCACCCCAGCCCCCTTGTAGCTCTGCCTCTGCCAACATTTTCATTTAATCTACAAAACCTTTTACTGCAAATGTTTGGACATGGCACCAAATGCCAATTTGCAAAGACTATTTGGAAATGAATTCAAAGAAAGTATTTTGTATCAATTATTTTACAGCAGCAGTCTGCATTAGCTATTAAATACTCTCACACTTGTTTGCTACTATAGTCAAGAGTAAAGCAAGCACATCTGCATAAATAATTGGGAATGACATCACTCACAGGTCATTCTAGATTTCTTGTTGACTTATTGAAAGTATGCATGCATCAGAGTACATTACAGCAAATTTAAAATTCTGGTAGGGATGAGAATCTCCATTGCCCTCCCACTGCAGACCCCCTAGTCTCCTATCTAATAAATTAATCAAAACATTTAATACATCACGTGTTGGTTCTTTGCCTGATGAAATTGTCAGATCAAAGCTGGCTGATGAGCTAATCTTAAAACTCTAAGCCATTTGAAGATTACACAATGCAGACAGATAAAGACATACCAATCAGAAGACTTTGAACACTGTGCCTTTAAGCATATAAACACTAGATAAAAGAGGGGTGTGCTAGCAGATGGCTATCCTTGATTTCTTTGTATGGGATTGCCGACCAAACGTAGCCTAGAACCAAATTAATCACATATTTCTGTTCTTATGCATTTTTTTCAGAAAAAGCAAATTTAAGTCACTGATACCTTTTGATTTAAATTGAAGAGGAAGATTTTCAAACTGTATAACATACCCTATTTACTGTGTCTTTAACAGCTGGAACAGGAAGACGTGGCAGAGATGTCTGGAAGCTATACAGCATTGGTTTACGACCTGAGAAAAGTTTTACCAGTGTCTGAAATGAAATATAACAAGCAGTATTACACATTTTTGAGAGCCAGCATGCTGTAGCGGTTAAGAGCAGTAGACTCTAAACTGGAGAACTGGGTTCAGTTCCTCACTCTTCCACATGAAGCCTGCGGGGGTGACCTTGGGTTATCTCAGAACTCTCTCAGCCCACCCAGAATCAGGCAGTGGCAAACCACTTCCAAACATCTCTTGTCTTAAAAATCCTACGGGGTCACCATAAGTCAACTGTGACTTGACAACACTTTACACACATACACACGCAAAGCACACGTTACATGGTCAAGAAAATAAAGATTTGCAGAACTTGGGACTGCAGAGATAAATGTCACTGCTTTATTTCCTAAATGTGTGTTTTAGCTTTTGTCTATACCATGGCAGTTCAGACATCAATTTGTTGTCTTTAAGGAGCTGGAAACTTCATTTCCAACTAGAATAATTTGAGAAACTTTCTATCTGCTCAGCAAGGGTTTGCATCTTGCAGCTTCTGCATGACAGAATACAAGCATGCAAATACTTATAGCTGCAGCATTCTTGAAAGTGCAGTGATCTGTACTCATGGAGAAGATTATATCAACCTGTTTTACACAGTATCCTCACAATGGTACCCTTTGCAGTAGACTGTCACTATGCAGGAGCACTTTCTAACATAGTATAATAAAGTCCAGTCCTCAAAGTACATCTGACTAAAGTAATTCAGATGTTCCAAATGTGTGCAGAATGCTGCGGTTCTCATAGTAACAGCAAAGATCAGTATATTCATAATGGCCCAATACTCATAGAACACTTATGCCAAGCCTGTTCCCTGTGCAGTGGTCTTGTAGTGGACTCTCCTCGAATTTCTCTGTTTACATAGGAGGAAGTAGCCCACAGCATGCAGCGCTGTTTTTCTGCTGAACTCTGCTGGGTCTCTGCTTCTCCCAGTTCTCTTAAATTCGCCCATCAACAGCCTTAAAGGCACAGAGCTGATATTCTCTTCTGCATTCCCTTCCCCTCCACACATGCACACTCTCTGCCACCATTGCAAGAGAAGAGATAGCCTTGTTTTAAAACAGAATCTTGCCTGAAATAAAGTTTTAGAAGCCCTCTCAGCCATCGGGGAGGGCAGAAGCAAAGCAGGGGATGTGAGGTGGAGCCCAAAGGATGCCTGTTTGTACTGTTCCTTGCAAAAGACCTCTTTGTTGTAAGTTTGAATAGAAAAAACGATCTTTCGATCTTCCAATATGTTCACTTTAGAGAGGCACGAAGGAGCCAGTCACATGGAGAGGGAGGCGGAGGGGAAGGCTCCAGGGCACCTGGCAACTAAGGCAGTGCTGTGGCTATGCTGGTGAGACTGAACACAGATGTTAGAGATGGGGGGGTTCTCCCCTTACTATATATATATATATATATATATATAGATAGATAGATAGATAGATAGATAGATAGATAGATAGATAGATAGATAGATAGATAGATAGATAGATAGATAGATAGATAGATAGATAGATAGATAGATAGATAGATAGATAGATAGATAGATAGATATGAGATCGATCTATCAATCTCTTGATCAACACATTAAGGGAGGAAGGAGCCGACAGCTTGAAGTGGGGGGGGGGGATGTGAGAGGGAAAACGTGCAAAGTGCTGTGAGGAAGTGAGAAGGCTGGCCATGAGCAGAGGGAAGAGGTCCAGGGCAAAGCTGTGCCCACTTGCAAATCTGTCCTGCTCTGGCAGCAAAACAAAATTTAAATAGGGGTGTAAGTGGTTTCATTTGCCATGAAGAGAATGGAAAGTGAATGTGGGGCTCCAGAAAATAGATCTGTGCAAGAAATCTTGCTGCAGGGAACACTGGCCTCCAATATCCAGCAAAGACTTTGTGTATAATCGGCCAATGACCAGCTCTCTATTTTTTTAAATCAAGGGAACAAAGAAAAATGTGAAACACGCAGGAACAAAAGTAGTGTGTGAGAAAGGATGCTTACTAGAATGGGACACACTATTTAGTGAGAACAAATGCTACAACCTTGTTAGTTAGCCAGTTAGGTTAAAATATCTCCATTATCTGAGAAGTTGTGTCCTGGTAGATCAAAAGCAACAGTACACCTACATTTTCTTAACAGTTTCCATTCCAGTCACAGTGACAGAGAAATTTCTAACTGATATCTACAAGTATAATTCAGATATAAAATGAAAATTAGGCATAGTTGTTCACACTGCTGAAGCTTAGCATTATAATAGAACAGCCTTTTTAAAAAGTATTGAATTTGTAAGACATGCCAAAAATCCAGCCAATTCCAAGCAATGTTGACATAACACTCTGGACCTTACCATTCAGACAGAACCTGTATTCAAATAAGAAGGCTCTTAGAATCATATCTGAGGAAAACTATCAGACATTTCATTTGTAACAAACATTGCTCCAAGAAAATATTCAAAATACTATTACATTATGTTCCAGCTGATCCCTTTTACAGTCAAAGATTGCATGCAAAAAATACAGATAGGATTCATTAAACTATTCTATTTATTCAGCTATTTATTTATTTCATTAAGCCACCAACCCGACACACATTCAAAATGCTTCCTGTGGATCATGTAAAAAATATTGCTTCCTTTTCCAAAAGCATAACAGCAAGTAGAGAAAGTCCTCTCTTACAGCATGAGGAAAAGGTGCAAAAGTCTCAAAGTAAGAGTTGGCTCATGGGCCTGACATTCATGACACCTCTCCACTGCTGATTATAATGTTCAAGACATTTTCAAAAGCCCTGTCTACTGGGGAGACTAACGATAATGAGCATTTAACTATTCATACATCGTTGTCAAGTGTAGCTAAGCTATATTAAAGTTGAGAGCCATTCTATGAAAAAGCAACTGATGGGGAAATGTTAGGGGGGAAAGAAACACCTACGACAACTGAGCGATTTCCACTAAAAATGAAGAAGGAAGGATGCTTACTAGAGGAAGAAGAAATTAAAAAGAAAAATACTGAATATGCTCCAACAAATGTAGATATTATAAGACAAGAATATCAACTCCATATTCAAATAGAAGATGATTTTTCAAATCCTTACCGTCCATATCTTGGTTCCTGTAGAAAGTTTGCCATGTTCATGAAACATCCACCCATGGTAGGAAAGCAGCATCTTTAGAGAGTAGCGCATTGTGAAAATAAGGGCCACCCAAAGTCCTGTCCCAAAAAGAATCCCACTGACAATATTCTGTGTTTGGCTGGACATATAACCACTATTAAAAAAAATAATAGCACACATTGTCACTCCAAAAATACTGGGGAAATGTAAAACAAAGAAATAAATTGAGAGGATGCATTCTAGTTAGCAATAACTATTTGATCATATGAAGTTGCCACATGTGCAGTCAGATCCACTCCAACTAGCAGCTGTTCTTCATGGTCACAGGCAGAGCTTTCCCAGATATGTTACCAGACACCCTTTATGAGAACATACAAGGGATCTGATCAACATTTTTCTGCATACGAGGCATATTTATTTGTTTATGTTATTCATAATCTCTTTCTCACTGAGAATCAAGGTAGTTTACACAATGTAAATCGATGCTATCAAAAGGATGAGATATCTAATAAGTAATATACTAGGATTACAGCAATCTGAAACAAAGCACAGAATCTTATGCATGATACGTTATAACAATGCAGAAAATCTATTTCATAGGTATGAAAACAAGGCATTAACAGTAGGATGGCACATCCAGCAAACAGATAACATATGCTATATATTATATATTATATAATATATATATATTATATTATATATTATATTATATATTATATAAAGACAGAGATATAGTTAAAACTCTTATTCTTTTTATAAGAGCCCCCCCCCCCCAAGTCCACTATTCAATTAAAACATGGTTCTAGTGAATTTAGAGAACTGCCCTCCTGAATAGCAAAGTTTTATAGATTTTGTGGAATGCCACAATGTAGAAGCCTTCCTAATCTCCTCAGGTAGGAACTATTTATAACCCACCTACCATCCCGTAGGACTCTTGGGGCAGTTAATTGTTCTGTCTGCTACTCCATGAAAAAAGGCAAGATATAAACATTTTAATTAATAAATCCATGCACATGAACCACACCCATATGGTAAGGACTATACCCAGTATTGTCGGACTGACCTATGTTGGACCAAGGGAATCCTGTTTGGAAGGGCCTAGCAGTGTAGTGCCAAAATAGGAAGTCCATTGCTCAGTGCATCCTAAGGAGAAAGAACTATGTCTGGATTTGTTTCCCTCCAAATCAGCTTGCACAATGCTTCTCTCACACTCTTCCTGACCGGATTAAGTCAACACAAAGACCTTGCCCTGGAGAGAGATTCCATCTCTAGCCCTGGACCATACAACCAAGTGGGGACAATGGATATGCTAATGTGCTTACCTGCCCAGTGTTGTACTAACTAATGTTTCTTCCTCTGACTAATACATTTAATGACCTTATTTGCATTGTCACTGTTTCACAGCTGTAATGTCACCAGCTAACTTCCCCCTTGGAGACACTCTCGTGCCTGGAACATCAGGCTGATGACTCAAACCATTAGATCAACGACACAACCATTAAGGTCGATGTCTATCTCTTGTCTTCCCCAGGAAAGGTAGGAAATCCCTTTGTCTAGGGAGATTAAAGATCACTCTGTATAACCCTGAGAGTCCATTTTTCTCTATAAGAAGCTCACTCTCCCAATAGTCAGTGTTCTGTATCTCTGGACATCTCTTTGTTCCACAGAGCTGTTCCTCCAGAGCTAAGTGTGGGTTGCTCAGTTCTGTTCTTTGGACCATTTCACTCCAAGATCAGGTGACCACAATTTTTAGTGCCCTTCCCCATATATTTCTCATCTATTCCATACCTATCCCCTCAAAACTGTTTATCTCCTAGGACTGTGTGTGTGTTCTGCTGTTTTATTATGTGCTTGGGTACTCCCATTATACCTTAATAAAATTTTAAACTTTACTCGCTGTCCTGCAAGTTTCTTGAGAAAGCAGACTCTGTGTACATAGGCAACCAAGATTCCAAGCTTGCCTGACCTTTTGCTAGCCTAGAGTCTGCTCCTGCTAATTCCCCACTCTAAAAGGGAGACTTTCCACCAGTTCAGGTAACAGTATGTTCTGTAACAGAAATCTGTTTAAACATACAGTAAAGAAAAATAGAAATCCACAAAGCACAATCCAGTCAAAGTTTAAAATTATTTAATTCTTTCTCTAAAAAACAGTAAGACTTTAACATGCTTAATTTGGGCTAAACTGTAGCTACTAAAAACTATAATGTTTCTTTACCAGCATGCAAGTTATTGCTACTCATTGTGATGGTCCAAATAATTCATTCAGCATTCTCTATCTTTCACTGCAGCTGCAAGTTGAAAAAGGTTACTCAGAATAACCTTCAATGTTTCAAAATATGCTATTGTAAATGCTCACTGTACTCTTCTCATCCATATTTGAATTTCACATAATCTTGTCACAATGTATAATTCTTGCATTTTATGGCCTTCTTTCGTCTATAACCATATATATATATACATGTTTGCAAACCTTATTTATCTAGAGTTAATAAACCATCTAAAAGAAATCAGTTAGGTTGAGATGGTTTACCTGAGAGATTGCTTGTGTGAACAGAGTACTAATTATAGAGGAAAAGGAAGGGTTAATTTAGAAGCCTCCTCAAGCAGGACGCTAAAGAGGCAACATATTTCAAAACACATCAGTTAATCTCCACAAGTACAAAGCCTTGGCCCCACAAATTTTAGTCCTTCCATCTGGTTCTTACGAACTAAACTGACCACTTTGTTCCCACAGAAAGTTGTACAAATTATGTATAACAATATATCCTGTTATGGGAATAACAACATGTAACAGCATTGAAATGAACACAATAATCTTATCTTCAGTTTTATTTTGTTGTTGCTGTTTGTTTAACAGAAAATCCTACAACATCCTTCATTTCTCACTCATGTTCTGAAAACCAAGGGTGTCCAGAAAGTGAAGATTTTCCAATGAGTTCACTCATCAGACAGTATCACAAGGGAGAGATATCAGTAAAAATGTAGGGTGGATAGAACAGCTGTTATGCACAGCAAATTATATTCTTATTTTATCAAACTTCTCTTGACCAGTAATACTTCTGTACTAGCTTGTTTCCAGATTGTGACAGAGGTAATATTTAATGGTATCTGATCTTGTTCTGGTCTGAATTTATTTTCCTGTACCCCATTAATTTCAGAAGTTAATTTTTAGACACTTGCTTTCATTCACCCAGATCTGGATCCTCACAAAGTAAAAGACTGAATCCCATAGAAAATGTCAAGGGGGGGGGGGTCTCACAGATCCCTCCATTTCACTGCAGACTTCTAACTGCCCCCTCCCCCACCCTGCTAATGTACTCCCCTAGAAACAACCTTTCAGTCATCATTTTACACTGCCCTTGAAGAGGGGGGAAGTCCTGTCAGTCAGCAGCTAGCCTTTGCCACTTTTTCTGCTCCTTCTTTAGCAAAGCCTCCAGTTCCCCCTCTGAGGTTGCCACTGGTTCTTTCGAGTTGGACACTCATAGCCCTTTCGTGCTCATTTTTCTTAAAGTTTAATAGTTTTAGATCCTGATACTGTTTCAGTTATAATCTGGAAACAAGCTTAAGGAACAATCAATGAGGGCTTTGCCATTTGAAGGAAAAGTTTCTTAAGCCGGTCAAGACTCTAAAGCAGCTGGAACTTTCAGGGTTTGGTATGAAATTCTGATTTAGAAGAGAGTCTAGCTAAATAACATACAATGTAGTGAAGGGCAAGCATCTAGCCAGGTAGCTAAAGACAGACTCTACTTGAGATTACTTGGGCTGGATCTGTATAAATAGCCAATGAAATAAAGCCTTCAATCAGGAACCAGACTGCTCTCCTCAGACAGACATGTAGCCTCAAAGATACATGGTGGAATCACAGATGTCCAACCAGGGATAGGGCTTTGAATCATCCTCCTGCCTCTTTTTTCTTTTTTTAAATAGCTAAGAGAGCTGTCATAAAAAAGAGGTCAAACCTGTAATCTCAGTACTAATCAGGAGACTTTAAAAAGTCTATCCCTATAAACGTGGATGAACAACAATGTGGAATCATTCTGCAGCCACTTCCTCAACCTTCTTCGTATTGAAAGGAGGTGGTAACCATCTTACGGGGACCAAGAAAAAATGATGAAATTGGAAGGTTTGAGTCCAGGGGATTCCAGAGATTCAGGTGTTTTTAACTGTGGTAGCCATTTTGAAAAAATTGAGGGGGTCTGAATTTTAAAAAAATGATGAGTGGGGGAGAATCCTCAGGATTCCAGAGATACAAGTTGCTTTATCCGCAGAGACCATTTTAATATCTGATTTTTTTTCCTACAGCGGAAGCATCAAGCTTTCACTTCCTTTGAACAACATAGAACCACATTTTTTATCTTTTGGTGGGACAGGGTATAAATAATTTCATTTACCTGACATATTTCTTTACAGCTTTCTTGCAAAAGCAATAAGCAATTTGGTTTAGTAAAAACTCCCACTGTACCAAACAAAATGTTCTTGCCACAGTGTGTCAGTCAACTCAAAATTTTTCCCAAGGTAATTCTACCATCAACTGGATACAAAGAGTAACTTATCAGTAGTAACTCATCTTGGGGTGACTATTCTACTGGTAGTTTTTTCCAGTAACTTATACAGTAGTCTGTATTGTTTAAAATATCAAGCTCTACACTTTTGGTGGATAAAAATGAAATAGATTTTTAAACCCTCTTTTATGAACTCTTCTTGTAAAAATAACTTGGTTTAAAATAGGACCTGATCAGTAGAAATATACACCCTTATATTCTCAGGAACTTAACTTATATTCTCAGGAACTTAAGAAAAGCTGTTCTCTGAAAGACAAATCTGGGAGAAATATTTTCATTGGTAATCAACACAGTAGTCTTTTTACTTGCACGTAAGGTTTATACTAGTGGCTACCCCTGAGGTCACCTACTGATCTGTCTCGATAACCTTTTACTTCTATCTTGTATCTAGTAACTTCCTGACCTCTGCAAATTGCTCAGTCCTCTAATTACATATATTTATGACTCGAATAAACGTATATTTGCCTTCCATTTCCTGAAGAATACCCATCTGCCTAATATCTGTTATTATCACCATTTGCTTCTGGCTGAAATGATTTACTTTTGTAGGGTAGAGCAGGGCAGTTACATGACAAAGAGAAAGGAGTATACTAAAGTGGAAAGGACCATCCACTGCAACCTTTTAGTGTTGATTCTAATCAGTAGTTGTCCATAAAAATCTACTATGGTGCAAGTTGTGAGAGGAGCTCTATTTGGAGTAATGAACGTTATGTTACCTAAAAAAATAAGTAGAATTGCATAATTTTCTAAAATAATAGCAATATTAAATTAAATATATATATATATATTAAATGCATACCTCGTATGAGATTTTATAAAGGCTCTAATGCCAGAAGTCTCCACCCTTGCTGAACCTATGGGTATTTTCAAACATTTAAAGACAGGTAATGGAGACCACCACAAAATGGCTGCTATGGGGAATGAAGTCATCTACAAAATGGCTGTCATTATACGTTTGGCCGTTCACAAAATGTTGGGAGTTATTGGGCCAAACATCCTTCTATAATGTTTCTGAACGAGTACTCCCTGCAGAATCAAAGTCCTGGGTACTTCTAAAGCTCCCTTTGGACAAAAATTATAGGGTACAAGCCATTTTTTACCATAGAGTTTGCCTGAATACCAGAGCATCCCTGGGATCATTAACTACATGATAACATCACTTCTGGAAGTGGTGTCATCATTTCGACCTTGACCTCTAGTAAGTTCCCTATAGGCCAGCCGAATGATGCCAGAGAAGGAGGCTTGGAGCAGAGAATTCCCCACCTCCAGGAAGAGAATTGCAACAGTAGAATAACAACAGGGAAGGAAGGTTGCATGGTACAGCCCAGTTTTGTCAGATCTCAGAAGCTAAGCAGAAAGATTCTGCAAAGGAAGGCAATGCCAAACCACCTCTCCTTCTCACTTGCCTTGAAAGTTCCTTGCTGAGCTTGCCATAAGTTGGCTGCAACTTGATGACACATGAACAATATAAGCATTCACGTGAATGAGCATTACACTTTGGGATTCTTTTCCCTGTCATTTCTAACGGGTATACTTCTACCCCAGAGGGAACAAAAGCAGACCAGAAAAAGGACTGAAACTTGAAACTTTGGGGCTCTGGGAGACACCAGTCAGTTGCACTATTCCACTCCTATTCCCTACATTTCTAAGCACACATGTCCAATATTAGAGTTTCTTACAGGAAGTGGCAAGCTCCTATCAGAACTGCCCAGCAAGTAGCCATTTCACTTCATCCAGAGAAAGAGAGTAAGAACTGGCCCCACATGTGTACCTGATGGATGTTTGTTTATTTATACCATTCGTACTCTACCTTTCTCCTCAAAAGGGACCCAAAGTGACATACATTGTTTGCCTTCATTTTATCCTCATCTCAACAACCCAGTGAAGTAGATTAGAATGAGAATGTGTAACTGGCCCAAAGTCACCCAATGAACTTCAACGGCAGAGTGGAAATTTGAACCTGAGTCTCTTAGATAACCCAAATGATAGCAGTGAGGACTATTAAAATGAGTAATATGGCCGAAATCAACAGATCCAAATAGCCAGGAGGACTAGAATTATAGGTGGGTGATGAGAGTCTTTCAATGTTCTAGTAATAGAAAAAATGCCAAACCAATGCCATGTGTCTCACTTCATGTACATAAACATCCATAACATGGACTCCTGTGTTACTATTTATTGGAAAAAGATGTTTAAATACTTCACATGTAACCAGAAAAATATGATTAAAGAGAAAAAAGAAGGCATGATATACTTACGTTGTGTCAAGGGTTCTGTTAATTTTTGCTATTAAGCCCAATGAAGGATCTATTTTGGCATACATTGTTGACATAACTCCCACCACTACAACAAGCCAACTGGAGGGGCTAGCTGGATAAACTCCTGTGATTATGCCATTCTACAAAGAAAAATAATTTTTACTTGTTTCATGTTTTCTGAAGCTTCCATTTCATATTTCCAAGAGAAATCTTGTTTTGAAATAACCCAACAGACAGGTAAATGTAACTATGTGAATACATACAAGCTTCCATATGATCCTCTGAAGATGCCAGCCACAGATGCAGGTGAAACGTCAGGAGAAAATGCTACTAGAACACGGCTGTACAGCCCAGAAACCACACAACACCTCATACGAGCTTTATTTATATACTATAAGTAAACTGAAAGATCTGGGCAAGTGAGCAAATTTCTTAAGCATGGCAGAGGTGGATTAAGACAGTTTTGCTGACATCCTAAAAATATACAGTGAGAGAAGAAGTGGGCAGGGGGAACAGCAGAGGACATGAAGGAATTCACAATTTTGCCACACCTCCCACTTGACTGCCTGCTTCCATAGAAAGGCAGACGTTAGCAAAGGAAAATACACTCTCAGAGGCAACAAAGACATTGATAACGTCATTCAGCAGAAGGAAGGAGACATGAGGACTTCTTGATCTCTTTCAGCTCTTGGCCGCACTATCTAAGGGGTAACTGGCAAAGGCCTTCTGCAGCACAAGTTATTTATTACATATCTTGCCACTCAATGCTACATTTTTAAAAAATCCTCACATTTCTTCTTCTGTTTGGTTCTGGAAACATTTTCCCTTCATTTTTCCTCCATTGTTTTCCTGAGCACTTTTACCATAATGTTTTTTTTCTATGTTTCTGAGCCAGATTTCCTTGAGCGTACTATCATGTTTAATGATCTTTAGTTCTCTATCTCACCATACACCAGCCCCTTATCTACACCTCCATGTAGTCACCCAACCTCCCCTTCACCCACTTTCTCCTCCCCGTCCTCTTCCATTTTTAAAATGATTTTTTCCCCTTGTCATATTGAACTAGTGATGTAACATTCAGGCAGAGACACACACAAACAGGGTCAATTGGATCAGCTTTTTCAGTTTCATACAGAACATGCAATGGTACCTTCAGGCACAGATGCAAAAAAGCAGGATCGATTTTGTGCGTGCGAGGGTTGTAATGTTAGGGTACAGACACAGGCTGGATGTTACTGCAGCTCTAATCTGGCTAAAAATATGGTAAGTAAGGTGCTTTTTACTTCCATTTTGTGCAAACACCTGGCCCTAATCCATACCCTGTGTAGTTGCCCAATCTCCCCTTCAGTCATTTTCTCCTCTCCTCCTCCATTTTTGAAAGTGTTTTTTATTTTTCTTTGTCATTTTTAAGTAGCAGTGTAATATTAGGGCAATTAGTTATTTTGAAGCTTGGGCGATTGAAAAGAGTTTTAGAAGTAATTGCTGGATGTAATCAGGGACTGCTGAGATGATGATCATGCCTTACTGCTGACTAAATTTGCCAAAAAATGTGGTTCCGTCTGTGTGGTGGGGGCAGGGGGGGTATGTATTTCTGTTTGTTCGGGTAATGGCGCCTGCTCCAAGAGTTGTTTTGGTTTCTATTTTGGGTTGGTAATTTTCAGTAGTAGCAATGAAGGTTGTGACAATTTGAATTACTGCTTTAAAATTTAACTCTATAAAGTGCTTGCACAAAAGAAAAAAGGGGGAGAGAAAGTTGTTCTTCTGGGTCATGGATGACATTCCACCACCATCAGGAATTAGACATTTTCAGCAGCAGCATGTGGAATAAATGCAACCGAAGAGACAAGGGGAACCCCACCATAATGATGGCGGGGGGGCAGATATGTGGAATGATTTCACGGAAAACATTTTCTAGACAAAAGGTCTGACCACTGGGATAATCTGCAGTAAACTGTACATGCAGAAAAGGCCCAAGAGTGTTCAAGGTAACAGATAGGCTTCTAAAAGACGATGCAGTACATCAATAACAACTGTGGTTTGATGAAGATGCTTCAAGGGTTCAGTTAGACAGAATAGAATAGGGTGTGAGAAGCAGCAGAAGTGGTAGGCAGAAACATAGGCAACTTCAGCCTTTCAGGGTAATAAATATTTAAGAGCAGGAGTTCATATTACCTAAATAAACCAGGTTTTCTTAATATATAATGTTAAAACAGAGAGTAATTTTGACGCTGAGAGTAATTTCACCAGCAATAGAATGCTGAGATACTGGGGTGACTAAAAGTAATTGCTGCGTGTAATCAGGGACTGCTACAGTAACTATAATGCATTACTGCAAATCAAATTTGGCCCAAAAATGTGGTTCTTGGGGGTGGTGAATATTCCTTCCTGCTCTAGAAGTTGTTCTGCCTTCCATTTTGGTTTGGTTGTTCTCAACAGTAGAAATGGAGGCTGAGTCATTTTTTAATTGCTGCTTCAAAACGTAGCTGCACAGTAACACTAGAACACCTGTGCAGAAGGAAACTGAGGAAGGTTGTTCTTATGCATCATGCATCCCACCACCATCAGGAATAAGTTTTCAACAGTAGCATGTGGAATAAATGCAACTGAAAAGACAAGGGGGGTGGAATCCCAAACCAACAGGGGAAAGGAGGTGTGTGGGGTGATTTCACAGAAAATGTTTCTAAGACACAAAGTTTGATCACTGGAAAAATCTGTGGTAAGCTACACATGTGGAAAAGGCCACACTTTGTCTTAGGAACAGATTCAGTCCTGAATTACTGATTACCTTGAATCTGATGAACTTCTTCTTCCAGGAATAGAGCCCAGATAGATAGATCTGCCTGAGAGCTTCATGGCTCATGCGCAGATCAATTCCATCTGGAGTTACAGTAAACTGAAATGCGACTGCTTGATGGGCTTCTGCCATGGTTAGACTGTATCTGTTGAGCAAAAGGATAAATATTAATAACCACTTATTATGTGAGAAATAATTAATCTAAAATACTATACTGTGCAGACCAAGAACATATTGGGGGGGGGGGGGGTTTACAGATGTTCAAGGAAGATACTGTCCAAGTGCCATTCTTGGGATTCAGATTATATCACAGGCATTCCTAGTATGGAAGGTAAAAACTTTGCTAACAATAACAAGAGGAAACTTCTGGCCAAAGGTAGTAGATAACAGAGAAGCTATGCTGTGGTACAGTCACATTACCTCACTAAGGCTAGATCAGATTCCCCCCCACATACACAGATGCGAACATCAGAACAAATACAGAGTTCCTGAATTCTGTATTCAAGTCAGTCATTTCTCATGAGAACTATCAAGGGCAAGTTAGCAAACCACTGGAAAGACCTGGAAGAACTTGAGTATAGTCTTAATATCCAGCCACAACTTATGGAAGGGATAGGTTGAAAGATTATTGATCTGAAGAAGAAATGCAGTAGCCTATCCCACATTTCACAAGTAGGAATCTGAAAGGACAAACAGGAGGCATCTCATTTCCCTCTCTCCCACTATTTCCACTTCCCTTACCATTAAAATTCCCACACACCCATTGGGAATGTGAACCTGGAGCTGCGGGACTGGGCTAGCCAGACTGTGGCTTGGCTAGCAAGCGGCACTTGGCAAGAGAAAGCAGGAACGGGGTGAGCGCTCGTGCTTTCCCACATGGGCTGGCTTGCTGGGGTCCCAGAAGAGCTGTCAAAGGCCATTGAGACTTTTAGGCCAGGCATCCTGCACAGTGCATAGTGGCAGCGGCAATGCCGGCTGGATCTGCTTGGCTGAAGCACTGAAACGTTGTTGTGAATCCACTCCCATGCACATTTGGGTGAAATGGCACTCGGTCGCTGCCATGGGCAGAAAACGTGCTTAGGGAATGTTTCGGAAAGGGTGAGTTGCCATGCTGGTCAGCAGTTCAACAGAAACAAAACTGAAATGTTGTCAGGCAGGGTGAACAGGCAGCAGGGTGGGGAAAATAAAGCGCTTGGGCACCTGTGGTGTTCCCATGGAAGCAGGTTCAATATGGGATTTTTGGAAAAGATCGACATTTTAGCAGTTTTTGAAAAACCCAAGACGAGGGAAATATCACAGGATAATCCTGTTTTACGAACGGGAGCCAAACAAAGTTCTTGCCCAAATATTTGCCCAGGTATTTCCCTTTGTCAACCTGGTATATTTGTACCATGTGGAATCAACCTCAGACTTTACTCTGGCATGCTAACAGCTAAACCACACTGCCTTTCACATAATGGGTGCTGTTGTACAGTAACAAGTAATCAGGCCTAGTTGAACCATGCAAGCTGGGTGATATTGTGACAGCCAGTGGTTGTTTCCAGGTCTAGGGTTGCCAACCTCCAGGTGGGACTTGGCGATCTCCCAGAATTCCAAGTTAATTCTAGACAACAGAGACCTGTTCCCAGGGGAAAATAACTGCTCTGGGGGCTGTGGCATTTCATCCATAGACATAATGAGGTGTCTCCCCTCCCCTAACTCCACCTTCCTCAGACTCCACATCAAATTGTCAAGGTCAAAGAATTTCCAACTTGTCAAGGTCAAGGAATTTCCAACCTGGAGCTAGCAACCCTAACCAGGCCTGACCCCAACAAGTCCTCCCTCAAAGACCAAAGACAATCCAGTAAAGAGCCCTGCCCCCAGCTTTTACTGACAGAACCAAGCCTGTAATCTGTGGTTGCTAGAAAATGGCCACTGAGAAAATCTATTGCTTAAAGCTATAGGTACTCTGTTTTTAATTTTTAGCTTTTTGTGGGGGAGGAGTTTTTTAAAATGACTTTACATTTTTCTGCAAACCTGGGGTCTTTTTCAGGTTTGATAGAAAGGTATGTCTTGCCCAGTCACAGCTCCAGTCACCAAATTTAAGTATCCTCAATTGGGCCAACTTGGCTATTAGTATATAGATTTACTTCATTTATAACCTGCATTTCTCCCCAATTAAGAAACTGTTTTTATACCCTGCTTTTCTCTACTTTTAAGGAATGGCAAGGCAGCTTACAATTGCCTTCCCTTTCTCCTCTCCTCCATTTTATTTTCACAACAACCTTGTGAGGCACATTAGGCTAAGGGTACTGTGATTGGCTCAAGATCACCCAGCAAGCTTCCATGACAGAGAAGGAATCTGAACCTGAGTCGCCCAGATCCAGCAATAACAACTACAGAACACAGCAGAACTAAGGAGGAAATATTCTATAGTAACTCCCAAAATATGACTATTGCATTTGAAATCACAAAAGCCAATATCACAGATACAGTAAACAATTTTCATAATGACGGACAACGCATACAACATTTTGCATACAGCACTCAGAATCTTTTGAATGTGGTACCTCATAATCATATCTCACCTGCATCTTGCAAAATAGCCCAACATGCACAGCGAAACATTATTTGAGCAGTGGGGACACTTCAGAAGTGCACTCACTTCATTTTGATCAGATTAATCATTTCTTCTCAGGATGAAGCTCAGAAAAAAACTTGTTCTGCACAGCCATCCTCTGCTGCAAATTCACAGAGTGCCAACCAACTGGCTTATAGGATATCATAAAATGACCTTCTACTCTCTATTCTATACAAGTGTTTCCATTTTAAAAATGGGCTTTTTAACATGACATTTAACTGAAAATTAACATTTAACTGCACATGCTGTATTTCAAAACTTTAAAAATACAGCAAGCCCTCCTGCAGCACAAGGGGAGAGGGATAGCCAATGTGAGTCTCAGCTCTGGAATTACTGCTACGTACTCTATTATTTTGCATGTTAAAATGGGTGCAAAGCCAAGCTTCCTCAACAGAAGGGAGGGGAGGTTCTAAAACATTTGAATGCAGCCTAAGAAGTATTATGCTGAATAAGATCACTGACTGAGTTCTTGGGCAAGATAAGACTTGACAGAAGGATTTCCTCACAGCTCATTTCTTTCACTACCACATTATAGTCTAAATCTTCAGTAGTTGCATTTAAAATAAATATGTGCATTTTAGGTTAAGCAACAATAAACTATGAAAATATTTCATAAGGTAAGAAAAGAGAAGCTGGAGAAAGACATAGGGGAAAGAATGTCATTAGATGCAACAAGGAGTATGCAAAGGAGTATGCTGGTGAAAGCCAGCATGGTGTAGTGGCTGACTCTAATCTGGACAACCAGGTTGATTCCTCACTTTTCCACGCGAAGCCAGCTGGGTGACCTTGGGCTTGTCACAGTTCTCTTGCGATAATCAGCTAGACCTTCAAGATACTGAAAATGCAGCTGCTTCTTGACATTAAAAACTGAATGCTTCACCTTTACAAGCAGCCCAGTCCAGATGGGCAAGGGGTGGGGGTGGAATGGCCAGACAAGGTGGCATGGGCTTAAGCAGATGCGTTTGCCCTCCTGGTCAGTGTAAGCGGCATTTACGCCAGATGGGAGGGCAAACAGGGAAGTAGGGAGGCGCTGCGGACCTCCATGGTGGCCAACCCACTTCTGGCCAATGCAACTGGGGGACAATTAGGGGGTGCTTCCAGACGCAGAGCCAACGTTAGTCACTGGGCTTTGGCCCCAGGAACACCAGCGGCAGGGAAGAAGGACTTGCTGGCATAACCATTTCCCCTCTAGAGGATTTTTGGGGAGCCAGGGAGGTTTTTTGCTTCCTCTGCCTCCACACACTGCCAGAAAGCCCTCTGGAGGTTGTGTGGCAGCTTTCCCATCCCTGGCCACCCTCTCAATTAGAATTGCACTAGAAATCTCAAATAGAGTATTCTCCCTTACATACAGAACCATATTCAAGAGCTGTAAAATACAACTATGATATAAATTGAGAGGCACATGCCTTCAAAACATGGCAATGTCATGCATAATGCACATTGTGACAAAAAAATCCCAGTCTCACAGAAAAGTACACTGTGGCAAAAAGGACACTGCAATCCTATGCAATACAACCCAGGAGTCAGAGTTTGAGAGTAGGCATCCTTACATTCAGAGGGAATCACTTCTGAGGAAATGTTCATAGGATTGGGCTATTCATATCTCTTTTGAGATCATTCTGTTGCTCTGCAACAAGCTTTTAATAGTCTACTGCAGAGCATTTTCCCCGCCTCCACATTTCTGTAGCAGTCACGTGTTTATCCAGAAAAGTAGGTAAAAGGGGACAGTGTTACAGAGCATGCGTCTTGATTTAGAAATGCAGATCTCTTTGCTGCCAGGAATGCAGAAGCCACAGGAAATTACTCAAATGGAAAGAAGAGGAAACATGTTTATTTGGGCTGCAGTGGTTATCGCTTTAATATCTGAGTACAATTCTTACTAAGGATATTAAGACGTGGGCTATAAAAAGCAGAGCTTTTCAGTCGCTTCACTTGCAAACCTTCATAGTTTTAGAGTTGCCTATGCCAGAAACGTCCATTCTTAATCATTTCCTTTGTTCTCATTGCAAAATATTATAAAAAAGGATGGGAATAATGTATTTGATCCAAAGAAATATTAACAGAAATATTAAAGAAATATTATCTGTTCTTCCATATTGCAATGCCCTGCATCTCCCTGAAAGCTTCAAGATGACTCTCGAGAATAGTATACGATGCAGCACAGGAGGTTGTAGTGAGAAGAGGGAACTGTGGGAATTCCCTCTCCCCTCCCCCATACACTTACTCCTTGGGCCAGCAGAGTTACGCATTTGTTCATGCTGTGTGAGCTTGGAGCCAACACACTATATTGTGAAAGACTCAAAGGAAGCAGAAACCAACTTCAGTTTCGTTCCTTAGAGTAATGATTTCAACAGCTTAATTGAGCAGGGGTGAAATTTTTATTCATATTTGCAGGTACACAAAGGACTTTAAAAAGAGACAGAGAAAGACCTCTAATTTGGACCCAACAACAGCCTTAGTCCATTTTTTACAATGTAATAAAAATTCAAATTGCTAAAATAGCCTCCTAGCCATACAAAACAGTACAGGTTGAACTGTGAAAAAACAGAATCTCTCCTTATCTGACCTCCACCAATGTATGCTAATATGTTTGTCATTCTGTTACCAAGAACAAAGGTTATCCTTTAAACCCAGCTTGCCCCTGACCAATAAACCTTACGATGAATAGCTTATCCTTAATGAACCAAAGCTTCAAAGAAAATCTGGAACAAACCTACTAGATCACAGGATTGTGCAATCCATGATTGTGTAATTTCATTCAGCTATCTAGGATTTACCTTTCTCTCTGTAGATTTAGGTAGACAACAGCCACAGTGAATTTAGGCTATGAATTATGCACAAAAATTTCTGCAGTTTTTGATCAGGACTGTTTTATTGCCAAATTTGGGACCTAAAGGGTTTAAGATGACCAGAAAGCAGAAACAATAGATTCAAATCATAAATGAACTGTAAGGGATGGGCAGGAGATATGGTGCAAAACATTTACCAAAAAAACAACAACAACCCTACAATAAACAGACATGTCATTCCTTACAGCCTTCATGCATGTATGTCAAAGCAGGCTTTGGTGACAAAAGCAAACACCACAATAGATTATCACCTCTGTACGGCTGCTTCTCATGGGACACAAGCAACGTTTATAATGGAAATGCCCATGCAGAAGAGATGTAAGACATTATTATATTATGGGTTATGTGGCTTCACCAATGCATACATTCACAGATTAACAAAGGGAAGCAGACTAACGATTCATGTTAAGATGTATACATGGGTCATTTATGCACTTGTGATCTGCCCCACAGTAAGTGCACATTCCCTTCAGGTCAGATTCTTGGTTGCACACATGTTTTTCCCACTCCTAAACTCACTGCACTGCAGATCAGAGAACAACTGCAGTTTCCAAAACCTCCAAAAGTGTGACTTTTCCTCAGCTCACTTAGGCTTTGTTCATACCTACTGTTTTTTCCTCCTTCCCCTGCTTATCCAATAGCAATTCCTACCACTCTACAGACCAGCAGAAAGGCCCAAAGGGTTTCTTTCTTTTAAAAAAATTAGGGCCAAAACAAACAAAAAAGGCAGCAGACAACATCGGAAGTGGTGGAAAGCAGCTGGCTTGGCTAGGGAAGAAACCATAGTTTAAACAAACAACTCCAGGGGAAATACCCTGCAAGGAAGCCATGGGGTAAGCACTGCATGCATAATAGGCTATAAAGTCTCTAATGTTAAAAAAAAACCCAATGATTCGGATTACTCATAAAAATAGTTAATTTTTCACAAATGAGGCAGTAGTACCAGCCCCTTTCCTCTCATAAAAGAGTCAGGGAACCAATCTCTTCTCCAGCTCTAAGTCCTAAGTAAATAATACTTCACTAATTATTCACCAGTTCAGAAGGTAAGGAGAAAACTTTGGACTCATGCAACTACAGAGTCTACATATCATTCTTAGAAGGACACTGTGTATACTTATCATAGCTGCATGGAAACAGTAGCAAAAGAAAAGATGCATTTGAGGCAATATATAGGAAACAACTTTGATTACTTAACCATTATTTTGGTTAGTTCACATACTTTCCCAATAACTAAAAAAAATGGTTTAAAAAAAACCCTGAGTACGAGGGAATGTAATTTGATGCTTTTTTCAATAACATTACTACATAACACGAAGAGGCCAAAGCGCATGGAATCATTTTTATAGTGTGGTTAAGGATAGAAAGTGTACTGACAAACTGGTTTCCCTTTAAACAAGGAAAGAAGAGACATTTAGACATAATCTTTACTGGCAAACAGCTGAATATCAATATAGTGATTGTTTTGAATCAGGAACATAATTAACTTCTACCAAGCCTATGGATGAGCTACAGTTCCACCCTAGTTGGCCTCCCTCCTCCTGTGCCATCCTTTCTCTTCCTCCTTGTGCCCCCCTTCCTCTCCTCTTCCCCCTTCCCTCTCTTTTTGTCACCTCCCAGATTGTTCTCCCTATTATTGGTATCAGTTTTATAGTGTGCTGTCTTACATTTTACATTTGGTCAGGATTTTAATGTTAGCCTTTACACTATATAGGGCATCCTTTTTACTGAATATTTTACATGTTGTTAGCTGCCCTGAGCTACATTGGGAAAGGGTGGGATAAAAATCAAATAAATAAACGTTCAGGAGAGAATTCCCTAATACTTTGGAACTAGCAATGTTGCAGACACCTACAGCTACAGTGTAAACTGCCACTTTTGCCTGTGTATACTGAATATTCTCCAGAAGTAGAACTTTAAAGAACAATCCTATTATTTCTGTTTGGATCAAGAAGCAAATATACACACAACCATTAAGTTCCAGAAACAGTTGTTTGCTGTGTCTTTTTCAGTCCCGTACTTACTCCAGCTCCAGCCCACCTATAGAATTTGGTTGAGAATTGTGGTTTAATTTTATGAAGCCATTCACAACGTCACCTCAAAGGCATTTCTGCAAGGCAGTGAACTTCTTGAAACTCCACCCTTCCTCCACAAGCAAAGAAAGATCATATGACAGACTGAGAAAAGTGGGTAAAAGGTTATGCTGATGATCAACACAACACTAGACTGCAAAAGCTTGATTTGTCTTTCATTCTCCGGACTAAAAATTCCGTTTCTGTGTCCCACTTCTTACCAAAACAGGAAACAACACTGACTTCCCATGAAAACTATGATCAACTCCGAATAAGCACATGCCAAAATGGCATGAAAGGAAAATATGTCTGCATTCAACTCAAGCCAATCTAGCAGCCAATTTGATCTTCTCAGTTTTAGCACAGGATAAAATGTAAGCACAAATTGTGTATGTGTTAGAAGTAACAATGACTACTGGTATCATTAATTTAAATACAAATATACAACAAAAATTTGTTACAGGAGACTACATTTTAATTAAGGCATTTTTATACTTAAAATAGAAAAAATAATATATTTGAGTTTGCTAATATCCCACATGTGGAGTCTAGTCATTAGGATATTGTTAGCAATAATTACTTCTTCAATCTAATAACCTTCCAAAAAGTTAAAATAATGTATTACATTGTCAACCAAATTAGGAAGAATATGTACTTTTTTGGTAGGAAGATAAAGGCACCCTACCATCTCACTAGCATTTGAGTTTATCCAGAGACAATCATCCCTTCTAAATAGTAAATGACATGGATCGAGCACCTAAAGTCAGGTCAGTGAAATATGGTGGAGAATCCTTAGTATGGAAAATTCTCTAAAAATGCAGGATGATGTGGCTTGGTAAATTTCACCCATACTGTAGGAAGTACACAATGCCAAGGGAAGTGAGACATCAAATTGGGGGGGGGGGGGGCAGAAAGACCTACTTTGAGTCGCTATGACCTTATAGTTCTTGGAGAAAATGACTTAGACAGGAGCCCCACAAGGAATTACTGGGGAATAAATCACTGAGAAATCTAAAAAAACATGCAAACTGCAGTTATTAGATTCTGAATTTAAACCTCAGAACTTGAAGTTAAGTTTTCTTATCCTCCAACTGTCCATCTATAGTCAAACATCTGTCTCTCTCAAGTTACAATTCATATAAACAAAGAAACTCGTAAACCTCTGTGCAGTTTGCACTCAAAAGCCAATCACAAACTCAACTTCTAAATACTGTAAAATCTGTCACAATATCTCAAAGCCACTTTTGGTTTCAAACTGTTTTAAAATGCCAATGTGGGGAAAAGAGAAAATATGAAAAATAGCTTTAAAAAACCCACATACAAATTCACACCCTTTCTTTGCCTCCTTGTGATAAAATTTCCTAAGACAGCTCAACAAGTAAATTCATTACAAACTTTTAGATTCACTCCATTCAACATTCCAAATTCTAGTAAGCAGAAATCATACCACCTCATCAGCAAGGATTTATTTTACTCTAATTGTTCCCTCTCACTTTGTGCTAGATAGGTAATTGCATGTTTTCTTATGCAACTCTGAGTATAATATGGAAACTGTATGTTGACTGCCCTGCTATGAATTCAGGTGAGTGAACATTGTGGTTGCTCAAATATAATTTGTTTTACAAATTATACCAGAGAGAACACTCAAAGCATTTTTACTTGAAGTTTCTGAACTTTTGTCTTTAGTAATTGGATGGATTTTTTATATTATGTTCCCTCCTAAAAGAACGTTAAGAACTCACTTTACACTGCAGAGATTCATTAACTTCTTTCGTTTTCAGTCAAAGCAGGAACTGTCCACAGCTATGTCCACCAAAGTGAGCTTTGACTCTTTAAAGTTCATACCCCAAACTTGTATTGGTCTCTGAGGTGTTACTGGAATCTAGCTATTCACTGCAGTGGTTAATGTGGACTAGGATCTGAAAGATCCAGGTTCAAATCCCCATTTGGTTATGGTGGTTTACCGGGTGTCCTTGGGCAGTCACTTGCTTTTAGCATGGCCCACTTCACAAGATTGTTGTGAAGATAAAATAGAGTCAACATATGTAAGAGTGTCAGACTATGATATAGGAGAACCACACTCAGATCTCTGCTCTGCCATGGAAGCTTGCTAAGTGATCTTGAGCCAATCACATACTCTCAGGTTAACCTGCTCCCCAGGGCTATTGTAAGGATATAATAGAGCATAGGAAAATGATGGAAGTTGCTTTGGGTCCCCACTGGGGAGAAAACCTGGTTACAACAAAATTAGATTTACAAAATATATGTTCCTCCAATAAGCATGGCTTCATTTCTCACACAAGGCTTGGAAGAACTGAAGCATTCCCGGACAGAATGCAACATTAGGAGTAAAATTACTTTAAACACCATATTGGGAGTTTTTACCGCTGCTTTTAAATGTTATCTAATTGCACTGTTAAATGCTGTACACCGCCCAGAGCCCCCCAGGGATGGGGCGGTATAAAAAGCGAATTAAATAAATAAATAAATAAATAAATAAATAAATAAATAAATAAATATGCACAGGGAACTAGCTGTAATTATCTAGATATGGTGGCAGGACATTCAGCCCATTTATGAAAAGTACTTGTGACTGTTCTACAGAATAAGATCTGAGGCAGATCTAGAGTAAGTACTGTGGATATAGCTAAGAATCCCAGCATTTCTAGATCAAAACTAAATGGTCCAGCACATGCCCTAATAAACTTTCTTTGGCTCTAGAAGCCAGTCCAAAAATTTAGGCACCAGGTTATTTTTTAATTATTGCTGCCACAAAAACACTAGGTGCCACAACAAGCTGTCCAGACACTTTGGCAACCTGATTGCTGCGATTTGTTAGACTCTAGTCCAGCATATCTGCTGTTCCACACAAGAATGAACAAAATTCCATTTTTTACATCCCCCAAGTACCTTGGAGATTAGGGTGCATAACTGCCTGTTCTATATCATCTGACAAAGGAAGAAAGAACAAATTGTAGTATGAACAAGAAACAAGAAAGATTGTGACTTGAAGTCTTGGTAGGTGAAATAAGGAGAGTTAGCACTTTCTTTGCAATTCATTTTAGGTTCTATATATTGCATGTTTTACCATAATAGATTACTATAATTTTGCTCATTCTGACACTTCTGCTTAACTACATAAACAACGTAGTATACTATCTACTAAAGAATTCTGAAAAGCATTAAAAACACTTTTCTTTTTTTTACCAAAGGCAATTCTGGACATTTTTCAGCCTTATCCAGCTTTTCCAGTTATACCAGAACCATACTTGTTGATGACAATTGATACCAGACATGTATGGCCACAAAAAGAAAATAGTGGAATATTAAGTTCTAAATGAAGATTTTCAGGTGATATTTGCAGGGACCAGCCAAGCAAGAATCCCTGATTCCCTTCACCAAGCATATAATGTCACCACATTCTACAAATATAAAATTTGTATTTAAACAGAAATGTCCTTAATCCCAGATATTACACAATGTCATTTGTTTCCCCATTATCAAAACAGGTATCTACAAGGCCGAAATGCTTCTTGGCAACCTGAACAGATGCAGTTCCAAGACTCTCTAAAGTTTACAGGTATAGACTTACCAGTACACAATACCACAGATTACATATTATTTACCTGATCCCATCATGCATCCCCACACCTTCAGCTTTTAACTAATATGAAATCAAGAGCTAAAAAAATGCAGCCAGTTCATTTTACACCAATTATATGGGATATAAATTTGCCCTTCCTAAGAAGGAAATTCTCTTTGGAAAAAAAATCATTATTTCATTTTAAACACTGAAGAATTTTACTTGGGAAACATGACACTGTATTTTTGGAGCACTAACCTGTGTCTTAGCCAAATTAAATTATGTTCTTAACCCTTTTATCAGGTTTTTAATCTACTGATTCTGTTTTATATACAATGAAGCTTATTTAAATTGCATTGTCTGCCTGTTAATACTGACTGGTAAAAAATTCTCTTACGTGACCCACGGTTCAGATAAGGTCGTCTAATGTTTTCTTTTAATAAACATGGGAATCTGAAATAGCAAACATACAGCAAATCTTCAGTAACATTTTTAAAAGGTCAAAATCCTAACAGTATTGTAGAAGATAACAGATTTTTTAAAATGCTTATATGAACTGAGTATTCCCTGTTTGACTGACTGACACACCAGAACAGGAAAAACACAGTAGCTCCACACTCAAAACTGCCAACTGGTTAAGGATACAAGGAAACATCTGTTTTCAAATTATTCTTCATAAAATTTAGTAAAGAGAGTGAAACAAGTTAGCCTTACATAAGCAGGGAGTCCTTCTATTCCTGCTTCGTCCATTAATGGGGGGTGGGAGGAAGGATTTTAATCCATAATTATTAAAGGCTTAATTACTAAGTCAGGTGAACACTGCAGTACTCCAAGAAGTACACATCTGGGTTGGCTAAAGATGACATAGTAACACTGAACAGAATGCACTTTCAGCTAGTTTAAGCTTAGCACAGGAAGAAAAGGAGCAGATTTACACAGGTGTGGCACTGCCAAGGACAGCTTGAAAGGAGGGGGGAGGGGAGACGTCAGTGAATCAGCTGGACTGAAGCTTCTTCAAGGAAGCTCCTCCCCATTCATGATCTTCACTTGTAACTTGTGCAAGGGGGGGGGGCCGATCCACGTCATTCTAAGTCGCTTTCTCTCCCAGAGTCTGCACTTTTATGCCATGCTTTTTGCACTTTGCACAAGATTGTTGTATCCCCTAAGACTTCCTTCTCCCAGGAAAGCCAAGCAGGTGACACTCGCGAAGAGCAGATTCTCCTAGACAGTCCCTCATACTGACAGCAAAATGCGCTCCCGGCCGCTCCCACCCTGGAATCTGTCATATCCCCTCGCATAATACTCCTCTTCCCCACCACCCCACCCTTTTCGTGGGGCTCCTTCCAATTCTCAAAGGGCAGAACAGCCACAAAGGCGACAGGCACGTGGAGAAAACCTAAGTGTCGCTTACCGCTCGAGGGGAGACGCTCAGGGCGGAAGGGGGAGAGGTGCCGCAGGCGTCCGTCTGCAAAAGAAAGAGAGCGCAGGGAGAAGCGCGCGAGAGTGTGGCCCGCGCGCAGCGAAGCCCCAGGAGTGCGGGTTCTACCGGCTGATTCCGGATTGGTTGAGCGGGCAGTAGGCGGGGCGCTGGCCAAAATGGGAGGGGGGAGTCGCGCGGGATTAGTGGTTTAGAGGAGGTGGTTGTATTGCAGTGCGGCTGGGTCGAACGAGAGCGAAAGAGGGGCGCGGCAGGGGCGCGCGCTGGGACGGTCCGGAGCACGTGGGAGGAGCTGGGGTGGAAGGAGGCAGGGAAAGCGGCAACACCAGCCTTTCTCCTTCACGCCCCGTTGCCAAGTCTTGTATTGAGCGATGGCGAGAGGGAGGGAGCGGAGCGTTGTCTTGTAACGTGCGGATAGCCATTGTCCTAAGGGGGTGGGGCTTTTGCACGTAGTGTTTGAAGTAGTTCTGCTGGAGGGAGAATCTCCGCACCTATTTCTGTGGTGTGGCTGAGTGACACAGAAGGAGTTCCTTTAATCAACTGTACTTGCGAAAAGCTAATTTCCCGGAACGAAGCCTATTTCCTCTGTTGGGCCCGTTGTTCGCTGAGCGGGGGCTGGACTTCAAAAAGGAAACAAGTTCCTCGTGGCGCCGCCGTTAAATGTAGAAAACTGGCTTGCCCTTTCCCTCCGGCAGCCCTGGGATTTCCATTTTTACAAAACCTTAATCATTATCATCATGGCTTTTTCGCCATAGTCGACGGATGGCTTCACATACAGTACTTAATCATTGATCCAGCAAAGTTGTGAAGTGTTGAGGGAATGCAGTTCTGACATAGTGGCTTGCTCGTGGCTGAGTTGAAAATAATAGAGAATTCCAACATAAGCACACGACTGCCATATTAATAGATTTACGTGGGTACTATCGTTTGATAATGGGGGGGGGGGCGGGGGCTGCAGAAGCAGCGCAGTATTTGGAGAAGCAGGTTGTACCCTCTGACCTCAACCATTTTAGTTTATTTTTAAAACAAAGCAGGAAGCCTGGAAAACTAAGTAATGTAATTTGATTCTGTTTGCCAGCCCAGAACATTGCAAACTATTGAGAAAACAAGTTTTATAGACAGATCTCCTAGTTCTGTAGGGTTGTTTGAAAATATCTTAGGCACATGGATGTGACAAAAAAACCCCAATCCATCCTACCTCCAGGAATGTAGCCTTTATTTGTAATAGGATGCTCAGTGTGGTGCAGTGGTTAAGAGCAGTTTCTCTGATCTGGAGAACCAGATTTGATTCCCCACTCCTCTGTATGAATGGCAGACTCTTATCTGGTGAGCTGGATTTGTTTCCCCGCTTCTACACATGAAGCCTGCTGAATGTCTGTGGACTTGTCACAGTTCTTCAGAACTCTTGTCAGCCCCACCTATCTCACAAGGTGTCTATTGTGGGGAGAGGAAGGGAAAGGAGTTTGTAAGCCCCTTGGAGTCTCCTTACAAGAGAGAAAGGCAGGGTATAAATCCAAACTCTTCTTCATTGTTTTACTGTGCTGTCACAGAATAGTACCAGTGATGTTTTGGGACAATTGTGATTTTGGCCCATTATGCACATCACTTCCTGCTGCTCACCCCAACACTGCCTTCACAGTGGGTCTCCTCATGTTTTCTTGTTTATGCACTTGCATAGCTTGCCTGCCCCCACTGCCAGGTTTGTTTATTTTTTTTCTTCTCACTCCTTACAGGGATTGATGACTGGTATTTTCTTTAAAAACAACAGTAATGATATGAGTCTGCACAATATTGATATATTACATTTAAAGTTTTTTTTTAAGCCAGCAATCTTCTTGTGTTGGGCGGGGAAGCAACCCAGTAGAAGCAAAACCCTAAAACGAGGGGGAAATGTCAGGGTTCCTCTGCTCTCACTAACCAAGTGGCTTTCAAGACTTTCAGCGCTGCAAGTGGGATCACGTCAGTACAGAAAATTTTGCCCCAGAGGAAACTGAAGGATAGAGCACTTGTGAATAATTGCCCACAATCGTTGGAGGAAATATCGTTGTGATGAAGTCTGGACTAGGGGTAAAGTTGGCAGGTTATTTGTAAAGAAAAAAATGTACAGATGATTCTATAATGCAGGGCTCAAAAAATCTCAGATGCCAGGTTGCCATGGCAAAAATTTCATAGTGTGCCTGTTTTTTATTAATGAATTTATTGAAGTGTCCCAGCATTTGTCAGAATATGTATAAAGCTTATCATTTTAATCATAATATTTTGCTGTATGACAAAAATAAAATGTGCATGAAGTTAATCATTACTTGTTTATATGTAAACTCTTGTTTATATGTAAACTTTATACCTTTTGGTGGTGGTGGATGAAATTGTTTAAGTAATTGCTTGCTATACTGGAGCCAAGATTCAATTAAGTCATGCTTTTCAAAGCAAGGATGGAATTATGATAAAATTAGTGATAAATTAGGTTAGGCTCAGAGATTAGCTTTTTGTTTTGTTTTACTTCATTTATATTCCACTTTTCCCTCCAATGGGTACCTGAAGTGCCTTACATAGTTCTCACCTCCTCTACTGTCTCCTCTCAACAACCATGTGAGGTAGGTTAGACTGAGTTTGGCATAAATATAGTTGTAAGAGTTTGATGAAGCAATAAATGGACTACAAGGCTGGTAAAGGGCTTCTAGGTTTTATTTGGGGATGGAACTCTGCCATCTGCCCAGCCTGCTGTGAACCTCTGCCCTATCTAGCCCTTGCGTTCCTTCCCTATGCCATCACATGCCACAAGAGAACTTTTATGTTCCTGCTTTTTTGAGGAATATAATTGCCGTTACATTACACAGCTCAACATGGCTGTTCATATTTATACCAAAATGCAATTCAACTACATAACTAAAATATTCAGCTCTATCCAACCAACCATAAGTTGTAGTCATGTTGTGATAATAACAACCAGGGTTAACCATATAACTATTTATACTACAACACTTTTGTCATAACTTTAATAAAATTACAAGGAAGTGTGATGCATTTAGGATTAGGTTTTGTGGTAGCAGGAATATTTTTAAATACGGTCATTAAAATAAGGGACAGAGATTAAGAATCTTACAACCCAACAAAGGCCCATTATGCATGGAATGCTTACCTCAGGGGCCTTCACTGCACAGTGGGGTTGTAGTGGAGTCTCCTTGCATTTCTCTGTTTACACACAAAGAGGCACTCACTGTGCAGTTTGTCTGCTGGTGTCTCCCAGGTCTGCTTTTCCTAGTTCTCTTAACTCTGCCCATCAAGTCATTCTTAAAAGGCAGAGATCTCGTCACCAGTGGCATAGCACCAAGGGGACCGGGGGGGGGGGCGCACAATGTACTGGGCGTGTGCTGATGTGGGGGCGTGGTAGGGTGCACACATGGCTTAAGTCCAGGACCCCGGCCAAGGCACAACTAGTCACAAACCTGGGTTGGAAGCCAACTAACATTGGCTCTATCCTTAGAAACGCCCCAGCCCACCCGTTTTCTCCAGTGGTGGGATTCAAATAATTTAACAACTGGTTGTTTACAAGCACCATTTTAACAACCGGTTCTGCTGAAGTGGTGGGAACCTGCTGAATCCCACCACTGGCTTTCTCCCACATTGGTGTCCAATTGGGCCATCAGTGCAGCTCCATGGGAGCCCAGACTTCCAGCTTTCACTGCTGCAGAGCTAAGGGGCCACTGGCATCTTTCCCCCACTGCTGACGTGGGTACTCCTGTCCCCACCTGGACTCGGCCAATAGTCCTCTGACAGTTTCATTGTTCCTTTATACCTGTCCCCTTTTTAGTTTTTAAACATTTTGTTTCCTTTTAATTTACCTTATCCTATTTCTTTTATGTTCCTACTAGGCATAAAGCCCATTTAAAAATGACATAAAATGGGCTGTAGATGGGAGGGGGAGTAAAGATGGGAGGGGGAATGCACTTCCAACCAATGGGCATACAGGACTCACTTTGTGAACTGAATGCTCATTAACTGAGGGTTCATCACTGGACATTCCAAACCCTTAGCAAATTATGTATAAGGATACCTTTCTTATGTTCCATTTCTTTCTTTCCAGTGGATTCCTTTAAATATATATTAATTGTTTAAATATATCTTGTATTTTAATTGGTTGTATTTTATCTATCTTATGCTCGTCTATGACCATCGTAAAGATTAACTGACTGGTTATTAAAACATAAAACTGATGGTTGAAAAAGGAACTTGGATCCTAACTTTTTGGGCTGACTCCTTCATCCAAAGAAAATTTGTCAAGGCCTGTTCTAGAGTAAACTGCAGTAGGAGTCCTAGATATGAAAGGATAGACACATCTCATCAGTGTCCTTATTTTGATCTGAGAGCCACAATGTACAGCTTCTGTAGTTTACTGCTAGTGGGGTAAAAAAGACTTTCCTGCCTGCCCCATGCTAGGGATCGTCATGTATTTCATTATATAAACCTAACCCTTCTGGAAAAGGCAGGTATATTTTAAGCAATGTAATGAGAAAGCAAAGCTTGTTGTTCTTTGTGTTTGCAGCAAATTAACTGTAGTTCATTATCACAACGTTTTGAAATATATTACAGCCCAGGAACTTCATCACCTGTTTGATCAGAGAAAGACTGGGTGACCCCAAAGAAAAGTAATGTTTCAGAAGTGATGTAAACAAGCAAAGTAATTATATCAGGTGGCCATTTGCCCAGGCAATGCAACTCACATTTTAATGCTTTTGGCTGATGCAATGGAGCAGCTTTCATAATTCCTGTTGTTCAAAGGGGTATTAGTTTTATCTCAGGGCTTCTAAATGAATCTGAAGCACTGAGTGCACGGATGTGCAAGAGAAAAGCACAGATGTGGGGGAAACAATGTTCTTTTCTCTTGCTGAGTCCCAATTAAGGTTAACCTCATTAGGTAATAGTTCAGCACATGGGAACTTTATGAGTCTCTCCTGCTATCAGAACATCTAGTATCTGATCAGTACAGAAGACCAAACCAAGCATATATTCTCTAACATTAGTGAAACAAGAATGTCCTGGGACAGCCCTATGGTTGTCATGGTGGTCACGAAGTCCTGAATTGATTCAGCTAAGGTGGCTTAAACATAGATATGGAAGTTCTCAAGCAGTACAATTCTTAGAGATTTCAATATCAGCTCTAAATCAATTTCAAACAAGTTCATAGATAGCGAGTCCCTTATCTGTCTCACATAGAAGGCTGCAGGGGCAGGTACAGACTAGAGGAATAAAATCCCCTGAGCCAGAATTGTTCTGGAGAGTTGAGAGGTTAGGCAGACCTGCCTCGCTTTGTTCTCATAGGCTGATGAAGTGCAAAACACCTGTTGTGCCATGGGGCAAATGTCTGTCACAACAAGATTTCTTGTATGGATGCGATGTCTTGCCCCACTTTTACTTTCTAGTCTCCCTGCAGCAATCAAGACCACTTCTACTTCAAATTTAATTTTGCTTTGCCACCAGAACAGGGAAATGTTCTAATGAGCACAGCTTTGCCCTGGACCTCTCCCCTCCACCCACAGCCAGGCTGCCTAGCTCCACATGCTAGTCTCAACAAGCCTCTGTTTCCTGGTTCTCTTAACTTTGCCCCTCTTAAAGCCACAGATCTCATAATACTCAGTAGTCCTAATACTGTAGACCTGATATTCTCTCTCTCTCTCTCTCTCTCTGCTGCCAGCGCCGCTGTTGCAAGAGAGAGGCTTCTTTTTAAAACAGAGGCTTGTCTGGAAAAAAGATTTTAAAAGCCCTTCCGATGATCAGGAAAGGTAGAAGCAGAGTGGAGGTGGGACTGGGCTGGGCTGGGCTGGGCTGGAACCAGAAACAGACCCTGCTTGTGCTGTCCCTTGCAAAAGCCTTTGTTATATCGATATATCAAAATGAACATTAGAGAAGCAGGAAGGAACAGGCAATATGGAATGGACCAAAGAGGAACGTATGGATGGCAGTGTGAGGAATGGGAAGGGTACTGCAGCAGAAATTTGCCCCCATCGCATAGCAGATGTTTTGTGCATAATCAGCCATATAGAAGTAATTCACTGCTATCATGTGAACCCTAATAAATTGTGTTCTTGTTTTAATACATCTTCTGACAGCTGGTTGATGGTAGCCTGTAAGTTTGGGTTAACCTATTGGATTTTGATGTTCAGTTGTAAGATGCTTTGAGGTTATACAAAGGTGGGTTAAATATTTTAAATGTAAAAAATGGGACGGGTGAACAAAAAACAGTTGGACTCTGTTGGACTCATATTACTGTTTGCAAGAGTGTCTCATTCAGTTGTTTTCATTGGGACTTAAATGTGACTAACTTCTGTGGCACTGGTACTTTGCTTCATGATATATATTGTTTGATGCTATGATATGAACTTGCCTATTCAAGAATGCCCACAGGAAAAAAATAAATATTTTGTAACGTGTCTTCTAATAACCTGTTTGGAAAGTGGATTAGCATTTATTGAATTGTAACTCTTACTCAAGAATGTAGGTTAAAGGTGATGGAATTATTCTAAGTACTTGCTCAGCGATTTACTGTAACAGGTTTTTCTATAAATCTGTCAGTGTGCAAAAACTGCTGTCTGTGCCCTTTGCTAAGGTTACAAGGTAATGCTAGTGCTATCACAAAAGACTGTAGGAGCTCCAAGGGAGAAACAATTTAACAATTGAAATTACGACATGTGCGTAAGTTGTATGCATGTTGACAAAGATCAGAAAGGTCACTCAGAGCGCCCTATTACATGAAACGTTCAAGCATGTCACTCAGAGGCCATAGAGCCTTGTCTGACATAGTCCTTGACTTATCTATTTAAAATGTTCAAAGGCTTGAATTTGTATAGGCCACAGGCTATGACACTGCTATGTTTTATCTGTGTAATTGTCATGATGTCCAGATAAATTTGGCCTAGATGTTGCTAGAATTATCAGGGTGGTTGGGCATAGCAAGCAACAAACTAGGGGTGGTGAGCTTCAGTGAGGCTGGTGCTAATAGTATAGTTAACTCCTGTGAGTTTTGCTGCCATGTAAATGGACTGAGCCTATTCCTCGTTTTCAGTATGTATGAAGGAGCTGTACAGGCAAATAGAGGTGATAGCACTCTCTTTATGGCAGATACCCAGAACCATGTCCCTGTAACCACCATCTCTACTAAAACTGAACTTCACATTAATCAAGGAATACATTTCAGGACTCCATGGGCCACAAACCCATAATGACTGACAAAATCATTGGTTTCCAATCAATGTAGGAATGAAGCAACTACAGAGATTGGAGGGGGGGGGGGGAGTGAAGCTTCTCAGATAAATCAGGCAGATCAGGAGGAAAGAGATCAAGAAGCACTTTCTGGAAAGCCCACCAGCAAAACACTATTGTCCAAGTATTCTCCTCACTGTTAACAAAAAGTAAGAAAATGGACAACCCCCTTATTTATATGCTATAAAGAAGTTGATAGGATTTGCAGTCTAAATATACTAAAATAATATTTACAAAATAAAACATAAAAACTATGCCCATATCTCCAGTATCCCTGGTGCTGGAGATCGTTAATTAGAAGCTTCTATTGTGAAATATCAAGCCAGCGTTCGATCAATTCCAATTTGGTGTCAGGCTTGATTATGGGACCAAAACAGCCTTGAGTTACCCTGGTGGATGACATGTGCTGGGGAATGGACAAGGGGAGTTAATTCTGCTTGTCCTCTCAGCTGCTTTGGATACCATCAATCATGGTATCTTTCTGGATTACCTTTTGGGACTGAGACTAGTAGGCACTGTTCTATGGTGGTTCTGGTCCTAACTTTAAGATAGGTTTCAGATTGTCTTACTGGGGGACTGCTGCTCCACAGCTTGACCTTTGACCCTATGGGGTTTCCCAAGGTGCCATCTTGTCCCCCATACTTTTCAGCCTAAAAACCAGTATGCAGATGATATTCAGCTCTATCTCTCACTATCAGCAGATCTCAGGGAGAGTGCAGAAACTGTAAACAGATGGCTGGAGGCAGTTTTGGAATGGATGAGAGCTAACAAGCTGAAACTTAATTCCAACAAAGTGGAGGTACCATCAGTAAGGAGGAGATCTGACCCGTAAACAGGTTATCCTCTGCTCTGGATGGGATTGCACTTCTCTTAAAGGAGCATAAGAACATAAGAACATAAGAACAAGCCAGCTGGATCAGACCAAAGTCCATCTAGTCCAGCTCTCTGCTACTCGCAGTGGCCCACCAGGTGCCTTTGGGAGCTCACATGTAGGATGTGAACGCAATGGCCTTCTGCGGCTGTTGCTCCCGATCACCTGGTCTGTGTTAAAGGCATTTTGGCAATCTCAAGATCAAGGGGAGGGACTCAAGATTGGGAGCCAGTATGCATCGACTTCTCCTCCATAAATCTGTCCAAGCCCCTTTTAAAGCTTAATATCCAGGTTGAGTGGCCATCACCACCTCCTGTGGCAGCATATTCCAAACACCTCAATCACACGTTGCGTGAAGAAATGTTTCCTTTTATTAATCCTAATTCTTCCCCCCAGCATTTTCAATGAATGCCCCCTGGTTCTAGTATTGTGAGAAAGTGAGAAAAATTTCTCTCTGTCAACATTTTCTACCCCATGCATAATTTTGTAGACTTCAATCATATCCCCCCTCAGCCGCCTCCTCTCCAAACTAAAGAGTCCCAAACGCCAGCAGCCTCTCCTCATAGGGGAAGGGTGCTCCAGTCCCTGCTCAATCATCCTTTTGTTGCCCTTCTCTGCACTTTTTCTATCTCCCTCAATATCCTTTTTTTTTTGAGGATCGCAAGGCGACCAGGAACTGGGACACAGTAACTCCTAAGTGCGGTCGCACCACTGCTTTATATAAGGGCATGACAATCTTTGCAGTTTTATGATCAATTCCTGTTCTAATGATCCCCAGCATAGAGTTTGCCTTTTTTACAGCTGCCATGCATTGAGTTGACATTCCCATGGAACTATCAACTAAGACGCCTAAATCCCTTTCCTGGTCTGTGACTGATAGCACTGACCCCTGTAGCGTGTATGTGAAGTTTGGATTTTTTTGCCCCTATGTGCATCACTTTACATTTTGCTACATTGAACTGCATTTGCCATTTCTGAGCAGGTTCATAGCGTTGGATGCTCCTGGATTCAGGCCTCGTATTGGATGAACAGGTGGCAGGGTGACCAGCTTTGGCTGATGAGCTATCTGTGGCCCTTCCTGGACAGAAGCAATCTGGTCATTGTGGTGCATGCCCTGAAAACATCTTGATTAGACTGCAGAAACATGCTGTATATGTGCTGCCCTTGATGACTGTTTGTAAGCCTCAGTTGGTACAAAATGGTGTAGCCAGAATATTGACTGGAGTGGGCCTTAGGGACCATAACACTCATGTTGTTCCACCAATACTGGCTCCCAAGCTCAATTCAAGATGTTGGTATCGATCTTTATTTAAAGTCCTTTGTGTTCTGGGACCAATATACCTCAAGGACCTCCTTCTTCCATATGAACTTACCCACTTACTCCAGTCATCTTTAGAGGCCCTTCTTCAGCCCCTGCCATCTGAGCCAAGAAAGGGCCTTCTCCACAGTGGCAGCCAAACTTTGGAACTCCCTCCCCATGGAAATTTTTCTGTTTCCTCTGTCTCACTCTATTGGTGGCTTTTGCCAGCAGGTGAAGACTTTTCTTGTTTTGTCTGGCAAATCCACAATAGCAGTTTTTGGCCCTCCTTCTAGTGTTGTTTGTTCATGTGTTTTAAACTGAATTTTATATTATGTGTTCATGTGTTTTAATTAAATTTTATATTTTAAATGTTTAAATGTTTTACTGTCTTTTTAATGTCTGCTGCCTTGTAGGCCTGATTGGGTGGAAAAGTAGCATAAAATGTTTTAAATAAATAAATAAAACTTACTGAAGTTTCTTTTCCTGGTTATTTTGATTGTGAACTGGATGCCTCATTATCTTCCTTTGATGTTGTTGCACCACGCTTTAGGTACTATTTGCTTTTTCCTTGTTTATTGACCTTTCTTGAGTTTCTCAAACATGATGTTTATTCCTCAGATATGACAACCACCCACCTATCTCTAGGGACATGGTTACTGAGTAAATGCATACAGTTTGAAGATGGTTTCTAGAAGCAGTCTGGTTGGACAAATCCAGACCCAATTTCCACTGTGTGAAAATACTATCAGCTGCTGATTTGACTTTGCCACTAATAGCTTAAATATCTGAACTACTTCTGTTTAAATGGTTTGTGCTATAAATTATAACTAAATAGCCAATGTACACTGCAGAAACACTGCTGTAATAGTGATACAGCATCTGCATCCAAGCAGCCATTTACTCTCTTGGAAAGGAGGGGAGGTTGGCTTCAGCAAGAAACTAGCAGAGGTGGTTTGCTATTGACTTCCTCTGCTTTGAACCCTGGACCTACTTGGTGGTCTCCTATCCAAATACTAACCAGATCCAACCCTATTAGGCTTCTGGAAGCTGATGAGATCAGGCTATCCTAGGCCATCCAGGTCAGATCAAGATAATCACTAATAAATTCTCATTCTGGTTATTAATGAAAGCTATCACTAATGAGGCAGCAAAAACCACTCTGTTGATGCTAACTTTTCAAGCATTTTGGGAAGCATATCTTTGAAGGATAAATAATATCTATACAAGTTGGGAGACTTAAAAATTAGATAGGAAGGATAAAGGACAGGAAAATCCATAGAACTGAAGAATCACAGAGTTGGAAGGGGCCATATAGGCCATCCAGTCCAAAGCCCTGTTCAGGATCAGCCTAAAGCATCCCAAACAAGTATTTGTCCAGCCACTTCTTCAAGATTGCCAGTGAGGGGGAGCTCACCACCTCCCCAGGCAGCTGATTCCACTGTTGCACAACTCTTTTTAAAAAAGAATGTTTTATTTATTTTACACATATAGGCAACACATATAGACAACGCTAATCTCCTGTCACTCCATAGTAAAAAGAAAAGAAAAACTGACACACACATCCCTACATATATATGGTGACTTCCAGCTACCTTATTATGGATCCAAACACAAATCTACAGTATGTACTTGCGTATAAGTCGACCCATGTATTAGTCGTGGCATCTAATTTTACCACCAAAAACTGGGAAAACTTATTGACTTGTGTATATTGACTCGTGCAAGCAAGGAAACCCAAAAAGCAGACGACTCCTCTGTCTGATGTTTCCTTGCTTGCAAGCAAGGAAACGCCAGCACAGTCAAGGGCTGGGGCTGCTATAGGGATTGCTTAGGCAATCTTTGGAACATTGCCCTTTTAAGAACATTGCCCAAGCAGCAGCTTCCCTGAAGCCAAGCCTCAGAGACTGCGGGGAAAGGAAAATGTGAGGGAGGGAGGGAGGGAGGGAGGGAGGGTGATGACGGGCAGAGGCAGCAGCAGTGGGTGGCTCGTGTATAAGTCGAGGAGGGCTTTTTCGGCACAAAAAATGTGCTGAAAAAGTCAATTCATATGCAAGTATATACAGTAGTTTCATGTTTATGGTTAATTTCTGCATTTCTTTCACTTTTAGTCCTTCTTGTAAAATTACTTTAGTCCAGTCCGCAATTTTAATTTAAATCTCAAATCCTGCCGTTATTTCTCTATTTGAATATGTTTTCAGTAGGTAGTCTGCAAATGGTTTTCAGTTGCTGCACAATTCTTAATGTAAAAAAAAAGTTTTCCTAATATCCAGTTGGAACCTTTCTTCCTTTAATTTAATCTGATTATTGCCAGTCCTGTCCTCTGCTGCCAATAAGAACAGCTCCCTGCCCTTCTCTAAGAGAGTAATCATGTCCACCCTCAATCTCCTCTTCTCCAGATTAAATGTTCCCAAATCCCTCCAAATTCCCTCATAGGGCCCCTGATCTTCAGGCCCCTGGTTATTCTCTTTGCTCTCCTCTACACCTGCTCCATCTATCCACATCCTTTTTGAAATGAGGCCTCTAGAACTATACAGGTGAGGCCTGATTAATATAGTGTACAGTGGGATTGTTACCGCGCTGCTCAGGATAACACTTTCCGTTCCAGAGGTATCCCGCTCTCGGCAGCGCCCAGGAACCCAAGCAAGACCCGACAAGGCTCGGATAAATAAAAGTGATTTATTGAGATGCTGACCTAAGTGTCAGCACCTCCCTTCCGCACAAACTCTGCGCTGCCTAGCAGCCTTACAACACCTTAAGTACACTTTCTCCCGTCGGGAGCCCGGGAGAATCAAAGACAGCCCACCACCATTCAAAACAACCAATCATTCGTTTGCAACATGCAGGAACCAATCAGTGTCCGATAGGCATCCTCTTCCCAAGTTTCGCGCCAGAGCAGGGCGAGGCGATGACGTGTCCACTGACGGGGGACACACAAAGATTTTCTCCAGGTGTCCGGGGTCAGGAAGCAAAGAGCGATGACGTGAGTCCCCTTATCTGCCTGCTGACGAGATTAGGCAGGGCAAGGCGCTTCGGCTGAGGTTTCCCTTTGTCCGCGTGCATCAGGAGACTTTACACGTGAATGGGATAAGTCCGGGTGGGGCAGAGATGGCTCCCTGCCCTGGGCCAAGGAGGTTCCATACAAGCACAAATACAGGGAAACTTACAAATCCTATTTCTACCTAATACAAATCAGTTTCTACCTAAACAAATACAAGACAGAATAAATTTTCCAATCGTTTTTAGTTCAGACATATTCCAGGAGCGGGATTCTCTCCTGGCTCCGCTATCAGGATCATAATGACCTGGAAGTACGGGTGGGTAGTGTGGTGGCCAAGTTTGCAGACGATACCAAATTATGTAGGGTGGTGAGAACCACAAAGGATTGCGAAGAGCTCCAAGTGGACCTTGATAAATTAGGTGAGTGGGCTAAGAAATGGCAAATGCAGTTCATTGTAGCAAAATGCAAAGTGATGCACATAGGGGCAAAAAATCCAAACTTCACATACACGCTACAAGGGTCAGTGCTATCAGTCACAGACCAGGAAAGGGATTTGGGCGTCTTAGTTGATAGTTCCATGGGAATGTCAACTCAATGCATGGCAGCTGTGAAAAAGGCAAACCCTATGCTGGGGATCATTAGGAAAGGAATTGATAATAAAACTGCAAGGATTGTCATGCCCTTATATAAAGCCGTGGTGCAACCGCACTTGGAGTACTGTGTTCACTTCTGGTCGCCACATCTCAAAAAGGATATCGAAGAGATAGAAAAAGTGCAGAGAAGGGCAATGAGGATGATTGAGGGATTGGAGCACCTTCCTTATGAGGAGAGGCTGCAGCGTTTGGGACTCTTTCGTTTGGAGAGGAGACGTCTGAGGGGGGATATGATTGAAGTCTATAAAATTATGCATGGGGTAGAAAATGTTGACAGAGAGAAATTTTTCTCACTTTCTCACAATACTAGAACCAGGGGGCATTCATTGAAAATGCTGGGGGGAAGAATTAGGCCTAATAAAAGGAAACACTTCTTCACGCAACGTGTGATTGGTGTTTGGAATATGCTGTCACAGGAGGTGGTTATGGCCACTAACCTGGATAGCTTTAAAAAGGGCTTGGACAGATTCATGGAGGAGAAGTGGATCTATGGCTCCCAATCTTGATCCTCCTTGATCTGAGATTGCAAATGCCTCAGCAGACCAGGTGCTCATGAGCTGTAGCAGCAGAGGGCCATTGCTTTCACATCCTGCATGTGAGCTCCCAAAAGCACCTGGTGGGCCACTGCGAGTAGCAGAGTGCTGGACTAGATGGACTCTGGTCTGATCCAGCTGGCTTGTTCTTATGTTCTTATGTTCTTAACATAACAGCTTGCAATTTGGATGTTATGCCTCTGTTGATACACCCTAAGATTACAGTAGCCTTTTTTGTCCCTGGATCACACTGGCTGGCTGTACCCCAAGGTCTTGTTCACACACACAGCCACTCAGTAGTGTGTCCCCCATCCAGCATGTATGTTCCCTATTTTTGTCACCCAGTTGTAGAACACAACACTTATCCTTGCTGAAATGCTTCTTGTTCATATATGTCCACTTTTCAAGTCTGTTCAGATCTTGTTGAATTCTGTCTCTATCTTCTGGAGTGTTCATTGCTCCTTCCAATTTGGTATAATCTGCAAATTTAATGTGTAGTTCCTCCACACCCTCATCCAGACAATTTATAAAAATACTGAAAAGTACCAGGCCCAGGATTCTGCACTGTAGAAATATAACAGATTGATAAACAAAAATATCCCAGTTTGGGGAAGTGCTTTGCATCCCTCTCCCAAAGCAAGATTGGTCCATTATATTGCCCTCAATCTGGATTTTTCAAAAATCACCAAAATAATGATATTTTTGAAAAATCCTGGGTTGCCCAACCACTTTATTTTTCCCACCCATTCTTTAAACTTACATCACGTCAGTTTTGTTTCTGCTGCACTGCAAACTGGTGTGATAACCTGCCATTACAGAAACATCCCCCAAGCACGTTTTCTCTCCATGGCAGTGACCATGAGTACCATTTCACCCAAATGTGTACAGTAACAGATTCTTTTCCTTTTTATTTTTCAGGTACTCAGAGCACCTAGCTAGGCAGATGTGGATGGGACATATTGCTTTGCTCCCTAGATTTTATTATTTTGTGTAACACAATGAAGGGGGGGGGGGGATTGCATGCTTCATGTTTGCACGTGTCATGGTTTCAGAGAGGTCCTGCTTGGGCTCCCGGGGTTGCTGTAGATTCTCCACCAATCAGAAGCATTCCCTTAGCAGAGGGTGGAAACAGGCAGAAGGGGACCGTGGTAATGGAAAAGCCAATCAAAAAGCAGGGAAAATTGAATGTTTGCACCTGCGCAGCTCTGTTTGCATTGTAAAAAAAGTAGCAGATTCATGAGAAGAGGCAGAAAGAAAATAGATTGTTTCCTTCATGGAAAACGGGCACCCATGCAAAGGTAAAAAATGCAATAAAATAGACCCAGATTCAAAAATAACGGATGTAACCCATTATTATTGTGCTGTGTGGAATTCACCCCCTCAAAGAATTTACTGAAGATCCCCTTCAGGCTCAATCTCCTCTACAGGAACTTGAACAATCAGACTTGCATTTAGGCTGCTTTTATCCCTTTAACTGATTTTCAACTGCTCTAAACTTTCTGAGGACAATGTATGCATTCATTCCTCACCAGGTCATTGAGGCAGGATGGTCTTCTGTTTTTCAATTTACTTTTTCTGCTTACCCAAGGAGTCTTCTGTGTATGCAAAAATGTTGACCTTGTTCCTTTAGTGAAGAAAGGTTCCTTTAGTGAAGAAAGGTTGCTTTAAATGAGCCTCCCTTCTAGCTAATCTTCAAATACAAAGAAAAATAAGCCTATCAAAGGTATATTAGATTCAAGATATATTATTCCAAAGGGTACATATTTTTCTTTGAAATAAGTTCCTCTTTCAAGTTTGGGTCTTGTTTGGTCTTATATGAGCTGATTACTTTCAACCAACCCACACCGACATGCTTGCCAGTCCCAAGCTATGAACAACGAAATGTTCCTAGATATCAGACTGGCTGCTGTGACCTCAGGCTATTTCTTAGGAATACTCCCCTCCATGTTGCATGTGGCAGACAGGAGATGATGGTACTGGTATGTCCTTACACAACGCATATTGTTCCTGACAATGATATTTTATGTGAGGTTCCAGCTGTGTGAACTAAAATGTGGAAATACTGTGGTTGACCTGTAGAAGCTTTAGATTCACACTGAATTAATTTTTGAAGACATCAGTTCAGAGGTCCCCAATTTTTTTGACACTGCAAGCACCTTTGACATTCTGACCAAGAATGATGAGCGCAGCCACACAGGCAGTCACAGGAGGCAAAGTCAATCACAAAAAGTCAGATAATGAAGGTGTGCATAACTAATGGTAAGTCTTCAACATTTCAGGCAGAAGCTCTGCCTAACAGGATGCCTTTAAAAATGAACATACTGTTTAAAAATATTTTCTTACATATATACAGTTTCTTACCTTCAGTCATTCAATGAAGATTCTTAAACTGTGGAGGCACCTGCTGCCAAAGCAATGATTTGTGAATCTGCACAGTGGCCTATCAGAAGTTCTGCTGAACAAAAGTCTCACCTGACCATGCCCATTTTCTAAAAACACTTGATGGATTCCATGCTGGGAATCCTTGTGTTAGCACGTAAAATAAAGAGAAGGAATAGATTTCTCTGGTCTACAGAATGTAACACAAAATACCTTTTATTAGATCAAACAAAATGACAAAATTATTTTTCTTCGGACCAGTACAGCTACTTACAACCTCCTTTTACTTTGAGAATATGTCTTATGTTGAAAACCCTCCTGGGTTTGCCATAAGTAACCTGTGACTTGTTGGCAAAAAAACCTGGAATAGTCTAGCTACTAACTACCGTCTCTGTTGCCATCTATTGAATAGATTCATAACTGAATTACTTGATGTGAATTTTTGTAGTTATCATATTTGCTCTTTCTATTAGGCAATCCCTAGTTAGCCAAAAAATCTCCTCAGAGACCTAGGTAACACAACTGTAGGTTGCACTGCAGCCAGTGTAACTTGTCAATGCAGTTAATTAGTATCTGCAATTCTCAAATAAGTTAAAAATAAAGCTGAAGGGAGTATTCTTTTTTTAGCGTAAAACAAATCCTTCAATTTTGTCTCTTTGTTATTTGGTAATGCTCTAATGCATCATTTCCAAGGAATTTCCAGCTCCTGGCTGGGCAAGTGATGTCTCCTGTTGGTCAATTATATTGTTTGAAAATAATTAATCTATCACAATACCCTGATTAGGGGATACATACATGACTAATTAAGTTTGATATACATTTTCCAGAATATAACAACCAGTACCATTTATTTGCTACAGTTCTTTGTACTTAACTTTTTTTTTCTCATAACAAACCTGGTCTGGTCTGGTTCAACTGTGGGACCAGTTTCAGATTAAATAAAATAACTAGTCTTGAGTTGCACATTAAAAGGGTAAACAATCACAACTATTTTATAGGGCAACATTGCTCATTATAAAATAGTCAATGCTGTTTCATTTTTGTTGTTTAACACTGTTTAATTTACATATGACAATATAAAATGTTTTGTTGTTTAAAAAGCATTTAAGATATACATCTATAGAAATGAGCACATATTGTTTTAGAAACATATATGGACACTGTTAGCTAGTTCAGTAGAGATCTGGGAATGCTAACAGACACTAACGCTGTCACATTTGTCAAAATCAACATAGCTGCTACAAAAAAAGAGCCAAACAGAGGTGAATCTAATCATTATATATTTTAACGTCAGAGACTGTTGAAGTGGCCAACATTGTGCTGTAGATCAATATTTTGTAACTTGTAAAGTATGCTGTGAACTTTGTTCTTACGCAAATGAAAACCTGAAGAGCTGCGAACAAACTCTTCCCTGATGTAATATTTTTGACTCCTGCAGTTTTGCAAAAGGAACAGTTTTGTTTGCATAAAGTCCAACAAGCATGAGGTGGGTGAAGGTCCAAAAGCCAACACAGAGAGGTTGTAAACATGTTTGTAAAAGTATCTTCCAATTCAAAAAAGGAAATAATTTACCACAAGACCTCTGAACTCTTGTGAAAATGGATTGACCTTGAAGAAGTTTCCATATTTTACAAAATTTAGGGTGAAGGCAAGCAAGGCTTAAAGAAATACCTCATATTGTATGTTTTACACATCCTGAAAACATTTTTAAGAAAATTAACGTAGCAACCAAAATACAAAAAAAAAACCCTCTAGAATTATGATAGAATGTCTGAGAAAACTCAACATTTAATTACATATGAGTGGTTGTTAACTAGGGACTTTTTAAAAACTGAACTAGATGGTTGCCTACACACTGCTTTTGTAAAGCCGGAAATAGAAACAACAGCAATACTATTCTAACTTCCAGATTGCTTGAGTTCCACATATTTGTTCAGATGGTATATTATTTCTTTGCTGTAATCTGGATTCTCATAGGCTAAAATGTAAGTCCATTGTCCATCTCTATGTCTGGTATACAGAAAAGGATCTGCTTCACTTCTCTTGAAGTTTGCTTGAAGTAACATGTCATTCAATTTCGTGTTCCATGCCCTGGCGGCCTGCTTTAAATTGATGTGTTTAACATGCATTCTCTTGCTTGCAGCAACACTTAATAAAGTTAGTATTGTGGTATGTCTTCTTCTGTAGAGCATCTACTTCTTCAGTTGTAGCTTGTTTCCACTTTTGGCCCTCTTGTGGTGGTAGGTGGGATATTTATTCCCATGATACTGGTTCTTAGTTTGTTGTTCTTGCAAGGTAAAACAGTCTTGGGACTGGAATACCTTTGTGCATGCTGATCCTCTCAACTCATATCTTGTAGTTTCTTTCTCTGTATCAGGTACTTCCTCTGTGTCAGGCGTGTAGCACTGGAGGTCTCTGAGTCACGCAGGTCTGCATCTGGATCTGTGCTCTCTTCCTCCTTGACATCTTTGGTGACAGGGTAAGTGAGTCAGACAGCAATCCTAGCTTCACTTTCAAAGGGACTTACTCCTGTTGAGCTGAATAGGATCTGCTTCAGAATATACCTACTCAGGTTTTAAAGTATAAATCAGGAGTGTGCAACAGTCAAGAGTGCAAACTATGAGCACAACGAGTTGCTTCTGAATTGGGCAGTGCAGTAAGGCATAAAGAAAGCCCTGGTAAATCAAACTGCAAAGTAGAAGGGAACTACCCTGGATATCAAGGACAGAAAGTTCTGAACTCTAGACTAACTGGATTTGGAAAGAACACCATTTTAATATTTAATCTTGGATATCAAAATTGAAGTTAAATTTAATGAAAGTGTTGATATTGTACTTGCAGCCAAACTATAAACAATGGCATCCTTGTGACTGCCTTGAGGATGCCACCATGATTTTAAAGCAAATTTGAAATGCCATAAGGGCCTGATCCTGATTGGACCTGTAGTACAGCATTGTTGTCTCCCCCGCCCCCCACCCAGTGGCGTATTTGCCTAGGGACAGGGGCTGCCCTCTGTCCCTGAGTACCACTGATCTGATCACGTGGGGGTGATTTTGCGCCCCCCACGTGATCAGATCAGTGGCACCCAGGGACAGAGGGCACCCGCTCTCCCTAGGCAAATACGCCACTGGGTGGGGGGCGGGGAGAGACAACAATGTAGGAAGACAACATGTGATCAGGAAGACAGCAAGGCTGCAGGAAGTACCGCTGCCTTGTCTTCTGGTGCCCTCAGCCCCGCCCATGTCATCATTGACATGGGCAGGGCCAAGGAAGCCAGAGGATTCCCCAAGCCTCACCCCCCCCCAGCTCCTGGCTCACCCCCAAGCCCCACCCCCCCTCCCAGCTTCCAGCTCTGAGCTGGCAGCCAGCAATCCCTTCTGCCCTCCCTTCTGGAAAGGACAGAAGCAACTGGAAGACTCTGTGCTGGGGCCTTTTCTTTTATAAGCTGGGGGTGTTGATCCCCTTTTGCTGATGAAAATTGACCTTGGGTTCAACCTTGTATGTTTAATGTTAATGATTAGACATTCTTTCCCAATTTTCCCAACATACAATATTATTATGAAATGCTGAAAACAATAGTATAGTAGTAAATACTTATTTTGCTCCTCTTTTGGTAATTAAAGTGTGCAATAATCACATAGAAGAAACTTTTTAGAGAATTTCCACATAGCTTGAATAAAAGTGTTAAAATAAATAGTACTTTTTTGTATTTTGCAAAGTAAAATAGATACGGTAAAATTAAATTTCAAATAATAAAGGGAGGAAATTATGGGTTAAGAACAGTGGAACAAAAGATTCTGGTGGATTTTCTGGGCCTTCGACAATACAGTGGAACAAGATGTTTTACTCCAACGTTTGGCCACTAGATGTCACCACTCTATAGAATTGAATATTTGGCAGAAAGTCTGCCATGGAATGAGATTCATCACTTCTGTTATTTTTCATGATTCTGTCCTCTGTATCAGGTATATTGTCTATCAGACTAATATTTTGAGAATTCATGCTTGGTGCAGTGCTCCAGAGATAGACTAAGGATGTTCTTGATGTGCTATTTCCCTGCTGCCCCCCCACCATCGCACCCTCCCCTCAAAATTGTGCTCCTATCTCTCTAAAGCAGGGGTGGGTGGGAGAGCAAAGCAACAGGTGAGAGAGCAAGGTGGTGAGAGAGCAAGGCAGCAGGTGGGAGAGCAAGGTGGTGGGAGACTGAGGTGGCAGGCAAGAGAGTGAGGTGGAAGGAGAGTGAGGTGGTGAGAGACTGAGGCAGCAGGCGAGAGAGCAAGACAGCGGAAGAGTGAGATGGCAGTGGGAGAGTAAGGTGGCAGGCAGTATTTGTATATATACAAGTTATGTGTATAGCACACTTCCCTTGGCAGTAACTCCTGGGACATTCTGTGCTTTGAGTTTGCCTAGGATAGCACCGACGATCCCGGATCACACACAAATACACTTTTGTTACAACTGGTTAACATGGCTATCCTTCTGCCTGTGAAGCCAACAAAATCAGCTTCCTGCAACTTCAAAAGCAAAGTGGTTCCCAAGTATGTGCCCACCAGATTGTCAGGGGGGAAAGAAAGATACGTGTTTGATTTAGAGATTTTTACACTGCTTTTCTCCCCAATGCAGACCCAAAGCAGTTTACATCATTCTTCTCTTGTCCCATTTTATTTTTGCAACAATACCTCTATGAAGTAGGTTAAACTGAGAGACAGAGAATGCCTAGCCCAGTGATGGCGAACCTATGGCACAGGTGCCAGAGGTGGCACTCGGAGCCCTTTCTGTGGGCACGCGAACACAGAGTTTGTCATGTGGGAGGCGGAAAATCACCCCCACACACACACATCTAGGCTGGCCTGGGCCACTGAGCACGATGTGCGCGCACCGCGGTGAGCAGGGAGGACTCGGCTGGTGGGCCTGGAGCCTGTGCTCCGGGTGGCTGCTGCCCGAGGGGGGGGGGGCGCAGAGGAAGCAGAGATGCTAGAGAGGCACAGAGTGGTGCATGCAGGACTTGCTGGAGGCTAGAGCAGGCTGGCCCCTGCTCTAGCGGGTGGGGCGGAGGAAGAGGGAGCCAACCAGTTTTTTCTAAACTAAAACCTCAGCATTCGGGTTAAATTGCCGGGTTGGCACTTTGTGATAAATAAGTGGGGTTTGGGTTGTAATTTGGGCACTCGGTCTCAAAAAGGTTCGCCACCACTGGCCTAGCCCAAGATCACCTAATGAGCTTTATGGCAGAGGCGAGATGTGGAGCTTGGTTTGTATGTAAGAGAGTAGGTAGGTAGGCCATCTGGGGAGTTCATGGCTAACATAATATTTGCATCAGGGACCTTTCACACCATGGCTCATTCTCTTGACCAGGACACTGTTCCAGTATTTAGACTGATTGATGCTTGTGGAAAAGATACCTAATATAGCCCTCTACATTTTGCATGGCAATCACACCCCTCCCATTTTTAACACTGGGATAACTACTCTAGTATCTCTAGAACAGGGGTCTGCAATCTGTAGCTCTCCAGATGTTCATGGACTACAAATCCCATCAGCCCCTGCCAGCATGGCCAATTGGCAGGGGCTGATGGGATTTGTAGTCCATGAACATCTGGAGAGCCGCAGATTGCAGACCCCTGCTCTAGAACCTTAGGCAGTCCGAACCACAAAGGCCAAGATGGGGAGGAACTGCAGCTCAGTGGCAAAACTTCTGCATGGCAGAAGGTCCCAGGTCCAGTCCTTAGCACCTCCAGCTAAACAGGTAATATTTGATACAGAAGACCTCTCTTGAGATGCTGAGGAGCCAGTGCCAGCCTGAGTAGACAGTACTGGCCTTGAGGAACCAATGTCTGATTCAGTAAAGGCAGCCGCATGGGTTCAGGTGACAAACACAGATCCCTTGCAAATGATTCCAGAGATTTCAAGAAAAGAGCTCAGTTTTCATACGCTGACCTGTCAGTTTTATCTGGATTAGACAGGGTTAAGTAGGCTGAGAAGAGATCCTCATCTCCAGGGACTCTGTGAGGCTTTGTATCAGAGATAATCAGGAAACGTTGATCTGCAAGATGACTTTATTGAGTGATTAAAATGAGGAGTCCACTGCTACAGGATGTAGGGGATTAGACAGATTCATGCAGGTTAGACAGGTCAGTGGTGACTAAAGGGTACCTCCATGATCAGAAGCACCAAACCTCTGTACACTATTGCCGGAAAGAAACATTGGGGGAACGCCTTGACTTTTATACAGTTATAAGCCTTCCAGAGAAACTGACTGGTCACTGTGTGAGACAGGATGCTGAAGTGTGTCACAATCAAAAAAGAAAATCTTAGTAATACATTAAGATAATTAAACAAATTGTCACGAATAAAAATAATAGTTTGGCAAATTGCCCTAAAACTGTAAACAAATCGGGGACCAATCTGTGCTATCCCACTAACCCAACTCTGGTGGGAAAAACAATGCAACAGGGTATTTGTAAAAGCAAAACATAATAGCTGATGTGACATTAAATCTCTGAGCATATTTCTATCAGACACATGCCCTGTATGCAAACATAAGTTTTGGAGGTCATTTGAAGTACCTTGTCAGCATTCTAATCTTCCACCTGTGTTGAAGTCATAAATAAATGCATCTCTCCTAAACCTACTGCAAGAAACAAATGATCTTGTTTTTGTGACTTCCTAGACCAGGGGTAGGGAACCTGCGGCTCTCCAGATGTTCAGGAACTACAATTCCCATCAGCCTCTGTCAGCATGGCCAATTGGCCATGCTGGTAGGGGCTGATGGGAATTGTAGTTCCTGAACATCTGGAGAGCCGCAGGTTCCCTACCCTTGTCCTAGACTTTCTGAGAGTATTGTGAATATTCATATTTCAGAACAGTCTTAGTTTTTAGAACCTTGGAAATGGTAAAGTACATCTGCTGATGCACTTTGGAAGCTCAGCTTTCTCACCACGCACACACCTTCTCTGTCATAAGTAGTATGTTTTTAGATAGCCTCTTATCACATTTCCAAGCAAAATATTTTAATGTTAGTTAGTGGTTTATTAGTACTAACCCTGATCCAACAGTATTTCAGTATCCAGCAGTAATAATAGTATATCACATCTGTGTTTAGGATGTGAATGGAATAATTAGTTTAAACATTTCTTTCTGATTATTGTGAATGGGTGTGTCATTGTTTTGTCTAACAAGAAATTCAATGGAATTCAGGCTTTTGACCAAAAAAAAAAAGATTTCTTTAAAGTTGTAGATGTTTCATCAATAAGCTAATTGTTAAAGAATGATCCCTGAAACCTCTCATGTTTATTAAGAGATTGGAGAAAGTGATTTCTCCCTGCTGAGAAAAGGAGGGCTGGTGTGTAAAGAAAGAGAAGTTTGGGAGTTTGAAAAAAAGGAGGCACAGACAGAGGTAGAACTATGAGTTGGCCAAAGGTAGATCCCATCTGGGTGCATGATCTCTCATACTGGATCTCTGATGTGGGATAACGGATCCACTGTCCTTGAGGAGTGTTTCTTTGCCTTCACATGTGCTTTATGTGCTTATGTATAAGTACACAAAACAAGCTGGGGCTACATGAAAAACCCCTTTTTCAAGTCTATTCTACTCTCAGGTGCTTAAGTCAAATTCCTTATCCTCTTCTATTTATCCCCCCTTTGCAAAAAATTCTTGGTTACTTTGAACATTTTGTGGCTCCAGGATATATTTAGTCCATTAGACTTGTTAGCATGCGTGTGGGGAAGTGTGGAGGGGGGGGGTACTTTTCTTTTGATTATTTTACAAAGTCAGTCTTTGAACCTTAACTAAGGGGGGTCTGCTTCAGGGAGCAGCATGCTGCCACTCCAGTGGATTTATCCCTCTTTGGGGCACTTACCCTGATGAAGGGGCAATCCCACTGGCGTGCGGCTGTCACACCATAACAGTACCTCATCCCTGCTACCACCACCAGTGTGGTGAGGGAAGGACCAGGGCCAACATTAGTTAACTCCCTCCCAGCCTTTGCTGGCATTATGCTGGCGGGTCGCAGTCTGTACTTAAGCCAGCCTTTTGGCTAGTCAGTCTGGTGTGAGCCATTGAGGTTTCTTGGTGGGAGGGTGGCTTTTTGACTTTCCCACACCACTGGGAAGCATCTTTGGGCTCAGCAGCTGGGTGCAGCCATGGTGCTGCAGCCGGGAGCCTGGCTTGTGGATGGGGCTGCCTGTCTACATACCTGAAGAATTCCCCAAATAGGTAGAGATCTTTTTCCTATCTATGACCATTTACACATTTACGCATTATCACTGAGTATACATTCCGTTCAGGTTAAGGCCTCAGTTATGCACATGTTTCCTGCTCTTCAGAACTCACTGTGTTCTCAGATCAGACTATACACATGGTTTCCTGAACCTGTGAACGTGTGGCTTTTTCTCTCCATTTGCAGGGAAAGTGAAGGACATCAGTGTTCAGTTTTCTTCATGTTTTCTGGCTCCTCCCCACCTTCAACTGCCCACTCAGCAGCTGGTCCCGCCCACTGGCATAACAAGTGGGTGGAGGTTTGGAGCCTCAGGTGCCACTTTCTTGGGGGCACATTTCATGTCATGTGCCCCCTTGCAACTGCACCCCGGACCTGAATTCCCTGTGGAGTTTGGGGCAGGAGAGCAGCTGAACACCAACAAGTGGAGCTTGCTCCACCCTGAACTCCACATGGAGATCAGTAGCAGGGCCAGTCTGGCTCATCCCCCATCTCCATGTGGGGATCGAGGGCAGGATGAGCCCATTTGATGTTGGCCTCAGCTCACCTGGATCCAACTTTAAACTGCAAGTTTCCTGAGGTGGAGCTTGGGGGAGCATAACCAATAGTATAAAGCTAGAGTCAGTCAGCCCTCAGTGCTCAGTCTGATCCTGGCTTAAGAGAGACATTCTGGGGGCGTTCCCAGAGATGGAGCTGTCCATAGTCTTTTGGATTCCTTTCCTTTCTCAAAGGGGAGAGCCCCTGAAGAACATGTAAAAAAGAGAAGCAAAATAAAGCCCCTCTACCCTTTTTATTTAAATAACTTTTCCAAACCGCAATAAGCATGAATTCTTTTTCTTTTGTCTCCCAAGGAAGCACAAAATCATCTCTATTTCAAATGAGCAGGATTCACTTTGTGTTCACGACCAAGTCATGGATACAGCTGTGGGAAATACCACAAAGGATCGTGTCAATAGAAACGAGGCTGCATTAGATAAATGAGCTCTGTTGCAAACATGAGCCTGGAACCCCGGATGGGTTAAAACAGAGGGAGTTGCAAGACAAGTGTGGCTCATTCCGCACATGCAGAATAATGCACTTTCAAACTGCTTTCAATGCTCTTTGAAGCTGTGCGGAATGGCAAAATCCACTTGCAAACAGTTGTGAAAGTGGTTTGAAAATGCATTATTTTGCGTGTGCGGAAGGGGCCTGTGAAAAGGATTAAACCCCACCCACCACATCTTCCCTGTAGATGTTATTTGCAGAACAGATATACAGAAGGTGAAGGGAAAGATTGGATAATCTGGGAATTTTCAGTCTATAAAAACAGCTAAGGAGGAACATGATAGAAGTTTATAAAATTATGCATGTGATAGAGAAGGTGGATAGAGAGAACTTTTCTGTTTTTTTCTTTGTACTGGAACTTGGGGGTACCCAATGAAGTTGGGAAATAAGTTCAGGGCAAGCAAAAGAAAATACTTACTCTGTGTGTGTGTGTGTGTGTGTGTGTGTGTGTGTGTGTGTGTGTGTGTGTGTGTGTGTGTGTGTGTGTGTGTGTGTGTGTGAGAGAGAGAGAGAGAGAGAGAGAGAGAGAGAGAGAGAGAGAGAGAGAGGTGCTGTCAAGTCACTTCCAACTCATGGGGACTCTATGAATTTTCTCAATGAGTAATTAAAATGGGATTCACTGCCAGAGAAGTTAGTGCTACATGTGTAGATGGTTTTTAAAAGAGGATTAACCAGATTCATGGAGGTGCAGTCCAAAAATAGCTACTAGCCATGGTGTCTAAAGGGAGCATTCATTTGATTAATGCAGTTCTAAATTGTGATTTTCAGTTTTGGTTTTATGTTTTTATGTAATCAATCTTGTGCATCCCATTAATATTGTAAGCCACCTTGAGCTCCCTAAGTAAAAAGGATGACTAATAAATATTTCAATAAAATAAAATAGTACACAGAGGCAGCAAACATCTGACTACCATTGCTGAAAGACAGCATCAGGGGAAGACTTTAGCTTCTATGGCATGTTTGTTTGGCCTTTAGGGTGGCCAACTATCACTTGGAAATTTGAGGCAGGACCTGAAGAGAGGAAGGAGCTCAGTGCAGATGCAATGTTGAAGCTCCCACCTTTCAAAACTGCCACTGTCTCTAGCAAGCATTGATTTCTGTAGTCTGGAGATCAATTGTAAATCAGGGAGAACTCCAAGCCACACCTGAAGGTTGATTAGCCTACCTTTAGGCTAGGGCAACTGTTGGTCACTCTGTAAAACAGTATGCTGGACAAGATGGATCGCTGGTCTGAACCAGCGGGCTGTATTATATTCTGAAGTGGCGGCCAGAGTTTCAAGAAATGAAATGTTGGTAAGACGTAATCCAGACAAAGCGTCCTGCAGATGCTTACTTTTTTTTAAAAGTAGCAATGCTAATAAACAGTTACATTTTAATATTTGTTTTAATATATAATCCTGAAACAGTGCAACTGGATGCAGGTTCTTTTCAAAGAAAGAGAGAAAGTCAGTGTCAGAAAGGAAGCTCATGTCAGCCATACTTTTCTGAGCAGCAGGTAAACCTTCTGAGATCTGGGACAGCCTGGAATCTAAGAAGTTCGAACAAAAACGGGGATATCGACAAGAGTAACAGAATAGTTTCTGATGAAGGTGCCTCCATCAAACACCTGACCAGTGTTGGTATCCATCCACTTCTGACCTTCCCCGGGCAGAAAGATATCTCTTTGACTTTGCCCTTGTCCCGTTATTGGGGCAACAAGTACCTGAATTTAAAAAAAAAAAATTAAAGGCATATGCTACAGTCACCTCAAAGTTGAACAACTTTATGACAGCAGAAAAATCACTTCAAATCAAAATACAATTGTATCAGTTTTAGTGTCGTCAGAACAAAATTAAACAAAGAACATTCTTATGTTGTAATGTAGCATGCTTACAGCAGTTGTGTTTTTTGAAATTGGGAACATTACCATTTGTGGTATCTGTAAATATTCTCTGACATCATAGCAACTTAGCCATTTTTTGACCCTTAAAGCTCCTATAGCCCTTTCCATCCTCTCCATAATGTCTGTAATAGTTCAGCTAATTAAGCAGCGATGGGAAATGGCTTAGCAGGTGACATCAATTTAAAGTCCAATACACAAGCAAACTCCAAAAAGCACAACTACACCAGCTAACCAGTCTGGAGGTCTGGCGACCACACCACCTATTTAAAACCTGGTATAAATATAAATGGTACATGGGTTAACTGAATGAATGTTCCCATGGATCTCAGAAATCCATACCAGCTTGGTGTAGTGGTTAAGAGCAGCTGCACCCTAGTCTTGGAGAACCAGACTTGATTCCCGCTCTGCCACCTGAGCTGTGGAGGTTTATCTGGTGAACCAGATTAGCTTGTGCACTCCAACACACACCAGCTGGGTGACCTTGGGATAGTCACAGTTCTTCAGAGCTCTCTCAGCCTCACCCACTTCATAGGTCATTTGTTGTGAGGGGGAGGAAGGAGATTGTAAGTCCCTTTGAGTCTCCTTACAGGAGAGAAAGAAGGGATATAAATCCAAACTCCAAATAAAATTAAGATTTTTCTATTCCCTGTAAGTGTCTACATCTCTGATTATTATGAGGTGTAAAACTAACAACAAATGTATTTAAATTCACTGTTGGATATTTTTAATTTAATCAGTAATATATCTAAAACAGAAAAACCTTGGCGTGAACCTTGCTATCTTCCCTCTAAAATCCCCCTGTCCCACTTCCAAAACAGCACATCTGCATTAGGACTGGGAGACCCAGGCTCAAATCCTCTATGGCTGTGAAACTTTTTGAGTGACACTGAACCAGACATTCTCTCTGAGCTTAACGTAATTCATTACAGGGTTTCTGAGGACAAAATGCAGGCAGAAGAATTGTATTAACAATTGACATTTTAATATAATTAGTTGCCTTGGAATCCAGCAACTACCTCACATCACATTTTCCTCTTGCCATGTGTTTACTTACCTACTGGAGTTTGGGGGGATTCCCTATTGCTCTGTCAGTTTTTGTACATTTGTTTATTTCAATTAACCCAAACCAAGGCATTTTCTAACTAGTCAAACCAGCATGCTATCATTTTTCTCTAGGTGTTTTCTGTAAAAGCTTTAGAGAGAGTAGCTTAGAGATAATATGATCATTCCGCTCGACAAAGGTGCAAGTCTTCCTCCAGCCCAAGAAGAATTCCCTGAAAGAAGTGGCTCTGGAGGAAGGGTCACGTCTCTTACAGGAAGCTTCCTTATGATGCAGAAAGGCTTCCAGAGTCAAGTAGTAGGATATAAGCCAAATGTTCTAAAAAGTCATCTGCTGAAATATCTCCATCTTTATTTTTTCAACTTAAAAAAAGTCTTATTCTCTAATCTAATTGGACAGTATTCCTCTTTCCAATATTGCTAAAATGTTCACTTGTTGAGGGATCATCATCATAAGAACATAAGAACAAGCCAGCTGGATCAGACCAGAGTCCATCTAGACCAGCACTCTGCTACTCGCAGTGGCCCACCAGGTGCCTTTGGAAGCTCACATGCAGGGTGTGAAAGCAATGGCCTTCTGCTGCTGCTGCTCCTGAGCACCTGGTCTGCTAAGGCATTTGCAATCTGGGATCAAGGAGGATCAAGATTGGTAGCCATAGATCGACTTCTCCTCCATAAATCTGTCCAAGCCCTTTTTAAAGCTATCCAGGTTAGTGGCCATCACCACCTCCTGTGGCAGCATATTCTGTATATCATAATCTGTATATCAAATTCTCAACCTGGCTTCTTCTGCAGGTGTGTTATTTCATAGATCAGGACGCCCAGATATGCATAAACATCTAAAAAAAATCCCAAAACTGAAGAACAGCTTTTAATTCCCCTCCCTCCTATGGACTTCTCTGTGCATGTGAACAACAGCAGCTGCTGCTGCTGGGAGCCCCATCTCTCCTCACCAGCTGCTAAAGAATCTGAGAGGTGCATGTGCAGCATCTCCCAGGGCTCTGACACAGCTGTAACAGCTTTGAGGGGCCTTACAGCCAGCATGGCATCTCCTGCCCCAGTTGCAGTGGTTCCCAGGGACCCTGTGGCAGCATGCTGCCTCCTGATACAGCCATCACAGCTTCTGATAAGCAGGCCACAGCCACAGTGGGAAAATAAAGAAATCCCTCTGAAGAAGAGGGGAGAGAGGAGGGAATCATCTGAGGAAGGGGAGCAGAAAGAGAGAGAATGAGGAATTGAGAGGGGGAGAGAAAGAAGCAATGGAGAATGACTGAGGGAGGAGGGTAGAAAAAGAGAAAAGGGAGGAGGGGGAAATGTCTGAGGGAGGAGCGGGAAAAGAGAGGAACTATGGATTGCTTGAGTGAGGAGGAAAGAAATAGAAAGGAGAGGAATTATCTGTGGAAGTAGAAGAGAAGTTTTTTGGGGGGTTCCCACTTATTTATATACCATCCCATTAGTCTACTATAGTAATGTCAGTTAAATCTGAGGATACTTAAATCTAGTGACTGGTGCTGTAAACAGGTAACACTGATTATTCTAGAAATGTAAAAAGAGATCCAGGTTTGCAGAAAAATGTGAAATCTACAAATAAATAGATTGCGGGATTTAAAAATCCTGAAAATAATAAAAGTAGTGCCTGCATCTTTAAGAAATCGATTCCCCCAGTGGCTGTTGCTAGGAACCACAGTATTCCAGACTGGGTTTCTGTGAGTGAAAAGGCAGGGGATAAAGGCCTTTCTAGGTGTCATGAGCCAGCCACTTGGTACTTACCAGGACTCTGAGGCAGGACCTGACAACATGGTGCAGCCAGAGCTGGCTGCTCATGAGGAAGAGCAGGCAGCAGAGCCAACTCCCAGCTTGATCTCCCTAAGGAAGCCGGTGATGAGCCAGCTGTACACAAAAGGCTGAAACAGAGGCAGCTGCTGCAGCAACAAAGGAGAAGTGCTCACAGCAAAATATAGGAAGATAGAGATGTCTGCATCTGATGAGGATTAACTCCTTGCAGAATCCCAGCCCCGTGGACAAGGCCCTGTCTGTAAGCCTTGCCTTCAGCTTGGTTCTGTCTGGGTGCAAAGAGTGTGTTACCTGTTGCCTCTGCGTGCCTGGTCTACTACTGATTCCTAGACTGTTTATCGGATCTCCTGTACCAATGCAACCTGTGGACTGACTGTTGACCATGCTTTTGCCTGCCACCTGCCCTGACCCATTGGACTGTTCTCTGACTCCACTGCTATCTGCTGCCTGTTTGGCCCTGCGAGGCTAGACCTGACCACACCCTACCTGCTGGCAGCATACTAGGGCTGTTTTGATCTTTGAGGGGGGAGTCATTTGGGCTGACTATGGTTGCCAGCTCCAGAAGATTTTGTGATAGAGTCTGAAGAAAGAAGGGTATGGAGAGAGGTGGGACCTCAGCTGAATATGATGTCACAGAGTCCACCATCCAAACTTGTCATTTTCCCCAGGGGAACAGACAGCTGTTGTCTGGAGCTCAGTTATAATTATGGGATATCTCCAGGTCTTACCTGGAGGCTGGCAGCCCTAGGTCTGAAAGAAATTTTTGGTGACCACCTGATTTGCATGACTCAAATATGCCTGCCTGCTTTCTACTTATAACACCACCCACCCTATAAAAGCCAAGGTAGTATAGCTTCAAAGCCAAGGTAGTTAGTGCTTCAAAGTAGGGTCTGGGAGACCCAGGTTTGAATCCCCATCTTGCTTTTGGACCAGACATATACTTTCAGTCTAACTTACCTCACAGGGTTGTTTTGTAAATAAAAAGGAGAGAATAATGAAAGCTGCTTTGGTCCCCACTGTGAAGAAAGGTGGGGTATAAATGAAATAAATAAATAATAAATATAGCTGAAGATGGGAGGCAGATAAAAGGTAGGCTGGCAAATGGCTGAGAGGGAGAGAATGAGGCAGGAAAAGTGAAAGAACTATCATGAGAACAAGATACTGCTCCAAGAGTTTTCCAAGAGACTTTGGGTCTCCATCTTATGTGTCGGGGGGGGGGGGGGACCGGTTGGAAGTCTGTTTTCAACCCTTGGAAAACTTTACACTGCAATACTCTATGAAAAGCTTAGAAACCTGGGTAAAAGAAAAGGACAATCTTGAAATGATCAGATGGGTTTTTAGAAAAAGAGCAAGTACAATTGACCATTGCCATACCCTTCAATATCTAGCAGATAAATAAACAAGTTCTGGAGAAGGCATATTGGCAGTTAACTTTATGGATCTTAAATCAGCATTTGATACCATCTCTACATCTTGAAATCTGACAATGGTGTATCTTACTTGGACTTGTATAGGCAGATATGCACATTAGCTAATGGGATCAATTGCAAGAGAAGAAAATTGAAAGTCTAGGAATTGCAGATGATATGGTAAAGACTACAGGGCAGTGGCAACAGCATGTGACAGTGAACTGCCCTCAGCCATTTTGAAAGCAAACCTCTTCCCCCCGCCTCCCGCATTGTTGCAACAGAGGGAGTATCCATACAGACTGTCTCCTACAGACATGCCATTTGAGCTGGATTAAAACAGATTAGTTTTCAGAAGGCAATATGTTTAATAACTTTTCCCACATGCCTCACTGTAGACTGAAAGCCAGTCTGGAAAGGACTGTAATCAGATTACCAGATGGCCACATAGCCAGGTGTAATGTGTACAGATTTGCACAGGGCCAGGACTGACAATCAGACAAATATAGAATCACCAAAGCAGAAAGAAGTGTTCAGTAACCTACAGTACCTTCCTTCAACAATGTTCTGAGTGATACTGAAGTGAAGAACACTGACAAGAAAGAAACAGTGGTTATCTCATCCAGATAAAATTTTAAAGTTTGCAGAAGGGAAGGGACAATCTTTCATAAGTTGCTTGGTTGCAATTTACACTGACTGGTTACATAGGTAGATGAGTGACGTGACCATTTTGTGGAGATAGCAGCTGTTTTGTATCATCAGAATTAATGCAGAGCATCGTGGTATGTAGCAAACATTGTCTTGTTATTCAGCTAGTATTTGATACAGCTTATGCATGACTTCATCTTATTTGGACAGAGTTGGGTAAGTAAATGGTAATAAGTCAATAGAAACATAGTAATTATCAAAGAAAAACAATGCAAATTAACTTTATAGATAAAAGGCCCTGTGAAGAACACACGAGAGATAATTAAATGGGGGGGGGGGGTTACCATTCTCCACCAATTGTGGAATGTACTGGGGGATTTTTCTCCTTTTCATTTGAATTTTTAATTTCTAATGACAGAATGTCTAATGTGTTGTATGTGCTTTACTACTTTTTGCCCAGATAAAGGGAGACAGCACAAGGGGCAAACAAAGCTGCACTTTTGCACATTTTCTAATACAGTAGTAATCAAGATAATTGAATGTATCAAAGCAAAAATATGCTTCCAAATGTTTTTAATGAGGAACCTATTGCTAGTTAGCAACTTCTGTACATTTTGAAAAGCCACAGCTGTGTACTAAACGCTATAGTGATTTAAGTGCTTAATGAGCCCTAAGAGTCTTCTTAATGTGAATTTTTTAAAAAACCACCAAAACTGTAGATCCTTCCATGTGGCAGTCTTGGAATCCATATATCATTGCCTTGATGTGGTAGAAATGTCAGGTTTCTAAATATTAATTTTAAGATCAGCACATTGGAAAATGCTTCAAACAACTTAATTAGATATTGGCTGTATCTGAAATTTAACTGGAAATGTTAATTGCTCCTTAATCTCTTTCCAGTACCTTGCGAAATGCTAATTGATGACCCCATTAGTGTACTATGCTATTGCCTTATTAAACTAGATGAACAAGAACTTAAATGTATTGTCAAAGGCTTTCACGGCCGGAATCACTGGGGTGCTGTCTGGTTTCCGGGCTGTATGGCCGTGTTCTAGCAGCATTCTCTCCTGATGTTTTGCCTGCATCTGTGGCTGGCACCTTCAGAGGATATGAAGATGATCAGATCCTCTGAAGATGCCAGCCACAGATGCAGGCGAAACGTCTGGAGAGAATGCTGCTAGAACAAGGCCATACAGCCTGGAAATCAGACAGCACCCCAAGAACTTAAATGATTAGAAGCATCATTGGGTTTCATAGAAACAACCCTGCAAATAGCCACAAGGCATTTTCAAGGTATTTTTAAGATGTCTCAGTGTCCACTAGCTATATTCACACACACCCCCGCCACCCCATTTCTGGTATCTTGCAAGGGAAAGAGTTGGGTTATCAGGTTGAGGGATTCTTCCTCAGCATATAAGGAATCTGCACATGGGAAAGGAGAAAAGGAATTCATTTATGATAAAAAAAAGTTTGCATTTATTTATATTCTCTCTCATACACACACACACTTTCCTTAGATAAAAGACAACTGTAGCATTCCATTTCCATGTTACTGCAAATTTAAAATAACTGCTACAGACCTGTCGCTGTGATATGCATGTGGAAGGCTGATGCATGCTCAGAGCCTCCCATCTGAAGAAGTGCCTGAATATGAAGAGGCCAACCTGCTGTCCCCCTCTGCACTCTCTTGTGCTTTAACTGGATGGCAGTGAGAAAGTTACATTGCTCTCATCCTCAGTGTATATGCAGGGTTTTGTGAAGATCCTTCTTATCTCCAGCTCTACAGAACCAACTGTCATCCTCCTGAGAATCCAACTATTTTCTGGACATGGCTTCTAGAGATTGTCTTGCTTTCTCTCTCTCAGCTGATTCACACATGCATCAACTTCACTTGATTCTCTGTGATATGATGACACTTGGCTGAATGTGTGAATTGACATCACTGAACAGCATTGCATCTAAGATAATGTGAGATTGGATAAAAGTCTGCCTATGATGTTGGATCTGTGATAGCTCTTTGCACAGTTAAGTCATCTCATTATGCTATAATTCAAGGGATATACATGTATGGACCAGTCCACTGAGCCAAGGGCTGTGTGACCTGCCAGGATCAGTGTTTCTTTGAGCCAAATGCCCTGTCCTATCACATACCAAGATATATCGGTTCAATTCTAAATTATTTTTTCAGTGTCAGTCTTAACATTTATTATGTTTCCCCCCCCCCCCCACATTTATATCCTTCCCTCTCCAGTAGGTCTCAGGACAACAAACAACAATAACCATAAAACAGTATAAAATATATAAAACCCAATAAAAGCAACAAATACAACTCAGATGGTGACTTCACTCCCTCCCCACCTTGCCCACAGCGGCCAGAATAACATTCAGATCAAGTCAGCTGGCCAAATGCCTGGTGGAAAAGCTCTGTCTTACAGGCCCTGTGGGCCCTGATCTCATTTGGGAGCTTATTCCACCAGATAGGGGCTAGGGTCATTAAAACCCTGGCCCTCATAGTGGCCAGCCAGATATCCCGTGTTGGGCCAGGGACCTCCAAAAGATTTCTCTCCAAGGAGCAGAGGGACCAAACAGGGCAATATGGGGAGACACGGTCCCTCAGGTATGCTGGTCCAAAACCACTAAAGGCCTTAAAGCCGTGGTGGCGAACCTTTGGCACTCCAGATGTTATGGACTACAATTCCCATCAGCCCCTGCCAGCAAGGCCAATTTTTGTTTGTGTTAGTACCTCTTCAAATTAAATAATTTATTTCTTACCTCATCACCTATGAGAAATTCATCATCAATTGTAAAACTGACAGACTCAGTAGGGCTTAGCCACCACACAGGTCGAAAAATAGGATATCCCCAAAACAGCCATTCCTTGCTATACTTTAAGATGAGAGGCACCACAAAATCCAGGTGCTTGTGTATGTAGTGCCTTGTGAGATTTAGTACCTGCAAATAAGAATGTTTAACACATTAACTCAACAAATAGAAAATGAAATAGAAAAATGCTTGATTTATGTCCTCTAAAATAGAGGAGAGATACCCAGATAATAAACCTTGATGCAATGATTAGCAGGCGCACTACGAAGGGCACAAGAACAGGGGCTGTATGTAGATTCAGAATAGCTAAGAACATATGAACTGTACAGATTACTGTTTTCTGTTATCTGGCTACATACAGCAGGCATCTACTGGCAAGGTCACAATCTAACATACAACTAAGGAAAAGAAAGAGGGAGGGCAGTTATCAAAACAGCTTTCAACCGTCTAAGGATTAATGAACTTGAGCTGATGACTGTTATTTAAAAATCAGGAACAGACAACAAAAATTTTAGAAGAGGAAAAGTCAAGCATGTGTGGAAAAAAAGAAAATTCCAAGAACATATAAAGATACAAATTATCACAGAGGATTCACAAGAAGATTAGTATTAACAAGTAGGTGTCTTCTGTCTGCACCACAGCTGGGCAGGCCCCATGGTGACAGCTTCTGGTGGGCCTGCCCAGGCCTCCCCCCCTCCACTGCCCCTCTTCACAGTCTTCCTCCTGGCAAGCTTGCCCAGAGTGGCTCCAGGCTCACACACTGAAGCCTCCCTGCCCCACAGTCCTTTTCTTAGTGGGCTCCAGAGCAGTTGCTGGTGCGCTCCTTTGTTGAGCATGGACCCAAAGTGGTTGCAATGTCCTCCTCACCCCAATAGGAAGTGCATTATCTGCGTATTTGGAAGAATTAAAACCCCTGGTTTTGTTTTTTTCGTTTTCAGATTTTTCTGCAAACTTGGGGGTGGGTGGGTAACCTCAAGTTTGAATAAACATTTATTTGGAGTAAGTGTGCCACCTAGCTGAAAATTTGGGGGATAGGCACAGGTGGGAATTAGACAGACAGAGCGAATACAATTGGAAATGTAAAAGGAAATGAAAGAGAATGACTGGAGGGACAGAATACAGAACAACTTGAAAGTAGGATTAAGAAAGAAAACAGATAAGAGAGGCAAGAAGCCTATAAAAAGAATGGCAGAGTGGAGAAACATGACAAGAATGCTAAGACAGATGAGACATGCAACTGATTTTACAGATAAGGCTAGAGGGAATGCTGGAACTATTAATCTGGGTTTACTGCAGAAGCAGGTAAAAGATAGGAACCAGGACCAGAGTTGTGATAATACCAGGGGAAAAGAAAAAAGTCAGTGTTTGCAACACCAAGAAAGACAATCTGGTGACAGAATCTGCCAAGAAAGAAGGAACACCCTGATACAAATATCACACACACACACACACACACACAGAGCCATGTAGTTAAAGTGAAGGATGACATTCTTGATACTGAGTGTTGAGTGAAAAGGAAGATAGAGGTTATTTTATAGAGGACAAAAGATAGATTCTGTTTTATTCATCTTAAGCTTGGTGATGGTGGTGACTTGCCTGAAAAGAAAATGTGAAAAGACAATTTTTAAAGCAAAAATAAGGAGAAAAAAGAACCCTCCCCCCACAGAAGATAAACACTATCAACAATAGCACATACAAAAGTAACAAATGGTGCTAGCAAGTCATAGAATGATACAGCTGAAAATATAACCCTGGATTAGTGGGGAGGTTTTTTTATACCTCTGTTGATTTTTTTATGCAGTCTAAAAGTTTATGCAATTGAACTTTTCATTTTAATGAAGAGGTTCCGACAGAATCGGCTTTTCAAAGTAACAGCAAAATAATCAAAGAAATATGATGTTCACAGGGATATTTTGGACAAATTCCTGGCCAGGAACACTAGGAATAATTCTGATGCTTTCAGGAGAGGCTCTAATTAAAGAAGATATCATAAGGCTATCACGTTTGCCGTTATCATAAAAAGAAAAGAATGTCAGTTCCTATAACAAAGACTGAATTTAAAAAAAATTAAATGGGGAAATCCCCACATAAATTGATGAATACAAAAGGAGGAAAGTAATCATGGTTCAAGAAAACTCATGAACAAAACAGAACCTGCGGGGCTAGGGACTGCAGTGACAAATCAGGCAAAATTGCCTACTCTGATTTCTGCCCTTCCTCAGCACATCCACTTGTGCTGTGGTACATTTTGTTCATGAGGGCCCCCAGAAACAAAGAGAACAATTACAGGGTGAGCAATAGACTGCCAGGAGAATGCTGTACAAGCTTGCTGTACACAATGCTGTACAAGCTTGCCTCTGGCTTGGCAAATGGTAGAGTAAGCAAGGACGGTGGTAAGTTACATTCATTGACACCTCCCATACTGCAGGCCAGCCCAGAAGTGCTTCCAGCATCTTCAACGACTCTCCTTACATCCAGCTGGTGATAGCATGGGTCTGGGAGGCAATGTTCATCCTTCGATGCCACTGAACAAGAGCCAAGTCTGAATACTAGTGCTGCTGGTGGCCAGAAACAAGCTGAGATATTGCAGTGCCTCCCAAGTGCGTTGGTGAAGAGATTCTTGCATTGTTTGGTGGAGAATCAATGCTACAGCTCCATCACCTTCTGCAAACTTTTCCATGGAATCCATGGAAAACTGTCAAGCAAGACAATTTGATTGTCAAGCTAAGAAGAGTTTTAGTTTATTAGTATTATTTTTCGGTATGCTATCCTGTTGAAACCAATAGTAATAATGGTTCTCAAGCATTTTTAATCCTTTTGCTAAGTAATACTATACATGAATATATACACACACACACACACTAAACATAAAAAAGAAGTTATACCCTTGTGGAGTTAATTGATGTGGAATTCCTGCATTTTGTATTGAGCAAGGAAAAGAGTAGTATATTATTCATTACTTATCTTTTTGTCTTTTATATTTTTTTCTAATTAAAAAGAAAGCACCTTTGAAAGGATGCCAATAGAAAAGAAAAAATATAAGTAATTGTGTCAAAAATTCTAAAGATATTATCAGATAAATAAGAGCAAAATCAAGAAAAAAACCAGTGTCGTAGACACTCAAGTGAGAGACGATGCAAGAGTACACACTGGTCAACTTTTGCAAAAAATTAAAAATGAGGCAGCTACATTTCTATCCTAGCTTTCCCATTCCAACCAGTCCACCTCTTCCCTCAGTGAGTAGTTTTTAACACAATTTATATTGATTTTAAGTGTGAATTTAAACTTATTGTATTTTACAGAGTTTATTTTGATAGAGTTGCATTTGTATTTGATAGAGTTATTGTTTTGACATACTGAATATTTGACCTATGGAATGTTGTAAGCCGCCCTGAGCCCATGATGGGAGGGATGGCATAGAAGTTGAATAAATAAATAAATGCATTAAAAAGTATAAGAATGGGGAGGGGGAGCAGAACAAAAGGGTTAGATAAAAGGAGTTCCTTTATCTCCCTTTCTACAACAGAATGGCAGTGATTTATTGGTTGGATATCAGATATATTTCACTTAATCAGGTTCTATAAGAGATTCTCCCTTTTTATATCTTTTCTTCACTGATTGCACAGTCCAACTGATTGTTTATAATGGAGACAATCTGGCCTTCCAACCTGCACCCACGATTTGCGTTTATAGGTATGAACGCTGGACTTATAAATTCTTGGAGATTTGGGGGTAGAGTCTGGGGAGGGTGGGTTTTGGAGGGGAGGATGCTCAGCAGGGTATAATGCCATCTGAGTCTACTCTCCACAGTAGCCATTTTCTCCACAGGAATTGAAGTCTGTCATTTGAAGATCAGTCATAATTTCAGAAGATGTCCAGACCCCATCTAGAGGTTGGCAACTCTGTATCCCTCCATGCCACTCAAAAAGCTACTTCTGGGGACTGGCAATTGTGGATACAGAACTCTTCTCATGGCACAGTCACTGTGGCATAATTGCATGTAATTGTATTATATGTAATGTTAAATTGCTTTATCTGACGTAAGCCGTCCTGAGTCCAACTTGTCAGGAAAGGGTGGGGTAAAAATTGAATGTATAAATAACTTCAGTAGCTGGAAATCCTTCAGGAATCTCTGGGTATAAGGATCAATTTGCAAAATAGATTTTCTTGACCTTATCACTATCAGAATGTGCATGCCAGAATAAATTATGGTACACTTACCCAGTTATCACAGCAGACCCAGGGCGGTGTGCTGAAAGACATCACTGGAAGGAAAGTCACTATTTGGAGCCACCTAACATATAGCTCTTCATCAGTCAGATGTTCATTTGTTAGTGTCCCTCCTGTGCAGCATATAAACAAAGCATGGTAGTGGGGGAGGAGTTAATGTAGGCATTCCCCAACAGGGCAAAAAAGCAGCTCTCCATGGTCATTTCAGCTTGAGAAAAAAGTGCAAAGGTAAGATTTGGATCTCCTCTCACCACATGCCACAGTCTTGATAGGAACTGAAACCTGCACACTTGCTTAACCCCAGGACACACCTGGAAAGTTAAGTCCTCATAGAACACTCATGCATGCAATGGGAGTAACAACCCAAAGAGGAAGTTAGTAACTAACCCACTTGGGGGGTGGGGGGAGAGAATCTTCTGACCATATCAAATAATTGATCTCTGAGCAGGCAGTAACAATTACCTCCAGGGAACCAGGCAGAGTGAGTGAGTGAGAGAGAGAGAGAGAGAGAGAGAGAGAGAGAGAGAGAGAGAGTGTGTGTGTGTGTGTGTGTGTGTGTGTGTGTGTGTGTGTGTGTGTGTGTGTGTCCACACTATGTTTGTTTGATAAAGGCCTGGAAGTAAAATCATATAGCTCATTTGACAATGGGAAAGAGTGAGTGATATAATACTGAAACATCTGGAGCCTTGCATAGCACACAAACAACCTTACAATCTGTCCATATTCAGAGCACAATCTAATAATTTCAAAGCCACTGATGTTGCTAGAAACAGAAGAGTTCAGCTATTAAATGCTGCTGTTGTCTAGATCCAGGAGTAGTTGCATGCAATGCATCCCAATTTGAGGATTTTTTCGCATTTAACATTTCTTAAAAGCACTTTGGCGTGTGATGTGATATGAAATCCTTTTATCTGTTTTGATCCACCCTTACAGTGGATGGGAAGATTATTACTGTTTAGTTTTATCAGAGCAGAAAATAGGGAGAACCAAGTAACATTAACTAATTTGTAAGGAATACCTACTGTAAAAGGGAGCAGATAGATTTCCCTGTGAAATACTAGGTACTGGCTAACAAGGTATATGATGAGGGTTTTAATAGCATTATTAAAAACTTTTAAAAAGCATTATTAAAAACCCTGCCATTGACATCAGGAACCAATTCCTGTTGAAATGGAAATTGCTTTCCAAAACAATATTTTGTTCAGATAACAGCCTTGTGTTTTATTCTAAGTGACAGCTCATTGTAGGAATAAGGAACAAGTGAGCTCCATCTTGTCAGCACAGAAACCAAGATCAAGGTTCATTTCTATTTTTAAAAAACTAAGAATTTTCAAGGGACATTTTTGTGTTAGTCTAAGGTGACTTTTAGAATGAGTAGGTGGGCATTTAGGATTGTATGTGATGATATCATCATAGTATCTAGAAAGTGGTGCATCTTGGCAGTACAAAGGGGGAGGAGAGTGAGAATGGATGGGGTCAGCCCACTGCATAGAACCTTGTCAAATTTGAAAATTCCCCAAATATCAATGTATATTTTCCTACAAATCCAGGGACACAATCCAGCTTAAGTTGAGAAATGTAAGTTCTGTTGATTTCAGTGAGAAAGATAAATGTCTGTAAGCTAAGCACTTCTTAAGTGTTTTCCTTTGAAATGAGTGAGATTTATCCTTGTTTAATTGTGACTGGATTGTGGGTCCAAGCTGTCATTTATGTAAATGAAAAAATACAGTCACTACTAAAGACTTATTCTTTACAAACAAACTACATGTCATACCTACACTGAATTCTTAGATTTCTTAGAATTCTTAGAATTAACAACATGCATTGTTTTGCCACCAAAAGTGCCAGCTGCCCTGGTAGATAACCTTTGACAGAAAAGAGTGAGCATACTGATTCTTCTAGAACTTTTCATGGCCTTTGATACTATTCACTACGATATCCTTGTGACTCATTTTGCAGGGTTAGGAATTAAGGATTCTATGCTCCCGTTGTGAGCACCCCCTTACATGAGGTTACTCTCTGCTATTGCGCAGAACTGGGTAAGGTACCAGCTGAGCATTGTAGGGCCTTTCTTTTCTTCCCTGGTAAAGTATATTGTCTCCCCCTCTGCCGTTGTGCTGCTTCCTTCCTTCCTTGCCTGTCTGTGAAGCCTTCCATTTATGTGAAGTCTGCCTCTGGTCTTCCTCCAGCCTCCTCTGTCCTTGAGGAGCCAATCATCCATGCTTCCCTATTCACCAGATAGCCCCCACACCTTGTGGTGTTTTGCCACCCAACCCCTGGCCAAACTCCCCACCCTCCGGAACTCCCCCCCATCACGTCACCACAACAAACCTTTTCTGAGTGGCACTGGCTTGTTGGCCCACCTCAGCAGTGGGGCCTGGCAGCGCTTCCAGGACAGGACAGCCAGTCAGTTGCTTTGGAGGGGCAGGGCTGCAAAGAATAGCAGAGGCAGACCCTATGCCTGGGCCAGTGGTCACACAGCCAGAGCCACAGTTGCTGAGCTGGGTCTGGCCAGATTAAGCAAAGAAGGATCTAGAACAGCCGAGTAAGGCAATGGAGGCATGTGGGGGTGGCAGCAGCACTGCTGGTGCTGTTTGGGGGGGGGGGCTGTTGGCACTGCTTGGAGTTTGGTGGGGGGGGAGGCATGGGGAGTTCAGCCAGGGGCTAGGTGCAGGGGGAAGTGCAGGTGGAAGCGGGGGCCAAAATGCTTCCCCAGATGACCCAGGAGAATGGTGTCTGGATCAAATGACTTCCCTGCCCCCCTAGATATGCCACTACTCACACTTTGGACTGGCTTGGTCTCTCGTGTTTCCTTGCTTTAGGGGTTCCTCTTCAATCATCTGCTGGCTGACTGCCTATCTGCCTTTGGCAGACAGCCTGCTCCCTGGTGCCTGTTCCCTTCCTCTGATGACCATGAACCAGGTAAGTATCCCAGCTCTAGGGCCTTGCAGAGAGGGGGCTGAGTCCAGGCACACTCCCACTTTCCAACCCCCTAATAGTCATTTTTAAATGATGGGGAAGACAGTAGATCCTGCATTGCTCACAAACTGTTTTTGTATCTTGTAGCACCTTCTACTTAGTTTGGTTGGTATGCCAGCTGCAGCCCCTCCTGCCAAAGGATCTAGCCACAATGACCCTTTAGTAACATTCACACTATGGTATTGTAATGAATCATATGTGAAATTGGCTTTGCAAGCTCTACAGAAACATCTGCTGGTCCAAATACAGCTAGCTGCAAGACTGCCAAGCAACGTCAACATCTTGCCTGTGCTCAAAGGTATACAGTAATTTCCAGTTTGCTTCTAAGCACAATTCAAAATGCTGATGTTGACCTTTAAAGCCTTAAAACACTCTGAAAACAGAGTACCAAAAGGATCATCTTCTGCCATACAAACATATCTGGCAGTTGAGATCATCATTGGCCACCTTCTCCAGCTTCACTTGCATCCTGAAGTGAAGTAGATTGCTACTGGATCTTTTCAATGGTTGCATCTTATTTGTGGATCTTGTAGATGTAACTCAATTACCACGTGTCTAGGCTTAAACATCTAACTTAGTTAAATGATATTACTCATTTAACCCATAGGTTTCAAGTAGTGCCACATTAGAATCCACATAAACCAGGCAAAAAATCATCCTGAAATCATTTTCTACTGAAGCACATGATGATGCAATCTCTTCTTTTTGCTGCAGGATCCCAGTTGTGATGAGTAATTCATGTTTGTTATGGCATGGTTTTTATCTCAGCAAGACTTAGGTCTGCAGCCATTTTAATTAAGCCTAATTTTCAGGCCTTTTGTTTTTAATTATAAATTGGTGCGCACTGAATAAATTCTGTTGTCTTTAGCTCAACTCCTGAGCCTTTTTAGGTCATTTTTGGTTGAGTTTGTTCCTCCTTTTCTTTTGTTGCTGAGGAAGTAGTCCAAAGCCCTAAGTATCTACTGTTTGTATGAAGGCCACAATTAGCAGTTTAATGCTGTGAAACAGTCTTATCTTACAGACAGGAAGAGATTGAATCTAAGTGACAAATTAGTTGCAGCATTGAGATCCCTGGGTCCCCCCTCCCCAATGATATAGATTGTTAGGGTATCTATTTGCATTTTAAAGGCTTTTAAAACCTAACTTTAGCAGAGTTAACTGCTTTCATTTTAAATGTGTTGACTATTCCCTGCTAACAGAATATTAAATAAATTCAATATGGTATTAATAGAACCTCAAATGCTGATGTTTCTAATCTTGTGCTTGATGTGTTTAGGGGTATTGCTGATCAAGTGAACAGACTGTGTGCATATTTCTTCCTGCAGCAACAGAGGAGGTATAAGCTTCTATAAAATGGATTCTGCGCTGGTAAGAAAAAAAAGAGGCCATAAAATAATATTTACCAATTGCATCTGGAATGAAAAAGTTGTAACCAAGAAGACTGTAGTGAAGCACAGATGGAATAATCCCTTTTAAACCAGCGTGGCTCCAGTCAGACTGGAGTGGGTTCATTTGGACAAAGAGTGGCAGATGGCTAGATCTAGAAGCAATAAAAACAACAAAAAAGAGCAAAACTGGAAACACATTCAAATGCTTAGTAACTTTGTCACCTGTAAGAGCATGTCCATGTGGCTACTGGCCCAGCTCTTGCTATAGTTCTATGGCGTAAAATTCAAAAGGTGGGGCATGTTCCTAGAAAATAAGGGTGCCTCTTTTCTGGGTATCCCCTATAGTACCAAGCAAGCTAGACAGCTTACAGTGGTTCTGCAACCAGCTGAACACATGGAAGGGAAACCCTCTCAGGATGAACTGCCAGGTGCAAGAACACACACCAGGAACAGATATCCAAATATTCAATAATTTTTTTCCAAAATAATTTAATTTAGTAGACAGGCTATTTATTGGTCTGGGAGCACGATGGCCACTGCTCAATGTGGATCTGAGCAATGGGTGACAATGGGCAGATCTAATGTCTCCACCTAGCTTACTGATAGGATAATTATAAAGATAGAATGGGTAGAAATTCCAGCAAGTTTGCTGTTAGCCTATCATACCACAACATGTGACATAATCTTGCATGGGACCGCTTTATCAGATGTTGAGGGGGGAGTTTCTTGTTTGGAAAAACAGGATAGCTGTACAGGCTGCCTGATGAATCTTGAAGGACAGATGGGAGACAAATGAAATAGATAAATATTTTAACGATTTATTCTTTTCTTTTTAGGGTACCTTAAAAAACCTGGATGCAATCTAAAATTTTGAACATACCAATAATTGTGCTGACCAAAATGAAAATTTTTTAGATCAATATCCCTCCAAATAGCATGGGGACTTTGTGTATGTCAAGGAGTGTGCTGATTCAGCATGCCTGAAACCCTGAAGCTATAGGAGAACTGTGCCAGTCAGTTTGTGTAAACAAGCCATTTGGATCAGAAGGGTGGCACAGTCAAAATTAGCATCTTAAATTAGACACACTTCAAAAACTGACATGATGATTGATGGGTCAGAAAATGTCAAATAACATATCCACTTTATTTAATTAGCCTGTAAACAGTTCAATTCTGTTCATTTCTATACAAATTTGGCTGATTTCCTCAAAATGCACAGGGCAATTAACATATTTCAGTGCAGATTGTGATTTGGCACCAGATGTGGGTGATGTGAACCCACTGATTATGCCCACTGATTCTGCCTGAGTGCCTACCTTAATGAAGGATACACTTGAGCATCTGTAGCTTTTGTAAACAGATACATTGGCAGGATTATCTGGCCTCTATCATGCCTCTGTTTTGTTTGTTTTTTAAAAAAACCAGTTACACCTATTTCAGTCATATATAAGGGCAATGGATATTGCAACTTTATTAGTTGCTTGTTAGATCAACAAAGATCCAGTAACGGCAATGTTATCATTTAGTGGGTTTTACTCTGATTCTATGACCTGAGTCCAGAAGTGATTAGGAGTTAGCCAGCTGGAAATTGAGACATTCTCTTTACATCCTTATAGGCCTGAGGGTTGATTTCTTCCACATAAAAAAAGTGATTATCATAATGTTTTCCCCAGCCTACAATGTTTTCCTACAGCCCATATAAGCATTAACCCAGAGCAAAAGCTTTTACTAAGGTTGCCAACTACCAGGAGAAAAATGTCCTATCCTTTTTTTGACAAAGTTCCTCACCAGAGACTGTTGAGAAAACTCAGCAATGAAGGAATAAGAGGGGAAGTCCTCCTATGGATTAAAAACTGGTTGAGGAACAGGAAACAAAGGGTGGGTATAAATGGGAAGTTCTCACAATGGAGAGATGTAGGGAAGGGTGTCCCCCAAGGATCCGTATTGGAACCAGTGCTCTTTAACCTATTCATAAATGACCGGGAAGTAGGGTAGCGTGGTGGCCAAGTTTGCAGATGATACCAAATTATGTAGGGTGGTGAGAACCGCAAAGGATTGCGAAGAGCTCCAAGCGGACCTTAATAAATTAGGTGGGTGGGCTAAGAAATGGCAAATGCAGTTCAATGTAGCAAAATGTAAAGTGATGCACACAGGGGCAAAAAATCCAAACTTCACATACACGCTACAGGGGTCAGTGCTATCAGTCACAGACCAGGAAAGGGATTTAGGCGTCTTAGTTGATAGTTCCATAAGAATGTCCACACAATGCATGGCAGCTGTGAAAAGGCAAACACTAGGATGGGGATAATTAGGAAAGGAGTTGATAATAAAACTGCAAGGATTGTCATGCCCTTATATAAAGCCACGTGGTGCTAATGCGACTTGGAGTACTGTGTTCAGTTCTGGTCGCCACATCACAAAAGGATATCGAAGAGATAGAAAAAGTACAGAGAAGGGCAACGAGGATGATTGAGGGGCTGGAGCACCTTCCTTATGAGGAGAGGCTTCAGCGTTTGGGACTCTTTAGTTTGGAGAGAAGACGTCTGAGGGGGGATATGATTGAAGTCTATAAAATTATGCATGGGGTAGAAAATGTTGACAGAGAGAAATTTTTCTCTCTTTCTCACAATACTAGAACCAGAGGGCATTCATTGAAAATGCTGGGGGGGAAGAATTAGGACTAATAAAAGGAAACACTTCTTCACGCAACGTGTGATTGGTGTTTGGAATATGCTGCCACAGGAGGTGGTGATGGCCACTAACCTGGATAGCTTTAAAAAAGGGCTTGGACAGATTTATGGAGGAGAAGTCGATCTATGGCTACCAATCTTGATTCGCCTTGATCTGAGATTGCAAATGCCTTAGCAGACCAGGTGCTCGGGAGCAGCAGCAGCAGAAGGCCATTGCTTTCACCTCCTGCATGTGAGCTCCCAAAGGCACCTGGTGGGCCACTGCGAGTAGCAGAGTGCTGGACTAGATGGACTCTGGTCTGATCCAGCAGGCTAGTTCTTATGTTCTTATGTTCTTATGTTCTTATGTTTTGCTAGAGACTTAATGGAATGTTATTCACCAGATGCTGCTGTTTACCTCCGTGCCATGGAAAGTTCAGTTGCCCATTTCCACATGTTAAGGCTCAGTTAAAAGGACAAGGTATTTTTCTGTATGCCAATTGGCAACCCTAGTGTTTTCTTTCTTTTCTGGCCTTGAGCAGCACAGTGAAATATAGAGTTGGTCTTACCCACAAGGCAGCTGTGCTGGGCTCTTTGCTGGGGCGGGGGGGGGGGGCACTGGAAACAATTACCCAGATGTGTGTGCAAGAGTATATGTTTGTATGTGTGTTTGTAGGGGGTGATTCTGGAGCTCCATCCTAGATGTTGCCCAGCCCCCTGAACCACTAAGACCAACCCTGGAGAAGTAGTAATGACAAGACAGCCTTAGAGATACACATCATTATCAAATCTTTTTCCTGAGACTCACCTTGTGCCAACACTCATGACTGATGAATTTCCCAGTGTAGCTGCTATTAAGGCTAACATGTAGATATACTTATCCCCTTTGAGTTCCACAGGGGATTGGATGGCTTGCTCCATAAACAAGTTGCCCTCACCACCTTCCAAAACCACATATTCTGCTCCCACTCTCTGTTTCAAGAGTCTCACTTGATCCATATACCAGAGCACTGCAGCCTGGCTGGTTACATTCAGTAGAACGGAAAGCTGCCCTTTCCATTTGGTAAGCAGTGGTGCCTGGAATAGGGGAACAGATATCAAAAGAATATAAAATGCATACTCATTAGTAATGTGTGTTCCTATCAGTAAGGCATATGTACCTTACAAATGAACAAGCAAATTAGAATAGTAAATTATAATATCCCAAGCAGAAATGTTGACAGCAGGGAAGATCTATCTGCTATATTTTTACTTACACTCGCAATAGAACTTGAGTTGTAGTTTTTAATGAAAACAATGGTTCTAATTTGAAATCTCACATTTACCATAAAGTAGACACTTTAGCTGCTTTTAGACATAATGGCTTTTTTCACACAAAGCATTTAAAATGTTTGGCAAACATTTTGGAAATGTTTTGAAAAGAATGTTTTCATGGATTTTGTCTGCATAGTCCATGGGTTTTGGTTTGGGATTTTTTTATGGACCAATACTTGTTTTAATGCTTGTCAATAGTCATCTTCACTTAATAGGGACTATTTATGAGTACTGGGTCTCAAGACCATGCTCAATGACAATTCCTCTTCTCAAATTCTGCTCTACATACATAAAATAGGAATTCTGATAACAAGTGTGCATTTTTAAAATAGACACTCATGTACACTAACTACATATTTTGAGCAATGATTTTTTTACTGATAATTGAACTTTTTTAAAAAGTTAGTCTGCACATTATTTTGATTATCTATGACCAGGTGCTTCTCACTTTTCCAGAAATAGTCAATTGTTATATTATACTGTACTCAGAGGGCTGAGGCTAGTCATCCAGGACCAATGTTTAAGCACAATACAGTCTGTTTCACTGATTATTTCTGTCTGTTAAACTTTAACAAACCAAACAGCCTTATAACTACTGGTTCCTTTTTTCAACAGGAACCTCTAGATGCAAGCAGTCAAGTGAAAGGGATGATATAGGGAGTTGTACCGAGTATTCTCGAGGTTCTGAATAGCGGCTCAGCCAGAAGTGTTCTTTGCCTTCTTGCAGAGACATTTGAAAGAGTTCAGAGTTGATGTTGACATAAGGAGAGAGAGTTATAGAAATTTTTAGAGGTTTTAATATTGAGGGGTGCATAACACGTCTCAGCATATGAAGCTTTCTTCTCATCACAGGTAAATATATTTGGTCCTGCAGGAAGGAAAAAGAGAATACAGTGAGGAAGAACTTTTACACAGGTGCAGTGTTTGGAAGGTGCTATTAAACAGCAAAAGGGTCCTTATGAGAAATAGACTTTTCACATGAACATAGACATCATGTGTCTTTACTCCAAGTGTTGTATAGTGATTAGACTGAATCTAGTGGCTAAGTTGAATCTCAAATCTGTCACAGAAGCCTGCTGGGTGATCTTGGGCAAGTCAGCCTAACCTAACTTGCTACTGTGAGAGTAAATAGAGTAAAGGACTGCTATTGTGAGAGTAAATAGAGGACTGAGGGGGGGGGGATGCCTTAAGTTGCCTTGGGGTCCCATTGGGGAGAAAAGTGGGGCATAAATTAATTAAATAAGTTTGGCACAAAATCTACAATTAACCTAAAAAGTCAAATTGCTTGAGGTTTTGCCTGACACACTGCTGGTCTCATATGGGTTTTCCTAAAGACTGATAGGATATAGGGTTTCCAGAAGTCTTTAATTCATGCACTGAACAGGCCACATCTCTTATCAGTGTTACAGTATCCCATGAAGACTGTGGAAAAGATGTGTGAATCTGATCAGTATCTAGGTGGAAAGTCAATGGGAGCCCTATTTAAGCTATTCTCAGTTTAACAATATCATTAAGAACCAGACAGTTGTTATCAGAAGAGACATTTTCTCATTATCAAGTTGGTCACCAGGTTTTGTCCAGTGTATGCATGTACTTTATATGATGTTTTAAAGTGCAGAAACTTTGGAACAAATCAGGTAGCATTAAACTGCATTTTTAAAAGAGCAAGAAGCTCTTATCATGGGACTCCTCTTACATGGCATGGTCCACAGTGAGTCTCAACTTATAAAACCACCCCACATTCATGTATGTCTTGGAATATTGAAACACATCTGTGCATTTACTACAGTAAACAGCTGGTAAGCATTTAATCTATGCAGCCATCACAGTAAGTGAAATTACCTTAATGCATGAAAGGAAAGAGTACAGTAGCCTAGGAGTTCAAAAGTGATATCCATAGCCAATAATGATTTCATAAATAATGTTGGTGCAGGAGGAATTAACTTAGCTCTTAACTTAGCTCTTGACTACAATCCTGCAACTGTTAGGTCCTACACCAATGGCACATACCGTGTTACACAGTAAAGTTGTGGAAGGTTCGTTGAGCATGATTAGCCCCTCCCCAAAATGGTGCCTTTGCAGTTTATTGAAGAAAGACCTTACTCCTCGCTCCATTTTGGCAGCAGACTCTGTTGTTCCATGATACTTCCAGACTGGCAGCCTGCATTGGTGTAATTAAAGAGAGACGTCTTGCTTGATTTTACTAAGTTGCAATTTGCTGGGCCCACAGATTTTGCAAGATGAGAAGAAAATAACATACACAAAATGTCTGGATTGATGAAAGTGCATTTGAAAGAAGTTTGCTACTAGAAACAACAGACAGCACAATCCATAAAGGGGGAGCAGAAGCCAGGAATAGCACTGCTACTAAAGTAGTGTCCGCCTCAGAAACACCCCCCTCCATGCTGGCACAGGGATTTGTGGCAGCAGCCATGTACCACAGGGCCCAGCTTCTGGATTTCAGTGCTGTGGCAGCTGCCCATCAGGGTAAATCTCTTGGCGCTGGCATCCTTACCAATTTGCACAGTGGTTGTGGGAAAAACACTGGCACAACCCTTCTACTGCTTCCAATGAGGCTTCAGCCCCCGCCTTTGGATTGCACAGTAAACCAGATATACATGGATTGCTTATTTTGTCTGGTGTAAGAGGTTATGAGAAGAAATGGAACAACATAGACTCTGTTCTGAGGCCTGGTTGCTATGGTGATGCTTGCAATGTAAACCAGTTAAGCTACAGTTTTATTTATCACAGCTGTGGAAACCTGGTGTGTTGCCAGATATAAGATTCTATTTTTTTTTTTAAAAAAGGAACTTAAATTGATATGGCAACTATCAGGGAAAAAAACTTTGGTCACATTAGAAAAAAAAGGATATACCGGTAAATTACTTGTCCCATAAGTCTTTGGGTGAAGAATTTATTTCAGCCAGTATTAAAAAGAAAAATGGTATAGTGTTATATAAATCCCAAATTGGTACCGGCTGATGATCATGGTAGATCCGTGGGGGTGGAATTAACTTACTTAGGGTTAAAACTATAGTGTTAGGAATTTATGCTCCAAATGAGGACGAAGGGGTATTTTATAAGCATCTTATTGATAAACTTATAGGCTTTCCTTATGGAAGCTGTGGTCTTCTGGGAGATTGGAATGGACTGATTTCACCATAGATTTTCTGCAAATAAGATTAAAAATACAAAAGGAAACTGCCAAAAAGCTTTTTTGATTTGAGGGACAACTTGGTTGTGTTTGATATATGGAGACAAAAAATGGAAACTCAACAGAGTATGCTTATTTTTCAAGAACAGATATGATTTGGGTTTCTAGAGACTTAATTTATCTAAAGTAGAGATCTTACCAAAAACATTTTCAGATCATAATCCCGTAAACCTGGTTTGTAAAAAAAAATCTAACAGTTTTAAATGGAGATTAAATTAAATTTCACATCAAAAGGACACAATTGATCAGGACTATAAAAAAACTGAACTTAATTTGAGTAAGGGAATAACACTTGAGAATGGTTTGGGATGCAAGTAAAGTCTTTATTAGAGGTTATTTGATACAACTTAACTGTGAATTTGAGAAAAAGATACAAGAGAAAATGCAGAATATTGAAGAAATTAAAAGAGGAGGAACTATAAAAACACCCAAGAAATAAGGATATTTTGTAACAAATAAGAATTACCCAACAGATATTTATATTAACAGAGCAATGAAAACAAAATTGAGCTCCACATGGAGTTCAAAGGCAAGACCAGCCCCACTGGTTGGTGCTCAACTGTGCCTCTGCCCTGAACGCCATGGGGTTTGGGCAGGAGGCAGTTAGGGGTATGGGCCTGCTGTGCACTCTCCACACCATGGGAAGTACTACCCAGGGCTCCAGCCCCCCTGACCCCACCTAGCTAAGTCACTGGCTGGGGATACTTTCTTGCGATGGTTTCCTTCCTATCTCCAAGGCCAGAACTAGACAGCAGCCATGGGAGACTGTTGCTTGATACCATGGGTACTCACTTGTGGGAGAGGTTATCAGGCAATTTGGAGAAAGGTGCCATCAGTAGGCTGATGACACTCACCTCTATCTCTCTGTACCATCTGAATCAGGATAGGCAGTCAATGTTCTTGACAGGTGCTTGGAGGCAGTTAACAGGCTAGATGAGGCTGACTCCAGACAAGATTGAGGTGCTGTGTGTCAGTGGGTCTCAGATCCATGAAGTGGGGAGACACCCTGTACTTGATGTGGCTGTGTTGACCTGGAAGAGTCAGGTGCAAAATCTGGGGGTGCTCCTGGACTCAGCTATGACACTGAAGCTCAGATGGAGGCAGTGGCCATGGGTACCTATTCTCAGCTCCGGCTGGTTTGCGTGCTAAGGCCCCTTCTGGAAGAGAAAATCTGACTATGATAATCAACACCCAGGTAACCTCCAAATTGGACAATTGTAATGGACTTTGTATGAGACTGCCCCGAAGATTATTCAGAAGTTTCAGCTAGTGCAGAATATGGCAGCAAAACTGCTAATGGGTATTGCAGGCACACCACGCCAGACTTTGAAGAACTGCACTAGTTGCCAATTTGCTACCAAACCCAATTCAAGGTGTTATATTTTACTTATAGTGCCCAAAATGGCTTGGGCCCAAAATATCTAAAGAAATGCCTTCTCCCATATTGACTTGCCCATGCCCAAAGATCAACAGATGAAGCTCTTCTGGTGGTATCACCTCCTTCAGTGGTAAAAAAGGTGGAGATCCAAGATAGGCTTTTTCAGCTGTGGTCCCAAGATTGTGGAACCATCTCCCCCTTGAGGCAAGTCAAACATCTTTATATGCACTAAGAAAATTGATAAAGACACACCTATTTTCCCTGGCCTTTGGCTGAAGAGATAGTTTCCCCCTTTGGAAATTTCATGAATTTCAAACAGGTTTTATGAATGTTGATAGGTTTTATTAATTTCAAACAGATTTTATTTTTACAGGTTATTATTGTTTTGAGGTTGTCCTTCCCTTCCCATTTTGTTTTTCCTTTTCTTTTGTGATTCCCTTGTCTGTTGTCTTCTCCATCTTTCTGATGTAGATATTGGCCACCATTGCCAGTTGTGGATTTACTAATATTTTCCTCAAAAATTAAATTGATAAATTAGGTACTATCCTGTAGTACTATACATTAGGACAGTTTTATGATTATAACTATGTTTTAAATTTTTGTATTGATATATATTATGTTAGTCACCCTGATCCTGGCTTGCTGGGGGAGTGTGAGATATAAATTAAATTAAATAAATAAAAATAAGTGCGTGATTTGAAACTGAAAAGCAATGGCTAGGGGAAAAGTTACGTATCCCCACCGCTGTTCTTCAAATCCCCCTCAAAGTTACTGGTTTTTTTTAAAAAAAAACCTCACCAGAACTCTGTTACATGTTTTGCACATATGTTTAATCTTTCAACAGCATCTTATATTTTTAAAACCTTGGCCACAGATAGTTGTTTGGTTGAATACTGTTTAGCCACACTTCAAACTTTCTCATCACTTTCTTACCAGAGTAGGTCAGTATCTGGAAGCCTCTGTCGTTGTCTTGAAAGCTGACTTCCCACTTCCTGGTGGGCAGATGTGATGTTTGGACTGACACACACTGTGTACTGTAAGAATGCCATATCAATGCCAGGTATACTCTCAAGGCAAAAATGTTCATTCCTCTCCACTGAGAAAGAGATGGGGATATCTGAGGCAATCATAACTGTCACCCCTATAACAAAAGAAGAATCCAACTGTTGAAAGAGAGTTTCTCTTTGTTAGTCATTTTATGCCATTCAAAAAACAATAATTCCTGATTGACTGTTTGAAGAATAAAGAGGAAGAGGCATAAGCCTATGTGTGTTTCTCAAGTAGCTCTTTATTTTCCATCTGAAGTCAGACTCCTCTTTGGGATATGCTAATTAGTACTGGCAGCAACAGACTGTTGAAATTCAAGCAAACATCTCTGATGGGAATCAAAGCAGAAATTGGCTCTTTTTTCCTCTTTTGGTCAGGGTCACACAAACCTTGGTAACTAGATTCATTGCTGTTGACTTATAGAATAATTGGTGTGATAACTATAATTTGATGTCAAAATATCATAATACTGATGGAATATGATCAATGTAATTCGTTCTCTGTTGATCATGGATGCTCACAGATCTCCAAATTGGACACAACATGGAATTAAGTTTTCCATACATTTTACATTTGTGGATCCTGGCCAGACAACTGATCATAGCTTAATCCAAGATAATATGTATCCTGTCCCTTTCCCATCCCTTTTAAATTACAGTAGACTATAGGCACCAGGTAGACAGAAGTACATTGCCTCTCAGACACGTGTCACTAGTAAAAAGTGCTCACTCTTTAATTTTCATTGTCATATTGCTTGTGCCATACGTGAACAGAATGCAGAAGAATTAACAAGATATTCTGTCTAGCTGACACTGGCTGTATACTAGAATTATAGATAAATTAAAGGACATTTGTGGCAATACACTCAGGGTCCAACTATATGCTGCAGTTTTTTATACGTTGTGCCTGAGTTCACCAACTTGACTTTGTAACAGTCAGTCTCATGTGCCTCTGTAGAGGACTCATTTAGAAAGCATTTGAGGACCTGATTTGGATCAAGACCTGATTTGACATGCAGGGAAAAACAACTTCAGCCTTCTGCCCCACACTGTTTTCCTGAACTGAACAGCTCCCAAGGATGAGTTGCTGTTTTCCCCATGGGAGGCGCATGTGTAGCCCATCAGTACACGTGTAACCTCACCAGGCCATGTAGCATCCCTCTAGGTTGACTGGAGTTGGGGGGAAAAGAAGGTTGGGAAGGCTGAAGTCTCCTTTTCCCCACCGAGAGTGGTTCTGGTCCAGGTTGTGGCCCTGCTTGTTCGCAAAAAGGTGATAGGTGATTGATTCAAAGTCACGTCAGGGAACTTAGACACAACATGTGAAAAATCATAATGTAGTTTGGTCCTCAGACTCTAATCTGACTAGAGAGTAATACATTGGTACTTTATGCAAAGCTAGAAAGGCAGTGGGAGCTAGATGAGGGAAATCCATCTTGTCTCTGACTAATCCAGTGCTTTCTCACTCTTATTTCTTGGCATACACTTTTTAAAAAATGAAAGCAAACACAACATGTTCCACAGAATGAAGAAAGCCAACAGACATGTGAAACAAAAGCTTGGATTGAACTTTAAATTGCCATTGTATTGTGCTATGAAGGTATAATATTCCCCTTAGAGTTTATTCTATGGTGAAGTATCCACTATGCTCAGAACAAATGAAATAGCCATCATTTTCTCCTTAGCTTTTCACTCAATTAGACCATATTCAAAGATTGATTGCTACTGATGAGCAACCTAGGGTTTACAATGTTGGAATATCAAATGAGGAAAAGTAGCCTTACCAGTTGATCCCAAAAAATATCTTTCTAAGACAGATCCATAGCCAGTGGGATTTTGGGTAAGGTTGCTGATAATGAATGGTTGGGCCTCTATGTCCACACTGTTCAAAGGCCAATGCTGTGTGCTGATACTTGCTCCTCCATACCAGGAAATGTTTGTCATAGAAAAACAATCCTGCCAAACAAATATATGAGAGAAAGTAGGATATATGCTTCAGGAATAGCTTTTTTCCATGAATGAGGACAAGCCTAATACGGCCAGTTTGTGATGGTGGGTTCTAGTGGTGCTAAACCAGCATGTTGTAATGGATAAGAACAGGTGAACTCTGATCTAGAGAGCCAAGTTTCATTCCTCACTGCTCCATGTGAGTGGCAGAATCTTCTCTGGTGAACCAGATTTGTTTTCCCACTCCTACATTCCTGCGGGTGACCTTGCTTAGTCACAGTTCTTCAGAACTATCACCTCACAGGTGACATCACTTATGCCTATAACACAAATAAAAGACTCCCTGTTTAATATGTGATATTGTCTGATCTCATTTATGTTAGCATTAGGATAAAGCAACTAACCCCCTTCATGCCTCATGCTAAACCTTCCAGACTTTGAGCTGCAGAAGCTACCATGAATATGTAGGTTCAGAATGAAAATAGTTCATTCTCAGCTATTTTAATTTATAGTTTGTATTTGTTTCTATTCCAGTACCTTTCATTTGATTGTCAATACTTTCATTTCCGTGGATAATAATCTTACAATACATAATTGGTTAAGAGTTTGAACATCGATGATGAACCCTTAGCCAATTACAGTTCAGGACACACAGGGACCCAAGCCCCGTGCATTCTGCATTCTCATTGGTCATTGCCAGGCTGCGGAGCAGCTGCTCTGCAGTCTGGCAAAGTCTTCCCCAGTCGGTCCCTTTGTGGGCCCAGAAATCCCCTTCTTTCTCCCTGCCCCCAGAACTCCTCAGCCAAGCCAGTTCCCTTCTCCCCCTGCCTCCAGAAATCCCCAGATGGGCCCTCTGTGGATCCAGCAAAGCCTCCCTGCCTCCCTCTTTCATCCCAACCATCTAAATTCCATCCTTCCCCCACCCCTAGACACCCCTTGCCACCCTGCCCACCCCTAACTATCCCTTGCCAGTCTCCCCCACTCCTTCATGGGCCCGACAAGGCTCTTCCCTTGCCCCCTGCTCCCAGATCTCCCCAGCTAGGTCATCTGTGGGCCTAGCAAAGCCTTCCTACATTCCTCTCCCACACCAACCGTCTAAATTCCACCCTCCCCCACCATTACCCACCCCTTGCCACCTTCCCCCACCCCTAACCATCTCTTTGCCACCCACCCCACCCTCCCCTTGCCACCTCCACCATTAACCATCCCTTGCTACCTCCCCCCACCCCTTGCCACCCCTCCCAAGATGGTAGCATATATTTCAAATGAGAAACAACGGTCTGCTTTGGGGAGCCTTCACTAAGCCCATGAGCTGGAGCTACACATTTTCATTCCAAAATCTAACCCTAAGGGTACCATGGACATTGGGAAAACACAGAACAGAAAACTCCACTAGACATGAAATTGTACGGGACTGTTGAAGGCAATGGAATAATGCCAGTCTGGACCAGCTTAATGCTAATCCTTCTTGATTAACTCAACCACCAAGAGTTGCTAATCTTACCATTAAAAAAATCAAGCAAGTAGTACAGAGCACTAAATAACTTGAAGGATAATCCATAATTTGAAAATATCCTTTTCTGAAATGAAAAGCTCCTTTGGTTCTCTGGGGAATCCTAAATGCTACAACATCCAAAGCCAGTTGACAGAGTTGAAAGTTCAGCTCTGTGTCAGAATGATTTTAGGGAAGAATAGGTTGGCTAAGGTGCTGTGCTTCATTAAACTTCTTTGCCACACAAGCAGAATTTAGGTTATTAGTTCAAACCTAGAATTAGATTCTCTGTTTGCCTCTTATACATGCAGAAACATGATGGAGATGTCCATCCATAGGAATACTGCCACTGCAGGACACAGTCCCCTTTCAGCTGTGTAAATGCAAGAAATCTGGTCTTGTTCCACTAAAGGAAATGGTAGAAAGCAGGCTTCTTGAGAAGTATAGCTGAAGTCTCGAGCAATATATAGATTCATGTATTGCAGGCTACAATCCACAATTTACTTCTGCTGAATACAGTGGGACTTTTCTGAAAAATATGTTTAGGATTGGGTTGTAATGCTTATTTTTATTATTGATTCCACATACACTGATGCTTTCTTCTTATATGGAATACCCATGAGATCTCCCATCTTTGCCACTCCAGATATTGATCCAATACATATCTGCTTAGCTTCAACAAGGTCACTTTCTGTGAAGTGCTAAGAACACTTTCCCAGTAACAAGCCCCATATCTAACTAGTATTCTGAGTAGATTTACCTTGGGTTGATCTCTGGATCATCTGCCCTCAAGCCACTTCCTCTTAGTATCAGCCTTACAGTCCTTAGGTACATTCTCTCCATAATAATTCCCTGCACTGTGTGGCCTCATGGAAAAGAGATGCTGCTGTAGTTACTGGAACTGCCACAGAGTCACGTTGTCCACAAATAATATTTGTCCATGTGAGCACAAGCCCAAGGAAATAATGGGAAGAAGTATACTCTGCTTTAGGTAATACTCATAGGTAAAAACTATGGTAAAATGCAGCATTTACATGCAGGTTTGTTACGTTCCAAAGTTTGTTTTGTTTGTTTATAAACCTATAATTCAATCTAAAAAGCATCAAGAGTTACCTGCCTCTTCTTCTCCAGCCTAGTTTTGCTTCTGTGTTAAGGCATATCCTTATGGGGCAGCTTTTTCAGCTCAAATATGCCATTTGCCAAAACCCTTTGAAGGCATTTTTTTTTCTGCTAAACAGCAGGATCAGCAAAGAGTTCACCTCCCACATGATTGCACAATCACCAGCGAATTGCTTGAGGCCTCTTATGTGAAAGCCCAGACACATTTCAAAGGGGATTTGGAGTTTTTGAAGATATAAGCATTAGCAGTTATTCATTTCCTTTGCCCAGTAGAGTTTGTCAGCCACTAATAAGAGAGATGCTCCTAGTCTCATCTCTGTGATGTCCGCCGCATAATTGAGCACAAGTAAAAGTGAGAATAGAGAAAAGGACGTAGTCTCAAAGGGCTAATTTCAGGTGAAAAATACTGTGTATTACTGAACTCAATCAGTGATTGATTTTGAATACAAAAAAAATATTCACTCGTTTTCACAAGGAATAAGACAAAAACACTGGAATTCTCTAAGCCTGTGTTGTTTACATAAAAGATCAACAGTGGAACACCATCAAAGCAATGCAGAGGCTGAGCATATAAGGATCTTTTGAAGTGTACTAGGGAGCTAATGCAAAGTGCCATATGGATGCAGGTGTGGAGGACATCACATATCAGACATATCTATTTAGTACATTTTTTATCCCACCCTTCTGCCAAAGACCTGAGAGTGATGTGCACTCTCCTTCTATTTATTTATTTATTTATTTATTTATTGGTTCCACTTTTATACCGCCCTCCCCCGGAGGGCTCAGGGCGGTTCACAACATAAATACAAACAAGTGGATACATAAGATAAAAATACTAAAAATTATTATCAATTAAAATGCAGCGCTACAGATCATAATCATTTAAAAAACAGATGGCGTCCAACCCATAACTCCTCTGGTCCCTCTGAGAGGGGAACAGCGGGTCTCAGCTGTTAATGGGCACCTATCAGCAGCCGGCCTCCCCAAAAGCCCGGCGGAATAACTCAGTCTTACAGGCCCTGCGGAACTCGTGTAGGTCCCGCAGGGCCCGGACAGCTGGAGGAAGAGCATTCCACCAGGCAGGGGCCAGGGCCGTAAAAGCCCTGGCCCTCGTGGAGGCCAGCTGCATCATAGAGGGGGCGGGGATCTCCAGTAAATTGGCCTCTGCCGAGCGCAGAGACCGACGTGGGACATATGGGGCCAGACGGTCCCTAAGGTACGAGGGTCCCAGACCGCGTAAGGCCTTAAAGGTTAACACCAATACCTTGAAGACGATTCGAATTCAACTGGGAGCCAGTGCAAGCGGTGCAACACGGGCGTGATATGATCTCTAGAGGCACCGCCCGTGAACAAACGAGCCGCCGCATGCTGGACCAGTTTCAATTTCCGGATCAACTTCAGGGGTAGGCCTGCGTAGAGCGAGTTGCAATAGTCTAATCTGGAGGTGACCGTTGCATGAATCACTGTGGCCAGATCCGCCTGGGAGAGGAAGGGGGCCAGCCGCCGGGCCTGGCGAAGGTGGAAAAATGCAACCCGGGTTACATGGGCCACCTGGGTCTCCATAGAAAGAGACGAATCCAGGTGGACCCCAGGCTGCGGGACCGAGGGGGCCGGTGCCAATGAGGCCCCCCTCCCACACCGGGCGGCTGAAAGCCTCCTACCGCCACTAAGCCAAAGCGATCTCCGTCTTTGCTGGATTCAGTTTTAACCTGCTCTGCGTCAACCAACCAGCAACCGCCTCCAAACAATGCTGTAGAGCTGCAGGGGCAGTGTCTGCTCCCCCCTCCATCGACAGAATGAGCTGGGTATCATCAGCATACTGATGGCACTCCAGCCCAAAGCTCCGTACCAGCTGAGCAAGGGGTCGCATATAGATGTTAAATAACAGCGGGGACAACAGCGCTCCCTGAGGCACACCACAATGAAGCGGGCACCTCCGGGAAGCTTGGTCCCCACACCACACTTGCTGATTCCGGTCCCGGAGGAACGAGGCAATCCATTGAAGGACATTACCCCGCACCCCGGAAACGGCCAGGCGGTGGGTCAAAAGATCGTGATCGACCACATCAAACGCTGCGGTGAGATCCAACAATACCAGCAGCGCCGATCCGCCCCGGTCAAGCTGCATACGGAGCGTATCTGTGACGGCGACAAGAACAGTCTCCGTCCCATGCCCAGCACGGAAGCCGGACTGGAAGGGATCGAAGGCTGATGTGTCCTCCAGAAAACCCTGAAGCTGCTCCAACACCACTCTCTCAATTACCTTCCCCAGAAACGAAAGATTCAAAACGGGGCGGTAATTGGCCGGATCACTAGGATCTAACGACGGTCTTTTTAAGAGTGGGCGGACCACTGCCTCCTTCAACCCACCCGGACAAACTCCTTGCTCAAGGGAGCAATTTATAATAGTCAACAGGTGGGGTCGTAGCTCCTCCCGACATGCTTTAATAAGCCAGGAGGGGCACGGATCCAGAGGACAAGTAGTAGGTCTAACAGCAGCTAGGATTCTGTCAACATCGTCTTCGGAGAGCAGGGAAAACTGGGCCAAACAAGGGCCAAAAGACGGCAAGGGAGCCTCCAGTTCACTAATTGTCTCCAAAGTGGCAGGAAGGTCCTGGCGAGCGACGCCGATTTTATCTGGGCGTAAATAGCTCATAAATGCCTCACAGCTAATAGCCAATTGATCATTTTTTGAACCCTCTGATAAAGAGGTAAGGGATCGAATAATACGGAACAGTTGTGCTGGGCGAGAGCTAGCAGATGCGAGAGAGGAGGAAAAGAACACTCTCTTTGCCTCCTTCGTCGCCATCTCATAGGCCTTCATAAGCGTCCTATAAGATGTTCGCGCAGCCTCGTCACGAGACTTCCTCCACACTCGCTCTAGCCGTCTAAGCTCCCGTTTCAAACAGCGTAGCTCCTCAGTGTACCACGGGGCTAGCCGAGAATGGAGTCGAAGAGGGCGTCGGGGAGCAATAACCTCGATGGCATCTGAAAGGCGGGCATTCCAGTCCGCTACTAAACCATCGAGGGTGCTGGTGGGTTCAGGATCCCGCAGAGCATTCAGGAATCCATCAGGATCCATAAGTCTTCGCGGGCGAGCATAAATTCGCTCGTCGCCTAGACAGGGGTGTTGCGGCATGCTCATCCGAGCCTTCAGGGCATAGTGGTCAGACCATGGCACTCTATCAATAGAGGATATGACCACATTAACCCCTGACCCAAAGATCAAGTCCAATGTGTGACCAGCCTCGTGAGTGGGGCCAGAATTTACCAGGGAGAGGCCCAGCGTCGCCATGGATGACACTAGGTCCGCGGCCACCGTGCATGAGGCGGCGTCGACATGGACGTTGAAATCCCCCAGAACAATAAGCCTGGGGTATCGCAACGCCCAGTCCGCCACCACCTCCAGCAGCCGCGGCAGGCTGTCTCCCGGGGCGCTAGGCGACCGGTACACCAGGAGAACAGCCAACCTCTCCAATGCCAACCACTCCAGGCCGACACACTCCATACCAATGATCTCAGGGACAGGGATTGCCCTAAAAGGGATGGAATCTCGGACTAACATTGCCACGCCGCCCCCCCGGCCCTGTGTTCGCGATCGGTGGAGACACGCGAAACCTGGGGGCGCGACCTCGCCCAAGGCAACGGTCTCGCCTTCTCGCACCCAGGTTTCGGTGACGCAGGCCAGGTCCATCTGCTGAACTCCAAGAAAATCCCGGAGGACAGCCATTCTCCATTTTAATCCATATGTGCACTGAACTGAGCACATACGTTCCCCGTCCAGTTGGGCTTACAAAAAGACAAAGAAGTATTGGAAAGAAAGACATGATGGGAGGCAGAATATTTTTAAAATATAGATTTGCTACGGATGCTAAGAATATGCTACTGGGCATCTTGCCAAAAAATCTTCCAAAAATTTTGAAAGAATTATTCACAGATATGAGAATGGCTGCCATTTGCAACAAAATGGAAAGCAGATGATTATCCATGGCTGGGAAAGTAAATGCAGAGCATGCAGTAATGGCACAATTAATGAGTTATGTGAATAATAAACCAAGTCACAGAATTTCAAGACAAATGGAAAGTGTACACACTAACTCTCACGAATTAGGTAGTAAGGTGGGAGAAGTTGAATCGAAATATATGTTACATACTATTATATTATTCTTAGATTTTTCTAACTTGTATTAAAAGGTGTTTAATACAGAAAAAAACCTGAATGAATAATAGGTAGCTGACAACTGTATATAGATTTTTTTAGAAATTCATGTTTAGATTTATTGTTACTGCTATTACCATTTATTGTTTATTATACTATATGCATATTTTTCTTTTCTTTGTCTTTTAATGCAATTGTATTTGTTGTTATATATTTCTTGTTTCTGTTTTATTTTACTTACATAAGTAAACTCTTTAAAAAGAATCACTGGCACGTGGCATCAGATGTCAACTTGTCTTGAACTGCCAATTCAGTGCTAAAATACATGCTATAAGGAAACAGCTGAGTATCATTTAAATGCAGCTTTTAAAAAATAACCTGTGCTTTGACCTAAACAAATGCATATATATGGGTCAAAATTCAAGAAAAATACTCACTTTTGAAAGCAAATATATTTACACAGTTTAAGTTCTTTCCTTCCCACTTTTTGACCACAGCTTGAAATAGACCAGGGGTCGGCAACCTTTACCACCCAAAGAGCCATTTGGACCCGTTTTCCACGGGCCCAAAGATCTACTGAGCAGGAGAGGTGGCTCCGCATGGAGCCGCGTCAGGTTCAGCCCCTCCACTCACCTTTCCTTCCAGCGCTGGGAGGCAGGGGCGCTGGGTGGGGAAAGCCCCTCTGCCCAACGGAGAAGCCGCCTGCTCTGTGGGGCAGAGCGGGGATGGTGGCTGCAGGAATGGCAGAGGGGGTTGGCAGCTGCTCTGGAGGGACACGCCCATGGTACTCTCCAACCTCCAGGGGTTGGAGGGCAGCGTGGGCATGTCCCTCCAACCCTCCAGAGCAGCACTGGAAGGAGAGGTGAGTGGAGGGGACGCAAAAAGCAGCACCTTCACACATGGAGCCGCCTCTGGTTCGGCCCCTCCACTCACCTTTCCTTCCAGTGCTGCTCCAGAGGGCTGGAGGGACACACCTACACTACCCTCTGACCTCCAGGCCACGCGGAGCCACAGTATAAGGCTGAAAGAGCCACATGCGGCTCCAGGGCCACGGGTTGCAGACCCCTGAAATAGACAATCGTTTGCTGGGAGTTTTGGAGCCAGTATGAGAGAAACCTAAAGGACTATGTTATGAATACTCATCTTATTACTGCTTGAGGTAAATATGTTTTGCAAGTTTTTGAAAAACCTGGCAAACCTGTTTGATTAAAAAAGGGATGGGGAAAGTACCAAAAATGTACACAAAGAGCAGTGATACCTTTAAAAATCATGGCTTAGATCCACTGCATGATTTCAACAAAGGAAAGAGAGTTCTGTTTGTGAAGTCTCTCCCCCACCCCTCATCCCGGCCACTCCTGCAGTCCAAAATGCTCCTCCTAAGGACGGGGGATGCACAAGAACCACATGAGGCTGAAGCTGGAGGCCTGCTACAGGACGGGGAAGTCAGTAAAAATATTTTCCCTTTGAAGTGACAAATACTCTGGAGATCCAAACCATCATTTGTCTTTTGTTCTCCCTTTCCTGATTCAACAGTCTCTGAATGTTGCTTTTCATTCTGAACTAACAAAGCAAGAGAAAAGAGTTGAAGTTTATCAGCATCCTAAAACCACATTTTCCTTTGCCTTATTTTAATCAAATACCACCAAATACTTGAGTGCTGTTTTATTTCAGTTATTAGTCTTCGTGGCCCTAAAATAATAACACTAACTACAGCGAGGTCCTTTCGGGTCTCTGAATTTGAAAAGTTAAAAGGAATTTTTAAACACTGACCTATGAAAAAATCTGGCCTCACTATAAGACTTGAATTTAGATATAGTGTAATGATTGCTTAAACTTCTAAAAGTCTAGGAAAACTCTAGCCTTTGTTATGGTGGAAGAATTTGACCCAAGGTGATCATCATGCTTAAAACTAAATATCTAATTTAAGTTGTTTATAGTAACATTCTCTACTGTGTGGCTTCTTAGTTATGTATCTGTTTTTCCAGGATTGTCAAATAATCACCTTGGAAATAATAATCACTCATGGAAAATAATCACTCATGGAAAACATGCTGACTACACAAATTTTGCATTAATTTCTAGTCCTCTAGAATATAATCAAATTAAAAGAAATCAGGCATGTGCGGTGTATATAGAGGCACAATGGGCAGGTAAGATAGATGGGAAGTCTTCCCATTGATTCAAAGGATACTTTAATTAAAGGTTCTTAAATTAGTTAGCATTTCCCACATTTACAATTCAGATATGAGACTACATTCACTAGAACGTACATTTCTTTGTCTTATTTTTCTATTATTTCTATTATTTCTGTTCTTCTATTCTTTGTCTTATTTTTCTATTCTATTACTTCTATTCTTCTATTTTCTATTATTCTATTAAGACTTCTCTTTGGTGCAGTTTGTGAAAACACCCTTACCTCCAAATAAGTTTGTTTGACTTAAATATGATTCCAATTTGTTATCTGTCAGCAAGACTGGGTTTTAATATGCAAACTGGTCCAAACACTGAGGTAGGCAATGCTAAAAGGTCAGATAATAGAAAAATAAATTTCTATGCCTTGTTGTAAAATTCTTATCAACTTTTTTAGAACTGAATCATGAAGTATTTACTCAAAGAAAGATCCCCTTGATTTCAAATGTTAATTTTCCAAGTATGTATATTTAAGATTGCATCTCAAATTTTACTCTATAAAGATCACACCAATGCAGAGATGTTAGTTAATTCTATAAATGCTTCAAACCATTGGTAAAGCATCAGCAAAAAGCTTGCAGCAGAACTTCTACCATTCCACAACTGCTAACTGAAGATTTATCTCTGGGCTGGCATGGCAAATAACCTTCCTTAGTCTGTTATTTTCAGACACCATTGTGATTTTATGCATTTATTTGATTCCTTGAAAAAGATATGGATCTTCCATTCTTCGGTTAACTATATAACACTGCCACAACACAGCTACAGTTGATCGAGAATTTAATTGTGGATCTCTTATTTTATTGGTTTTATTTATTACTTTATAAGAAAATAAGCTCATAGTCTCCTTTACTCCCTGGAGATATGCAGAGAAGTTATGGAGGAAAATCCTAATGTCTTACTTCTAACAGGATTTTCACAAAATGGGAATACAAAAATATCAGTCTTATTGAATTACTGCAAGAGCTACTTTTAATATGTTTGCTGTAATTAGCATTATACCTATCATCCAAAGCCTATCTGCAAGATTTATCTGGCTTCTATCAGCATATTATTTTATCAAAGTTGGGGCTCTTTATTGTGAAATAAAGAAAGGTTATATTTATTTACCTTTAGTTTAACCTGGCAATGCTGAGGGGTCCAATTTATGCTGTAGCACTCAGTGTTGGAAGAAAGCCTGGACTCCAAGGAAATCTTCAGGTTTGCTGTAGCATCCCAGGTGTAGCAGAATTCTGTTTTATTTAGCCCACACAGATTCTTCACAAAAGGTGCCTCTGTATCCTGGAAGCTGCGCACATTAATCTCCAACAAGTTTTTCTCATCACTCAGGGACAACAAGATGAGGGAGTGTGCTTTTCGCTCCCATATGAGACCACTGGCACTGCCTCTCAGGATCCAGTTGTTTGGCTGATCCACCACTTGCCAGTAAATAATCCCAATTGTCATCATAAAGAACACAGCCACTCCCAGGCAGGCAATTGCTCCCTTCAGTGTTTCATTCATTTCTTCCAGCCTGGACTCCCAAGCCACCTCTGGGATTGCACTTGGGAGCCTGGGACGATTGTGAGGCATTTTACCTCATGCAGTACTAAAGAGGATCTAGCAAAGAATGTTGGGTCACAGAGCCCTCCCTTTATGAGCTTTGCAGGAAGGTCTGTTCAAAATTCATTCTTCTTTCCTGCTGTCCATGAAGTTCTTCACACTGTCCCACCCAAGAAGAAAAAGAAAAAGAGGGAGGAGAAGAAAGGTAAAAATGTTCAAGGTTTTCCCCAGTGTTTCTTGCTCCATTATTCACAAACTTAAGTCTGGAAAGGCTACTTAGCCCACTTTGTGCTAGCAGCATAAATGGAGAATGCCTGCAAAAAATAGCTGCAGCTATATAGCTGTCAGATCTATTTGCCCCTGCCAGATTTATCCCAGGTGCCTCAGTGATGACATTCCTCTGACATATTAGACTGTGCCTAATCAGGAACATTGTCAATTACACAACATTTGCTAGGCAAAGCCTGAACACTCAGCAAGCGAGAGGCTACTCACAGAACAGGTAAGTGGTGGCAGTTGTGTTAAAAACTTGCAAACAAATGAACTCCTCATAAGGTTTTAATTTAACTCGTTGAAGCACAAAAGAAGCCCAGAGAAGGCCCTGTTCACTTAAAAAGTGTTGTCATGTGATGACTAAGTAGATTTGTCAAATAAATTTTTTTAAAGACCAACAGTGCAATTCTAAATAGAGTTACATATTTCTGTAACCATTGGAATCAATAGGCTAAGAAGGCTTTAACTCTGTTTAGGACTGCACTGCAAGAGAACTCAGGCGGTGGTGAGTTAGGTTGAGTTCCCTGTCATGACTTGCTTTCGCTGCAGCTGCAAGCCACTGCAAGGGAAAGCATTTTTACAGTCTCCGAGAGTCCAATTCAGCTTGGAGCTGTGATGCAAAGGGAGGAGAAGGTCCTGCCATCTCCTCCATGTCACTCTCCCAAACTGAAATGCCCCAACAGGAAGTCAGCTGTATTATGCAAATAAAAAATAAAATGCCTTTGATCATTGGCAATATAAATGTACAATTTAACTGGGGTGTTGTGTGGTTTCCGGGCTGCATGGCAGTGTTCTAGCAGTCTGGAAACCACGCAACACCCAGTGATTCCAGCCATGAGAGCCTTCGACAGTATAATTTAACTGTATACCAATTTTAACATTACTTTTTGGCTTGCACATAAATCAGCCTGATGAGGAAAAAAGGTTCAAAGTAATTTAAAATTAATGAAATAAAAAGCATAATTATGTGTCAGCAAGGATGCACTAGAAAGTTTGGGGAAAACCAATAACATTCCCAAGGAAGAACTTTGATACCATTAGGGTTTTAGTATTGCTGGAGTCCTACTGCATAATAGCACATGATTTGCATGTAGTAATGATCTAACAGCTTATGAGTCAATATTTCAAACAGGAATTAAGGAATTCTGAGGAAGCAAAGGCAATGCTTTAAAAGTACATACTTAATTTGATTTGATTTATTTGATTTATGAACTGCATTTATAGACCCCATACGAGCTCAGGGTGGCTTGACTCAGTAGCAATAAAGTAGTTTCAGTGCCATTAAGAGTGTAGTTTCAGTGCCATCAATACCAATCCACAGGGATAACCCCCCCCCCTCCAATACCTATGGGGAAGGAAAACAGGAAAGAGAAAGGGAGAAGGGGGAACCTGATGGACACCCCTGCAGTTCTCAGTTGTAGGCCTGGTGGAACAGCTCCATCTTACAGGCCCTGTGAAACTGTTATAAGTCCCACAGGACCTGGCTCTTCCTTAACGGAGTGTTCCACCAGACTGGAGCCTGAGTCAAGAAAGCCCTGTCACTGAATGAGGACAGTCAGACAGCTTTTGGGCCAGGGACCACCAGTAAGTTGTTATTCATCGAACACAGGGCTCTTTGGGGAATGTACTGGGAAAAGCAGTCTCACAGATACAAAAGCCCCGCCCATTAAGAACTGTAAAGGTTAGAACCAAAATCTTGAACCTGATCCAGTATTCCACCTTGAGCCAATGTAGCTGGTGGAGCTTTGAGTGGATATGTACCCACCATTGAGTCCTAGTAAGAATTCAAACAGCTGCATTTTGCACCAGCTGAAGTTTCTGGAGAAGTCTCAAGGGCAGCCCAGCATAGAGTGAGTTACAGTAGTCCAGCCTGGAGGTGACTGTTGCATTGATTCCTGCAGCTTGATCAGGTTGGGACAGACTGAGAACCAGTTGCCAAGCTTGGAGCAAATAGTAAAATGCCAGCTAGGCTACGTTTCTGATCTGTGCTCCATGGACAAGGAAGCATCCAGGATCACTCCCAGATCCATGATGGACAGCATAGATGTTAATTGCGCACCATCAAGAATGTGCTGGCTATCCCCCCATATCCCCAGCCCAGCCACAGGATCTCCGTCTTCGATGGATTTAGTTTCAGCCAACTTTGCTTTCGTCATTTCACCATGGCTTCCAAACAACTGGCCAGTGTATCTGGAGTGCCAACCAGCCAGCCACCGATCAACAGATGTAACTGGTCTTCATCAAAATACTGATGACACCTCAGCACAAAGCTCCAGACCAACTTAGCAAGAGGGTGCAAATGTGTGTTAACATTGGGGAGAGGATTGCCCCTTGCAAGACCCTGCATACCAGCGAGTGGCAAGATGAGACCCTCTCCCCTGCACCACCTTCTGTCTCCAGCCTTGGAGAAATGAGGTGGTCCCATGTATCCCAGTGTTGGCGAGGCAGTGAATCAAAAGAGTGTAAGCAACATTCAAATGCTGCTGTCAAATCAAGCAACAACAGCAGCACCAACCATCTTGGTCCAGTTGTCTTCAGAAATCATTTGTGAGGGTGACCAAAGCTGTCAGCATCCCATGATCATTGTCTCAAGAGTCTTAGGCCAGTTTGAGGCTTTGCTTGCTGTAGCATGGGTGCTGCTGAGGGGCAGGCTCAAATGGAATGGGTCTAGGGTCCCCTGTCCCACTCACTGCAGGCCCCTGCGGCACCTGCTCCCACCTCCCCATCAGCACATCTCCTAGGACATGCCCAGAGGGGTCATGCTTGACAGTATGACCATCCCTTGGGGTGGCAGGGTCACCAATGACCCTCTTTGACCCCCCCACACACACCAATGCCACCCCAGTGCCCTCCCTCACCCTTTCTTAGCCTGTTCCTGCCCTTTCCCAACTCCTGTCTGCCTTCTGCATCTCACTCCTCCCCAATCCTCCACCCTGCTGCTGACTGTGGCCAGCCTGTCAGTCAAGGCCCCTGTCCCACCACTCTGAAGCTCCTGTGTCAAAGTCCCTCTTCCCCACTCTTGCCCCTTTTGTGCCATTCCAGGACTGCTGGTTGTGGCACAGCTAACCACTTAGGAGGCAGCTCAGCTGTGCTGTTGTTGTGCAGTCCCCAGCCCTGGCACAGATTAATTCCTTCTCAATCGTGCTTAACAGCACTAATTACATTATACAGAATGATAACAATTACAGAAGAAATTAAACAAAATAAGAGAAGCAGGCCAAATTTGTCCAGTCTGCATGCTGTATACAGGTTGCAGAATCAGCTTTGTTTGGCCTGGAGATTTCCTCTTTTATTAAAGCATCAGATACCAGCAATCTGCAGCTGTGGACTTTAATCCTCAGAATTCTCCTCCACTAAAAATAACTGGCAACAATACCCAAAAGGGTAGCTATCAAATCCTAACTATTGGTGGGGGGTGGGGTGGGGTGGGGTGGGGTGGAGGTCTCTACAGGGGAAAGATAGCCGGATTGGAAACTTAAATCTAATTTACAGTAAATCTAAATTTCATTTTCATGGACATGTGAGAGGAGCCTTACCTTGTCATTGGCAGTCATGGTTTGAAATCTGCAATTCCACTCCATAGAAGGAAGCAGCAATTTAGCAAAGACCAATGAAAAGAGTCGGCAGTTCCCTAAGGCAGATTGATCCTGTGTAATCCAAGGCTTCTAAAATGCTGCTGGCAAAAACTTGGAAAGACTCTTGCTGAACATCAGGAAGCTTAGTGCTGATCTATCAACAACATTTGTGGGTGGATGCCCTTGAACAATCATGCTGCTGTAAGTGGCTTTTCAAAGTGATGAGGCGCCTTGTGGTGACATCCTAAAGAGTGCAGTGATATACCAAGTCATTGTAAGCAGAGTTACATTCTTGTAAGCCCACTGAAGTCATTGTGCTTCAAAGGGCATGATTCTGCCTAGGATGGCACTGACAGCTCGCTTCAGATCTAGACACCAGAGCAGCAGACTTAAGGCCTAGTCTTCGATACAATCCTTACATTATATGTAATCCATGACAGTACTTTATTTCTGTTTTTTAAAGTTAGTATTTAGGAAAACAGCTCCAATCATAGTGGATCCAAAGAGCAAAAGCTCACAGATCTTGATCTGAGGACACTGTTAATTTCTTTGTCCCAAAGAAGTTGCAAATTAGAATTTACCCTTTTTTCTTCCAAGGCTAATAACAGCATATATTTTTATGCACGTATATTTGAAGGCTTCCAGAAGCTGATAAAATATTCATTGAAACATGTTAGAATTGCTAATCTTGGAGTTAACTGGCTTGCTCACTTCTACTGCCAGAAGTGAAATTTAACTAATAATTTACTTCAGATGATAGTGTAAGGTGAACCCCAAAAGATTTTAAAGGCCTCTCTGCTGAAGCTTAAACACCTACAGAGAAAAACTTTGAAAAGCATTTTATTTTCTGAAAAGCATTCTTTTTGCAAACATGCTAAGATGCCCTGACCGCAAACTGCTTGCCTTTCAGAGACCAAGCTTATCTATATCCTGTACTAGAGGTGTCAAAACCACGAGGTTTCTCTTAGAAATACTCTTTGATGTTGTGTTCTTGTGATTCTCAGAAAAGCCACCTGCTCTCTTCTCCTCCTGACCCCCTCCCCAGAGAACTTTGCTTCATGGTTATCTGTGACATGTATAGCTAGAGCCAACAAACTGATCACCAACCACGTATACCGGAACGATCCAAATTTAGACAAGACATAGACAGGAAGAAAGAGGAGGTGAAATACTAATTAGCCAATCATTAATTCAATGCTGCTTGTTGGACGATTATAAAATGAATGTATTGCTATCAAAATTCGTCCTGGACGCAACTTGATTTAGTTGTAAGAGCTCTGGTGATAAACTTTCACTGATTTTTCAACCATTTGCCTTTTGCAACTGAATCGCGTGGTCTTGTGATTGACACTCAAGGGGCAGAGTTGTCAGTTTCCTGGCGCCTAGCGTGGGCCCGGGCGAGGTCGGGAGGCCTCGGGTGAGGACTTGCTCCCAACCAGCTCCCCGGACCTAGCAGGCAAGTGGGGACAGGACTGGCGCTTTGGCTGACATTGCTGACCCTGCACCACCAGACACCTGTTTGCTCTCGGCCCTGATTGAGGACGGGGTTTTCTGTTTGGATTGGGACCAGCTGTCAGACCATCAGCCGGATTCTGTTTGGTCAGTGAATTTTGTTGTTGAAAGTCGCGGGTTCAGGGCCACCTTAAGTGCTAGACTGAACGCCTGGCACACGATAGTAAGTACACTCCGTAAGTCGGCCAGAGACGCCTGTCTGTAGGATGTACTTGGTAGCGAAAGACCTTGTTAAGAGAACAAGGGTCTTTGAAATGCATGCATTGTTGTTCATGGTAATATTTCTGTGTTATTGAAGTGCCTTGGTAGCCAGGCACAAACTTTTAGCAAAGAATTCTGTGTGTTATTGAAGTGCCTTGATAGTCAGGCACAAACTTTTGGGGCTAAAGAATTCCTTGTGTTATTGAAGTGCCTTGATAGCCAGGCACAAACTATTGAAGTAAAGAATTTTGTGTTATTGAATTTTGTAGAATTGATTGTTAGAAAAGTGAAGAATTTTGTTCCATTGTAATTGAAATATTGTAGAATCTGTTGTTAGACTTTTTTTGTGCAACTTAAGTTGGTGTTAGATCATTGTTAACTGAACTGTGTTTAAACCTGTGTGATTGTATTAAAGCCTGAGTTAAAACATGGGACAATCAGGCAGTAAGTCTCCAGGACCAACACCAGTGTTAACACCTCTGGAGTGTGTCCCATGGAACTGGAAGAAAGTTGGGCAATTCTTCTTCTCGGGGAGGGCAGTTGCAACAATAATAATAATAATAATAATAATAATAATAATAATAATAATAATAATAATAATAATAATAATAATAATAATAATAATAATAAAATACTGTACCTCCATTTGCCACAGCACAAACCATCTGGGATCCACAGTGGGATGCAAATGGCACCTTTGACCCATGTTTTACGGGCATGGACTTACTGGTTTAAGGAGGAAATTTGGCAGAACTCTAATATTTGTATGTGGCAAAACTCTAATATTTGTATGTATTTCATATTATGAATCCCAAAACGTTGTGATGAAAATGTTAAGTTAGAAAGCAAAAATGTTGTTTTGAAATCGTCCTCTGAGTGCTGTGAGAAAGCCTGATCTGCTTTCACAGTCTGATCCACCTCCCAGTTATACTCTGCAGACAAGCTCCTCCGTTGCTCTGCACTCTCCCCAGCAGGCTCTGCCAGTCTCACCCTCTGCCTCGGTGAATGACTCGGCATCTCCATCCAAAGTGCAGGCTGTTGATACAACCCTGAAAACCCCGGCGAGACTCCTGTTTCCATTTACCCCTTGTTCAGCAAACCACTGTTTTCCCCCCCTATGCCTCAAGGCTGACTTCCTCATCTGTCAGAACATTTCAGCATGAGGCCTGGGGACCTTCAAAGATTTCTAAATTGTCAGAATTAAAGGGCCAGTTTTCCACTCAGCCTCAAAATGTTCTTTCTACACTCAATGCACTTTTTGCCATCCACCAGCCAACTTGGGAAGATGTCAAAGCATTAGCCGAGTTGGTGCTTTCAGAAGTAGAAATGGGCCCCGGTGGAAGAACTCTTCCAAGATACCAAAGAGAGCCCTGCACAGTTTCTCCAATGCTTGCAAGATGCCATTAGACAGTTTGCCTCTGAAGATCCTGATGGTCCAAACGCCCAATTCTGCCTAACCCAACCCCACTGGATGGCAGCAGTTGTTCGTGATTCAGACTGAAGGGGTCAGGGGCACAGTCCACCCCTGAGCCCTGGGTAAAAGTGAGGGTGGCAGATCAACCCATGACTTTCTTAATTGATATTGGAACAGCTCTCTCTACTGTAAACCGACCCCTTCCCATCGCTGAAAAAATGTAGGATTTTGGTCCAAGGAGCCACAGGAACACAGTCCACCATTCAGTATCAGCTTGCAGAGATTCTCTCCTAATTGTGATACCCCATTTGAACTGAATTGATCTATTTGCCTGAAGCTCATGTGAATCTATTGGGATCTAAACTTTTGCATTCTACAAAGGCTGTCATTGAGTTTTGGGAGATGAGGCACAGACCAACAGAATTCTTTTGAGAACAGGAATAGATTTCTGGCGAGGAGAGGCGTCCTCCAGTCCCCTATGTGGAAGGAGCTGGCTGATTGGGACTGGTCTAAAGTTGAGCCAGGAGTCTGGGACAATGGAAAGCCAGGATTAGCTGTCACTTGTCCCCCAGTTGTGGTCAAGCTTCACCCAAATGTCACCCCAGTGAATATCAGGCAGGACAGGCTGAAAAAGGATTTATTACCTGGTCTAGCAGTGGTCATTGATTGACTCCTTGAGGGGGGTGTTCTCCTTCCTCCTCGCAGAAGATAGCCCCTAGAACAGTCCTAGGGGATCTTGGCCGTTCAAAAAAAAACCATCTAGTGAAGTGAGGATGGTGCATGACCTGCGAGCCATAAATGCCTGTACTGAAGACTTGTGCCAAAACGTTCCTGATCGTTATACGTTACTCTCTGCCTTATGTTCAGAACTTATCTACTATACTGTCCTTGACCAGAAAGATGCATTCTTCTGTGTTCCCCTGCACCCCGATAGCCAGCTCATCTTTGCCTTTACCTACCATTCCGAGGGTCAAGAAGCCAGCAGAGCCTGTTGAAGGCATCTGCACCAGGGTTTCAAGAACTCCCCGGTTATCTTTGGTCAAGCTGGCCAGGCCCGAGATCTCATGCGGAGGGCCAGACCGACAGCGTTGTCCTGCTGCAGTATGTTGATAACCTCCTTCTGGCAGCTGAGCGTCGGAATGCGTGCCACGCTGCATCAGTTTCTCTTCTGAATTTTCTCTCTGATTGTCGCTATCAGGTCTCCAAAAGAAAGCCCAGTTGGTTCAAACAGAAGGTTACAGCTTTTAGGTCATGATCTCTGCAGCGGGCAGAGATCGCTTGGCACCTGAGCGAGTTGAAGCCATCAACAGGCCCCCAATCCCAGTGACTCCTGCCGAACTGCGCTCCTTTCTTGGCTTGACTGGCTATTGCAGACTGTGGATCTGGGACTATAGAAACATTGCAAAATCTCTCTATAAAATCCTGATGACAGCAGACCACCAACGACTTCCCTATTTACCCGAGCCCGCAGAAGTCAAATGCTGGGTAACCCAACTGAAAGCCAGACTGATGGAAGCTCCAGCTCTTCACCTCCCGGACCCAGAGAAGGAATTCGACCTCTACATTGCTGACGGGCGCCGAGCTGATGGTCAAGGAATAGCCCGTGGTGTCCTGACTCAGCCTCCATGGACCTCGGGTGATTGCCTGCTTCAACAAGCTTTAGATGACACAGCCTCTGACTGGCCTGTTTGCTTACAGGCAGTGGCAGTGGCATCTCCTGGCCAAAGAAGCCCAAAAGTTTACCTTCGGAGATCTATCAGGATCCTCTCTCAACACTCCATCAGAACCATTCTGGAAGTGCGTAAACCAGTTTGGCTAACTGCGGCCCGCCTGATAAAATACCAAGCAATTCTCTTAGAACAATCTAGAAGTCTACATTGAGACCTCTGATCGCAACAATCCAGCTACTTTCCTTCACCCTCTTGGGGCAGAACCTGATGACTCCATGAAAGATGTCTCCTTCCACAGACATGATTGTGTGTCAGTCATTGACTACCAGAAAAAAAAAAGCCAGACCAGACCTTGAAGATGTTCCCTTATTATATTCAGAGATCCTTTACACTGATGGTTCCAGTTTCATGATGGATGGCTCCCGCCACACAAGATGGGCGATAGTGAATAAAAATGGGCATACGGTCAAGTGCGCCTCCCTTCCTGTCAGTTGTTCAGCTCAACGTGCTGAGCTCGAAGCCATGTTGCAAGCCCTCCTGCCCCTCTCAGCCGGTGACTCGTGCGTTGTGGAAATGGTCATCCCCTTCCCTGATGATGCCCCTGTTTACACAGAAGCTAAGAAGGCACTTGTCAATTCCCTAGAATATGTAACCAGCGAGGCTGAAAATGCTTGGCTCATCCATCCTGACACCCGACACCACTGGATTCCAGATGCCCTCAGACGTTCCCTCTGTCAACAGTTACACACGCAGTTCCATCTTGGAGAAGACAAACTGATTGAACTATGGAAACAGTACTTCCAGAGTCAAAGTCCTGTCCGTCCTTTGCTGTACCATATTGTTCAAATGCGTCAAACTTGTCAACTGGTCAACCCAGCTCACAATCATTCACACCCCGGGGAAAACTTAAACTCTCCCCATTTGAATGTGTGTTCAGTAAACCTTGGCCCTTAAGGGCACCTGGCACCCAGAAAGGCGAGCTAAAAATTGGGGAGGGTATTCAAAAAAAAAAAAAAGAATGGTTATGTCTTTGTCTCGGTCTCTGGCCCCCTGTCGCTTCTCCTGCAGGAGCGTCCCTTCAGCAGGACGGTCCACTTCATGATATCGAATCTGGTGATTGGGTGGTCACCAAGGTTCCAGAGCCCGAGAATTGGACTGTGCGCCCTCTGTTAGACAATCCAGTCAAAGATCTCCAGTTCCTCTTCAAGTGACAGCCTCCTATAGTTCCTGCTCCTGAAAGTCCTGAGACGCACCTAGGCCGCTCAGGCGAACAACTGCATCCCTCTGAAATTCCTGCACTAAAGCCCTGAGACGCACTTCCTAGGCGGCTCAGGTGAATCTGTGACAGCCTCCAGCATCCCTGACTCTTCTAAGATCCCTGAGACGCACCCAGGCTGCTCAGGTGAACGACTCATCAGCTGAAAAGACTGAACTCTATGACAGGAGGTCCCCATCCAGAACTCACGCTTGATACCTTTCATGATCCTGGCCCAAGGGGGGGAGGTTGTTTATTTAGTAGTGTTCACGGGACGACCCCATCCCAGTGTTTCTAAATATCGGGTATTCCCCCATTTCCCACAACCTGCTCCTGTGGTGCCCCCAAACAGAATTCCTGCAAACATTAATCTAAGTTCCAGCAACTTGCACCCTAGAAGCCCCAGTTCTGATCCCAGTGTGTTTGGGAAATATTGCCCTTGGTCGAAACACTTCTTAGCTCCTTTGGCAGTAAGCTTGTCATGATGGCTCACATTTAGATTCAGATCCTACTCTAAGTCTTGCTTTTCTTCTTGTAACTGAAGGGGGGCGTCTGTGGCAAGTTTAACCTGTCCAATTGATGCCTATAAATTAATAACCAGGGTAAAGCCATTGAAGAGATCACTGACCTCATGAAGACACTGGCCCATGTTCCAACTAAGCGTGTTGGACTGAGTGTTCAAGAACTCTGCACTGGGCTAAGAGGGTTTCCTCCTGGGGTCTCTGTTCTCAACAGAATTGGTGAAAAAGGATTGCATTTATTGTCTTATGTGCAGGGGCTGGTTTTCTGTTTGTCCCCTGTCTGATTCCCTGTTTCACTCATTTCATCTCTAGGGTAGTAAAAAAAGATGCAGCTGCATCAGATAACCCCACCTCAGCCATATCTCCTAAACCTCATGCGGTTCCAGCTATGGCTCTCAAAAAGAGTCCAGAGGTCCTTCTCAAGCCTCCCTATCCTGAGTACCATTCCCTTAACTCCCCGTCTCTGTAGGTTACAAGCACAATGCAGAGGAGGTCGCTTGAGGGGGAATTGTAAGCAGTGAAATTTCAAAAGATTTTAAAGGCCTCTCTGCTGGAAGCTTAAACCACCTACAGAGAAAAAACTTTGAAAAGCATTTTATTTCCTTTTCTGAAAAGCATTCTTTTGCAAACATGCTAAGATGCCCTGACATCCAAACTGCTTGCCTTTCAGGAGACCAAGCTTATCTATATCCTGTACTAGAGGTGTCAAAACCACGAGGTTTCTCCTAGAAATACTCTTTGATGTTGTGTTCTTGTGATTCTCAGAAAAGCCACCTGCTCTCTTCTCCTCCTGACCCCCTCCCCAGAGAACTTTGCTTCATGGTTATCTGTGACATGTATAGCTAGAGCCAACAAACTGATCACTCAACCAATTATGCCGAACGATCCAAATTTAGACAAGGGCACATAGAGACAGGAAGAAAGAGGAGGTGTGAAATACTAATTAGCCAATCATTAATTCAATGCTGCTTGTTGACGTATCATTATAAAAATGAATGTATTGCTAGCAAAATCCTGGACCCAACTAGATCTAGTTGTAAGAGCTCTGGTAATAAACTTTCACTGATTTTTCAACCATTTGCCTTTTTGCAACTGAATCACGTGGTCTTGTGACTGACACTCAAGGGGCAGAGTTGTCAATAGTATAATTTCTCAACAAGAAAAAATACATACATGTTGTGTAGTGATTTTATTTATATGTCAAACACTGCTGCAGGCAGGATAATTAATAGATTATAGAATTGTAGAACATTTCTTTCTGAAGTCACAATTGTAATGCAGAAGTTCTTTCTTTTCTATTCAGGATCCAAAAGCAGTTTATATTGTTCTTCTCCTGTGAGTTAGGTTAGGCTTAGTGTATGTGACTGACACAAAAGAGCAAGTCTTTGTGTCTCCCACAGACATTGGAACCACAATACCACACCAGTTCCTGAGATTCTGTGGCATAATCAGCAGATCTACAAACTTTGTTTGAGTTAATGGTGATTTCCACAAAGTCCAAACATAATGGGCTGAAGAAGCTATTTATCCCTTTTGGGGGAAGAACTTCACATAGGGCTCTTCCCCAAAATGGGTTCAGCCCATTATATGTCTCTCAACCTAGGTTTTACAAAAACTGCTAAACTTGCAATCTTTGTGGAGAAACCAAAGTAGTCACAGCAATGCGGACTGTTTGCAATTCCTTCCTGGAAGGGTGAAATCTCTGGTACAAAGCCAAAAAGCGGAAACCAGGTTCATTAATAATGTGTTATACACGTTATTAGTTTGCTGTGCAAAACTACCAATGTTTCCAGAGGCAAAAATTGGCATTTTTAAAGGGATTTGTATTTAATCTGATTTTAATCTGATTTAGTTTGCATGTTTGCCCACATCCTGCAATGAAATTTCAGAAATACCTGTAATGCATAGAAAGGTGCCACTTGAAATTGGGGTATAACCTCAGGGAGATTGTCAAATTACCTCACCGCTGCCATTCGTTTCAGTTATCTCAGTACTGCATTTAGGCAGCACACTAGTTTTCTCCTTCCCAAATTTAAACCTGGGCCTCACCCCATAGTCCCAGGCCAGCACTACCTTAAGATCATCCTTACTTAGTAAAGCAAGATTCTAGATGTTGCTGCTGCTCTAAATTGGGTTGCTTATTATTTGACAGAGCCACTGGGAGGTTCTATCTAGATTAGAATAAGATTAAACCACCATAAATAAAATGATTACTCTTGCTCAAGCTTTAGATTTGTATACAGCAAAGTAGTACGTGGTTAGCTTACTTCAAACCCATGGAAGAACTTCATAGGATTTTATAGCACCCAAGTTCAAATATTATTGCCACAGTCATCTGCATCAAACCCAGTTCTTCAGATTAGAGTTCACTGCTGTTAACCAGTACACCATGGTGACTCTGGAAGCTGTTCCACAGCAGTGGGGTGCATCAGAGAAGGCCCAAGCTTGGACTGAAACAACCTGTGCTCTTGAGAGTGAAGAGTCTTCTGGAATACCTTATCCGGAGGAGCAAAATTGCCTCACAGGGGGCCTTTCCCCACTTACCTTAAGCCCCGCGCTACTTGAGGAGAGTAGCGCGGGGTCCCCCGGCACTCCCCACGAGAGGGGCGGCGACAGCGCAGCCGCCCTGACGTTGCCGCTGTCGCGCCCCCTCAGCGCACGGCATCCCTGGCGCTCTTGCAAAGGGCGCCTTTTGATGACATCATGGGGACGCCCGGGCGCGCACCTGGAATGCAGCGCGCGGAGAGCAGCGTGCGGCATAGGGGGGATCAGGGTGAGTGGGGAAACGCCCAGGGTCGTATCAGGAAATACCCTAAGAGGGTCTTTTAACTTTTTAAAAACAAGAAAGGGAGGTTAAATATAAACCTTGTCCTAAGGGTGAAAATTTACTGCTGTTAACTCATGCAGAGGAAGTTGTAATTCATATTTAATTTTGGATAAAAGTACACATAAAATCAGTTCCTCCTTGACTTACATGCAAATCTTTTATTACTGGCAACAGTGATCTATCAAAACAAGGGAAAAGAAAAGACTCTTTGACACATTCAGAGTGAGACTCATTATCAGCAAATTAGAGTAACACTGATCATATTAAAAGAAGCATAAAGTAAGACACTAGAACACTCCTAAGAGGTCCTTGTAACTTCTTTTAAAAAGAGACTATGATGTTAAACCAATGCTGAATGTATTTGTCAAATATGAAATGACAAACTCTTTAAAGCTGCCCCAAACTTATTGTTTGGTAACAAAAGGCAAACCATTCTTGCCTGATGACTTGGCTGCACACCCACATTTCCAGGGCAAATTTGGACCAAGATCACAGGACATGGTGAGGAAAAGATTTGTGTGGTTCAGATTTGTGAGTTGGGGATGTTCTATAATGTGATGGTGACTTTGAGATGATCTGGTGCAAAAAATAGTTCTTTGGTCATGGTGGGGGAGGGCGGCCGCCCATACGAGGCAGGGGTGATAGTGGTGGGAAACTCAGATTTTGCCACAGGCTCCATTTTTCCTAGCTACTCCTCTGCATAGTATTAGGGAATTCCAGTACTATGGCATGAATTATCTTGGTTGTCAGTGACATATCCTTAAACTTAAGAATCTTTCCTAGCTCCTTCATGGCTGCTCTTTCCAATTTCAATCTCCTTCTGATTTCTTGGTTGCAGTTTCCATTTTGGTTGAAGATGGAGCCAAGAAATAGACGAGAAGAGAACAAAACCGTTGCTGAATTTGGTACAAATTCTGTGGTCCACTTCGGTAAAGGTATCTTCATGCATAGAATCAGTAGTTGCATCCACATGGACATTTTGCTCTAGTTGGCATCCAAAGTGGATCTGATTTTTTGGACCTTTACATTCCTTAATTGTCCACCTTCCAGGTTCCCCACCCTACCCCCACTTTGCTGCAGTCTTTCCCAAACTGAAAAAAGCCCTCACTTTGTTAAAAAAAAATCAGAAATCTTAAAAAACAAACATTGGAAATTGTTTCCTCCAAAATAATTGAAGCAGCGTTTGTAGCTTTAAGAAATATATGCTCTGGGTGGCCAGTGCTAGACTACCACAATGGTATTGCTAGTGAAGCCTTTCTATCACTGAAAGGCAGAGGGAGGGGGCCAACCTTAGCAGCAATCACCAAGTAACTTGGTGTCATCTGACTTGCATGACTCACTTCTGTTCAATAGAAGAGCCCCCAAAAGCCAGAGTGGTGTAGCAGTTAGAATTTCAGACTAGGATCTTGAAGACCCAGGTTGAAATACCCTCTCCCATTTAAGCTCATTAGATGTCTTTGGGCCAGCCACATATGCTCAATACCTCACAGAGTAGTTGTAAGGATAAAATGGAGGAGAGGAGAATGATATGAGCTGCTTTGGGCCCCCAATATGGAAAAAAGGTAGTCTATAAATTAAGTGTGCAATCCACGGTGTGTGTGTGTGTGTGTGTGTGTGTGTGTGTGTGTGTGTGTGTGTGTGTGTGTGTGTGTGTGTGTGTGTGTGAAAGGCTGTGAAGCCAGCGTGATCCCACTGCCATTGTTTTTGCCAGTCCAGATAGTGTAAATGACACCTATGCCATTGAGATGGGCCCTAGCACTGTCACCCAAATGTGCCAATGCTCCTCTGCCACAGGAGCCTGCTCCAGCACCAATGCAGGTATTCCTGGGACATTACCAGGGGCAGAGCTTCCTGAGGGCTTTCAGCCTGGGAATGCCCTCTTCAGCTGCCAGCAATCTATGCCATCAAAAGACAATGCATAGACCATTGGAATCAAATGATGAATTTCAGGTTTCTTTTTTTTCTGCACCTCCCCATTCTTCTTTGGAGGTGATGCGGCTCTGTCATCCCCTATCACCATGAAACTGCACACGCACACACACACACACACACACACACACACGCACAGTAAATTGCACCATATATCTATTGCTCCACTCTGGCATCCTACCATTCTTAAGGAATATTGAAAGCACCACCTGATAGGAGTTATGAACTGTGAACTTATGAACTAAGGAACTGAGTTCACAATGAACTGGTGGGTATTCATATTTTCTAATATTTCCAAGATTTCTCTTTTCCCTTCCTTTCAGCAAATCAATTTTTTAATAAATATAATTGCCCTTTTTATAAAGAGATGCAAATGTGAAGGGCAAACACACCAGAGGTGCAGCACATCATGGCTCTGTGACACGCAAACGCAGATGCTGCCACTGTGCAGCTCCAGCACAGAAGCCCATGCCAGCACAGGTGGGGACATCCTGGGAGAGTTTTGAAGTGGGGCCGCCTTCCAAAAGGCTTTCTGCCCAGGGATGCCTCCTCCTATGCTGGCCGGCAGCTAATGTCATCAGAAGAGGCAACTCATGATGAGTTTGGTTTTTTTCTGACTTACTGAATTGTTGCGTCATCTCTGCACCTCCTCATTCCTCTTGGGAAGTGGCTTGGCCACACTCTCCCTGGCCTCCATGACACTGCCTGGTTAAGCAAAGGAAGAAGGAGGAACGGCATAAGAGGAAGGAAGAATCCAAACACCTCCAATAAAGTTTAAAAAACAAATATAAGAATTTGAATAAAGCAAGTAAAATAAAGCAAACAAAAAAGGCAAAAATAAAATAAAGCTCACATTGTAAGAAAACAAATACAAAGTGTACCAGTTTTGAATACAACTCAATATAGCCCAAAATGAGGGGAAGATAAAGCCCGATCAAGATACCCCATGATGAGGATAGGATAAAGGTAGGTAAGTTGGCTGGGAAGGAGAGGAAGGAGAGAAAGAAACAGGGAAAGGTGAGAATATAGGGGTTGGCAGGAGGAGGGGGGAAAGGAAATTGTTCAGAAAGATGTATACAGGGAAACCTGAGGTGCCTCCTGCAAGTTCTTTTGGGGTCCCCACCAGGCAACCAGACCTGGTCACCACCACTACGCAATTGGGCAATGGTTTCCTGGGTAGAGGCTGCAAGGGGTAGGGAAGGAAGGAAATCTGAAGATGGGGCCGTACAGAACAGTAGGTTGGCTAGTGGTTGGGACAGAGACAAGGAAGCAGAAAAAGGGGAGAGGCTATGGGGTCTTTCAGGGAAGGAAAAGACAAAATATTGGGGGAGGGGGAAATGAGATGCCCCCTTGCAGGTCCCCTGCTTATATTTTATGAATAGTCACATTAAGCCATAAAGAGTGGGATGTATTTACTTTATTCAATAATTGGTTTGGGAAAACAATTCAAGCAGTGCTGATCATTTTCAGACGAAAAAGCTGATTCCTCATTTGAGAAATATTTTATTTGAAATGCCTCCAGTGTGAAAGATGGGTGGACTCTTATATCCTCCCCACAATTTATATCCTTTGAAACACCTTCTTTCTTAATTGAACATGTTAATATTTTTCTTGCCTGTCATAAATCATATTTTTAGGACAAAATCCTCCATATTGCATTTTATATTGTTAAGTCTTCTGTGAATGGTCCTCAGTGTCCATCTTTCACTGCCAAGAAAAATGGCTTTCCTTTGACTTGATTAACCAAAAACATTTGGTGGATTTCTTTTGTTTTTCAAAACTGGGTTTGCCTTTCCCTTTAAACTCATTTTTGTTTAAATTGGACAAAATCAGACATATTTTCTTTATGATGTGATTCCCTCCCTTCTTACCTCACAGTGATATTTTAAATACAGCAAACAGAGAAGGGTGTTCTTCATGCCTAAGCGTGGATGAATCCCAGTATGGTGAAAACTCATTTTTGGCAAATATTTTTATCTCAACTGTTTCTTTCCTTGATTATCTCCTACTCTTTTCTTATGTCTCATTAAACATGTATATTGTTTCATACCAACTACAAACTACTTATGAGTTAACCAGGTCATAACTACACCTGCATCTGGGATTTTTGATATAATTAATCACATTTTTCTAGGCATGTTTTATAAGTCTCAACAAGTCTTAAATGATAACCAACTTCTAAACTTTTTAAAAAAATGTTCACACTGGTTTCCACCGATAAAACTGGAAAATTGTGGCTTCCATAGTAAAGAAGCAAGAAAGAGTTAATAAATATGGTGGGGGGTGGGGATGGTTATTATAAGAGTGACTGAAGATAGCTGAAGGTATTTGTGAGTCCTCTGGCACATTGTGTCCATGGGTCTTCCATAGTCACTCTCTTCCTCTTCCTCCTTCATGTTGTGCCTTCCTTCCTTTTTCTATCCACATCCCTTCTTCTTTTCATCTCCCATATTGAAGTTAATCAACACCTTTTGGCTATGCTAATCTAGTTAATGTTTACTAAGAAACAGCATCATTGGGCCACTCCCCACTCACCATAAGCTGCGGGGTCACCTCTTTAAAAGACACGAGGAGGATGGACATTCCCCACGTCACCAGCGCCCACTGCGCAGCTGCCCTTAATTTGCCGCTCTCCCACCTCCTTGTTGCTCGGCAAATTAGGTCCTCTGCAAAGAGCAACATTTTCAAAAACCCCGCGGGTGCTGCAGGGGGGTGGGGAACATTGGCTGTTTACGCGCGGCTGATTTGCTCTGACGCGCAGCTTCCGGCCAATCAGGAAACAGGAACCACCATTTTGTTTAGGGAGGTTGTCCCCGTCAGAAAGTGCTCGGAAATTGAGACGTGTGCACAACAAGACGTGCCAACATTGCTCTTTTTTGCTCGAGCTCCACGGTTTTGCAGCTTGGCAAAGTGAAAGCTGAAGCACAGTGTAAACTTCGAAAACGGTGTCAAGCGAAACCACGATTTTACTTTAGTTTTCTGCCCAAGCAATTTGCAGCGGGTAGTGACGTCAGCATGTTGCAGACATCTCAAAACAATCGCGTTCAGATTTATCCAAAACCAACTTTTCGGGTCAGCCAATCAGAAATGGAGCCCGTAGCCATCGGCTGGCTGCAACTCCCGCGATGTAAATGGCGCTACACCTGCGTGCCAGCCAATCAGAACGCTCGATTGCCTCTTTGACTCTTGATGTGGAACCCCGCGCTATTTCCTGAATGGAAAATGAGTGGGGAACAAATGTCTCCGTGGTCAAAAGCCACGGAGGCTTTTCTACGAGGGGTCGCTGCGGGGTTGCACTCAGACGAGGTAAGTGGGGAGTGGCCCATTAACTCTTTCGTGACTGAAGAGCTGACTCTTGCTGTACCAACACTTCACTATCACCATCCTGACCCATTGGTAACAGTAGTGTTCTGTCTTCGTACTTCTGTGGTAGCTCTGGCTATGTAAAAGGAGCATGCAAGAGGTGTTGCACTTGCTAGAAAAGGAGGATCTAGCCACAGTTATCCATGATCTGATTACATCCAGATGATTATGGCAATGTGTTCTGCATGGAGTTTGCCTTTGAAAACTGTCCAGAAACTTCATTTACAGAGTGTAGCACCACAGCAATTGGCATTCATTTAACTTCAGGGCAGATGGACTCTTGACTTCTTTTATTATTCAACTCATTGAAAAGTGTTTTTCTTTTAAAAAGAACAGATTCCCTTCAGATTGGCAGAAATCAGGAAGGTTCAATATAAACAGCAGTTGAGATCAGTTTACACCAGTTGGAGAGCAGGCCATTAAATTTAATAGATGTTGTGCAGAATATGATATCATGTAAGTTTCTCATGCCCCAAATGCAGCACTTTAGTAGAAAGCTGGAGCTGTAGAAAGCAATATTTGAAGAAAGCAGCTATCACATGGACAACATTTGCCAACTGATCTGGACAAAAATGGATTGCCCCTCTAATAGAGGCGTAATTAAGTGTTTTTTAGCAGGTGATGTTATTTTCTTCTGTGCTATGAAAAGTTTCAGTGAGAACAGTCTGGGCTGTTTGTGTTCTGAAAAGCTTCTGTCCAGTTGGTGGATAATTCTCAATATACACAGGTTTTGAGGTGGTTGTTGTTTTTTTAAGCCAGGCATGAGAGAGATAGTACACCCTCAACATAGACAGCAAAGGACAGATAAATCCAAGCAATCAATGGTAGTGCTTTCATTTAAGTAGAGTTTCATTTGCAAAGAGCACCAGTGCTAGCTAAAATACAGTTTCAAATTGGTCAGATTAATCAGCGATACTGCAAATTCAAATCAATACTAACTGGCAATACAATCAGTCTCTATCAAACATTGCAGTAACTGCCCTGACCCACCCTGGTGGATGGCTCTAGACTTCAGTATGACACATCCCATTAGTAAGACAACATTAGCTCCAAAATGCCCAAGTGAAATTAAAAGCTGTGTTTCTCATTGTATTTCACAGCTTATTCACAAGCCTAACCCTGTGATATTTTAGATTGCATAGCTATGCAAAATCAAGTCATTTTCCCCTTAACAAGTCTGGACACTAATGCAGTCTCACTGTGCTGTAGCACACTTGTAATTAATGCAGACAAGGGCAATTTAAAATAGTTTAAAATGGTTCCTGTAAAGCAACCTAGCATGTGTGAGGTGCAACTCTACTAATTTGTTATTTTTAATATTATTGGAGACCTGTGATTAGTCTCTTAGTTTCTGAATTAGAAGTCTGTTCTTTGATTGTGTTGTTTTCTGCATGAATAAAATTTGCCTACACTTCGTTTTTGTGAGAAGAAACAGCAAACATAAAAGCCATTCATGTATATTATATGCATATACTGAGAATCTACAATCAGCTACAGCATGTAGAAAGCTGTTTCCTGATATGCCAGTTTACTGTACGTTATGATCTCTTTGCTAGGCACAGCCTAACAAAAAAATGACTTATGTGCAGAAATTCTGTCCCTTGTACCTGGTGAAAATGTAGAGACATTCCAGTCCAGCATTTCACTGCGAAAGAGGCAAAGCATTTACTAGAGTCCACACCTCTTGGTTTAGCAACACCACCTGCTGGAACCCAAGTGTTACAGGAAGAAATTTCCTTAACTATTTTCTAAATAAAAAAGCAATGCTGAGAAGAATAACATTAAACTCTCAGAAGAATCATTAAACTCTCAGAACAGAAGACCAAAAACTGCAACTGTTTGCTGTGACTCTTTGCCCTGCGTGCCATCAGAAATGCAGTCTAAGGGTGTAGGAATTGATGGCAGTTACTTTGTCATGAACAGATCTTTATTGGCTCATGTTTGGACTTGTAGAAATATCAAGACGCCACAGGAGCAGGGGGTCTATTAAACTGATCCATCCTCTGATCTATTAAACTGGCCCTAAGCATGGTTACACTTTTCTAAACCCATTGACTTGTTATTGTGCTTAGGATGTGTCCAGGTTTGGATGAGGAGCCCCAGACCAGCCCAATGCTACCCTTCTTGCCAATATATGGGCCCATCAGTGGCCTCGTTGACATGCTTTCCAGTCAGACTGATCCTGTCACAGAGCAGGAGTTCCCTCTGGGAACACATGGGATCACCAGCTTTAATCTCCATTTGAGCTCGAGGACATCTGGGTGTTTCTCAGTTGACCAATCAGGAAGGCAGAAGTAAATCTAATTTAGAACTTCCTGGGACTACTAAAATATGCTCTGCTTCTCCTCCAGTTCTCACCTGCCTCCAGGGAGAGTAGTTGGGTACAGTAGCCTGTCCTCAACTGTGCACTATTTTCTCTCGATTTTCTCTATTATTTTACACTAGGTCCCCCTTTTTCTTTCTTCGCCTTCCCTTCACCTTCTGGCCTCTTTCCCTCCTTCTACCCTTTGCTGTCTCCCACAAAGGGGGATTTTCCCCCTTTCCTTTTGTTACTGCCCAGGAAAATAAACAGAATATTTTCCTGAGTCAAGTTCCCTGACTATACTGGCTCCATGCCCGGACGCGGAGACTTGTGTGGCTCAGAAGCCTCCATAAGGTTCACAGAGAACGTATATGTATGATTGTGCCAATGCTATATGATTCCCCTCTTGCTTATGCCCTTTTTAAGAAGTATTAAGCCCTTCTTTAGTTGAATTTATGATGTACCCGCTGTTTAGGATTTTAGTTTGACTAGGTTCTCCAGTTAGTTTAAGGTTTTGTTATTGTTAATTTAGGAGAGTCTTGCCTATATGTGTTTATCCCTTAAGGTTTCTCTAATGTTTAGGTTTAGAAATGTTATTTTTGAAATTTGTGTCTGTTAGCAAAAGCAGTAGCCTGTAGAGGCTGATATTAAGGGACAAGGAAGTTGGCTCTGGAATGCAGCTTAGACCAACACCCAGCCGACTCCTTAGCAAAGATAAAAGACCCCCTTTGGACTTGCAAATCAAATCTGTGGCCAGCACCCAGAGGTCCCCAGCCGTTGGAAGACGTGCGGGGACCACCATTGGACAGATTGAACTTTTCTTTGTTGCAAAGGTGTGGAGTGGGAGCCTCAGGGCATTACTGAAGGAAACAGCCATCTGATAAAGAAGCTAGCTGGGTGCGGTAGTGAGCCACCTGGATTTCCTGAATGGACTGTTATCTGCTCTCCCTTCAGCACCATTGCGAGATCCCGCGAGAAGACGTTTGACAGCGGGATTTTGTAATCCCATTCAGAAGTTGTAATTGTATCTTGCTTTTGTATTGTTGTTTTCTCATTGGTGTTTGGTGAGGGACTTGCCCCCTCACCTCCCCTTTTACCAGCCCCTTTGCCCCTTTTGAAGTTTGGGAATAAAAGTTCTTGCACTGGGTTGCAAGGGCGCGATTCTCCTGCCTGAGCTGTGACCACCATCTTCGAATAAAATCCTTTGCTTTGAAGACCATCGGCTTCCTGCACCTCATTAAGTTGCTGAGCTGAAATCACTTATTGTTACCCGAGCAGCAGCAGTAACACTTTCTCCACTCCCCCACCTGCCCTTGTCTCAGTGCTCTGGCATGGGCAGAGGAAACAGCCTTCCATTTTTGGGACTGGAACAACAACCACTAGTGCCTTTGCACTAGAGCAGGTCTGTGCTTTCTGGGCAAAGAAGTTTGTGGTAGCACCAAAGAAGAGCCAACAGGAGAATGCTTCACCAAGATGAGCATTTCCCCTCCTCCAACGAGGAAGGCAGTGCCGCCACAGTTGAAGCCACCATGCAAGCCAATGGGGCAGGCACGTCCTCAGAGACAACTGCCCAGACCCACGATGCCGCCGAAAAAGCCGCCATCAGGTAACCCCAGCCAAGAGGACATTTGATCCTTTGCCTTCTTGCAACTGGTTGGCTACTATGTGAAGTGGGATGCTGAACTAGATGGACCACTGATGTGACCAGCAGTGTGTACTTATCTTCTTATGCCACCCGCAGCCAAGATAGCACCATCAACAGCAGCTGGCCTGAGAAGCATATTTGGATTCCAACCATCCCACTCATCAGACTGTAACACATTCTTGTTTATGTTTACCAAGACACTGTCCAGAACCAGCTGAACAATCTGGGAGAGATTTATGTTACACCCCACTCTTAACCAGGAGTGGGTGGAGACCAGCAGCTCACCCCACCAATTGCTTCCTACAGAACTCAAGCCCAGCTGCTTGTTTCTCTGCAGTTCTCTACAATGGTGACATTACTTGGTTTCCAAGGCTCTTGAAAATATCTTTATCAGGATGAAGAATGCTTGTGCTGCTAAGTAACCTTTGGTTTCTCATCACCTTTTAGTCAATTTCAGGCAAAAGTGGACACTCAGCCTAGGAAAAGAGCCCATTTGAAGGCATTAAGGTGGTGGGAACATTTAATAGGCAAAGCTAACTTCAGCTTTTTAGCCAATCTTGGCTGAAATCACTGGAGAAAGGGAGATGGTGCATATGCTGGTGAAGGAACTGACCAAGAAGCATGTGTCTGTGATCAGGAGGAGGAGAAATCAGATAATGTTAGCACTTTCTCATCATTGCCCGAAATACAGTTCTGTACAGGGAGGAGAGATTAAAATGGGTGTGTTGTAGCCAAGAGGGAGAAATCCCCAAATGTGTTTCTCTGGATCCACTGGGTGTGCACTTCGTATGAGCACCACAGTCTCCTGGATCCCACAAGAGGTTTTCAGTAGATGCTGCCACCACCTAGAGATGTTACCATATTATAAGACTTCTCTAGGAAAGCTAATAATTCTCTTGACTACAGTTTACAGTTGTGTATAAGGCAAGGGAAAGGGTTTCAGTTCTTCTTTTCTTCCCTCTAGTAGAGTGAACTTAAAACAACCAGCACATGAGGGAAATAATTCTAAGTTTTTGGAAGTCAAACCAGCATGTAAAGTGATTAGAAGTGGTAGACTTGAATCTGGAGAACTGGGTTTGATTCCCCACTCCTCCCCATGAGTGGCAGACCCTAATTTGGTGGACCAGGTTTGTTTCCCCACTCCTACACATGAAGCCTGCTGGGCGACCTTGGGCTAGTCACAGTTGTCTCAGAACTCTCTCAGCCACACTTACCTCACAAGGTGTCTGTTGTGGGGAGAGGAAAGAAAGGAATTTGTAAGCTGATTTGAGACTCCTTATAGGAGTCCAAACACTTCTTCTTAATTGTAAAAAAGATTTAATTCTACACATGCTTACAAAATACTGGGGTGGGGGTGGGGGGAAAGACATGAAACTACAGAATACAGAAATCCAAGGAAAACAAGTGTCTTGCTACCTAAGGCAGCCAGGCTGCTGTCAGGAAGTGGTTACAGGGATCATATCACTCCCTGTGCTGTTTTGGGGCACAGTTCAAAGTGCTGGTATTTACCTTTAAGACTCTAAATGGCTAGGGAGCCAGTGTATCTGAAGGACCATCTCCTCCCATACTATTTTACCTGTCAGTTAAGATTTGCCTCTCAAGTCCTGCTACAGAGGTAATGTTGGTGGCAGCTAGAAATAGGGCATTTTTTTTGTTTTGGCACTTTTCCTTTCCACTTGAGGCTCATCTGGCACCTACTTCAAATTCTTTTAGGTTCCAGGCCGAAACACATCTTTTTACACTTGAATTTATTTAAAGGTTTTCATCCTATCAGCTGCTTAATGGTCTGCTTCCCATCTATGGATATTTTTATGCTGATTATGTGCAGTGATGACTTTTTAATTTTGTATCAGTATCAGAAACCTTTAATGGCATTAAAAAGAGCAAAACCTGTTCCAGTTGGACCTCGTTACATATACAAGACAATATAAAAATATAAAAATACATACATCATGATAGCTACTCCAGGTATTACATTGTTCAAAAAGGCTAATTCTCAATTTCTTGCTCTTCTTTTCGGTTCAGAGTATTCTGAGCTCTCTCAATCAGTGCTGTAGACAAAAAGAGGGCCACAAAGGTTGTTGTCATCTCATCCTGATAAGCCACAAGAGTTTGGGTAAGTAATCTGAGCTTTTCTTTCCTTTGATGGTTAAGTTAGGTGAGAATGAATCTCTTTATATAGTGGGCAATTTAATATGATATGTGATATTGTATCTGGTATCTGGTATGCCATGGCCATGAGGGCATATAGCCTCTTGTGAAGAAGAATGTGGTGGAACCTGCCTGTTGTCACAGAGAAAAGGAAGGCATTTAGCCTTGCTAATGAAAATGCTTTTTGCTGTAAAGGTATGGTTTGTGAGGTCAGACAGTTTGCTTGTGAGCTGTGCTGTATAGAGATGCCTAAAGCACCTGGTGAACATAGCGTTGGCATATGTGGCCACAGCATCTGTCTTTCGTGATCAAGGAGTCTTCATTTTGTTACTTGGAAATCAGGATTCACTGCTGATTGCAAGTCATCCAACGCTATTCCCATCCTGCCTATTTTACTATGGATTATTTGGGGCCATTGAGTGAATTTTGGATCTTCTAACATACAGACACAATAAGGTTATCCATTTTGGCTCTTTAATGGAGTTTCAGCCAATATCGAATTGTTGTTATCCACCCTTTCATCTCCAATAGTTGTTGGCCACATTTCACACAAAGGACCATGCAGCTGACACAATTAGGGACATCCATGATTCATTTCAGAAAGCTTGCTTGTACTTGTTCCAGGTCTCTATGTTGTGTCGGATGATGTGCTGCCTCTCCCTCCACCCCCAGGAGTGGGGAACTGGTGGCGTGTTTGCATTTCTTGCACCTCCTTCTCCTGTGCCCCCCCCCCCACTGCTTCCTCAAGATTCCTGTGGAGTGGAGGAATGCCTCCCCTGTTTAGCTGGGTGGGGGGGAGTGGGTGTGTCCCTCTCTGCGGCTTCCTTCTCTATGGAGGAAATTGCCCAGAGATTCCCCTGCTCTACCAGGTGAGGGGGGGCAAGTCAGAGGGGAGAGGGTCAAGGGACTCCCCCCTCCCAGAACCAGGAGGGCTCTTTGAGAGGATGTGTGGCTGCTGCCCACCTTTTCCTGTGGAGCACCTCTTTCTGATTTCTGCTTTTTTTCTTCTTTCTTTTTATCTGTCTTTCTGTCTTTTTGACTTTTTTCATCTGTCATTCCTTCTGCCTTTTTTTATCTTGTCTTTTTTTACTTTTTCCTGTCTCTTTCTGCCTCTTTCTGCCTCTTCCTTTCCCTCCCTCCCTCCCTCCCTCCCTCCCTTTGTGAGTGACCAATGGGCCTTAGCAGGTTCTTAGCACCCCCCACCTCACCCCTTTTCCTTTGCAATTCTGAAGAACTTCAGAGTTTAGCTAGTATAGTCTAATTAAATCTCACCAGGCTATCATTCCTTCTGCCTTTTTTTGTCTTGTCTTTTTTACTTTTTCCTGCCTCTTTCTGCCTCTTTCTTTCTTTCTTTCTTTCTTTCTTTCTTTCTTTCTTTCTTTCTTTCTTTCTTTCTTTCTTTCTTTCTTTCTTTCTTTCTTTCTTTCTTCCCTTTCTCCCTCCCTCCCTCCCTCCCTCCCTCCTCCCTCCCTCCCTCCCTCCCTCCCTCCCTCCCTTCCTTCCTTCCTTCCTTCCTTCCTTCCTTCCTTCCTTCCTTCCTTCCTTCCTTCCTTCCTTTGTGAGTGACCAATGGGCCTTAGCAGGTTCTTAGCACCCCCCACCTCACCCCTTTTCCTTTGCAATTCTGAAGAACTTCAGAGTTTAGCTAGTATAGTCTAATTAAATCTCACCAGGCTATCATTCCTTCTGCCTTTTTTTGTCTTGTCTTTTTCACTTTTTCCTGTCTCTTTCTGCCTCTTTCTTTCCCCCCCTCCCTCCCTCCCTCCCTCCCTCCCTCCCTTCCTTCCTTCCCTCCTTTGTGAGTGACCAATGGGCCTTAGCAGGTTCTTAGCACCCCCCACCTCACCCCTTTTCCTTTGCAATTCTGAAGAACTTCAGAGTTTAGCTAGTATAGTCTAATTAAATCTCACCAGGCTATCATTCCTTCTGCCTTTTTTTGTCTTGTCTTTTTTACTTTTTCCTGTCTCTTTCTGCCTCTTTCTGCCTCTTTCCTTCCTTCCTTCCTTCCTTCCTTCCTTCCTTCCTTCCTTCCTTCCTTCCTTCCTTCCTTCCTTCCTTCCTTCCTTCCTTTTTTCCACCCTCCCCTCCTCTCTCCCCTCCTCCCTCCCCTCCTCCCTCCCCTCCTCCCTCCCCTCCTCCCTCCCCCTTCCTTCCTTCCTTCCTTCCTTCCTTCCTTCCTTCCTTCCTTCCTTCCTTCCTTCCTTCCTTCCTTCCTTCCTTTGTGAGTGACCAATGGGCCTTAGCAGGTTCTTAGCACTCCCCACCTCACCCCTTTTCCTTTGCAATTCTGAAGAACTTCAGAGTTTAGCTAGTATAGTCTAATTAAATCTCACCAGGCTACATCTCGTGCAAAGCTGCAATGAGCCAGCTTCAGCTGGACAGAAGGACTATTCTGGCCAGAGCAGCTTTCTCACAAGTCACAATCTGGCCTCACTGCTGTTGGAAGTTCTAGTCCTGAATGCACAGCCCAGCCAGTCACCTAAGCCTTTTCTCCCTTTGTAGACTTTCCCTGCAGGGTCCTCTTGGAGAATACTCTGCTGGTAGGCAGCCAGGCTCTTTCCCATTCCCACAGTGACAGGAAAGCGTTGTGGAACAGGCAAGCCTCGTAGTTCTGAAACCAGACTGATTAACTTAATAGAGCTAGTCAGAAACATTTTTGTTTGATCTTGAGGAAAAACTGACAAAGGTCTTATAAACATCACCCACATTCAGGCCAATATTTTCAGCAAAAGCTTCCTTTGATGAACAAACCATTTTGGCAAAGGTTGTAGAAGTTTTTCAGTCAGTTGCTTCTAAAATTAATGATGCTGATATTTCTTTTTTTATTTTTTGGGTTGTTAATGATTGCACGCCTGAAGAATAATATCTGCTCTCTAAAGCAGACACTAACCCCAAGAGGTAAACAACAGTCAGTCAAGACTGGAAGAGTGCCGGGCTGGGGATATCTGAGTAAGTGCTTAGCAAACACATTCCATTTTGCCTGTGAATGGTCCTGTTGACAGTCATATTGCAGTATAGACAGGTTGGTGCACACTAAGGTTGGTGGAAATAAAAACACCCCATCTGTTTTTCACGCAGTTAGAGATAGTTATATCTTAGCAAAGCTTGGATATAGTGGGTATTACAGAGACATGGTGGAATGAGGAGAACCAGTGGGATGCCACTATTCCAGGTTACAGACTCTACAGGAAGCATAGGACAGGGCGCATTGGGGGTGGAGTTGCCCTTTACATAAAAGAGAGCATAGTGTCACATAAAATAGACAATGCAAGGGGAGCTGATTCCCCTACAGAAGCACTGTGGAGATCAATACCAGGTGTGAAGGATAGTTTAATATTAGGAATATATTATTGTCCCCCTGACCAAAGTGCACAAGAGGATTCTGAGATGGAAAAAGATATTAGAGAGGCCAACAAAAGCAAAAATGTAGTGGTAATGGGTGATTTTAACTATCCCCATATAAACTGGAAAAATGCATGTTCAGGTCATAGTAAGGAGAGAGCATTCCTGGATATGCTAAATGACTGTGGCTTAGAGCAGATGGTTGTGGAACCAACCAGGGGAGAGGTGATCCTAGATCTAATTCTATGTGGGACCCAGGACCTGGTGCGGGAAGTCAGTGTTGTTGAGCCGATAGGGAACAGCGACCACAATGCTGTCAGATTCAGTATCTCTACATGCGAACAAGTGACAACTACTAATGTAGTTACATTAGCCTTCAGAAAGGGAAATTTCTCAAGATGAGGGGGATAGTGTGCAGGAAGCTAAAAAGGAAAATCAAGAGAGTCAAAATTTTCCAAGATTCTTGGAGGTTATTTATAAACACAGTAATAAAAGCTCAGCTGGAATGTTGACTCTGTTTTTAGGATTCTGTACGCTGCTATTGATGTTAAGGCTTGTAATTGTGTTTTAAATTATTGTTGGATATTATGTGTTGTGTTGTAAACCGCCTAGAGCCCTCCGGGGATGAGACGGTCTATGAAATCCAAATAAATAATAATAATAAATAATAATGTCCTCCCTCAAAACTCTGTACTCCAGCTCCCCCATTTTAGGTCGAAGGCTTCTACTATTAGCATAGAGACACCTGTATGCCCTGTCCCTGTCCCTAACCTGGGATTTATGTGCTTTGCCCTCAAGTCTTTTGTAGACACTATCCCTTATCACATGCACATTGCTATGTTCCTCACTTGTATGTGGTTGATTTAGAAAAACCTCCCTCTCTGTCTGCATCCCCATGGACACTGCATTCCGAATTGAAGTCACCTCAGCTCCTGTCAGCTTTCCCCCAGGGATCAGTTTAAAAGCTGTTCTGCTACCTTTTTAATGTTGAGCACCAGCAGCCTGGTTCCTCTTTGGTTAAGATGAAGCCCATCCCTTTTGTACAGGCCTGCCTTGTCCCAAAAGGTTCCCCAGTTCCTGACAAATCTGAAACCCTCGGCCTTACACCACCTTCTCATCCACGCATTGAGACCCTGAATTTCCGCTTGCCTAGCTCACCCTGCGCATGGAACAGGTAGCATTTCTGAGAATGCCACCTTCGAGGTCCTGGACTTCAACCTGTTACCTAGCAGCCTAAATTTAGCTTCCAGAACCTCCTAGCTACATTTCCCAATGTCATTGGTGCCAATGTGGACCACAACTGCTGACTCCACCCCAGCACTGTCTATCAGCCTATCTAGACGAAGTGTGACATCCGCAACCTTCGAACCAGGCAGACAAGTCACCATGCGGTCATCACGCTTCTCACAAATCCAACTCTCTACATTTCTAATGATCAAATCACCTACTACGAGGAGCCCCCCACCTCCCCGAGGGGTATCCTCAGTGCGAGAGGATATCTGATCACCAGCTAAGGAAGGGGTCCCATCTAAGGGAGCATCTTTCCCCACCTCAGACTGGCACCCTCCGTCCCCAAGACCTTCATTCTCCATGGCATCTGAAGAGATGTCACCTTGGGAGTGGGACCCGGCTGTTAGGACCCTGAAAGCCTCGTCTGTCACCCTCTCTGCCTCTCTCAGCTGTGCCAGGTCTGCCACCTTGGCTTCAAGAGAATGCACACGTTCCCTGAGTTCCAGGAGCTCATTGCAGTGAGGGCATACCCATGACTTCTGTCCTAGTACATATGACACTCAGTGCAAAACACTGGAAAGCCCCCATCCCCCTGCTGGCTTCCTGCCTTCATATCTGATTTTGTTTAGATATTTAAATATTAAACTTTTAATCAGTGCCCCCCTTGAGCTATCTCTACCTACTCTCCCTCAAGATATGTCTATATCTCCCTCAAGATATGTTTTCTGGACTGTGTGGCCGTGGTCTGGTAGTTTTTGCTCCTAATGTTTTGCCTTCTTATGTCAAGTGATATGTCTCTGAAGATGCCAGCCATAGATGCAGGTGAAATGTTAGGAGGAAAAACTACCAGACCATAGTTGCACAGTCCAAAAATCCACAATCACCAATATGACAGGAGCTTGGTTGTTCTGCAAGAACAGCAAATGCCTCTTCCTTATTTTTAAAGGAATATTTTCTGTTAAAGACAATGGCAGTTCCCCAGAACATTGCTTATGCATCAGCCTGCCGTCTGCAAGGAGATAGAGATAGTTCTGTAGGTATGAGGGCCTTAGGTCATGATGGGCTTTATATATGATATCCAGTACCTTGAAATGAGCCTGGTAACTGATGGGCAGCTAATGGAGTGACTGCAGAATGGCTTTATTATGCATGCTCTGCCTAGCTCCTGATAGTAGCCAAGATGCAGTGTTTTGTAGAAACTAGCATCTCCAAGTTGACTTTAAGAGCAGACCTATGTAAAGTGCATTATAATAAATCTAGTCACAAGGTTACCTTGGCATGGATCCAGGTGGCCAGATCAACCAACTCTAGATAGGGGATGCTAAATAGAGTTGGAAAAAGCATTTTTTGCAGCTGCTTCTTCAGAAGTAATGTTTAAGTGAGTCAGCAAGAGTCAGCTGATCTCTGTCGAAAATGGAAAGCGCAATGTCCTTCAAGACCTTGGTTTCTGCAGACACCGTTACTATTCCCTATGGAGTAAAAGACAAGCAGAAAGAACATTCCTGGGTCAAGGGAAGGAATGCAACAGGTGGCCTGTGAAGCAATTCTCTGAAGCAGCATCCATGAGCACAAAGGAGCAGAAAACATTGGCATTTTTGCCCCTCCAAATTTGTAATTTTAAAAAAAGATATCACACTCCTAAAATCCCAGAAGTAGAGTTTTAAAACATGAGAATTAGTCCCTAAAGTCAAAAGATGGTGATTTCAAACGAAACTGTCACAAACATCAGGCTTCTTTTATATAGCGAGTGGTTTTTGAGGCTTTTACCAAATAGAAATCTTCAAGATTATCTCCATTGTGAGAATCAGGTATAACTAGGTCCATGAATGGGGCAATTATGGGGAGAAGATCTATAAATTCACTTCTCTTTGTTCTTTCCTGACATCTCACTGATTTGTGGATAACGAATTGTAGATTATTCAGCATCGTTAATAAAAAAAACACTATGAGATACAGAGGAACAGCTAATGTGTATATTCATACAATGATGAAAAGGTTGGGAAAAAGACATGCTTCCTATTGTCAGTGGAATGTTCCAAAGTCTTTGAATGTAGTTGTAGCACTGCCAGTACCACTGGAAACCAGCTGACATTGGTATTTCAAATATTCAAATGAACTGATGCTCCCAAAGACATGAAACTGATTTAACAAAATTGTGATTTCAAAACAAATAAATATGGGTGCCATGCTCCCATTCCCATCACTGCTTCCTGTGTTTTCTCTTTCTTCTATGACAGCTATGTCATATTTTTTAAAAATTATTTGCTTATCTTGGCAACTTGGATCAGTAAAAGCATACCAAGATTACAGTTAAGAATACCCAGTCAAGAGTAAATTGCCCTGTCGTGTAGATTGCCTAGATTTAAAACAAAGAATGAGAATAAACAGAGAAATTGATGTAAGTCCGACAGTGACGCACTTTATATGGCACTTATCTAACTTTTCTTGCGAATAGTACAATGAACAATGCATGTACATAGATATATATAGCAAAAAGAACCCTCTCACTTGTAGAGAAGTGAACACAACTAGAATTGTTAAGGAAGTGGGGGGAAATGTTTGGATTCTTGGAAAAGAACCCAGTTATACAACTGTTTAATACTTCACTCAGCTATTTCATCCAAAATTGCAAGTCATTTTATCTGTATCACAAATAACAAAGCTAAACACTGGAGGAATTTTTCTGTAACCAGCTAGGGACAATAAATGAACAAGAATGGTCTCTTCTGGTTTCTGTGCCAGAAATGTAATGAACATATACCAAGCTATCCTAAATAGAGTTAAACCTTTCTAAGGCCAATGACTTTTATGGACTTAAAAGGATAGAATTCTGCTTAGCACTATATTGTTAGTACAACAAAAGTGTATGAACATGCTAAAAGAGATATTATAACACTAGTTATAAGTACAAATGCAATATACTAAACCAAGTAATCTAGTAACCCTCCAGTCTGAAACTGTGGATTGCTCTGAGAACAAAACAGTCTTGATTTTATAACTTGTAACAAGTAAACAGACTCCTTTGAATTATATTTAGAAAAACACTGATATCCTGATCCAGCAAGGGAGATCCATGTAGATAAGCAGTTTTCCACTGACAGAGGCGATGACGAGGCACACGGGAAACACATTCCCATCAGCATCACAGTGTTCACTTGGGCCCTACTGAGCTGGCAGCAATTGGATGTGCCTGGGGATCCTGATCTGGAGCTGCTAGGTAAGCACAACTAATTGCCCTTAACTAAGACTGGAATGGAAGCTTGGACAACAGAAGTCACAAAAGGAAACTGCCATGAAACTCAAGCCTACAAGAAAATTTATTTTCCAGTAATAAGCCAGCTTTCAAACTGTGTTCCATGGAACTCTGGGATTTATCACAGGTTCATCAGGGATTTTTGTACTAAAAAAAGAGAAGTACTTAGTGACAGCCAATCTTCTCTGAAAAACAATTTGTCCTACATTGCTGATCTCCTATAATGAGAAGGCATGGAAGAGCTGGGTGTGGTCTAACAGCCCAATCCAAAAGAGGTGGGGGCTGTGCCACTGCTGGGTATGGTGCAGCAGTGGCACAGCTGCACTATCTCCAAATAGGATTTCAGTGCCACAGTGGGTGATCAAAAAACGAACACCCCCAACCTACAATGGACTGTGCCACCAATTTTGCATGCACAAAGTAGTGTTGGCATATGGGAGTGCTTCCAGGCCCAAAGGGCTTAGGAAGCCAACTAAAGTTGGCCCTGTTTCTGGAAACACCATCAAGATGTCCCCATCCACACCAGCATGGCTTCCTGCATCAGAGGATCAGTGGCGCAGGGGAAAACTTCTGCATTCGCCTGCTGTGAAGTTGTGTGTTGCCCAACCACTGCCGTTTCTGCCCCTGCGTTGGCATCCATGCCCATTTGGACAGTATAAGTGGCAATGATGCTGGTGCAAGGGTCACACTGCTTCCAGTATGGCTTCAATCCACCTCCCTTTTGGATTCCACAGTTAGTCACATTTCCAATTTGCATGGATCAGTGGAGGGCTCCAACCAATGCCCTGCTTGAACCAAGTATGTGTATGAATACATGATGCCATCTTAGACTGAATCAGACATCAGTCCATCAAAATCAGTATTGTCTATGCAGACTGGCAATGACTTTCCAGGATATCAGGCAGAGGTCTTTCACATTACCTACTGTCTGACCATTTCAACTGTAGATATGAGGGACTGAAGCTGGGATTTTCTGCATGCCAAGCAGACGCTGTAACACATAAATGTGCCTGGAACGCCATGCAAGAAAATCTTCTGCAATGCTTTAACCAGAGAGAGACCCAAGATTAGAATTTCCTTTTCTTACATGTAAATTCTGAAAAGCAGCTGAATTTTACAGCTAAGTTGCATGTAAATGTCTATAATGGGATAGCCAAAGGATATTACTAATTAATGTTTTATTCAAAACACAATCGCCATTACCACTCATACAAACAATAGCAATGATGACCATTTCTCTTTTTCTTCAAGCCTTTAAGATTTCTGCCATCAGTTTTACAGGTGCAATAAAAGCAAATACAGTATGTAAATTTAAATAACAAACATTTGTACTTCCTTAAAATACAGTAATCTAACCCCTTGGGATTTCAAAGAGAATGTATTTGGGGAAATAGCCTATATTCATATTTCTCTGAATACAGTGGTACCTCGGTTTTCATTGATAAACAGTTAAGAAAGTGCAAAACAGTTAAGAAAGCCCACCCAGCCATGCAACTGAAAATAAGCAGGATGAGGGTTTACCCAAAGCAAATCCTTGCCTTTACAAGCTGCAGAAAAATTCCTTTAGAAACTGCAAAAAATAAATCACTTGCCTTAAAACCCCAATACCAAACTTGAAAAGTTAAGGCTCTGTATGGATCCCACACTCTGGAAGATCACACTGCCAACAAGCAGGCTCTGGAAGCTCACACAACAAGACACTGAGCAGGAAATCATAGGCAGGAAATGGCTGATGAGAGCACACCGACGAAAACCAAGGCAACTCGATGAAAACCGAAGTCAACGAAAACCGAGGTACCACTGTACATTCTTTGAAATCTCTGGCCATTTCAGTTCTGCTACATTTCACCCAATCCTTCCTCCAAAGAGCTTTGGGCAGCCCACAGAACACTCCTTGCCATATTTTTCTTCACAGTAATTCTATGATGTACATGAGGCTGAGAGTAACTGGCTCAAGAGTCCACAGTGAACTGCCATGGCAGAGGAGGGATGCAGAACCGGCTCTCTACAGTACTAGCCTGATGCTCTAACACGGCACTAGCTCGTTAATTCCTGTTTGAATCATCTTGTACATACACACAGCAGCAGTCCCTTACAATGCCTCTGTAGACTTCAGATATTTGAACGGATGGGTATATTCCTTCACTAAGAAGGGAAATGACCTGTATTTTTAAAAAAGTATTCTGTGGGTGGCCAACTTACTGGCGATCCCTGGCCCCTCAATGATACGGCTGGCCTCCACCCGGGCCAGGGCCTTTACAGCCCTGGCCCCGGCCTGGTGGAACGCCCTTCCACCAACAGTCCGGGCCCTGCGTGATCTCATCGAGTTCCGCAGGGCCTGTAAGACGGAGCTGTTCCGCCGGGCCTTTGGGGAGGCTAGCCGTTGATGGGGGCCCCCTCCCTATACAACATCAAGTGGATTCTACCGTCTCTCCCCTCTTTCTTTTTGGGATTAGAGGAACTGATAATAGATGCCATTCTTGTTTTAATACCAATTTTAATGCTGCTTTTAAGATGAGATAGGGTTTATTTTTAATTATTAGAGCCTGTATTTATTGATGCTGTGGTTTAAATTGTTATTGTGCTCTATCTGTGCGTGTTCACCGCCCTGAGCCCTTCGGGGGAGGGCGGTCTATAAACCTAATTAATAAATAAAAATAATAAAATAATAAATATGGCTGCTTGATGCTGCAGGTGAGATGGTCAGCTCAACAGCCATGTAATGAAAATTTAGCACTAGTAGGATTATAGCGCTGTCAGAGGGCCTTTCCCCACTTACCGTAAGCCCCGCGCTACTTGAGGAGAGTAGCGCGGGGTTCCTCCTCCCTCCCCCACGGCAGGGGTGGCCACAGCGCAGCCGCCCCAACGCTGCCGCTGTCGCGCCCCCTTAGCGCGTGGCATCCCAGGCGCTCTTCCGAACGGCGCCTTTTGACGACCCCGCACAGAGCGCGGGGTCGTGGGGACGCCTGGGATGCCGTGCGCTGAGAGCAGCGCGCAGCATAGGGGGGATGGAAGGGAGTGGGGAAAGGCCCAGAGAAGAAATGGGATTAGGGAGAAATTAAGTAGTATTTGTCAACTGAAAATCAAATGACTATCCAGCAAGGTAATGTGTTATCTAGCAAGGTAACTTGTTATTTAGCAAGGCAAGCTGTGCATGCCAAATTGTGAAGTCGTTTACCCACATGAATCTGTAGTCATAACATTTTCAGAGCCATGATGGCGTGACACTTTGTGGCTATTAGATATTCTAAATCTAGGTGAAGGCACCATGAGTAGCAGTAAAAAGTAAGATTGCTTTATTGCTCATCTTACAGGAATCATCATTATTATCTGTGGGGGGGGGGATCATCCAAATATAGCTGCCAATATAATTTATGCCTAATAAAGGTTTACTGCTGCTAATATACATTTGCAGCTTCCAGCAAGTGCTTTTGGTCTGTCCCTTAGAAGGATTTCTGCTAGCTGCTACAATCAGGCTTTAAATAAAACATCATCTTGCAAACTCAAAATCTTGAATTCTTTCTTTGGCTAACCTATAAAAAGAAGTCTTCTAGTCATATCCTTCTCCCATAGAAATCTTCTAGGATTAGATTCTTGGAAACCTTGCTCGGAAATGGTGGTTTCCTCAAAAGAGACAAAATAGTAACTGGCAATACAACATTTTATTGCCCAACTAAAATACTTGTCACACAAACAATTGTGCCAGATTCTTCCAGGATAATTCTGAGAGCAAAACCTGAAAGTTTCATCTGACATTTTAAAAGTATACAGTAGGGTGAGGGGTGGGGGTGGGGGGAGATTGAGAAGGCTGTTTTCTTTTTTATTACTTATCTTTTAAATTTTCCCTTTGAAGAGATGGTTGTTCTTTTCTTTTTAAAGAATGGTTTACTGCACTGTAGCCCTTTTGAAATATAATACCGGAGTGGACTACCATAGCATAGTCTCTAAGGGAATCTTATATCAACCTGCACCTAGTCTCTAAGGGAATCTTATATCAACCTGCACCAGCCAGCTCTAAATCTGTACAAGTGATGTGTTTTTATCATATAGCCTGTAGCCTAGAGCTGCCAGCCCTCTGAATCCCCATTGCTGACAAGGACCAGTGAAGGTTGTGCAGTTCACTTCTGGCTTCCTATGGTGATTCCAAAGACATTCTACAAGCAAAGGTACCTGCTTTTTCCCAGGATACTGCCCCCACTTCTGCATGTGTACTGCAGCACCCACCAGGAGCACAGGAGACTCACATCTATTAGGGAGTGGTGCCCTGATTCAGTCACGACAGATGGTCATCAACCAATATGAAGAACAATTTGGATCTGTGCTGATCCTACACAATGAGGAGAAGACCAGGAAAAAAAGTTTTCTCTCTTCTTAATCAGTTTAGTCGTGTCCAACTCTTGGATACTCTGTAAACCAGTCCCCTCCATGCTTCCCTGTTTGTCACAATTTCTTTCAATTGGTTGATGTTCATGCCCATGTCCCTCTTAATGGTTTCCAACCAGTCGTTGGCCTACCCCATTTCCATTTACCACTGACCATTCTGAGTAGCATCTCTTTTTCCAGTGAATTTGCCCTCATCACGTGGCTGAAGTAGGTCAGCTTCTGTCTAGTGATCTTGCCCTCCAGGGAAATCTCTGGGTTAATACACTCCAGGACAGTTTTGTTGGTGACTCTAGCTGGCCATGGGATTTGTAAAAGTCTTCTCCAGCACCATAGCTCAAAAGCATCCACTTTTCTTCTATCTGTTTTTGACAGTGTCCATGTCTCACAACCATATGTCATGAAAGTTTTAAGAAGCAAAAAAAGACCAGTCAGATTTTTATGGTTTATGGAGACACTAAGGCCAGTGGCAGGGAGGGTTAGTAGCTAATGCAGTGGCTCAGTAGTTCAGAGGTTGCCAAACCTTTATAATGACAGCTACTTCTAAGTATTGAAATATATCCCAAGCTATTCCCTCTGATTATTAAGCTTGCTTCTGACCTAGAAACAGAACATAGACTTAACAGCTCAATACAGAGGCCGTGGCAACTGGAGATGGTGTCACTCCATGCCGCTGTGCTGCTTCCAGAGGGCTTTCAGGCAGTGCAAGGAGGCAGTGAAAATCAGGAAAACTCCAGCAACCTGAACGCCCTCCATAGTCTAAAATGGGTTCTACAGTGGGGACAATCCTGGGCTGACAGCCCAATGGAAGCCAACTAAAGTCTGCTCCGCCTCTGGGCATGCTCCTAGACCACCCCCAGCCACACTGGTGTACAACTTTAGGCTAGTGTGGCTCTGTGAGGCCAGGCTCTTCTGGGCCTGGTGCTGCAAAGCTCTGAAGTGCCTGGCTGCCTGCCTTCCAGTTTGCCCTCCCTGCCAGAGTAACTGCCAGATGGGCAAACATGCCAGTGCCCCCCATGCTGGCTCCAAAAGCTAACCCCACCACCAGATTAGGCTGTCCAAGAACCAGAAATGCAGCTATGAGCAATGCAGTGCAGAGAATAATCCAACGGAATGGAAGGGAAGGGAAGGGAGGAAGGGAGGAAGGAAGGAAGGCCTTCTGTGATCTTTTCTTGGGGTTTCAGGAGATCCTTAAACTATTTTGCAGGAGGGCTACCATTGGAAACTCCTTATATAGCTTTTTTCACACTGTATAGGTAAGTGAAATTAAAGATAACTGGATTCCATTACTACTATCCTCTTGCTTCCATATATGGCAATAATACACCTATTATGCCTTGATCTGCATTGTCCATCTTTGGGCTTGATGGCACCAAAACTGTCTGTGTTGCCACCTCAGCACTTTAATGTTAAATGCAGATGTTGAAAGAAGTCCCTAGAAAGTCAGGTTCAGTACTGCACCAAAGAAGATACAGTATAGCACACAGAATATCACTCCTAGCAGCCTAAGGATCTCTGCATCTTTGGTACACATCAGCAAGGCACCATTGCGGGTCAAGGGCAATATGGCTTGTCCATACACGGAACTGACCAAGTGATTGCAGCACCCTAAAGTTCCTCTCCCCACCCCCACCTTGTAATGTGCATGGAATGGTGCCATCACAACTGGAGTCCCCTTGTAACCATAAGAAGCAGCCAACGATGTGAAGCAGTGTGGGTGTGGAAAAAGGAGCATTCCATGCATTTGCTTTACTCAGGGTTGCCAACTCTGACTAAGGAAATTCCTGGAGATTTGGGGGTGGTACCTGTGAAGGATGGAGTTTGGGAAGGGAGATCAGCAGGGGTGCGATTTCATAAACTCCACCTTCTGAAGCTACTATTTCCTCAAGGAAAATTGATCTCTGCAGTCTGAAGATCAATGGTCACTTTTGGAACACACCAAGCCCTGCTTGGAGGTTGGCAACCCCAGCCTTTCCTAGATATTATGAAGCAAAGGGGAAGAGGAGTTACAGGGCTGCTGCTTTTGAAGACATCCACGCATCTGCAGTATGGCTGGCTCTACAATGAGGCAAGGTGATGTAGTGGCCTCAGCCAGCATATTCTGGGGGTGGGGGGTGGCAGTCAATATCTCAAAACTGCCTATCCCCCACAGAAGGAATGGAGCAGGTATGATTCCCTCCCTTCTCTTGCAGTTCATTGCAGCTTCCCAAACTTTCGTGTATCTGCTCTGGATCCTTCATAAGTCAGCAAGAGGTGGAGGGGCTGAGCTAGTGATGAGATGTTGGGGGGCAGTAAGAGGTGGTGACGACCAAGAAGCAAACCTTCATGAGTTGTTCTGGTCTTTTAATAACAGCTAGCTCCAGCTTCAGCATTTCTGTACCTTTTGGTGTAGCCAAATTATATTTCTTGTGCCATCTGTTTCTCCTGCCCGCGTCACCCTTCCAATAGCAGAAGACAACATAATTTACAATACAAAATAAAATTAGTAAGTAACACAGCTTCGGAGGGTGAGGGGGACAGACAGTAAAATGGTATTTCTCTGGTCTGAAAGTAACAAGATTTCAAGAGGAGTCTACTCGCTTGAACTTGCTGAAAGGAGGCAGCTGCTTTTACTACAGGACATTTATTCATTTCAGGGATTTTTTTTTCTTGGGTAAAAACGGTCAGGAAAAGAAGCCAGCCATAGTTTGGAGCTTTACTGAGCTCCCAATGGCACCTGGTGGGCCACTGCGAGTAGCAGAGAGCTGGACTAGATGGACTCTGGTCTGATCCAGCTGGCTTGTTCTTATGTTCTTACTCATGAGTTAGAGAAATGTCAGCAGATTTGGTGCCATCAGAATTAAGGAGGATCATTCAACATTTGAATAAATCTCTGAATGTCTGAGCACTAGGAATATTTTTGTGTTGCCCACCCAGAAGTGGGTGGCAAGCAGAGTGGGAGGTTGGGTGAAAGCCTCTGAGGAACTAACTGGGTTAGTAAATCAGGCCCCTGTCCTCCCAAAACAGCAAGTGCTCAGGAGCCTGTGAGGAGCGGATCCATGCAGCTCTTAGAAAAGGACACAATCAATAGCATGGGGAAAGGCTGTCCAGCTCACTGGCAGGTTCAATCCCTCATTTCTCCAGTTAATAAAAAAGGTAAACTGGCATAATGAATACAGATTAGAAGAGAATGAAATGAAATTGTTGCAGGACGGCTGCCATTCAGAATAAACAGTCCCACTTGGACTGACTTGGTATTGACAGTTTAATGAGTCTGTCATTCACAGAAGTCTATTTAAAAGACAGGATTAAATATATTCCCTGATAACAACATTAACATTGTCACACACACACGCGCACACACAAACACACCAAAACAATGACCAAGCTATACCTTGTCTCACAGAAAGGTAGAACCTCAGTGTTGAATCATTCTGCAGCCACTTCCTGGACCTTCTTTGTACTGAAAGAAGGTGGTAGCCATCTTAGAGGACCAGGGGAAAAAATGACAACATTTGAAAGTTTTCAAAAAACGATGGGTGGAGTACAATCCCTAGATGACCCCAAGCAAAATGCAGATAAAACTGTTGTAATAGCCCAAGGGATTCCAGAGATACAGGTGTTTTACATGTGGCAGCCATTTTGGAAAAATCAGGAGAGGATCCTAATTTTTTTTTAAAAGAAAGGAAACTGATTAGTGGAGGAGAATCCTTAGGAGCCACTGAGCAGAATGTTGTTCAAACTACTGTGATAGCCCAAGGAATACCAGAGATAAAGGTGGTTTTATCCATGGCAGCCATTTTGATATCAGGGCTTTTTTCTACAACAGAAGCACACTGCTTTCACTTCTGCCAAACAATGCAGAACTACATTTTTATCTTTTGGTGGGACAGAGTATATTTGTGTGGCAATCTTATTGATCACTTTGCCTCAAAAAAAATGGCATTGAATTGAATTTGAGGGTCATTTGGTCAATTCAGCTCTATACCTTTACAGATTATCTGAATTTATTATCTGTCCCATCTTATATTCCTGTAACCCACTGTACACATCATTTTTTTTATCCAGACCTCTAATCTTGCCACTAATTTCGATGTCTTCCAACTACATCTAGATAAGCAAGACTGTACCATAGCAATTACTAGTAGATCCAACAGCAATTATGAAGTATAAATATAATTCTGTTAGCTGTGAACATTGTTCTGATGGAGATGAAAGTGAGCCTTACTAAACTTTGCCTTGCTACTGCATGTAGACTTCACCATCTATCCCCATAAGATACGATGATGTTCAGAAAGGCCTGAGTTCAGTGCCCTGGTCTGGATTTAAAGCTTTCTTTGCTCCCTTGAATAACTATCATCATGTGATAACATGAAGAGGGGCCCAAGGAAGGTCAGGATTTAAAAGACCAGTCTCTAAAGGAGAAGAGGTGATACATTTTTGCCAATATTATCTAGCCCCTTGTCACTATCAGTCTAAGGTCACCCTATGACCTTCCTGGATTAAAAATGTTCATTGGGGGGGGAAAAACCCTTCCTAACTATGTACAGGACTCCAGACTTGGAGCAACCACTTCTGCAGCTTTCCTTTTGCCCAGTCCTGTTGGTCCATGTATGCATTATTTGCCACCGCAAAATGGCTGTGCAAAAGTTCACTCTGGGATATAGTCTCTGAAGGAGTTGAAGCTCAGGCTCCTGCCACTTGAGCTCAGGGTCGAGTTGGCGTGAATCCTTGGGATCTTCTCCATCAGTTTAGACACAGCTCGTCTCTTGAAGGTCCCCGGAGAAAAATGCCCTTGCTTCATCAGCTCATTATACAGGGTGTTGAACACCATCACAGTCTCCTCATAGCTGTCCCGGGTGGAAATTTCATAGAAAGGATGCTTCAAAGCCTTGGAGAGGTTTTCCCCATCCTCAGAGGTCACCATCCGGTCAAACTGCAAGTCCTTCTTATTTCCAATGATCACCACTGGTGGCTGCTCACTCCCACTGCTCCTCTTCGGGCTGGAATGGATGTGGTTGATGAGGAAACACAACCTCATGACTTCGTCAAAGCTGCATCTGTCAGTGACAGAGTAAACCACAGCAAAGCCATCTCCCCACTTAATCTTCTCTTCTATTTGTAAGGAGTCTTCCTCCTAGGACAAAAAAATATATCACAAAACACTCTGCACACAGTAAAGCATCTTCTCTGCCAAAAGCTGAGTGTGTCTACAGGCAACTATCAATTATGGCTGAAAACCTGGCAGATTAACATGCAGCTAACTAAAGGAAGAGGGGTGGCCAGGAAGGACCCAACTAGACATTATGCAGCAGGCTTGGGGGTGGGACCCTGGTCACTGGCAAACAGATACAATATGGTGGGAGGAAATTTGATTGATAGTGGAGAAACAATGGTTGTGTGGGGAGTGAGTGGGTTTCTCCCCTGCAACCCCCTTTCCTCATCTGTTTTTTCTACAGTGTTATACGTGTGGTTTGCCTCATCATTACATAAAAGGGAAGAGAACAGTGGTGGGCAGGGAAAAGGACAAGTAGATCCTTTTTACTCATTGCTCCTCAAATGCAAATCACTTCATCCACCAGGCCTTGTTACTGTTTAGGGGTGACCCCATTTCTAAATCTTGTCTGCCAGTGAACGTCTAGTTTGGTCCTCAGAAAGTTGGTGTTATGAAAAGTAGAATGCAGAACAAAACAGAAGGGCAAAATAGTCAGCAGGAGATCCTGTGAACACAAAGCACAGGCACACTCTCAAAATGAATTCGTGTAGATTACTCATCTCTTAGCACAATTTAAAGCTCACTTTATCCAATTAGAATTAATAAAAAAGTGAATCTTCCGCATCCATTTTAGTCAACATACATTTACCTAGCGCTAACCTAGTTTAGTGCTAGGTTAACTGCTGAATCAGAATGACTAAGCATTTATTTGGGATTTAAGCAAAAACAAATTAAAAACTCTTGTAATAAACCATTTAAAATCTACTGTGCAAGAACTAATCCTGCATGAGTTCCAAGAACATATATATATATACATACATATACATATATATATATTTCCTATTGAAATTGCAGCCAACATGTATTTTGATTTTAATGACCTTTTCATCAGCTCAAATAATATCTGAATGCTCCCATCTGCTAACCTTTGTGCAGTAACATAAGGTTGAAACTTGTCACTGTGAAAATCCACCTATACTTTTCTATTTATTTTGTTTAATTTTATTTATACCCCGCCCAATTCTCAGCCAAAGCTGGGCTCAAGGGCGGCTGACAAAATAGGCTAAAACCAGCACATTGTAAAATCACAAATAAACACTAGTGTAGAAAGAAACTAAAATAATTATATGCTGTTCTTAAAACTGAATACAGAAGGCTGCATTAATAAGCCCCAAGCCAAATATTTCTCTCTTTCTCTCTGCTTTCCATTATTTGTTTATTAAAGGGACAGAAAGGAGACAAAGGGGCAGGCAGAATGGTTCAAGCAAAAATTCCAGTGATGCTGATGGTAACAATATAACTTCTGTTGTCAATATGGGTTTGGGAGCTGGCTACTACAGATGAAATACTCATTCATGGAATGGCTTCAACCAAAAGTCTGGTGGAACATCTGTCTTACAGGCCCTGCGGAACTAATTAAGGTCTCGCAGGGCCTTGGTAGCTGACAGAGAGTTCCACCAGGCTGAGAAAGCCCTGGTTCTGGTTGAGGCCAACTGGATGTCCTTTGGGCTGGGGACCACCAGCAAATTTTCATCCGACAACTGAAGTGTCATGAGCCAGCCCCTGGGCACTGAGGACTCTGATGTAGAGTCTGAAGACACTTGGTCTCAGAGCTGGTGAGGATGTGCAGGCAGCAGAACCAGTTCCAAGCACTTCATTGCAAGTTAAGGCAGAATCTGATACCGTGCAGCTGGGAGAGCCATCAGGAATCTCAGAAGAGCCAATAAGGCAGATGCTCAAAGGAGAAGTGCTCACATTGCTGCTAAGTATGACAGAAGGCTCAGCAAGATAGAAGCATCTGTATCTGAGGAGGACTGAACTCTTGCAGGATCCCATCCTCATTAGCCAGGACTTTCTATATAAACACTGCCTTGGGTTTGGCTCTGCCTGGGTCAACAAGTGTCATGTGCCTTTTCTTCTCTCTGACCTCCAACTCTAAGCCTGCCTGATCTCCTGCCTATGTCTGGACTACATTGACCATGCCTTTGCTTGCTACCTGCCCTGACTCCAAGCTGGTTGACTATGCCTCACGTGCTGCCCACCTTGACTCTGGTTTTTCTGGCCTCACCCTACCTCATGCCTGCCTGCAGCCCAAGAAGCATCCTTTGTGGGCAATACAGGTAGATACAGTCTTGAAGATATGAGGGTCTCAAACTGCTCAAGGCCTTAACAAGTAGAACCAGCACTTTGAACATGATCTGAAACTTGACTGGCAAACAGTGCAGCTGGCGTAAGACAGGTGTAATATACTGATGCCCCAGTGAGGAGTCTTGCTGCTGTTTTCTGGACCAGCTTTAATTTCTGGGTCAACTTTAAAGGCAGGCCTGCATAGAGTAAGTTACAGTAATCAAGCCTAAAGGTGACCATAGCAAGGAGCTCTATGGCCAGATTCAATCAGAACAGGTAGGGGACAAAGTATCTGGCCTGGCGAAGATGGAAAAAGTCGACTTTTGCCACCTGTGCGACCTGGGTCTCCATAGAGAAGACTCTAAGGCAGGGGTGGGCAATTATTTTTTCCATGGGGCCGCATAAGAAACAGAAAATATTGTGGAGGGCTGGGCCAAAAGGCAGGGGAGCGAGGCGCTTTTGAAAGACCCGCAGAAGCCGGCAGCCAAGGCAACCGGCTTCTGCGGGGCTTTCAAAGACACCTCGCTCCCCAGCATGGCAGGGGGGCCAGTCAGGGTCATCCGGCGGGCCGGATGTGGCCCGCGGGCCGTATAATGCCCAGGTCTGCTCTAAGGTCACACTTTTCCTAGTAATCTCTCAATCTCAGCATGCACACACCCACCTATTCCCATTTCTTCCCCTTTTGTATGGGCCTTTAAGCTTCTTGAAATGTTGGTCTCTGAGCCTCTTTCTTGTCACTATGTCAAGGCCATGCTTCCCTCATGTTTGCTAGCAGGTTTATATCTGCTAAACCTTGAGTCTATGAACAAAATCAGAAACATATGAAGAAAATTCACATTTTAAAAGTGTTTAGGGTTACAAACAAGAGTTTGATCTAATACAATTATATGTGATACTATACATGAAATTATAACCATACCTGTCCTGCTGTGTCAAGAATTTCAAAATGCACCATCTCTCCATCGATGACAGCTGTATGCCTGTAAATCATCTCTACGGAAAAGAAACATGTATGAGAATTCTCCTAAATACCTGCACAAAGCCCTGGTTAAAACAAAAATAATAACAATGAAAGAGCATTCCAAATGAGACTACTTAATTTATTCCTTGGCACCTCCGCTAGTAAATATGTGCAGAGTTTAGTATGAATCCAGCAGGGCTGCCTCCCATATTTGACACATGTTGATTTTGTCGATTTGAAGATGTTGCGAGTGCTGCCCTATTGTTTTTGGAATGGCGCCCAGGGTGCCAATAACCACTGGGATGACCTTGGCTGGTTTGTGCCATAGTTGCTAAAGCTCAATTTTCAAATCATGGTATTTAGTGACCTTCTTGTGTTCTTTTTCAGCAACCCTGCTGTCACCAGGTATTGCCATGTCAATTATGGTCACTTTCTTGTCCTCAATCACTGTGATGTCCAGTGTATTATGTGCCAATGCTTTGTCCGTTTGGATTCAAAAGTCCCAAAAGATCTTGACCTTCTCATTTTCCATGACTTTCTCTGGACAATGGTCCCACCAGTTTTTTAGCTGTCCTAATGTTGTAATTCTTGCATAAACTTCAGTGGATCATCTTGGCTGCTTAGTTGTACTTCTGTTTGTATTCAATCTGGGCAACCTTTCTGCAGCAGCTGAGTACATGATCTACAGTTTTGTTGACTTCCTTGCACAATCTTCACTTTGCATCATCTAAGGATTTTTTTTTATTCTGGCCTTGATCATATTTGTCCTAATTGTCTGGTCTTCGGTGGCTAAAATCAAGTATTCAGTTCCCCTTTTCAGAGTTCCAGTTGTTAACCACAGCCAGGTCTTTTCAGTGTCTATCTTGCCCTTGATCTTCTCCCAAAATTGGCCATGAAAATGCTTTGTTGTGCCAGCTTTCAGTCCTCGTTTTATTCACAGTTTTTCTGTACTCCTGTTTTGTTTCCTGGCCTTTCAGTCAATGCCGGTTCTTCACTTCAGTCAATGCCTGTTCTTGACTTTCATTCACATAATTGGCCAGTGCATGTTTCTCCTTCTCCACTGTTTGCTTTACTTGCAGTAACCCTCTGCCATCAGATCTCCAGGGAAGGTATAATCTATCAGTATCACTACATGGGTGCAAGGTGTAGTGCATGGTCATAAGCTTCCAGGTTTTTCTATCCAATGCATCCAAATCAGTTTGTGTCCAGTTTATGATTCCAGAGGTATACGTGATGATGGGTATGGGCCAGGTATTGATGGCCTTGATGGTATTCCCTCCATTTAATTTGGATTTCAAAATTTTCCTGACCCTCTGGGTGTATTTTCTGCTCACCGCAGTCTTCACTTTCCCGTGCTTGATGTTATCCAGCTGTAAAATGCCCAGGTACTTATAGGCTTCCTTTTGGTTGAACTTGATTAGTTTGTTATTATTACTATTTATTATTATAAAATAAGCTTTATTAATCAATAAAATAAGCTTTATTAATCAATAAATAAGCTTTATTATTATTAGTTTTTACATATACTGCTGAAATTATTCCATTTGCCATATTCCTTAGTGTGCTCGCCTAGAGCTGGACATTTCTCCATTATTTTTCATGAAATCTCCCACAGTAAATATATCTCAAATTGGGTATGCTGCTGTGACTGATTGCTTTCTTCACTGTATTTCAGAGGCTGCACTACTCCCCAGGGCCTTCTGACGTCCTCTCTATATCAAGACATTGTTCTAGTAAAAAAGATCAATTTTCCTGAGTAGTCTCTCTTGTAGAGAATGACCACAGGTTCCGCAGACTATTTATCCCTAATCAAAGAATCAGTTCAGTCTCCAAAGTCTGTGCTGTGATGATAAACCTATATTTCTCAATAGTTTAATTTATCTTAGCTGAGCAACGAGTATCCATGGCTGTTAGCACTGCTGAGAGACTAATATCTTTATTTATTTTGAGAGTTTTTCTTGTCGCTATGCTTGTCTGCCTCACTCCTCTAACAGACAAAGTAAAAGCTTTACTTTCCTGGCATTATCCTCTGTTTCTATGGTCAAGCTGGTATACAACTGAAGTTCTTCCTTCCAGTGACTCCATCACTGAGCTGGATGGCTGTGAAATCCAGAGGTACAGGGGGTTTTGGACTAATTTCCATGGCTGTGTTTTTATGTCACTTTTTCCTGCTGACAACACCTCTTCACAAGGGCTTTATTGAACTGCCAAGTGTAGGCCCAGAGAGGTGGATTGTTGTTCCTTTAGAACCCTTCCCTCTAAGAACATAGTGTCTGTTTAGTTTCTTCTATTTATCATTTTATAGTTAGGAGGTTCACTGGCAGAATAGCAGATAAGTGTAAGAGGCTACAGTGGGTTTTAGGTGCAAAGAGAAAAGAGGCCAACAAATAAATGGTCTGGAGTACAACAGGAACTGGATATTTAAGTGTAGGTAGTTCAGTTGGGAGATGCAGCAAAGGGGTTAAAATTACACAAGAAAATTACTATGAGGTATGGGAGGACAGAGAGACCAAAAGTGTGGGCTCCAAAAGGAAAACTGAGGATGAAGGAGCAGGCAAAAGGAGCATGGAGACTGATGGGATGTTGGCAACTGGGCTGTGTGGTGGTGTGATTGCCAGCTTATGGCCCTCATCTGACCAATGGAAACAGCTGCAAGCAGTGCAGAGCTTCAGCTGTGACTGCAGATTCACATGCTGCTCACTGTTGTGACACAGCTGTAGCAGTTGAAACTTCAGACTGAAAAATTCTGCAGCCATCCTTAAGTTTTGGTGAAGGTAGTGGGAGAATTGCCATGAGAACACAACAGTTGTTCTGAGAACTCAGCCTGAATGAAGGCAGAAAACCAACCAACTGAATAAACGATGTCCTGAAGAACAGCATTGCAGTGTGGAGTGACCTCTTTCCTTCTAAACATCCTGTTCTCATATTATTCTCCGAATTTGAATTGAGCAAGCTTCAACAAGCCTTATTAGCTCACCTTGGTGCGGCATTCTTTCCTTTCCCCATACTGCCCCGCCAGGGCCCTCCGCTCCTCAGAGGAGCGTCTGCTGGAAATCCCCGGCCCAAAACAGATCCGGCTAGGGCTTTCACAGGCCTGGCTCCTACCTGGTGGAACAGGCTCCCTAAGGAGGCCAGGACCCTGCGGGACCTTCAAAGTTTCTTCAGGACCTGTAAAATGGACCTGTTCCGCCAGGCTTTTGGCCAGCCAGGATAGCCATCAGACCCTCATGTCATCCAGCTCCCCCCCTCATGGATGGGGTTGGGGGGAGGGAACTGTCGCCATACTGATTGTTTTAAATTACAGACTGAATTACTGTTTTATGTTTTATATATTAAATTATGATGTACACCGCCCTGAGCCTACTGGGGAGGGTGGTCTAAAATATAATAATAAAAATAAATAAAGACCAGGATGCTGGTAATATGCACAAGATCTGCCACATACCACCTTGTTATATTGTTTGCCTTTGGCTATATTTGGCTTCCCTTTATGCCAGGCTGCCAAATAATTGTGGTTTCAGACTCCTTTTCTCAACCCACCCTCTCCATCTACAGCCCTCTCTTACTCTTGCAGAGTAGTTATATAACAGTAATTCTGTAACTAATAATCAGAATTGCTGAAAAGACAAAATATTCATATCCAATAGTTTTTCAGCTATGACGGAGGGAAAGCTCTTTGGAAAATAACCATCTGAGAAGTCTGGGAGGAGGAGGAGGAGGAGGAGGAGGAGGAGGAGGAGGAGGAGGAGGAGGAGGAGGAGGAGGGGAGGACAAGGAGGTTTGGATTTATATCCCACCTTTCTCTCCTGTAAGGAGACTCAAGCTCCTTTCCCTTCCTCTCTCCACAACAGACACCTTATGAGGTAGGTGGGGCTAAGAGAGTTCCGAAGAACTGTGACTAGCACAAGGTCACCCAGCAGGAATGTAAGAGTGCGGAAACACATCTGGTTGTGCCTGGCATGTATGACTAAGACCTATGTTTAGGAGGAAGAAACTGTCACCCTGAAAGAACTAGCCTCCCAGGGTTCTTGGTCCACTATCAGTCTCAGACAAAGGCCGGGGGGAGAAACAGTGATGCTCATTCGGGAGGCCTTCTCCTTCAGGGCATCCGCCATCCCAACTGCTCTTAAAGAAACCAGCTTTGGATCCTTTAGATCCAGCCAACTACTGCCCAATCTCGAATTCATCATTTCTGGTCAAGGTAGTTGAGAGAGCAGTGGCGGAGAAGCTGCAGGTGTTTTGACTGATACATCACCCTTGGATCTATTCTAGTCTGGCTTCCAGCCTAGTCATGGGAAGGAGACTGGGCTAGTCACCCTCACGGACGAGTTCTGGCTCCACCTGGATCAAGGCAGGTCAGTGCTGCTGTTGCTTTTAGACCTAACAGAAGTATTCGACACAGTCAATTATGACTTTTTGACCCACTACCTCGCCATCACTGGGATTCTGGGGATAGTCTGAAAATGGCTGATCTCATTTCTCTAGGATTGGGGACAGCAGACAGCAATTGGGGAAAGGATGTCCCAGCGGCCCCATTTGTTTTGCTGGATACTGCAGGGGGCAATCCTCTCTCTAATGTTATTTAACATCTACATGTGATCCTGGCACAGCTGCTTCAGAGTTTTGGGCTGGGTTGCCATCAATATGCTGATGACACCCAGCTTCTTCTGCTGATGGAGGGCCAGTTGGTCATCACCCCTGATATTCTGGTTGAGTGCCTGGAGGCCATGGTGGACTAGTTGAGTAAGAGCAGACTGAAACTAAATCCATCAAAGATGGAGGTCCTGTTGCTGGATCAAGGGGAGGCCAGAGGGGAAGCTTCCAACAGGCAAAATTAAACAGAGTAGTATTAACATCTGCCTCTTCCATCAAAAGCCTGGGTGTGAACCTGGAGTCCTCCCTGGGTCACACATACAGCCAAGGTGGCCTTTTTCCACCTCCACCAGGTTAGGCAGTTGGCTCCCTACCTGTCCCATTTGGACCTTGCTATAATGATCAATGCAATGGTCAACTCCAGGTTGGACTGCTGAACTTGCTTTACATGGCCTGCCCTTGAGACTGTTCTGGAAATTACAACTGGTCCAGAATGCAGTGGCAAGGGTTCTTACAAGGATTTTGATAGAAACACACATTGTTCTGCTTCTCATAACACAAGGACTTCACATTTGTATACCATTAATTTCAGTTTTTACTGTCACACGATAAATAGATTTTGGAGAGCTACCCGAGGTTATGGTTTCTTCCATGTTTATTTTAAATGACACTTAAAAAAATTAACTGCCAGGATTGCTTCAGCAAGGAGAGGAATGTGGTAGGAGAGTGTAAAACTTCAACCATTTCCTCCCCTTCTGTTTTCTCAGCCAAGCTGCTTTTTTTCCCATGGCCTTTTTCACATGAGTTGTTTACATCAAGTCTTGTCAACAATATGCTGTTTTTTTCCTTTTAATTCTGCATATTTTTTCCTTCATTTTCTTCTAGAAATGTGTTTCCTTCATTTTCCCCTCTGTTTTTTTCTCAAGCACTTTTACTGCGTTTTTAAAAATCCATTTCTGAGTCTGCTTCCTTTGAGCATGCAATCATGTTGAAATGGTTTTTATTTCTCCATCCAACCAAACATCTGGCAATTGTGCTCCGCAAATTGTACTGGTTACCAGTTGAATTCCAAGTCATGTTCAAGGTTTTGATATTAATTTTTATGGCCTTGAGTATTCTGGGACCATTGTATCTGCAGGACCACAACAGCCCCTTTTGCTCCTGGAGAGCACTTTGCTCAGTAGGTAGTAGCATTCTGGTAGTCCCTGGCCACAAGAATATACAATTGACCCTGGCCTGGTGGAACTCTCTATCTCCTGAGACCAGGACCCTGCAGAATCTGATTCAGTTCCACAGAGCCTGCAAGATATAAATGTTTCACTGGACCTTTGGCTGAGGCAGCAATTGTTTCTTTCAAACTGCTAGCCTCCCAATTCTGTCCCCACTCCTTCGTTGCCCCACCCCCACTCCCATTTCAGTAAATTTAAATTATAACGGGTGGGAAATGTTGTTTTAGGTATACTAAGGCACAGTTGAAGCCTTACTAATGTTTTAAAACTGTTAGCCGCCATCATTGGATATGTGAATACGTAATATTTTTAGCAGATTGGAACTACACTGATGCTAAATGGATCTTTTCCTATGGTATTACACAGAAGTTCCTTCCTCCTCCCCACACCCCTCTTTCCTCTGGATTTACCTCCAAACCTCCAGGAATCTCCCAAGCTGTAGATGGGAGTCCTATGTAGGCATTCTGGCTCATTGTAAAAGCGCAGGATCTTCAGATGATGAATAAGGTTATTTTCCAAAACAAGAATGTCCATCTGAATTACAGCTAGACTGAAACAATAAATAAGCCTCTAGGACCCTTTGTTGAATGTATGAATTTGGTAAATGATGGCAAGAAAGAATCTGAATAGTTAGTGACTTCTCTTTATAAAATTCTCCCATGCTTTATTTTTGTTATCATTTAGGTTACCAATCAGAACATCCATTTTTATATGACAATATGCTAATTTGCCTTCTTCCTGTCAAACACTTAAATACCTCTCTTTACAAAACATCTACTTACCCAATGTAGGGTCATAATCACCGATAAATCGCTTGGTGATGAATCTCACTGTCAAAGCTTCATTGGAAAAAGGAAAATTGTGATTAGAAGAGTAAGTCAGTACATAAATATAATCATTATCATCTATATATTTGATAACGAAGTCTAGCCCACATCTGCAAATATCTAAATCAGCATATTGGAGCTACACAGATGCTAAACAGATTTTTTTTGCAAATTTGGCAGACCCCCAGGTTTGCAGAAAAATTTGAAATGTTAAAAAAGAATACAACCAAGGGTTTACATTTTGTCCAAATTTCTCCCATTGGAAGCTGGAATGTCTGTGGCAATGTCTGGCAATGCCCAGGAGGTTGGGGTAGGCTGGCTTTATCAGTGACAGTCAGTCAGTGCCTTTTATTAGCATAAAACAACAACATATTGAAAATAATTAAGTATAAACCAACAGCAATAATCAAGTAAAACAGTAACATCAGAGAATTAAAAAATAATAAATCCCCCGGAACAGATGGGTTTACAGCGGAATATTATAAAGAAATGGCGGAAATTTTAGTTCCAAAACTCCAAAATTTATTTAATTCAATAATAAGTGGCCAGAAAGCCCCAGATACATGGAGAGAGACGGAGATAGTGACAATCCTGAAACCAGGAAAAAATGCAACTTCAGTAGAATCCTATAGACCAATAAGCTTATTAAATCAAGATTATAAGATATTTGCAAAAATATTATCAAATAGGATTAGAAATATACTTCCCAAAATAATAGAACAAGATCAATACGGGTTTGTAAAAGGAAGAGACATATGTCATCCAATACGAAACGTTTTAAATATATTAGAGCATGGAAAGAAAAATAAATATGCTATGATAAAACTAGATGTATATAAAGCATTTGATACAGTAAGCCATGAATTTCTGTTCCAAATAATAAAAAACTTTGGATTTGGAGACAGATTCATAAACGTATTAAAAGAAGTATATAGAAATGCTAAGGCCAAGATAAGAGTAAACGAAGGATTATCAGGAATAGTTAATATAAGAAGAGGTGTAAAACAGAAGTGTCCGCTGTCTCCGGCTCTATTTGTAATGGCCATGGAGTATTTAGCAGACAGAATCACAGAAATAATGGAAGTTAATAAAAAAGGGATATAAAATAAATAAGGAAGAAATTAAAATAAATATGTTTGCAGGATGATGTAATTACTGATAAACAACTAATCCCTGTGAGGGATACAATGAAAGAGTTAAAAATAATTTTAGAGGATTTTTTAAGAAATATCATCTAGGATTAACAGTGAATATGGACAAGACAGAAAATGTTAGGAGTGAATATAGAAAAACAATTCTAATAAAAGAAAATATTAAAGAAGAAAATCAAATATCTAGGGAAATCTGTAATTTCTACCAGAAAAGATAGGATTGTATAGAAGTATTAACTATGAAAATAGATGGAAAAGAATTCATAAAATCAAATAAAAGATGGGAAGCAAAAAACCCTCTATCTATATAGCAGGGGAGAGATAAAAGCTTGAGTAAAGAAGATGTGTATATTGCCTAAAATCTCATACTTCTAGTTTAGGAACACAATTACCAATGAAAAATTGCTAAAAAACAATTCCAGAAGAATGGGATATGGGAAAAAATAAAAAAGCATGGGTATTTAATTAAAAAAAAAAAATGCGAGAGTGATGAATAAAATAGTATATATGCCAAAATGATCTCTTAGGTTGGGGAATAACCGAAAACCCAGGAATATTATGAAGCATTCCAGATACAAAAAAGTTTATTAGATATCAATGAAGATAATATCTCTGCAAAATGGCTGAAATTTGAAAAATAGAAGTAAATAAGGGGAATAGGGTAACCATGGTATTTATGCATAAAATGATTATAAAAAATGTTATAAAATAAAGTAATAGGTCCAAGAAAAAAGTAAATATGGATATTTGGGAAAAATGGAGAAGTAAATGGATTGCCCTGGCATTCTTGATAGGGCCCCAGTGGGGGAGCATTGACTGGAAATAGAAGGAGAAAAACTTATAAGAAAAATTGAAAGAAGAAGGGATACATAAAGTATCAGCATTTGGACGTATTCTATGAAGGAGGAGAATTATACCCATTACAGAACTCTAATAGGAATTGGGGGGGGGGAGAGAGACCATTGGCTGGCAATAAAGAGGACTATGTGGAAAAGTTAAGGAAATATAGAATAATAGGTGAAATGGTTATAATGAATCAATGGTTAAAGACTCACATGGGAAACAAATGAAAGGGGAAGATTATAGGAGCAGTATACAAAATATATAGTGTAGAGGGATAAAGGAATTCATGATAAGAACGCTTGAGTACAAAATGGGAAAAAGATGATTTCTTAGATGAAGAAAAAAATAGAAAGAATAATGGATAGTGTATGAAGAAAAAATAAAGATTGAAAAAATAATGTGGAATTAGAAAGCCAAAGGTTATATACCAAAATGGTACAGAACCCCAAACACAGCTCCAAATACCTATATGATTAAAGCGATTCAGAAGCCAAAGTGTTGGCATACTGTGGGAGAAAAAGGAGCATATTATATACATGTATATGTGGATAGAGATGCAAAAGAGAAGTGAAAAAAGTTTGCCGGAGAACATTTTAAAATATATAGAACTACTGGTAAGAAGTAAAAATTGATGTAAATAAAGAACTTATTAATTGTGGGGGATAATAGACTTAGCATTAGAGTGAATAGAAGGTTGGAACCAATGTATAAAATAATGATTAGAGCAGCACACGCAGTGTTGGCGCTGGGCTGGAAAGATAAAACAAAATGGACAGTTTCAAGATGGTTGGAATATATATGGGAACAAATACAGCTAGAGATATTTGAAAGACTGGCAAAAAATATTTTATGGAAAGAAAAAAAAGAAGATATTAAGAAGATATGGACAGTGTATAAAGAATGGATTGAAGAAGCCGGATTTAACGAAGAGCCATGGAATAAGAGAATAAGAAGAATGAACCTCCTGCTGCTTGCATGAAAAAGTTAATAAAGCGAAGCGGGGATGAAAATGGAAAAAATGTATAGATGAAAGAAAAATATTAAATGTAACAAATGTATGAATACTCTATACAATAAAAAAATTTTTTAAAAAAAGTAAAACAGTAACTATCATTTTAACTGTATCAGTGGTGGAGCTCAGGAGCTTGGCTGCAGTAGTGGAACTTGGGAGCTCAGTGACATGGATGGCAGAGCTCTGGAACTCTCAGTCTATGAGTCAGCAAAAGACAAACGGAAGGCAGAGATGGAAGCAGGCAACTCTGAATAGAGAGCCAGTGAGTAATGGGAATACAGATAGATGAGGTGGACTGGTGCAAGAAAGATAGGGAATAGGCATAATTTTGATTTCAGAATATATGTATCTGTGTAATCTTAATTTCAGATATACCCATTAGGAGCCTCAAAGAACTGATGGAAGTTGTTTGAACATATGGGCATACTATGAGTGAAGAAAGCTATACGAAAAAGCGTTCTATATACTCTGTGACGCTTCTATGGATCTCATATGAAAGTGAAGCTTCTGGTTACTGATTGTATGAATATATGAAACTGCTACATGAAACTGAAGTTTTGGTTACTGATTGTATGAATATATGAAACTGAAGCTTTGTTTTCTAAATAGAGAACTGAATGGACTAAGAGACTATTAATGTTTAATTATAAGAGTTGAAAGACTGATGTCTTATTGAGAAGGAAATGTAAATATTAATAGAAGTGTTGAATGGAACAATTAAATATAAGATCAATATATAAGAGCAGACCCAGCCAGAGTGCAACGTGTGTATCTTTGAATTTGTTTGGGTTAGAGCTCTGGAACTGCCATCTGGCCCTGTTGTAGCAGATGCCAGGAGCTGTTTCAGTCCTAGCCACATTGGCATGCCAAGAACCACTCTAGGCACAGCTGTAGCATCTGACTCTGGGAGCTGCTCTGGGCTTGGAGCAGCTTTTGGACATCACTGGCACTGTGATTGGGCTCCAAGGTGAGTGATGGGATCTGGAATCATACCAGACAGCATCAGGGGGAAGATGGGATTCCCTTCTGTGAGTTTCATTGACCCTCCCACTTGTATAGCCTAATAGTGCAGTCAGCAAAATCTGAGGATACTTATATCGGGTGAATAGAGCTATGATCACACAAGACAGATCTTTCTGTGGACCTAATAAATGCCCAGATTTGCAGAAAAATCTGAAACAAAATAATACATTGGAAAACTAAAAAACAAAACAATAACCAAAATCGTAAAAGGAACACCTGTAACTTTAAAAGATGGAAGCTCTCAGTAGCAGTTGCTAGGCAACTACATCATTTTAGGTTTGGTTTTTGTCAGCAAATGGCAAGGGGAGGAGGCAGGTCCTTTCTGGGGCTACTCTGGCCTTTGATTGAGTACTCATCAGAGTCAGCCCTGTCAGTAACCATTGGGTGACATGATACTATGTGACTGCATGACTCACTTAGGCCTGGAGGCTTGTTACTGTTCAACAACACCTACCTTATTAAAGCCACTGTGACGTAGCAGTTAGATCCTCAAAACAGGGTCTAGGAAACCCTGTGGGAAGGAGGGTGGAGGGGGTGCTACGGGGGCGGAAAAAACACACTGCGCACCGGGTGCAGTTTGGTTAATTTCAAAGCACAGTTCTAACATAGAAAAAGAATGTAATGAGTTGATCCAGAGCTCCACCTGATTGGCTGGCTGTAGCTGCATCTATCTATAAAGGCCAGAGGGTATGTGCTCATGAGCCAAATAGGGAAGAGATAGGGCATAGATACAGAAAGGCTGAGACCCAGAAAACTGAGGGAAAGAGTTTTGCTGTATAGCCAGTTTTGGTGAAGGACTGGAAAGGCCAGAGGTGTGAACCTGAGCCTAGGTCCTAGGAAAAACCTAATCACAGAAACAATACTTAAACACACACAATACTAAAACCACACAATACTTAAAACACACAGGTTATAGGTCTCTGCAGAGAAAGCCCCTGGATATGGGACCAGAGAATCTCTGAGGGGATGTGTTATATAATTGGCACAGTCAGGAGTGGGTTACAGTTGTGAAACTCCAGAGCCTGTTTTGTGAAGCCCAGTGTGACTCTCTTTAGTGGAAAGAGTAGGTTGCTTAAGTATTTGTCTGAGTCTTGAATGGAAGGTCTTCCCTGAAGAAAGTAATTTAGTGAAGGAAGATTTATTTAAACTGAGTCAAAGTTCTATCTGTAACAACTAAGGTGATTAACTACAAACTGTCCATAACAGTGGTTCTCAACCTGTGGGTCACGACCCCTTTGGGGGTCGAACAACCCTTTCACAGGGGTCACCTAAGACCATCGTAAAACAGTAGCAAAATTACAGTTACGAAGTAATTTTATGGTTGGGGGTCACCACAACATGAGGAACTGTATTAAAGGGGAACTGTATTAAAGGGTTGCAGCATTAGGAAGGTTGAGAACCACTGGTCTATAACAACAAAAGATTTATCCAAGTATTCCTGTCTAAGAAAAAGAAAAGTTTATTCCTGTAACATCTATTCTAGTAATTCTGTAAATAAACGTTCCATCTTTGTTTTATTGTTAATAAGCCTCATTGAGTCTCTTTTAGAGTGCCCAAGCCAGCTTGTCAGGTGTAAACAGTTTTGGAGAGAAAAGTGAAGTTTCACAGTGTTAACAAATTTCAGGCCTCTTGCAGGCCGTTAGATATACTGCATCGGCCGGAGAAGTTTCCTGCGCCGGCGCAGGAGTTCGGACGGCGTGGGCGGAGCCTGCGCACGCTTTCAGGGCAAAGCGGGAGGTCGGCAGGCGGCATGGCGACTCCGCGATGGAGTGACCTCTGCGCTCCCTCCCAGCCCACTCACGGTGTCCTCTGGAAGTAAGCCTGCCCGGTGCGCCAGCCCAGCCAGCTGCCCTCCGACCCCTGGAGGGTCGGAGGGACAGTGTATGGGCTGGGAACTGCCTCGCAGGCTGCATCTGCAGCGAAAAAAATTCCCGCAGTGAGCGAGACGGAGACTGGCGATAGCTTCCCGGCAGCGCGGTGCGCACTCCGCGCCCGCGGGAAGACGCTTCTCCTCCTAACAACACCCGCTTTAAAGGGTTGTTGTTTAGGGGCGGCCTTGAGGTCAGCCCTGGGGAGGGAAGAAGAGTCGAAGGTCGCCGCTGCCGCTCGCGTTGCAGCTTAGCGAACATTCCTGTGAACGTAGCTGACCTGGGGGCGCCTTTTTTGGCACCCCCAGGCCGTCATAAATGGGCCGTGCAGAAACGGCCTCAGAGGTGGCAGCCAGTAATAGCCTGACTCTCTCTCTCTCTCTCTCTCTCTCTCTCTGTGCAGTGTAATCCTTTACAGATATGTATCCAGATGTGCATTCAAGTGCAGACATTATCCACCTACATGACATTATTTTAATGGGATATGTGCTCAGACATGCATGTCCAGTCAATTTCCCCTGCTAGTCATGCCTATGTTTGACTTGTTTTTGTCCTTTGAAGTCCTACATGGCTTGGGACTGGGGTATCTGAGGAGCCCATCTTCTTCCATGCATTCCTACCCAGGAATTTAGATCACAGGAAGTGGCTGTGTTCATGCTTTGAAGAAACCATTGTACATTTAAAAAAATGATGCCAAAGAGATAGCAAAACAGAGTAATGATGATAGCAAGCAGGTATTACAACTTTGGGAAAGAGTAGAAGGTAAGGATTTTTGAAAGTATTTTCTGACACTCTGTAACAGTAAAATTTGCAGCAAAAATTGAACCTCAGACAAATTTGGTGTGGCATTAGAAACAACACTAATTCGCTAGAAGACTCGTTCCATATGTTTGTAGCAAACTGAACCACATTATCTCAACTGAATACCACTAGTGTAAACTTACTAATGAAGCTGATTAGCTGTGGGACACACATCAAAATCACATTTTAGTTCTAATAGCTGAAGCTCCATGGCTGTAGATTCGCTATCACTAATGGATCAGAAGTGCTATTATGCCATAAGAGTGGGGAAAGTATCCTCATCATTATGTAAACAGCATTATTAAATCTTATGACAGGTTATTAAATCTTATGTCAGACTACACAGGGAGACTATTGAAATCCACAAACACCAAAACAACTTTAATAAGAAGGAAGAGACTCCGAGAATGAACAAAACTTGCCTACTACCTGTACTTAAAAACACCAGAATCAAAAACCAAAGGCATGCTAGGTTCATGGACAATGAACTCCACCCAGACACAGGATTTGCATTCACTAATACTGTTGCTACTGCAGGGAATGCATATGTGAATACAAATGTAAATGGCCTGAAAACCCCACCCGCAATACAATACAGTCAACCACACCTTGGCATAGCAAGTTTCATCCCAAACACTTACTGATTGGTTCCTCATCAGACCATGGCCGCACAGCCCAGAAAATCCACAACAACCGCTTATGACAGGTATTTGTGTATGATCGAACATATACCTGATCTCCTTAAATCATACTGAATATGCATCTACCAAACCTGCATACTCTAGACCAGGATAGCACTATTCTGACAAGGGCAGCTACCTAATGACATATTCTCCACCATGTCAAGAATACTGCACCTGTTGAACAGATCTCTGTTTTATGCCCTATTTGGGAAGATGCATGTGTGAAAAATCACTCCTTTTGTCAACATTTGTCATTTCAAGAAAAAAGGCTGATTTTGAACTGGAGCTTTTGAGATACTATGGCATGACAATTTTGTTAAAACATAGAAGTACAGTGAAACAAGCAACTCCCATGTAAAAAAATGAGATTTGCGTTCATGTTTATGAACTTTTCACCCAGATCTCATGTTTAAGCAACATAACTTTATTAGAATTGGGGGAAATAATGCAACCTCAGAAAATGAATATTTGAATCAATTTTAAGGGAGAGTTGTTCCTATGAGTCAGATCATGTCCAGATCATGTGCCACAAACCAGGATGCAAAAATAATACTGAACGCCCTCCTATACTTATAAAAGCCAAAGCAGGGAAACTTGAAATCAACTGGTGATGAGGATGGCAGAGATGTGAACAGAAAGAACTATAACCATTAGATTATTTTAGGCCCTATATTTTCTGTCTGTCTGTCTCTCTTTCCATGCCATCAAGTCACAGTTGACTTAAGGCAATCCCATAGGCAAGAGACATTTGAAAGTGGTTTGCCGTTGCCTGACACCACATCACAACTGGCATTCTTTGAAGGATGCCCATCCACGTACTAACCCAAGGCCAACACTGCATAGCTTCTGAGATCTAATGAGATCAGGGGAGCCTGAGGCCACAATATTAATAGGCTGTTTCTTCTGAGAACAGAATAGATTGTTTTTTGAATTGCAAGTAAAGTATGGAATGTGGGGAACTAAAGAAAATGAACGCTGCCAGGGAAGGTGTATAGGGGCAGGCAGTGCAGTTAAACACAAAGTTCCCACATCCCTAAACTACATTCCAGCTTTCCAGTAGAAATAACACATCAAATCAAAGACTTCCCATCCTGTGTTTCAAATTCTGCATGTAAAGCTTAATATTTAGTAGGGTTTTTAGTGCATTTTGGATCATATGGAGGGAGGGAACAGCCCCACAAAATGGCAGAATAACTATATGCAGATAGCGAGCAAGAAAATGTGTACAAAGATGTTCTGTGTATCACCCAGCCATCCTTACCTTCCTGACATTACAAGGATGCAGGTTTCCAGCCATCTTCTGCAAGGCTCCTCGCACACTTCTAGAAAACTAAAATATGCAACTGTACGCAGTTTAGAAGCAGCAATCACGCAGCAGGCACATACAATATTAGGGTGAGGAAAAGGGACAAGTCTAAGCCTGCAATGGAAATCTGGCAAACCTCTCAAAATGAAGGTTAAAGATGAATATTTAGAGCAAGAAAGAGAATGAGCGAATACTTCTTGCAGCATTTCTCTTCCCCCCATGCCAGATGCCTTTAATAACAAACATGCCACACACAAACACACACCAGGCCTGGGAATCTGTACCCATCCCTTTGGGAAGAACAGGAGGAGATATTTTGATCTGACCTTGATACAAGTCCCTGTGGGGATTTGTCTTGTTTCCTGGTAAACAATAGAAGTGCAGAGTATGAAAACTGCTGCTGCTCTTTCACTATAATAGCTGAGTAGTCAGAGGGAACAAAAAAGAAATCACTGGACTAAGATCTTTAGTGGGCTAGTTCTGAGGTTCTATCTTTGCTTGTTTCTTTGCAACTGAGAACCTCTATTAGAGACCAATAATAAGGGAAAGTATTTTTTGTCTCCTGGGATACCTTAAATTTATTTTGGAAGGAGGAGGAGTTTGGATTTATATCCCCCCTTTCTCTCCCGCAAGGAGACTCTAAGGGGATTACAATCTCCTTGCCCCTCCCCCACCCACAACAAACTCCCTGTGAGGTGGGTGGGGCTGAGAGAGCTCCAAAGAACTGTGACTAGCCCAAAGTCACCCAGCTGGCATGTGTTGGAGTGCACAAGCTAATCTGGTTCCCCAGATAAGCCTCCACAGATCGTGGCAGAGCGGGGAATCAAACCCGGTTCAGATTAGAGTGCACCTGCTCTTAACCACTACACCACACTAGATTTGTCTAGTCTTCCCTCCCTTACCATGGAAAAGCACTAACTTGCACTGCATCTTCCAGCAACACTGCACAAAGAAAGCCACTAAACTCCTAGGTAGAGACTTTTCTCAAAGGGAAGATACCCCAATGTAACCATAACTTTTCAAGAGGCTGCTGTGTGAAATATAAATACACTGTGACATGAGCAGGAGGTTCTTCAAAGACTTGCTACACAGCTCCTAGGTGTCAAATGATATCAGTACATGGTGTACTATGTCAATTACTAGACTCTTTCCAGTGCAGATGAGAAGCTGGATTGTTTAAGTACTCGCATAAACAGAAAGACTGCTCTGGTCAACATTCTTCATTTTGCTTTTATGGGCTGGTTCCTGGAGTAAGTCCTGTGGATGGCTGCATGCAGAAAGCGCAAATGCTTTAGGGTCACCCACCCAAGTGTCTTGAAACAATCCTGTGTGGTAAATGGTTACCTTCCCTTCTGTACGTTGTTTCCGAACCTTTAAGCCTTTACCACCTCTCAAATACACAACATTATTATTTTGCACTGTTCCTATTTATTAGTTAGAATATTTATGCGCCTCTTTTTCTACCAGCCAAAGCACCTGTAGGCAGTTTATGTATTTAAGGGCTGTCAAATCACAATTGACTCATGGCAACCCCAGCAAGGGGTTTCAAGGCAACTGAGAAGCAGAAATGGTTTGACATTCCTGTGGTCTCCCAAGTCTGCCTTGCTGGTCTCCCATCAAGGTATCGACCGTGCTTGGCTTCAAAATCTGACAAGATCAGGATACACCATGCCCCCTTCCTCTAGGCAGCTTACCTCTCCAAACTAAATCTGACCAGCACATAACATACAATATTTGTGAAAAGAAAAGAATAACACAGTTCCATAATTTTCCCTACTAATTATTACCTTCAAAAATTAATGGCAAAAAGCCCACCTAAAAACAACATCTTCATATTTCTCGCAGAAAACAGGTAACACAGGAGCCTTTGTCACTCCCTTGGGGAAGATATTTCATAATGCTGGAGCTGCTGTAGAAAAACAGCAGGCCCAGGCTGTGCCACATGGATGACTTGAAGGGTGGGCTCAGCAGCAAGGAAGCAGCCCTTGGACGATCTGCGTGTGTGAGTGTGTGTGTGTGTGTGTGTGTGTGTGTGTGTGTGTGTGTGTGTATTTCACCAACTCCTTCATGTTAAGTTTGATTCCTGTCTGTTACACATCCTGAAGGGTAAAATATAGAATCTGAGATTTTATCCTCAGGTGAGATGAGCAGCATAAAGCAGCAGTCCTTTGCGGGCTATCAGAAGTCCTTATGAATAGAGGTGGCAGCCTAAAACCTTAAAAGCCTGAATGCCCCCCCCCCCCCGGCATTTGTCCCCCAAAGTTCTCAACCCCCATGCTATCACCATTGTGTCTACCAGGTGGAATGGCCAGCCAAAAGAGGTTAAAAAAGATCCCACTTTCCTGAAATTCCAACAACAATGCACAACTGAACTATTCAAGAGGGTTTTTCTGCAGCACTGTACCAAACAGTTCACAAATTTACTGGCATAAATGATTGGGACTGTGGTCTATTCTGCTACATATAGCTTATTTTAAATAGGATCCTATTATGTAATTTCTTATGCTTTGCATCAATTCTTTCTCTGGTTCCAAACTTCTAAATTCCTAATGCATTAGTTATTGAATGTCCCATTTTGTTGATTATACTGACTCACCTTAATCCACCTCAAGTATCTGTGAGAAAAGTGGACAATAAATAACCAACATAATTTTTTTTAAAAGTGGGAATCCATTATATTCATGAGGGAATCCCTTTCCCCTCTTCCTTCCCCTCCCCTCCTCCCACCACTGTAGAAGGGCCTGGCACAGATCCTAACTTCTAGCTTCTGCTGCCAGGCCCCCTACACCTTCAAGGACAATGGCAGTAAGTGTCGTTCCCAGCAGCCAGGCCCGCTAAGGCTTTTCCCCACCTCCCAGTGCCACTGAGCCCCATATGGGTTCTGACCTCTGCTGCCAGGCCTACTTAAGCTCCCCCCCCCTCCAACCATCAAGGAGGGCAGCTCCCTCCTCCATTGGGTTTAATAGACTTACAACACGTTTTCAGGTGCCGTAAGTCTAAAGTCCCAGCCACCAGCATAAGGCAGCGAATGGGCAAGAGGAAGCTGACTACTGTCGACTCCTTCCTTGCCATGCCCACTGCCCGCCCCCACTACCTTGGCAGCAGTGGCAGGGGTTCTGGGATACTGGCACCACATTCAGTGCTGGTCAGGGAGGGCCACAGCAGCTGCACACAGGTGGAATCACCTCTCTGTTAGGGCAAGGGCCCTGTAGAAGGTAAATCTGCTGGGGCAGCCATACACCACTCCCACAGGTACATTCAACCCCCACTTTGGATGGGGCTATTAATCTTCTTGGTCTTGATTTTCATCCACTTATGGCTTGAGCAGGATCTAAATAAGTTGTACATTCACATGATAACCATTTAGGAGAGCCAGATGAAGGATCTTGGGCATATTTCCCAGACCCACCATGCAGATGCTTCTAAATGGTTCTACTGAGAATATCGTACTCCAGAGGTGTAAATTACTCTTCCTCTTCCTGACTAAATTTTCAGCAAGCCAGCTTTTTATAAAACTGAAGCATCAGTTCTCATTTGGCAGATATCATGCATGGGGATGTCAGGATTTGGTCATTTGCAGGGCAGAGGAGCATCCTTGCAATTCTGTATATGTAACAAATTATCACACAAAGTATTTAAAATGGCTCCTTGGAATATATGTTTCTTTCTTGGCAATGAATATTGGATTCTTAAATGTAAATTGTACTTACACAAAATAAGCACTGAGACAGAAAAAAATGTTTTGATGCCCCCCTCTCTTTTATAAATAACCTAGTGTAATTATATGCTTATTTTAAAAACAGACAGTAATTTTCATATGATATGCTTTGTCTGGGCAGTTAGAGCCACCAGGAGTCTTATTGTACCCAGCATAACTCAATCTTCTACCAGAAAAGAGAAAAAATAAACACACTGCCTTAACCAAATGGTCATTTACAGTCAGACAGAATACAATGAACCAGATTATTAAAGCATGACTTACTGTTCCAAATACACATACTGAGTACAAATCATTCAGCCAGAGGCAAGAGGTGCAGACAGGGATACTCTATTCAGCATTCAGAGATTAAAGGAAGTCGGAGGTTTTGGCAGAGACCAAGAGTCAGAAGAAGATGGGTGGGCTCCTCTTTGTACCAGAGGGTTGTGATTAAGGGTTAGACTAAGTATGAACTCTACTTGTGTGTGTCATTTAAGGAACAACTTTAGAAAGAGGATTACTATAATGAAAGAGCTTTGGGAATCATGCTGTATTGGTCACTGGCCCAGGAACAACAATAGCTTCTGGAAGCTCATATGAAAAAATTCAGAATGACACACGTGAGCATCTTATATTCTGGGTGTTACAGTGTCTTCCTTGGCTTCTGGCTCTGATTTTCTTCTGAGTGTTAAAATATACACTAGCTTAATGGTCACTGACCTGACCTGGATAGCCCCAGATCAACTTGACCTTGTCCAATTTCAGAAGCTAAGCAAGGTAAGCCCTGATTAGTATTTGGATGGCCAATCTCCAAGGAACACCAGAATCGGGACATGGAGGTAGGCAATGGCAAACCACAGAACATTTGCCTTGAAACCCCTATAAGTCAGCTGTGAGTTGATGGCAAAAAAAAGGGTCAGCACATCACTTTTAAGTCAAACAGTTATAGTCATTAATGCTACCACTGACTATCTACAGCAGGGATATTTTGAAGGACTTGATGGGACTGCTATGTTGCCTCCCTTGTCAAAATGGCAGTCATAATAAACTTTCTCCTAAATAGTACACAGCAGCAGCATTGCTAGTGTATGACAGAAAAGAACTGGTTAACAAATATATACATAAGCCCCAGAATTATACATATTTATAACAAAGCAACACACTGGAGAATGATTGTGGTGGGTTTTCCAGACTGTGGTCTGGTAGATCTTGGTAGACCATGGCCACACAGCCCAGAAAACCCACCACAGCCAGTTGAATCTGGCCGTGAAAGCCTTCGACAATACAATAAACTGGAGAATATCTTTGAGACATCAAAGTAGTATCTCAGATGACAAATCCAAGGTGATGTAGGAGTGGTGAAGGAAAGATTTTCCAGTGCATGCAGGAAGTCTCAAAGTCTCTGTAGGGTCTGACTACCAGAAAAAGATTCTCTGAACAGAGTTATTTCAATATGTTAAGAATAATAGCAAGCAAAACACAGCAAAACACAGATAGCAAAGTTGTGAACTTTTCATTCATCCTGAATGACCCAGCAAGTAGGGAATCTGCATGTGTGAATGAATGTTGTCCATGAAAACAGCTATAACCTTTTCTATCCTTCAGTTTCAAGTTAGAGGTCCAGGTTCAGCTATCTCATATTTTAACACAATCTTTTCCCTGGATAAGAAATTAGTGGTGCTAAAATGGCAAATGGGGATTCAATAAAAAAATCAGAGCAGAAAAGAACATACATTAGGTTTTCTAATTCGCATATACTGAAAATTTTAGAAAAAGTAATATTAAATGTTGGCTTGCATAGGAAGGCTGGTATTTCTTGTTAAGAGTGAGATATTAATTTTTATTGCTAGCTGTAGTCTTTGAAACAGATGCGAGGGGTGCGTGTGTCATGCAGCAGCCCCCACTGAGATCCATGAACTCGGTAGGCACAGACATTTGCTCTCACAGCAACATCTGCAGTATTTTTCCTCATGGAAATCTCCCTCCTTCATGGAAGCTTCATAATTGAGAAAGGACAGGCCTGGGCCACACGCCAATGCACAGTTAAGTATGTTTAAGCAGCCCACAGTAAACATGAAAAGTGTGAGGAGAAGACCTGCACTGCCAAAAAACGGGGCATAAGAACAAGCCAGCTGGATCAGACCAGAGTCCATCTAGTCCAGCTCTCTGCTACTCGCAGTGGCCCACCAGGTGCCTTTGGGAGTTCACATGTAGGATGTGAAAGCAATGGCCTTCTGCGGCTGTTGCTCCCGAGCACCTGGACTGTTAAGGTATTTGCAATCTCAGATCAAAGAGGATCAAGATTGGTAGCCATAAATTGACTTCTCCTCCATAAATCTGTCCAAGCCCCTTTTAAAGCTATCCAGGTTAGTGGCCATCACCACCTCCTGTGGCAGCATATTCCAAACACCAATCACACGTTGCGTGAAGAAGTGTTTCCTTTTATTAGTTCTAATTCTTCCCCCCAGCATTTTCAATGAATGCCCCCTGGTTCTAGTATTGTGAGAAAGAGAGAAAAATTTCTCTCTGTCAACATTTTCTACCCCATGCATAATTTTATAGACTTCAATCATATCCCCTCAGGCGTCTCCCTCTCCAAACTAAAGAGGAGTCCCAAGCAGCTGCAGCAACTTTCCTCATAAGGGAAGGGTGCTCCAGTCCCTCAATCATCCCTTGTTGCCCTTCTCTGCACTTTTTCTATCCTCTTCAATATCCTTTTTTTGAGATGTGGTGACCAGGAACTGAACACAGTACTCCAAAGTGCATGAGATGCATTCCGACGTGCTTTAGAAGTATAAAGGGCATGACAATCTTTGCAGTTTTCATTATCAATTCCTTTCCCTGATTATCCCCAGCATAGAGCTTTGCCTTTTCACAGCTGCCATTACATTGAGAGCTGCTGACATTCCCATGGAACTATCACAACTAAGACGCCCAAATCCCTTTCTCCTGGTCTGTGACTGATAGCACTGGACCCCTGTAGGCGATGATGTATGGTGACGCTTTGGGATTTTTTTTGCCCCTATGTGCACTCTCACTCTTACATTTTGCTAAGCATTGAACTGCATTTTGCCATACTTCTTAGCACACTTTCTGCCCTTAATTTATCCAAGGTCCGGCTTGGAGCTCCTCGCACTTAATCCTTTGTGGTTCCTCACCACCCTACATAATTCTGGTATCATCTGCAAACTTGGCCACCTAGCTACCCACCTCCTACTTCCAGGTCATTTATGAATAGGTTAAAGAGCACTGGTCCCAATAACGGATCCTTGGGGGACACCTTACTCCTTTAACATCTCTCCATTGTGAGAATTTCCCATTTTACACCCACCTCTTTGCTTCCTGTTTCTCCAACCAGTTTTACCTTGAAATCCATAGGAGGGACTTCCCCTCTTATTCCTTCATTGCTGAGTTTTCTCAATAGTCTCTGGTGAGGAACTTTGTCAAAAGCCTTTTGGAAATCCAAGTAGACAATGTCCACTGGTTCCCCCTTATCCACATGCCTATTTACATCCTCAAAGAACTCTAGTAAGTTTGTAAGACAGGATTTGCCTCTGCAAAAGCCATGCTGACTCTTTCTCAGCAGGTTTTGCTTTTGTACATGTTTTATAATTTTATCTTTAATGACAGATTCTACTAATTTACCAGGAACAGATGTCAAACTGACTGGCCTGTAATTTCCCGGGTCCCCCCTAGATCCTTTCTTAAAGATTGGTGTGACATTGGCCATCTTCCAGTCTTCAGGGATGGAGCCTGATTTCAAGGATAAGTTGCATATTCCGTATACAGCTTGACCGAGGCGGATCGGCGCTGCTGGTATTGTTAGATCTTACTGCAGCGTTTGATATGGTCGATCATGACCTTTTGACCCACCGCCTGGCCGCCTCCGGAGTACGGGGCATGGTCCTTCAATGGATTGTCTCGTTTCTCCGGGGCCGGAATCAGCAAGTGAGGCGCGGGGATCAAGCCTCCCAGAAGTGCCCGCTTTCTTGCGGTGTACCCCAGGGGGCGCTATTATCCCCGCTATTATTTAACATCTATGTACGACCCCTTGCTCAGCTGGTACGGAGTTTTGGGCTGGTCTGTCATCAGTATGCGGATGACACCCAGCTCATTCTGTCGATGGAGGGGGGAGCAGCCGCCGCCCCTGCGGCTCTACAGCATTGTCTGGAGGCGGTTGCTGGTTGGTTGCGACAGAGCAGGTTAAAGCTGAATCCATCGAAGACGGAGATCCTTTGGCTTGGCAGCGAGGGGGGACTTTTCAGCGCCCGGTGTGGGAGGGGGTCACATTGGCGCCGACCCCCTCTGTGCGTAACCTGGGGGTCCACCTGGATTCGTCTCTTTCTATGGAGACCCAGGTGGCCCATATAACCCGGGTTGCCTTTTCCACCTTCGCCAGGCCGGCGGCTGGCCCCCTTCCTCTCCCAAGCGGACCTAGCCACTGTGATCCCACGCAGCGGTCACCTCCAGGCTAGACTATTGTAATTCGCTCATCGCTGGCCTGCCCTTGCGCTTCGATCCGGAGATTGAAACTGGTCCAACATGCGGCGGCGCGCCTGCTCACAGGCAGCCAGTTGGGACCATATTCAGCCTGTGCTGCGCCGACTACATTGGCTCCCAGTAGAGTTCCGGATCGTTTTCAAGGTGTTGGTGTTGACCTTTAAGGCCTTCCGCGCCCCGGGACCCTCATTATCTTGAGGACCGCATCACCTCATATGTTCCCACACGGCCACTTCGTTCGGTAGAGGCCAATCTACTGGTGGTCCCCGGCCCCTCGATGATGCGGCTGGCCTCCACACGGGCCAGGGCCTTTACAGCCCTGGCCCCGGCCTGGTGGAACGCTCTCCCACCAGCTGTTAGGGCCCTGCCCGGGGACCTTGGTGAGTTCCGCAGGGCCTGCAAGGCGGAGCTGTTCCGCCGGGCCTTTGGAGAGTCCAGCCGCTGATGGTGCCCCCTTCCGCTGGCCCCCTTCCGCTGGCCCCCTTCCGCTGGCCCCTTTCGCTGGCCCTTCCGCCGGCCTCTACATCTGGGCCTATAACATCTATCTAGACCTACCGTTCTCCCTGGGGGTGGAAGAATTTAATATTAGGCACCGGGCGCCACCTACACCTATGCCTATATTTATTTTACATTTAAATGCTAATGTTTAGCTAGTTTTCGCTGCTTTTATAAGTTTTAGCCTATTTATGATGTTTTAAAATTGTATTTATTATCTGCTGTACACCGCCCAGAGCCCCTCGGGGATGGGGCGGTCTAGAAGCCCAAAGTATGTATAAATAAATAAATAAATAAATAAATAAATAAATAAATAAATAAATAAATAAATAAATAAATAAATAAATATTAAAGTGAGAACATCAGCAATTTCATGCTTGAGCTCTTTAAGAACTCTTGGGTGAATGCAATCTGGGCCAGGGGATTTGGTAGCATTTAGTTTATCAATGGCTGCCAGAACTTCTTCCTTGTCTACCACTATCTTCGTTAGTTCCTCGGATTCGCCTCCTAAGAAGCTTGGTTCAGGTGCAGGAATTTTCCTCACCTCCTCTTGGGTGAAGACAGATGCAAAGAATTCATTCAGCTTTTCTGCAATCTCCCTGTCATCTTTTAGCACACCCTTTGTTCCTTTGTCATCTAACGGGCCTACCGCTTCCCTTGCTGGCTTCCTGCTTTTGATGTACTTGAAGAACTGTTTGTTGCTGGTTTTGATGTTCACAGCCATGCGTTCCTCATAATCCTTTTTTGCCTCCCTTACAGCTAACTTGCTTCTCTTTTGCCACCATTTGTGTTCTCTCTGGTATTCTTTATCAGTTAAGTTGGACTTCCATTTTCTAAAATACATCTTTTTTTCCCTAATAATTTCCTCAACGTCCCTTGTTAACCATGGTGGCTTTCTTTTGGACTGGGCGCTGCCTTTCCTAACCTGTGGAACACATTCCAGTTGAGCTTTTAAGACTGTGTTTTTAAATAACCTCCAAGCATCTTGGACATTTTTGACTCTCTTGATTTTCCCTTTCAACTTCCTGCGCACTATCCCCCTCATCTTTGAGAAATTTCCCTTTCTGAAGGCGAATGTAACTACATTAGTAGTTGCCACTTGTTCGCATGCTGAGATACTGAATCTGACAGCATTGTGGTCGCTGTTCCCTATCGGCTCAACAACACTGACTTCCCGCACCAGGTCCTGGGTCCCACATAGAATTAGATCTAGGATCACATCTCCCCTGGTTGGTCTCTACAACCATCTGCTCCTAAGCCACAGTCATTTAGCATATCCAGGAATGTTCTCTCCCTTACTATGACCTGAACATGCATTTTTCCAGTTTATATGGGGATAGTTAAAATAAAAGCCCATTACCCGCGACATTTTGCTTTTGTTGGCATCTCTAATTTCTTTTTCCATCTCAGAATCCTCTTGTGCGCTTTGGTCAGGGGGACGATAATATATTCCTAATGTTAAACTATGCTTCACCCCTGGTATTGATATCCACAGTGCTTCTGTAGAGGAATCAGCTCCCCCTGCATTGTCTATTTTATGTGACACTATGCTCTCTTTGATGTAGAGGGCCACCCCACCCCCAATACGCCCTGTCCTATCCTTCCTGTAGAGCCTGTAACCTGGGATAACAGCATTCCACTGGTTCTCCTCATTCCACCATGTCTCTGTGATGCCCACTATATCAATGTCCTCCTTCAAAACTCTGTACTCCAGCTCCCCCATTTTAGGTCGAATGCTTCTACTATTAGCATAGAGACACTTGTATACTCTGTCTCTGTCCCTAACCTGGGATTTATGTGTTTTGCCCTCTAGCCTTTTGTAGACACTATCACTTATCACATTGCTATGTTCCTCACTTGTATGTGGTTGATTTTAAAAAACCTCCTTCTCTGTCTGCATCCCCATGGACTCTGTATTCCGAACCGAAGTCACCTCAGCTCCTGTCGGCCACTTCTGCCTTCCCAGTTACGTAGCCCCAATTGCTTAGGGACATGTGATCTCATTCTCACTGCATGTGTTTACAGTAGGTCACCTCAGTGAAAATCACCTGTGTTTCTTAGGCTAAAATGGAGAAACTTATGGTTCCAGGGACAACATTTGGATTTAGAGGTTTTGAGATTAATGTCTCTCTCCTCACTAAATCTGATGCACAGAACATGGTTCTTGCCAAAACCTGAAATTCAAAATATTGCTTGAATCCACACTAGCATTTCTGTGGAAACAAGTCCTTCTACCCACGGAGCACAATTTTCTCACTTCCCCTTTCTCATGGTAGACCAATATGAACCTCACACTGTGTTCTTGCAAAATTTAATTTATTTATAACATTGAACTCTGTTGCCCTCCAACAACTAGCACTAAAACATTTCTAAAATAACATAAAAATATCACAGCAAAATATGGAACTGTTGCAAGAGTAAGGGTTTAAAATCACAACACTTACCTTGAAAGTGTGAAGCAGCAGGGTTTAATTAGGTCTTTTGAGAACATGAAGGCTCTGCTCCATTTCAGAGCTGCCAAGATGAGACCTAGAGATTTTCTGGAATGACAGTTGACCTCCAGAATACATAGATCAGGTCCCCAGGAGAAAACAGCTGCTTTGGAGGAGGTGGACTCTATGACATTATAGCCAGCTGAGGTCTCTCCCCTTCAAAGGCTCCACCCCCAAACCTCCAGGAATTTCCCAACCAGGAATTGGCAGTCCTACTCCACCTACTCATTGGTTTCACCTCATTTCTAGCTTGCATACAGAGCACATCTTCAACAGTCAGTCTTAACAGAGGAAGTGGTTCATAAGGAAGAACAAACCTTTTCATGCTAGCTGGGCTCAGCTCACATAGGTCTTTATAGGCACTAGCTAGCTACAGTCACAGATAGTTTATTCACTTTTGTTTCACATCTCCTCCAAATCATCCACACTGGCATACGTGGTTCAGCCTTCTTCCATTTGATCCTCATAATAGCCCTGTGAAGTAGTTTCTCTCTTTTAGAGAATGGGTGGCAACTGCGGTTCAATCTGGTCTTCCCAGGACTAGTCCTTGGCCACCAAAGAGCAGTGCAAATGGACACGTGGTATGCAGCCCTGGATTAACCATTAAGCATAATAAGCACGTGCTTAGGGCACCAGGGGGAAAAGAGGCACCACAGAAAGTGAAAAAAGGACCACAAAAAAAGTTACCACCACTATTAAAAAAGGGTATGAAAAAGGGGCACCACCATCACTCAAAAAAGTTAATTCAACTTCAGGTGAACTAGGGTCCCACAATAAAAGCTCCTGTCACATACATGTATATCTCACAGACAGAAATGTAGCCAACACCCTTCACTAAAATGCATAAAGATTGACACGTCTCTATCCCATCTCAGTGTCACAACCTAGGGAATGAGAATTCTGGCAGCTAAAGTTACTGACTATAAGCACGTACAATGATATCACAGCAATCACTGGGAGCGGCCAGTTTACTTGCATACACCTACTATCACCATATCAGTACAGGTATATAAGCATGTGCCAATGGCAACTAGATCTAGTAGTTTAACAGTAGACTGCAGGCCTACATACAAAGACTCAATACCTAGTCTCTGCTTAGCATAGAACCAGATTTGTTATGCCACATTAATTTTGAGGACTTGATAAGAGACTTTGCAATTTGAAAAGTAGGGGGAAAACCTTTTAAAGTATAAACAAGTAGACAATAATTGAGGTGCTGTGTGGAGTATATATACCTGTGAGTAAAGGTCAAAAGGTGAGGGCATCTGAATAGGAGTGGCCTTACCTATTGACCTTTACTCACAGGTATATATACTCCACTTGCTTTCCTTTCCAACTATCAGATCCTTTGAAGATGCCAGCCACAGATGCAGGCGAAACATCAGGAGAGAATGCTGCTAGAACACGGCCATACAGCCCGGAAACCACACAGCACCCCAGTGATTCCAGCCGTGAAAGCCTTCGACAATATATTAGACAATAATTACCTTTTCATCCATAAAGGTTAAAATACTATGTATCTTTAAGGTTTTCAAGAACAATGAAATAACGGAAGATTTCTTTATGTGCGTAATAATGGTTGATATCTGCATACTTATGTGCCTGCCTATCTGTGCCCTGTCAGCAAAAACAGTACATTATAGCACAATTTTTCATTCACAAGGTCTGGAAAAATGTTCTAACTTGAAACATTTGAAATAAATTTTAACTTTTTTTTTGCATTGTTCTCTTATACCAATGAAAAATATAAATGGTTGAATTTTCTACTGTCCAGCCCAAGTTATAAGTAAATAAATTGCTTTTGCCATAAGGTGTTAAATAAATGAAATAAAAAACAAGTTATATTGTGAATATAAATTGTGAAATCTGGTCAGAGTGACCTGCAAGCAAGCTGAATTATGAATCTTGCAAGCGGAAGAGCCAGGGCACCAAGGTTGGACTGTGATTAGAGCATCCATTGGACTTAATCTGGCCCTGCTGTTATAGAATCTAAGCATGGGTATTCAAGAGTGTCTAGCCCCCATATATGCACCAATAACATTACCAGAACTTTTTGAACCATTCCATTTGGAATTGTGACCTATGTTCAGTCTGGTTTGTCAGAGGAATCAGAACAAAAGGAAAGTGTAATCTGAGAAAACAAATGTCAGACTTCATTTGTATAACAATTTCTAGAAATATCTATGAAATGATAGCACATGGAGAGCCATGCCAGAGGTGAATAAAGCTAGATTATTAAGAAAAGACTCCTGTAGCCTATAATTACCTGAATCTTCATGGACTTTACTGGTAAAGGCCAAGATTGTGGAACAAATCAATCCAGAGTTCTGGGAAGTGCCTGCTTCCATAGCAGGAACTGGGCAGGCTCCCAAAGTTAAAGTGCATGGGACTATATCCCTATATTGGGGAACCCAATTAAACTGATTAAAATTCAAGAAAAACAACAGAAGTTATCATTACGAAGAAGGGGCCAAGGACACAGACGTGTGGGTTGATGCTGATGTCAAACACATTTACCCTGTTATGAATTCCAATTCTCACAGAGATCAGGATTTCAAAGACATTTCTGTTAATTTTGGAGGTCAACAGTCAAAGGAAAAGCGGCACTGTGTTCCAGTGGTTTGAGTCCTATTGGAGAGGCCAGTCCTAGAAGGTGCTGCTAGGTGGTTCCTGCTCTACTTCTGTGGGGTCATTCGTTCGTTCGTTCGTCCGTTCATTTATTATTCAAATGTAATATATCGCCCCCATCCCCAAAGGGCTCTGGACAGTGTACAAATCAATAAAAACACAATCACAATAAAATTCCAGTTAAAAACATCAGTTCTGCAGGGTTTGATCTTATCCCCATGTTATTTAATAACTACATGAAGACACCAGGACAGTCATCAGGTTTGGGCTAAGGTGTCGCCAATATGCAGATGATACCCAGATCTACCTTTCTTTTCCACCTACTTCCAAAAAACCTGATGATCTAAACTGGTGTATGGAGTCAGCAATGGTTTGGATGAGGGTGAACTAAATGAAACTTAATCCTGATAAGACAGAAATGCTCTGGGTTAGAAGAAACACAGACCAGAAGCTTGAGATCTCCCCTGTCTTGGACTTGGCTACATACATTCCTCTTGGAAAGCCCTGTTCTTAGCTTGGGAGCGCTGCTTGTCTCAACAGTCACCTTAGAAAATGAGACGGCTGCTATGGTTTGGTGTCCTTTTGCCCACTTCAGCTGGTGTGCCAGATGCACCTGACACTGGCTCAGTCTGATCTAACCACCATGATCCATATGTTAATTACATATAGATTGGATTAGTGGAATGTGATGGACTTGGGACAACCCTTCTAGAGTGTTTGGAGACAGCAGCGGGCGCAAAACATTGCAGATATACTGCTGATCAGGGCCAGTTACCAGGATCACAAGACCCCAATTCTACTCTGGCTTCCAATCCCAAGGACAATTCAATATGATGGTTTTAAATGTTAAAGGACTATGTGGCTTGGGACCAGGGTATCTGAAGAAATGTCTTCTCCCCTGTATTCCTGCCTGGGAGTGACGATTACAAAGAGGCCCTCCTGACAGTCCCACTAATAAAAGAAGCTCATCTGGTAGGTACAAAAGAGAGGGCCTTTTCTGTGGCAGTATCACAAGCAATCTCTTAGGGAGGTAAGACTGACCCCCTCAATTGTAATCTTTAAGAGGCACTTAAAACCAGTTTTATTCAGCAGAGCATTTGATTAGTTTTTCTGCCTATAGGGAGTTTTAATTTTAACTAGTAGGTTTTTAATGTATTTATGGTATTTTGTTCTTATTTACACTGTACTCTGCTTTGATTTCCTCTAAAGCAAAATGACGGCTAACAAGAGTTTTACATAAATAAAATTCAAGTTGCTGAGCTTTGCCTTCTGCCCTAGACAGATCAGAAATGATGGTGAGCTATATTTTGATTTAAATTGTAGTTGTGTACATTTGTATCTACGAATTTAAATTAGCATAGGCAAATTTTGTCCCCCTTTCCCCTCATTTATCCACTTTTTTAATGGCTCATGTCCACTTTTTGGTCATCTGTAGATTTCCCCCTATATCCACACTTTCCTCTTTCCCTTCCTTGAAAGCCCCCATAGTTTCTCCTCCTTTCCTACTTCCTTCTTTCTTTCCCACCCATCAGCAAACCTATTATGTTCTAGCCCCCCCCCCCCCCAAACAACTGCAAGGAGTAGACATCTGAGCACATGGGTTCTACCTACATGAGATTTCTTGCATGTTCAGACCTTTTAACATTCAATAAGCCAGTGTCAAAAGTTAATACAGACTCCAAATTACAGCACACAGAAGGAGCAGTGGACTGTCTGCTGTTGGTCTGTGAAATTCCTTCACTTTGTCAATTCACACATGTACTACCTTGTTTAGACTGCCCACAATAGCAGCCCCTGGGCAGACATACTGCAAATCACATCTCCTGGGCAGACATACTAATATGGAATGTGAAGGAAAAGGAAACTTGCATAGACTACTAAAATTACTGTTTTCTGGATTCCCTTCCTTAATGTGCCTTTGACTCTTGCTGTGTTATTGTTTCTTTGCTTGCAGTTTTAGTTTCTGATTGTCATGTTCCAAAAGAGGCTTTCTTCCTGTGTTTATAAATATTCATATACTGAAATCAGAATGTATATTTTAAATGCATAAGCATCAATTAAAAGTTATTTTAATTTATATTATTCATTCCACATTAAAGTTCAGAGGAGCAACCATATCCATCAGCAACAGCAAAAAGGTATTTAAAGTGATGCAGCTTTTTTGTTTTCCAAATTAAAAAGTCTTATTTGCCCAAACATCAAATAATGTAACCTGTCAATTAAAAAATTATACTTACACTGGCAGTATATTGAAACACACAGTTTTATTAGAACTTTTGCACTGGCTTAGATCAAGGAAAGAATATAAACTCTGCAGTGCATTTGGAAGACTCTTTACTCCTTGGAATAGGCAAATTGATAAGTTCTTCGAAACCTAACATACCTGTTTTCAGCTACATACTGTTTCACCAGTATGTAGATAATTACACACACACACCAGCCGCCACTGTCTGGACATTGGCAAAGTGGCTGTGATAGAATCATAAACATGGATAGGAGGAGAAAGCAACAATAAAATACTGACACTCTGTATCATTCAGAGGCGTAGCTAGGCCAGAGTGCGCCCAGTGCACACTCTGCCCCCCCCCCCCGCGGCACCCCCACCCCCACACACATTTATTTTAGCAAACCAAGCAGGCTGGAGAAGAGGCCTGCCTGTTCCCTTCCAGGCTGCAAATGATCTGGTGGGAACTACATTTCCCAGGGTCTCCAGCCTTCCACACTTACCAGACTTCTGGGATCACAGGATCATCAACTGATAGTTGGTAAGTGGCCCATCAGGGGTAGGGGAGACCCAGAACCAGGTAAGTGGCAAGTGTTGCACTGGGAGCAAAGGAGGGGGCTATGGCCCAACCAGAGCCCATTGCAGGGGAGATGCTTCCTCTTCCACCCTTTCCTAGGGCCCATTGCATCTCCCCCACAGCAGACTTTGCTGCTGGTATAAAATGTTTTTACAAAAATACAAGAATTAAAATCACTTTATAAGGATAATATTGTCTCTTAACTCCTAAACCCCCTACTGGTGGCAGGCTAGGATCCTCTGCATGCCAGATTCGTCATGTACTCCCTCCATGACGAATCTGGCAAACTGCAGCTACCAATACTCTTCAGTTGCATTAAAACACAGTCATTGAAGCCTCAAACAGCTTTCAAAGCAATCATTAAAAATAGGTGGCTATCTTCCAGCTCCCCTTTTCCTCATCAGCCCCAAAGGACCTCCAAAGAGATTATGCTTGGAAACGTGGGAGCACCATGAACAATATGTGACAGGGCCTAAGGAGGCTGGTGTGATGAGAGGGAATCAGATCACAACCCCAACCCCCTGTGCTCTTCTGCCAGTGGCCTTTCCAGAAATACAAGAGGCTTCATTAGTACAAAGAAGGAAGTGGGGTCAGCATCACATGATTCAATTTTAGTTAGATTACATTGAGAGCACGTGGCAGTGAGCTTCCATGGCAGAATGGGGATTTGAAACCAGATCTCTCAGATCCTAATTCAGCACTCTAAATCTCTACACCACACTGGCTCTCCTGTGCTCCATGACACTGTGCTCCTCTCATATCAAGCATCAGCTTTTCAGACATCTTGGGAGGCTACTGGGAGAAGGGGAAGCTGGTAAAGATCAGCAAAGTGGCCAGTGAAATTGTCAGTTCCGTTCTCAAAAGCTCATCTGGAGGAAGCTGTCCTTCTGTAGCATGAGTACTCTAGATGGTTGTTTAAAATATACAGTAATATCTACCTGACATTCTGACCTTATGATAGAGACAATGCATTCTTTTGTGTTGTGATTGCAGCTCGCTTGTGAATGGGTAGTCAGAGATCTGACAAAAGAAAGTGAGTTTAGTACTTACTACATCTGAATGGCTTTTGAAAAATGAACAATCCACCTTCAGGGTCTGAAGTGAATTCTCTGGAGGCACTGGTGTAGCAAGGGGGGCACAAGAGGGCTACAGCCTGGGTGACACTTCCTGTCAGGTGTACTGACGCCCCCGCCCCCACCCCCGCAACTGTGCTTCAGTCCCCTTTGGGCTGGGGCACAGTTAAAACACCAGCCACCAGGGCTGGCCCCACTCCTGAACTCCATGCGGAGCTTGGGAGGGGCACGCAGAGCTGCCCCCCCAAACTCCGCATGAAGTTTGTGTGGGGGGCCAGCTATCCTGTTCTGATCTCAGTGTGGAGTTTGGAGTGGTCCATAGGCACAGTAGGCTGACTGGCTCTAGTTTTATACTGTTGCCTCCACCCCCACAACCCACAAGCTCCATGAGTAATAAGCTATGCCCCTGTCTGTAGGAGTATGTGAGAAACAATGAACTAAGATGGCAGCGGCAGTGGGGAGAGATAAGAGAGAGAAATGTGAGTTTCTTGCAGGAGCTAGCTAAAACAGAGTGCCTGCCTTGCAGGGAACAGACTGTGAAAGTTGCTCTCTAGTAATCCTCTGAGGGTTTCTTGGCGGGTTAAAAAGAATTTTAATTACTGTATTCTGCTTATACATTTATAAATAATGCAAACATTAAGAAGATACTGAAAGTCTGCTGTACTTTACCTAACAAAACAAGCTAGGTAGGATGGCATTGCTGATTTTTTACTTGGATAGGAGAGCGGGAAACAAAGGTCCAAAATGCTGTTAACTATAGGAAATAGCATAAGAGGGACAAATGTAAAGGAGAACAGAGCTCAAAAATAGACTAAGGCTGTTTCCGCATGGGCCAAAAACGGTGGCTTGGGGGCGGTAAAAACGCCGCCCCCAGGCCGCCGTTCGCACAGGCGGCGCTGCTGAAACGCAGCAGCGCCGACCTGGCTGCCCTTCCCCTCCCTCAGGGCGGCGTCAGGCCGCCCTAAAAAACAACCCTTTAAAGGGTTGTTTTTGAGGGGACAGCGTCTTCCCGGCAGCGCGGTGCGAACAGCACTGCCGGGAACACGCTGTTTCCCCTTCCCTCTCCCACTTACCTCGTCCCTGTCGTCATCCTGCTGGCCTCCTAAGTCCCTCCCTCGCTGTACTCCGACCCCTGGAGGTCGGAGGGCAGCGTGGGCGGGGCTTAGGAGGCCAGCAGGACGACGACAGGGATGAGGGAAGGGGGAGAGGGAAGGGGGAAGAGGCGGCTCCGTGCGGAGCCGCCTCTCCTGCGGCGGCCTCTGCTGGGCCCGCTCGCACGCTTGCGTGCGAATGGGCCTCCACCCCCAGGCCGGCAGAATTCTTGAGTTTGGAGTTTGGAGTTTGGAGGCTGGGAGTAACTCATAAGCAGCTACAAGGGGTCAAATTGATCTAGAAGTCCAGCTGCAGAACACCCAGTAGAGGGGTGCTGAGTAAATCCAAGAGGTGGGTGAACAGACAACAAGTTGTCACTGTGGAGAACAGCAGTCATTAACTGAAAAACAAGAGGCTTTGTTTATCCATGAGCCTGCCAGGAATCATGGGAGGGAAGAGGAAACTGGAGAATAAGTCCCAGACAGAAGAGAGATGCTATGAAAAGAATCTGTGGAAGCTGAAGCAAGAAAAAGTACAGCCTACACGAAAAGTTTATGATCTGGAGGAGGACAGCCTGAAACCATGGGTGAGGGACAGCTTCTTAAAACATTTCTTTGTCCAAGTGCCTCTTATGACCGTAGTGGGTCAGATCTCTATCGATGACATACTCCAGAGTCTGGCCCTAACTGTGGGAGCAATCCAGAACTCTGTGAATTATAGAAGGAAAAAAGATGGGGAAGTCTTCACTGTGAGATCATGACCAGTAATATTCATGGGACTGGTGGACAGAAGGGTTGCCAGCTTAAGTAGGCTGATCCTAATGTTTCATGAAATTTTGGATACCAGAAAAAGTAATAGATTATATCTTCAGAATAAAGCCTTAATCAAGGGCCTGGAGTGGCAAAAGGAAAGAAGAGAAAGCCTTCACAGTTTGTGCTGGGTTTTAAGAGGTTCATAAATGCATGTGAGGCAACTCAAAAGACCCTGGGAAGGATGTGATCGTCATGGAAATGTGCCTTGCCTTTGACAACTGGCAGGAATTCCTACTGAAGTGGCATCCTTCTGTGCTGCCTCAGGAGAAGATGAAATGCAGCCCATCTGGCAAAATGTGTCATCTGGTTTTTTGAATCAAGTGTGCTGACAACTTCCCTACAACAAAGGGGTGGTAGCAGTTAGAGATATTTTTTTAGATGGCTGGGGAAAAGGCAGATCAGTTTCAGATGGTCCAAAGGGTAAATATTAATAAAGGTGCAGCTCTGATAGAATAAAGTGGCATTTTCTGTATCGTCAATCTATAAGTGAATATGCCATTGTGGAGTGTATCTAAGTGTGATGTTGGTTAAGGAAATTCCAACTTCCATTTTGAGAGCAGCAGGAAAGAAATAGATTTGTGCAACTAAGTAAGGCCTGGGGTCTAGGTACTGACTTCCTTAAAGGCTAAACATTTTTTAAAATTTATAGTATTGATGGTTTAATTATGGATTGGGGTTTTTTTGTGGAGAAAAAATACAGATTGATGTAATATACACAAAAACTTACTTAAATGATAATACTTATTTCACCTATAGGTTTTGAGTAGTGCCACATTAGAATCCATATGAACAAATCTTAAAATGTATTGTCGAAGGCTTTCACGGCCAGATTCAACTGGTTGTTGTGGGTTTTCCTGGCTGTGCGGCCATGGTCTGGTAGATCTTGTTCAGTGTGTAACAGACTTCCCTCTGTGATACATCTCTGAAGATGCAAGCCACAGATGCAGGTGAAATGTTGGGAACAAGGTCTACCAGACCATAGCCACACAGCCCGGAAAACCCACAACAACCAAATCTTTAAAATAATTTTCTATTTGCTATTACATGAAAAAAAATCACAACAAAATAATCTCCAAATCCACCCCTCCCAAAAGTCTCCCCAGTCCCATTCATGTACCTTCTATCCCACCTAGGGATGGATAATCCACAAATCTCTCACATTTGAAAAACAAGGGCATTCCAATAAACAGTGTTCCTGTGTACCAATTTTCCCAGAAGCACATCAGCGTAACCTCTCTGAATATGGAACCTTCTTATAACAACCATTCATTATCTGAGATGGTATAGAATTCAACCTAGCAAACAGTAGGAGATTCCTGGGATAGAACAATCTTGAATAAGTAGAAGAACAAATTCTATGTCCTCTAATATGAGAGTTTAGAAAATCCAAATTAAATTAATGATCCAAAATTACTATTCAAGTTCCCAACATGGATAACTTAATGTATTGTTGAAGGCTTTCACGGCCGGAATCACTTGGGTGCTGTGTGGTTTCCGGGCTGTATGGCCGTGTTCTAGCAGCATTCTCTCCTGACGTTTCACCTGCATCTGTGGCTGGCATCTTCAGAGGATCTGATGTTGGGAAAGCAAGTGGAGTATATATACCTGTTGGAGTGTCCAGGGTGGGTGGAGAAACATAGTCTGTGAGTAACAAAGAGGGCAACCAGGTCAATAGTTGAGGGCATCTGAATAGAAGTATGAGTAACAATGAAGACTATAGCATGGGAGTGTCAATGGAGATAGCAAGGTCACTGGTGGGAGCATCTGAATAGAAGTATCCTGGCCTTTGTTTCTTTTGTCTATGCCTCTATGGTCATCCTGTGTTTGTGTGGAGCTGGTTAGACACTGTCTTGACTCTAGTATTTTTCAACACTGGCAGCCAAGTTCTGTTCATTTTCATAGTTTCTTCCTTCCTGTTAAAATTGTCCATGTGCTTATGGATTTCAATTGCTTCTCTGTGTAGTCCGACGTAGTGGCTTTCAGAGTGGTCCAGAATTTCTGTTTTTTCAAATAATATTCTATGTCCAGGTTGGTTTATCATGTGTTCTGCTATTGCTGATTTTTCTGGCTGAAATAGTCTGCAGTGCCTTTCGTGTTCTTTGATACGTGTCTGTGCGCTGCGTTTGGTGGTTCCTATGTAGACTTGTCCACAGCTGCATGGTATGCGATAGACTCCTGAAGTAGCTAAAGGATCCCTCTTATCCTTTGCTGAACGTAGCATCTGTTGAATTTTCTTAGTGGGTCTGTAGATTGTTTGTAGGTTGTGCTTCTTCATCAGTTTTCCTATGCGATCAGTGGTTCCCTTGATGTATGGTAAGAACACTTTCCCTCTAGATGGCTCTTTATCTTTGTTCATGTGGCTTGTTCTTGGTCTTGCAGCCCTTCTGATTTCTGTATTAGAGTAACCATTAGCCTGTAGAGCCCTGTTTAGGTGATTCAATTCATCTTGTAGGAGGTGAGGTTCACAGATTCTGTTTGCGCGATGTACCAAAGTTTTTATGGTGCTCCTTTTTTCCCCTGGATGGTGATTGGAGTTTTTGTGTAGATATCTGTCTGTGTGCGTAGGTTTTCTGTATACTGTGTGTCCCAATTGCTGGTTTGGTTTGCGGATGACTAAAACATCTAAAAATGGCAGTTTTCCTTCATTTTCTTTCTCCATAGTAAATCCTGAGGGCAGCCAACCAAGCTCGGGCTTCAAGGGAATGAACACCCAGTTCTGATCTCAAAACACTCCCCACTATAGATGCAGGGACTCTTGTTAAGGCAAAAATGTTGTTAGCGGACAGTTTAATGGTTTTGGATAGGCTTCTATCCAAACTGGAGCACCATATAGAAACTATCACTTCCTTAAAATTAAATACTATCACTGCACCAAGAACATATTTCTTGCTCTTTAAAAAATGGAGTAATAGTTTTGGAAATCAGGGCCTTTCTCAGAGCATTTCGATGACAGATATTCTGTTGCAAATTCATCTGAAAGTAGACCTCTAAGTAACAAAATCAATTACCTTGTTCTATTGTTTGCTTGACAATTCTCCAGATATATTTTGGAGATCATGATCTAGAAAAGACCATGACTTTATGTTTATCATAGCTAACATGAAGGCCTTCTTGTCCACAGTATTCAACAAAGGCCTTTATTAATCGGTGGTATAATATGTGAATAGCTGGACATGGCATGCACTGTATGTTCTTATCTTTTCTCAACATGATCCAGATTCATAAGCTTTGAAAATCATTTGTCAGGGTAACTTTTCTGAAATGGGAAATGTTCTAAGTTCAAATACATTCATTACTGTGAATGAGTGCTAGGTAAGCTGATGCATGAACTCATGGGCTGCTTTCTGAATGGGCAATCTACTTGCACAAATGGGATCTGCATGGAGTCCTCTGCAGGGTGTGCAAATGTATAGAAGTGTGAGAGAGTCAGATAAATTTTGCCATTTAAATGATGAGAGAGAGGCTGAGGACAGACTGCTGAAAGTATCTACTTGACGTTAAAGGGTGAAGCTGCCCAAATTATTCTCTGGGGATCTACCTACTGCCTGTATTTAGGAGAAATCTTCCACTGTGCTCCGCTTCCATATTTGAAAGTAAAGCTTATGTTACAGTTCCAGTGAAGCAAAGCGTGATAGCCCAGACCCTGGAACATGCTATGGTTAGAGGAAGTGAGGAGTTAAAATATCCATCTAGTGGCAAATGTTATGTGTGTGATGTGGGAAAGGAGGGACCTTTAAATGCAATCCTGAACAGAATTACACCCTTCTAAAGCCACTGACTTCAGTAGATTTAGAAGGTGTAACTCGGTTTAGGACTGCACAGCCAGTTCTCTTAGCTCTCTCAGTTGCTTCAGGCATGATCCTTTGGGTGGAAGTTGCTTTGCTAATTGTGTGGGAGGGGTTAGAGAAACAGCAGGCACAGCACAGCCCTCTCCTTTTGATCTCCAGCCATGCTTAATACATGAAAGAGGCTGCCAGGGGGTCATTCTCCACGTGGGCTTTTAAATGTTTTTTTTTAATGTGTTGTGTGCTGGGGGGCAGTTTTGAGGAAAAAAGATTGGGGGAAAAACCAAATAACTTGAAAGGAGTTCTTGATATATATGTGGAAGGTCCAGGTTCATATCTCAGACTTACTCCAGGCTAGTCACAAATCTCTGTCTATATTATGATAGAACAAGATTACAGTGACAAGTAGTGTGGTGAAATGAACAAAGCATCATACTTTGACTGGAGAGATCTGTGTTCAAATTTCTGCTCAGCTTTGAAGCTCGGTAGGGGACTGGGAACCAGACACTTCTCAGCCTCCCCTCCAAGAATTGCTGTGAAAACAGACAGGGTGCACCATGTATGATGCAGTGAACTTCTTGGAGGAAGGGTGCAATTAAAATTTGCTACCATAATGTTAAATACTTTGTATGGCACAGGGTGATAGAAGCGAGGCTGAACTCCAGGTTGCTTTTCATCAGGATCACCCCAAAGTGTCACAAAATAGCCACTGTTCCAGTTTCCCCAAAGCTTCATCAGGTTAGATGTTCAGTACAAAGAACCCATGTGTGCAGGTTGGGAGAGATCAAGAAATGTTCATACATGAAGGGGAAGTTTCTGATCTGTAGTTTGTAGAATCATAAAATGGAACACAGGATGTTTCAGACTCAACTGGATTACTGGGTGCAAAAGAGATTTTAAGAAGTTTCAAAGGTTACTAGACAAAGAAAGGGTTTTTTTTTCCTTTTAAGAACCACATTCCCTTTGGGAATATAAAAATCAGATTAGGCAGATCCAGCAAGTGCATTGTCAAATTGTCAAGTGCATTCTCAGGATCATTTAACACAGATCAGATATGCATTGGATGTTAGCTGATTCCCTGCAAGCTGGCTTTGCAGTTAGCTAACACACTGGTGAAGTCTGGAGATTCTAGTTTTGTACAAAAGCAAACCATCTGTGAATGAAGCTAGCTCAGCCGTACATTAGAGAACACAAATATCAGCAGCAGCACAGCCCTTGCTCGCTGTCCAAGTGAGATGCAGAACAGCTCTGCACAGACTGTGGGGGCATCATCAGTGCTTACAAGAGCAGCAGCGTCATGTATGAATGACAGATGCCCGCATCCCCTTCTTGCCCAGACTAGACTAAATTCGTGTTTGCATGTGTGAGAACAGGTATTTAGGGACATATGTCTGTCAGTCATACTTTAAGGAATAGCTTTAGGGAAATTTCACGAAACTTTTTCTAACCACAACAAACACATCTACCAACAAAGCATGGAGCTTCACTGTCCTGACAGTGCTACCTGAAATCGTCTTGATGGTTGATGTAGTATTTTAGTGTTCTTAATGGACGAAGGGCATCAGCCAGGCAGGGTCAATAGAGCGACACTGTCCTGCCACCCTCTCCCCCTGAGGCCACCTTCTTCCCAAGTTTGTTGGTGGAGGGCTTAATGGCATAGACAAGGGCTGGGCTAATGGGAGGCATCGCTTCTTCCTTTCCCATGGAAGGAAGAAGCTTTCTCGGGGTTGCCCCTTTCGACCTGAGACGCAGAAGGAAGAGCAAGGTGTGATGCGGCCCGCAAGCAAGTTCACTTTCCCAACAAAGCTGGGGCAGAGGGGCGGGGGGGTCTTCGCAGGAGGCGCGAGAAGTGCTAGGGCAAAGGGAGGAAGGGCGGGCACACGTGGAAACGGAAAGGCGGGGGGTGGGGGGTGGCGCGTTGTTGGGACGGCCCAAGAGCCCCCCTCCCTCAGCCCCACCGCCCAGGACCTGCGACCAGCGCCAGTACCTGTTTTGCCCACGGCGCTCTGTCCCAGGACCACCAACCGCAGGGTCCGAGCCGGGCTCAGGCTCACGGACCGGCGCAGGGGCCGCGGGAAGCTCATGCCGGACCTCGCGCGGCGGGACTCGCGGGCGGATCACGGCGCAGGCAGCCCCACCGCGCGCCCTCCTCCGGCGCCGCCACTCGGCAAAGTCCCCGCACGCGCGCGGCAGCCCCCGCGGCTCCTGCAAGAGGGAGCTCCGCCCGGGATGGCGGGGGGCGGGAGCGCTGTGCTTCTGCTGCTGGCTTCTCCTCGGCTGCCCGCCCGTCCCCACGAGCCTGCCAAGACAGGTGGGACGCCGCTTCGGCAGATCCCGAGCAGTCCTCCTCGCAGTACTCCCGGGTCCCAGCAGGGGCGGGGAAGCTGCCGAGCGACCCGGGCTGTGACATCACCCGAAAGGAAGGCTTCTCCCCCACCCCCGATTTGGATCTGGTCCGTGCCTCACTTTGCCACCCCTGCCTCAGAGGCCGGGGGTTGACCCTTTGAATATGCTTCAGCAGAAGGTAATTTCCGCACGAGGACTCAGTCAGAGCCCAAGAAGTTCAGTGGCTCCCGAGCATGGGACATGAAACTTATGGGTGGGTGGGTGGGTGGGGGGAGTTAGCCTTAACCACGCCGCAAGACTCTGGTTTATTTTTGTTGCAACAGGAAGTGATTTGCTGGAATGAATGAGCCCGTGCCGATCAAACGCCGTCGGTGGAACGTGAAAATCTCAAGAGCTGAGCGGCAGTCGCAGCTGGGAGGCTGAGGACTGGAGCGGTGAAAAACCGGGCGACCTCCGTGGACGCGCGAACAAACACCGGCTCCAGTTTCAGTGACATCTTTTTGGGTTCAATAAAGGAGACACCTTGAGTTTCTGCAGTTAAAGAAGTGGCGCAAACACCCGGCATCAAACCCCTGATTAGTCTCAAGTGGTGAGGGCCTTCTCTAAAGCGTATGGTGTTATTGTCATGTTTAGGAGCAAGGCTATAATAAATAAGTGGATTTATACAGTCCTTGATGGAATTTCTTCTGACAGGACAGTCTTTAACAACAGTACAAATGGCATAAAGTCAAGAGGTGACACTGTCCCCATTGCTGTATTTCCATGTTAGGGAAAGCTGCACCTATTGGATTACTTACTTGAGACTAATTTCCAACGGTGCAGCTTTTTCCCTCCATGCCAATCATCCGTGTGTAATGCCAGAGGGAGAGCAGCTTGACACACTACTCTCTCACCCCATATGTCCCAGGTAGGCCTCTGTGTTCTGCTGAGGCCAACTTACTGACGATCCCGGGCCCCTCCGTGATGCGGCTGGCCTCTACCTGGGCCAGGGCTTTTACGGCCCTGCTCCCTGCCTGGTGGAACACACTTCCATCAGTGGTGTGGGCCCTGTGGGATCTTAGTGATTTCCACAGGGCCTGCAAGTCCAAATTGTTCCACCAGGCTTTTGGGGAGGCCAGCCGTGGATTTGATACCCCCGTTGTTGCATGCTGTGCCATCATTGGCATTACCCATGTGACATCTTTCGGTATTGTCTGTGTCCTCCCAGCCTTGGGATTGGGCGCCGTCATCAGTATTATCTCTATTGGGTTTTAGAATGCTGCTTATTATTCTGAGTTATGTTATAAATTTTAATTATTTATTACTTATTTATTGTGCACATTGTTTTTAGTTGTGGTTTTGTTGTACACTATCCAGAGCCCTTTGGGGGTGGGCGGTTTATCAAATTTATTATTATTATTATTAATTATTATTAATAATTAATAATTAATTAATTAAATAATAATAATAATAATAATAATAATACTTTCCACAGTGAAATCTAGAGTCATTTGCACTTGCATTTCCTATTGCCTGGCACAGCCTTTCACACAAGACCCCTGGGAACAAAGCAGTCATAGGACAAGTACCGGAAAATCCTACGTATATTTGGTGACTATCATGCACAATTTTCTTAGATTGGATGGTGGAGAACCAAAAGCTTAACTCTATACATGGCTTGGCCTGATATGCGCTTGGCATTGGTCCTGTGAATTGAGGCCCTGGGAAGATATTTACTACCTGTTTTCTTGCAGGTCTCTTATGTCTTTGATGATAAGTAAAAATCCATCAAGTGAAGCATTTGTACTATCCAGATGTCACACACAGCATGCAAATTTGCAGTCTTCCCGAGGACAAGGGATGTACAACTGTGTTGAGTCTCCTAGGTGGCTTTTGGTATAACTGTCCAAGACATCCTTCAAGACCCCATTTACTATGAAGTAAAACTCCCATTTGTCACAAGAAAATTTGCATCTGAATAGACATGCACAGCATTGTGTTTTTCTCTTTAGTCCTTCACTTTCTCAATCAGTCCACAGCCATCCCAGCAAAGTCAACAATGGGTTACCAAGGCACTTTCCTCTCCAAAACCAGACCTCCAACCAGAATTAAAAGGGACCAGATCTGTCTTATTGAAGAAATATGTGGTTTTATTATGTGATTATTCCATGTTGGAATTGTAAACTTGTATGTCTTGTTTTAATTGCCATAGCTGCTAAGTGCCCTTTGTGGAGAAAGCAAGATAGTGTTTTAAAAACCCAAATAAATACATGTGGTTCATAAACTGGCAACCCCAAGGTGCATAGTGGTACAGTAATACAGTCAAAACTCTGCTCACTACCTGTGTTTAATCCTGACAGAAGATGGTTTAGGTCAGGGGTCCCCAAACTTTTTAAACAGGGGGCCAGTTCACTGTCCCTCAGACTGTTGGAGGGCCGGACTAAAAAAACTATGAACAAATTCCTATGCACAAATGATTGTAAAATGCTTGATTTCACCTTTCAGCCTTTCTGTCATGGTCTATTTTTAGAACAGTGACCAAAGTATGTCAAGTACAGGGTGGGCTCCAAATATTGTTGGGGAGGCTGTGAAATACCTTCCCCTGTAAAAAAAAAAGCAGAACTTTCCCAATGAAGCATTCCATCTAACCCAGGATTAGGTATCTTCCTGGGTTCTTTCCTCCCTAGCAGCCAGCGAGCGATTCACCAGCCTTGCTGATGCCAATGGGAGTGAGGCGGAACAGAAAGCCTGAGAGCAACACATGGAGTAGCCGAGAGGGAAGGGCGGAGCAGGTGTTGCCACATGTAAGGTTTCCAACTCTGGGTCAGAAAATTCATGGAGATTTGGGGGTGCAATCTGAGAAAGGCAGGGTTTGGGGTAGGGAGCCCACCGTCCAAAGTAGTCATTTTCTCTAGGAATTGATCTCTGTCACCTGGAGGTCAGCTGTAATTCTGGGATATCTCCAGGCCTCCCCTAGAGGTTGGCTACTCTTACATAGAGGTAGTATCCACAAATATGACTCCTGCCTGTGATCAGCAATGTTTAGAAAGCAGCAACTCCAGTCACAGAAAAAGAACAGACCTGTGGGCATTGCCTTGTTGCATAGGCTGGTTGGGGAGAAAGGAGCCCAGGAGCCCAAGGGAGCCGATCTGGCAGACCCCGAAGGCCGCGGGTATATCCAGAGCTCTGTTTTCCCTCCAGCAGACCCAACAGTCAAACCCACGGAGACCCGTTCGCCGCCTACCAGCCGGTCCCACAGGGTGGGTGGTGGGGATCACCCTGTTTGCTTTCAGCTGGCCTTGTTGGCAGGGGCAGAGGTGGGTAGCCCCATTCTCGGGTTGTGGGGGGCCTGAAGGCAGACAAGCGACTGCAGGCACAACAACCCAGCGGGAAACCCTCCTGCGCCGCCAGACCCGCGCCCCACATCAACAGCCGTTGGAGCTGGTTCCTCCTCTCCCTCGAGCCCCCACTGCACATGAATGGAGCAATTGCTGCCATGCCTGGCGGGCCGGATAAATGCCTTCAGGGGGCCACATTTGGCCCCCGGGCCGTAGTTTGGGGACCCCTGGTTTAGGTAGCTGGCTCAAGGTTGATTCAGCCTTCCATTCTTCTGAGGTGGCTGTGGCAAAGTGTAGATCACTGGGGAATGCAATGACAAACCACTCCAAAAACAGTCTACCTAGTAAACGTTGTGATGTGATGTCACCCCATGGGTCAATAATGACCTAGTGCTTGCGTAGGGGACTATCTGTATCTTTTTACCTTATAAATTAAACTGTTTCTCAGTTTCATTAATTAAAAGATTATTGGCAGCTTTCTACTTCAATTGAAAATAGCTTGTAAGATCTTCATCTTGCAAAACATCTAACAGAGGCCCTAATATTGTGTTTTGGATCAGAGGTGTCTGCATTCTTCTGTTCTGTTAGCCTTATTCACACAGTTCTTCTGTTTAGTCAAAGTCTGGATTATCTAAACATCGGAGGTGCCTCCCAGGTCATTTCAACGCTTCAGATTGTCTTGGTTTCTTGTGGTCAGCAGATCCTTTTGCAACACAGCATGATGTGACTGGTGCAGGCAGTGAACAGCCTCAGCTGAAAACCACAATTGCATGACATTTACAAATGAAGCCAACACAGAGTTTCATAATTGTACTTCTAAGGTTTCTTTTTTGGCAGTACGACCTTTCTTTTGCCATGTAAGGTTATGAAGTGTAGCCTACTGTTAACAGTGCTACATGGATCATGGTTTATATTGCTTATTTCCTTTATTAAGCTGGCCGCAACGTCTCCCTCATTTTACCCTTTCTTCCCTTCTTTGTAGACACTCCATAGCCTCTGTATACATTTTCACGTCAGGGATTGGAGGCGGCATGGTATAGCCTCATCCAATCAGTTCTCAGAAACTAAGCAGGGCCAGTGTTTGGAAGGGAGACCACCAAGCAAGACTGTATAGAGGAATTCAATGGCAAAACACCTCTGCTTCTTACTGGCCTTAAAAACTCTTTACTGGGTTTGCCATAAGTCAGCTGTGACTTTACAGCACTTTACACACACACATAGCAGACTTCAGTAAAGGATCCAGAACTGATGTCTTGTGAATTTTATCTTCCATTCCAGCAGCAGAGAACTGCTATGTGCATGCAAAACCCAACTAAACAACTTGGTTTAGAAACTGGACACATTTTCCATGTGCAAATGTTAAATCCTTTGCAATTCTCCAGAGACAGTTAGCAGTTAGACCCATGATGGCTGAAAGAGCCAGGATTTCAAATTTAACTTAGGCCAAACTATTGCTTATGACAGAACTGTTAGTGCATTTTGAGAACATAAAAAGAACTCTACTAGAACAGATGAGTGCTCCACCTACTCGATCATCCTCCTTTGCACAGTAGCCAACCAGTTGCCCTGGAGGGTGAAACAAACAGCTATAGAAGACAAGGCATTTCCCTGCTGTCCCTTCCCAGCTCTAGTAGTCAGAGGTTTACTGTCTCTGAATGTGGAGGTTCACTCTGGTCACATGGTTAGTATCACCAATGGATCATGAATCTTTCTATCCCTCTACTTCCGTTCCCCTGGCCATCACTATAGCCACAGGCTGTAAATTCCACAATGTAAATTACTTATTGAATTAAAAAAATTCTTCCTTTTCTCTGTTCTGCATCTGTTGTCCATTATTTGGCCTGGAGAAAAATTAATTTAATAGAGGCTTAATGTGTGGAAATGGGCAGTTGACTTTTTTAATGGCTTAGAAGTAACATCACTTGGTAAATAACATTCCATCAAGTCTTTGCTTAAGGAACATGATTTTTTTTTCTCTAGGCAATCCTACACTATGGAAGTGGGAGAAAAAGTTCTCTATATCTACTTTCTCCATCCCATGCATAATTTTATAGTTTTCTATTGTGCCCCCTTAGCCATTGCTTTTTCTAAACCGAAAAACCAATATAGAAATAATGAAAGTAGGTCAGATGTGCCCTGTAAACCTTAAGTGCCCATCCAGTGCGAAATCCTGTAATAGAACAGAGACTGAGTTATCTTTTATTTATTTATATTTATTTATATATCAAATTTAATATACCGCCCCATCCTTAAAGGGTTTTCTGAATGGGTTACCATGTTTATCTGTTATGGGACTCTGCCAATCCACTCAGTAGGTAACAGTATTCAACATTGCACCTTTATATTATGTACCTGTTAGGTCTTGAACCTTGAATCAATACACAGACGCTGTATTGATGATCAGCAGTGTTTATTGGAAGGCAATGAAGCACCCAGATTGTTAAAGCCAGTTCTGGCGAACCTGGCTTTTGCTATCCCCTTTTTTCAGAAACAACCCCCCTCCTGTTTTTCCAAAGAATGTGAGAATGAATTCCTTCGAAGCCAAGGCGCCCCAAGGTCAGTGACAGATAGAGATAAAGCCACCTGGCCTTCTGCCCCAACAGAGCAACAGAAACATTCTGTTTCCCATGAGAGTAGAGGTGGCAAGGGTAAGCCTAGTTATCTACGTAGCATGTGAAGTCATAGAGAATAGATCAAGGAAAGGATGTCCCCATACAGCAGTGATAACATATAGCAGGCTGGTTACATATATCTTGTAGCAATTACATTGAGGTAGTAATGCATCTCAATCAACTAGATATAATCACCGCCAATATATTTTGTAACAACTACATTGGGTTAGGAATGCATCTCAATCACCTAGGTGCAATCCCTGACAGTACCTAGCACACATTGTAAAATTAACCTCCAGCCTTACTAATATGACTGCAGAATTATTCTTTACTTGTAAAATGAAAAAGTTATGTGTTCCAAATAATGCTCAACAACTGCTCCCTTAATTATAGTTATAAACAGGGACTTTTCCCCATTGTGGCCAGCAACATATTCTGTCATCTTAATTTTTCTTTCATTCAGTGTTAAGAAGAGTTCTGGTTGAAAGTTTGCTTGCTACTTTGTGATGTTATAGTCGGTTGTAAAAAATAATAATACTGTACTATTGATTTTCCCCCAATGGAACAACATGGATTCCTGCAATTTTTATATGCTAATGTAACCTGTATTTATGGTCCTTTAAGATATTTTATTTTCCTATTTTAAAAATAAGAGGGCACAAGAGAGTTTGCAGTTTGGGGGAATGGCACCGATCATTGTATACACTGAAGGCAAATGGTCATGCCACATATGCTGCTCCTGAGTCGCAACACTCAGTCAGCCTGGCTAGCAGCGGGAGGGAGAAGGTCAACAGCTTGATTTGCCAGTAATGCTCATTTCTTTGCAAAAATGCAGTGGATGTTCAAACTGGAGACCATGCAGACAGAATCCCCCTGTTGTTTATTTTACTTACATCATTTATAGTCTGCCTTTCTCACTTGGACTCAACGCAGATTACACATATTGAGTCAATACAATTAACAGAGGGCTTTTTCACACAATTCATTTAGAACATTTTGAGGCAAGAAAGAAAACATTTCCTCCATAGAGTTCCACATTGTTTTTACCCCCAAACATTCTATTTCCAGCCTCAAAATGTTTTGAATGAATCCCCTTTTAAAGTGATTATCTGTGTGAAGCATTTTGAAAACGTCTTCAGTTGCTATGCGATCTGTTAACTATGTTTTCCACGCTTCTTTGCTGAACCTCCTCCTTGGCACCGCTTAGTTCCCCCTAGCCTGTTTATTTGCATCATTTAGCTGTTTGTTCTTTTACTGGGGGCAGGGTGGGCAATCTTGGAAAAATCAAGTATACAAGGAGTAGAGAATGCAGCACAAGGCTGTGAAGCATTGAAACATTGATTGAACACAGGAAAAAAAGAGGGGGGGGGATCACAAAATGGAGTCCAGGAAACATTTCAAGGGATGAGTGCAAACAAAAGGGGGGGACTGAAAACGTTTTACAACTGTTTTACAAACATTTTAGGAGATATGGTTCTCAATAAACAGTGCAATATAGATTTGTAGAATCTATCAGAAATCTAAGAACAGAACTGAAGCAAGGCATAAACGTAAGTCTTCACGTGATACATTAAATGATACAATTACACAGTAGGATCCAGTAGAAGCCTAGTTTCAGTTAGTTAAATGCAGTAGGATAGACCACTGTCCCATTCAATTTATCTACATAACTTTGTGAATCATTTAGTACAGTGCAACTCTACTGCCTGAGTAGAAAAATTTGTGGAAAGCCAAGGGAGCCAAGGGAGTGGGAGCCTTCCTGATCTCTTCCATGTTCACAGGCATTTGATGATTTTGTCCATTTGCAGGTTGTTACCTGCGGAAGACCTTGCTCAGATGGGTGAAGCTGTCGTGTCATTAGGAGATACTGTAAATATGCTCCAATTTGTTTTTGTATGTTACACATTCTTATAGATATTTGCTCTGCAGCCAAGTGCAACCATCAGCACCTATAAATTCCCCCAGTGGAACAAACAGCAGCTCTTCAGGGCCATTTCAAGTTGGGAAAATGGTGCCAGAGTGTTCCTTCTGCCAGCAAGCTACTGTGGTCCCAATTTGAGTGCAACTGCAATTCTCCTGGGAATTGAGCTGCCAGCACATAAATCCAGGCGCATATTTGGTCCAAAGTCCTCATAGTGGCTACTTGAACTTTGTAGCATAGCATGTCAATGGGTCCTCAGAATCCAAATTTCTACATCCAATTTGACCACTGGACTCTCTAGGTGGTGGCGAACCTATAGCACTCCAGATGTTCATAGACTACAATTTCCCATGGTGGCCAACCTATAGCACTCCAGATGTTCATAGACTACAATTTCCATCAGCCCCTGCCAGCATGGCCAATTGGCCATGCTGGCAGGGGCTGATGGGAATTATAGTCCATGAACATCTGCAGTGCCATAGGTTCGTCACCACAGCTCTAGGGGGATTTCTACTCATGCTGTTTTCTGAATATTTGTAGCACTTTAAACATGTTGCTTCTTTTTGCTATGCCAATGGTATATTTTCCCAAGATAGGATTTACTATCGGCTATATTTTAGATCATAATATAAATGAGAATAATCCCAAATAATCCCAAGTAACACCACCACCAATTTTAAACCTACATGTAGTTAACTTCCCAAATGTAGGGACCCTTCACTGGAAGTAACTCAAACTGGTTTATCTCCGCAGACCATGATTTACTGCCTTGGACAAGTGTGCAATTTTTTCAGCTGTAAGGTATGTAAAACTTCTTCAGTTCATCAGGCTATCTATTTAGTTCTTTATCTTCAAGGACACACTCCTCATAACTGCTGGCATGTTTTCTGTCATGTCTGGACTAGCTAGATCATCCATACCTTTGTAAACTTGGGGATTGACTCCAGCAACACACTTGGCTTGGAAGTGTCTTAAAAAAATTGTTTATTGCAACTTGTTTCTGTTTTGTGGTGAATCACTGGGTACACAATGAGTAATCCAAGCAAAATGGTAGATAGGAGAGGTTTAATCAAAGGCTGGATCTACTTTTTTTTTTGAAGGGGCAAAAGTACAAAATTACACTCTCACATATTATATACATATTTTTCTTTGTATATACATATATAATCAACATATATAATTAAAAATCTTTTAAATAACAGAACTGTTAATGCATTATTTTTTCTTTGTTTTACCTATCTATAATGTTTGAATATTCCCTCAAACCCTCTGCATAAACAAAGCAGAAAGTTTTTCAACTTAGTTTTTCCCAAACAGCACACATAATTTTGACATGGAAAACACTAAGGAACCCTCATGCTTCTTCACAGCCTGATACAACCCTAAAAAAAGCTTTATTTGGTAATTATGCTTCTAGAAGCTAAAATGACTAAACTGAAGCTATGCTTTCCAGGCCAATCCAGTTCCTGGGGGCAGATGGGGATGGTGCTGCTGTTGTGCCACCACATGACCTCCAGAAGGCTTCCATGCAGTGTTGGAAGGCAGCTAGACAGAAAAAAGCCCTGCCACCTAAAAGCACTCCATGGAGCTTAATGAAGTTATGCCACTGAAAAGATGGTGTAACTCTTGAGGCCCTGAAACCCTGAGAAGAAGCTCCACCCCTGGGAATGCCCCAGCCTGCCCCCCCCCCCCCGAATCCAAGCAGATGCTGGCATTGTTCTGTGGCAGCCCAGACTTCCAGGTTTCGCCATGAAAGAGCTGAGGGGCAGCCAGCCATAGATGCAGTGCCCCTTGAGCTGTTGGAGGGGCAAACATGTTCATGTGGCCCTCCGCCGCTCCCTATGAGCCTTCAGCTTCTACATCTGGACTGTGCTGCCCCTGGAATGCCAATGCTAAGAAATGTTAAAAACAGTATTCAGGAAGATACTCCACGGGATGGATTGACTCAATAAAGGGAGCCATGGCCTTGAGTGTGCATGATCTCAGCAAGGTTGTTAACAAGAGGATCTTTCAGAGGTCATTGATTCATAAGTCAAAAGTGAATTGATCACATACAACATGTGAATAGGCCCTCTGTTCTTGTTCTCCCCCCTTTCCCAAGGTGTAAAATCAGGCAAACTCATTAGACGAGGGGGCAGATCTACTTTTGACAAAGCCAAGAATAAGACAGCCTGTCTTCTTCCCCTTCACCCCATTCAACTCCAGACTATTCAAGGGCTTGCAGCACCTCAGGAGAGCACAAGGCAGGCGGGTAGGAAAGAGTGGGTGCATCAGGCATTCAAAACCATTAAAAGTCACCCCCAACTCTTTTTCCTGTGTTTAAAATGCTCCTTAAGCCCCTCTCCAGAAGTCTCAATGCGGGGGGGGGGGGGGGGACAAGTAATTGGAAGATCATACAGGTAGAAGAGTGAAGGGTACCTTGTTTGGGGGAAGGAGAGATATTAGTGCGGCCCCAAAAAAGTTACCTGGCAGGTCTATGACTCCCATTGCACAGCACTTGTCATTTTTGAATATTTCATTAGGAACTTTTAGCTTCTCCTCATCTTCACTCACCACAGTCTTGCCCAACTAACCACCACAGCTTCTGCCTTATCAAGGGCTGCAACTCCATTCTGAGGTCCAGGGACTCCCACTTCCTTCTTCCCAACTCCTAGCAGCAGCCTAATCTGGAGGATGGGGCATGCATGATGCAGAACAAGACATCTCTGTTGGACAACTGAGCATCCTCCTCTCCTATCAGCAGTCTAATTGAGGGAATGGGTGTGTGCATACATTGCAGACTGAGCCATCTCTGCAGGGCAATTGAGCCTCCCTCACCTTGTGCTACTGCCCCCTCTCTGTCCACCTCCAAGGGTACCTGCTGCCCTCACCCCCTTAGACCCTGCCCTGGTTCAACCCATTCTGTCAGACTTGGATGTTGAGGACTTGTTTACATGACTGTCAGTGTCACATCTGATTTGGTCCTGAGTGACCTCCTTCCAGCTTATGTCCCATAAGATCAAACAAGAATGCTTTTTGAAATGTACCATGTGACTCCAAGAACATGTGAAATTCTTAGTGATTGCTTCTCAGTTGTACAAAATTTCCCACCATTTGAGCATCTTTCAGAAGTACACAATTACTTTTATTTCAGTTGGCTTCTGGCAACCTAGATTATAATCTGAAGATCAAATTTTAACTCTGTAAGGCTTGTTCTGATTGGTTTCTGTTTTTACTAACCAACTCCAAGTTGGAATAGGCTAAAATTGAATAAAGGAAGGGAACTAACACATACAAGCAGGAATTTAGACCACCCCACCCCAGGCTGGGACACATCTACATTTCTCATGATATAGCATTTGTGTAGGCCCTGCAAGTGATCTTTATGAATCCTACTATTTCTCTAGATTTAATCCCTGCATGTGCAGAGTTTGGGGGCATAAAACACTAAAATAATCCACTATATCCCCTATCATAGAGCTGTTATGAAGTAGTGGAAATATCTTTGATATTGCTGAAGGGCTGCTCTCCACAGGGGTACTATGCTGCAACCATAGTATGTACAGTGAGGATGATCCACTAACCACCCCTAGGCCAAATAACCTCCTGGCTGCTGATCTCTGGTTCATCAGTTACTAACTTTAGAGGCAAAAGAGGGGCAGTGGCCGAGGACCATCTGACAAACATAGGACTTGACAGCAGATCCAATTGTAAGATGCATTAAAATACTTCATACACCCTTCTCAGAATTGCCAACCTGGGTTTTGGAGACATGCAAGAATTTCAGCTATAGAAGCACAAACATGGTTAGAGCACCATTAGTAAAGGTGATAGTCTTTCATTGTTATTACTTCTCCTTCTCAGAGGTTTCACTACCATGACCCCAGAAAAAAAATATGGTTTGTGACACCTGCATAACACCTTCCCTTCAAAGAGTTCAGAGCAAGATTTCAGCCTCTCAACAACCTGTGAAGTAGGTTAAGCCAAGAAACAGGGAGACAAAAAGGGGCCGGCCCAAGATCAAATAGTAGGTTTAGCTGGCTGTGCATACAAATGCAACACTTGGGTCACATTGGCGTATCAGTGGCTGATGGGACACAAAACTATTTGGCATTGTGTATGCAAACAAAGGGAGCCATGTCAATAGCAGAAATGAGAACCACCCTAAAGAGAGTAAAAAAATGTATAGTCTCATTCATTTATTCAATTTTTTAAAATCATAGGATTTTGGGGATAGTCCCTCCTGCTTTCTCAGTTTGACACTGGACCACAGACACTTGAAACAAAGTAGAAGACACATAACATGCTGCTTTAGAATCCTGGGACTACATCACTAACCAGACAGGGTAGTGAAAGCAAATCCTGTCTAACTCATCATGTGAATAAGTAAAGTCTTACACAAAGCTTCATATCCAGGTTCTTAAGGTCATGCTCTGCTTGACATTCCTCTTCTGCTCTGTGCATTTTAAAGTTAGAACTGAACCAGTGACAGATTTCTTTGTTTCTTTTGTTAAGGTAGGGCAACAACAGACCCAGGAGAATTTTCTTTTACACCCAATCTCAACATAATTTAATCCCAGCTACCCCCTGAATCAAAGGGTGAATGAACCACCTCCTCAGATGTCATGGGCTCAAAGCACAGGAGCTTTTTCATTAGAAAACGCTCTGTAGGGAGATCAGCCTGCCATGGAAAAACAGCAACTGATACTTCACAGTGTGTGGACAAAAAAATTCCTATTCGATTTATGGCTGATTTAGTGGTCCTTTTTAAAGCTAGTGGGGTGTAGTGGTTAAGAACAGCTCTAATCTGGAGAACCAGGTTTGATTCCCCATTCCTCCACACAAGCAGCAGTTTATCTGATGAACTGGATTTGTTTCCCTGCTCCTACATATGAAGCCTGCTGAGTGACCTTGAGCTGGTTACAGATTTTCAGACCTCTCTCCATTCCCCCTACCTCATAAGGTGTCTATTGTGGTGAGAGGAAACAAAGGAGTTTGTAAGCCGCTTTGAAACTCCTTGTGGTTGAGAAAAGCGGAGAATAAATCCAAACTCTTCTTCTAAACTTTCCTTAATGATCAAGCATTGTGTATTGAGGACCAGAAGAAAGTAATGAATGCTTCTCAAGGGCGTAAAACTCTGAAGCAGAATATCAGAATATTATCCAGAGTATTCTCTGTCTGAAACTGGAAAGAAGGCATGATTGCTCTGTTCCCCAAGTAAATCTAAAGGTGCCCTGTTCTTGGGTGGAACAGAGTGGGAGACACACAAGCAAGGTGTAACAATTCAAAAACAAGGTTTATTGCTTAGAAGAATTGAGACCCTAACTCCTCCCAGGGTGTGACTAAGATAAGGTACTTGCTTGACTGGTGAACAAACTTGAAGCTGTAGACTTTTATTCTTTCTTGGCTCCTTTCAAGAAAGTCTACTTGTCTATGCTTCCTCCTGGTTCCTTCAGTCTTTTGTCTGGATTCTATTTTCTGTTGACACCTTAAATTTGCGTTCTCTAGGCTATATACACATCTATGCACCATAGACGTAATAGATATTGCAGCCTTCCAACTCCCTAGGCACCTTAAACTGACTGAGCTAAACAGGGGCATTGCTGGGTAATGAAGGAAGACTGCCTCTAGGGAAATTTCTTAAAGGGACAGGGTCTAATTAAAATTCCCTCCCTTAGAAGATATACAAGGAACTAAACCTATGCCAGCTATAGAGAAACTTAGACTTAATAGGAAAATAACAAAAGCTTCTCTGGGGGCATAACAATGATAATCAGAAAATTCATCCTATAGACTAAGAAACCACTCTTCTTAGAAGACGAATCCAAAAAATGCACTTTAGCCTATGATTTTGTAACACAGTATCAACAATACAAACCTGATCCTAGTTGATACTACATTTCATGACAAAAAAATAATTTTATGATTAGGGGAAAGGATCCACAATACACGCCATCACCATGTAATTAAATGATTGATGAAAGAATATAATGAAAGATCTCATACGTGCCATTATCTGTTATTGTGGCTCAGCATGTCTCTCATAAATCTTAATTGTTCTAATGAAGCTGTTCTCCCAACCTGAATCATAACGGTCAGAAGTTCCCAGTTAACCAAATTCTCATGTGATCCCAAGGTCAGAGAAATACTAATAAAACACTAATAAAACAGTACTCCCATTTATCTCAACTTCTCATTAGCTGAGTATTCTGGCCTTCTTCCAGGTCACTGAGGTCAATGAGATTATATTGTTCGTTAGAACAGCATTTCCCCCCTGGTGATTTTATGCAGTTCTGCTTTGCAAATAGCTCTGAAGCATGCTTTTGATGGCTGCAATAAAATAACTAGAACAGCAGCATAGATGAAAAAAAAAGTTGGGGGGCATGGCTCATGGCCACAGAAAACACTATCTTAGCTGAATTATCTAATCAACTTGGAACACCCTCCTTCAATTATCATCCAATAATGACACTGCCGTCCTAGACAGAGTTAATCCAGTTCAATCCCAATGAAATCAGTGGAGTTACACTGGTACAACTCTGCATAGGATTGCATGTTAAGGAGTGCACTGAGCAACAAAGGAAGTCCCTGGTTTGAATATCATTAACATAAACTCATCTGGTAGTTTCAGGCCCTTTGCTGGGCTATATAGATTACTAAGATCATATCTATAATGCTGCAGGCATGCTAAGTGGTACTAATAAAGGTAAAGTTTCCCCTTCAGTCGTGTTCGACCCTGGGGTACCACTGCAAGCAGTGATTTCATAGGCAAGCCATTTTTGTGGGGTAGTTTGCCATTGCTTTCCCCGGCTATTCTTTATTCCCTAGCTGTGAGCTAGGTGCTAATGGTACTAGTGGTTTTAGTGGTACTAAATGGTACTAGTGGTACTAATACCTACTACCAGTGACTTTAAAAAGATTAACTCCTACAATTGGGGCATGGGATAATTTTCATGCTCATTTTTGCCTAGCATTTCATAAGTATTACCGGAAATTCACTGGTACATACTAGGGCAATTAACTGTTGCAAGTTTATTTTTCTTCATAAAGATTTCAACTGTATGGCCCTTATATACCACCGATCTATAAACAAATTCTTTCATGTGCAGCATTTCTGAATTCAAGCCACTAACACATTTTTGATTACAGTCAGAAGGAATCTGTGCCATGCTGTGATGACGCGTCAGGTTACAGAATGAGTCCAAAGACTCCCAATAAAGTTGCCATACACATACTCAAACACACACAAAAGAGACCATGCTGAGCCATAACACCAGTCTGTTTCTAATTTTTTTTATAAAAACAAAGCTGGAAGGTGTTTAATGCTCTTCTCATGGAATTAACACAGCCACAACTATTTGAACAAAATGTCATACCTCTATCTAACTTTAAAAAGATTCATATTCACTACACACCTTCCATGACTATGATTAACAGGGTCATACATGCAAGTACATCGCTTTCTTTCTCTGAAGCTGAAAACAGGAAGCCAAATGTGTGAACCTACTCCATTGAAAAGTAATATATAATAGCAGATGTGAAAGTCTGATTTGTTGTGCTGGGTCTCTAAAGAAAAAGAGTTGGATTTATATCCCCCCTTTCTCTCCTGTAGGAGACTCAAAGGGGCTTACAAACTCCTTTCCCTTCCCCCCTCACAACAAACACCCTGTGAGGTAGGTGGGGCTGAGAGAGCTCAGAAGAACTGTGACTAGCTCAAGGTCACCCAGCTGGTGTGTGTTGGAGTGCACAGGTTAATCTGAAATCTACAGGATTATTTTTACATATGTAATGGGGGCATTTTTGCTGATTCTCTCTGCCCACAATAGAATTCTGATTCCCTACTCATGCCATTTTGAGAGGCTCCCAGTTCCGCAGGATATTTCAGGGACACTGAGGGGGTGGCATGCAAGGGAGGGGAGGAGAGGGGGCCCGGCATCTGGACATGGCCCACCCACCCTAGCGGAGGGAAGGGGAGGGAGGGGTGGCATGCAAGGGAGGGGAGGGAGTGAGGGGGTGGCATGCAAGGGAGGGGAGGAGAGGGGGCCCGGCATCTGGACATGGCCCACCCACCCTAGCGGAGGGAAGGGGAGGGAGAGGTGGCATGCAAGGGAGAGGAGGGAGTGAGGGGGTGGCATGCAAGGGAGGGAGGAGAGCGGGGAATCAAACCCGGTTCCTCCAGATTAGAGTACACCTGCTCTTAACCACTACACCACTGCTGCTCATACTATGCAGTTATCATGAATATGCCTGCATGAATCAGTCCTTGGACTCTAGATTATTTCATACACAATAGCCGAATCAGTGGGACCAAATTAGTGCCAAAAAACCTCTTATGACTTGGCAGATGGATTAGTCCAGTTGAAAAACTTTTCTGAGGGTTGAAAGTCCGTACTCACTAACAGAAATCAGTCCAGTTTAAAGTATAATCATACCAAATCCTCTCAGTGTTGTAGAAGGTAAGCACTTTGAAGAAAACTAGATAACATTTCCTGTCCCATACAGCAAAGTTTGCATAATATATTGCTCTTGCAAAGGTAATTATAAAAGCAGATATTAAATTAGGCCAACAGCGAATTAATCTCCCATGTAGCAATGCAGACTATTCCTAACAGATCATTAGTTTTTGGTTCAGCAGCTTCTCAGAGGACTGAAGGGGGGGGGGGGGATGGTTCCCTTCCTCAGTATGAATCAGAAAATAGGGGAAATGAACTGTTAGTAATCCAGCTGATTAAACACAACCACTAAAGGATTCAAGCAGGGATCTCAATTATGGCTTTAGACATGAGCAAAACAGAGATTTTTATCTCCTTTAGATAAAATAGGTTGTGACTCTCTAAAGAATACCTTCCTTGCAGTTATGTAGCCTATTTCATCAGAATATCATCTGGACAGAGAAGATGGCTGGAATTATATTATGATTCAGAGAACTCCATGTGCACAAAACTCTTCTGCTGCCTAAACAGACGATCTTGTGTAAAGACAATTACTGTCTTCTCTTTCTATTGCCAAAAGCAGAAGATCCAGACTTGAGTGCATAGGGACACAACAAGCCTGAGACAAACCTGTATAATTTGTGAAGCCTCAAGATGAACACAGTCCACCAGTCATGTGTTGTTGCTGGCCACCACCATCATCACTCTATCCATCCCAGTTCTGAACAGACAACAAAAACAGGCTTATAGAACTCCTGGACTTCTGGTTGGGGTGGTGGGATACCAGACTTAGCTGATGGGTTGCAGCTGACCTGAGTGAGACATTACAAGTTGTAGCCTATACCTGTTCTATATTATTTTTCCTAAATGCATATAAGAATCCCCTGATAAACAATTTTATGAGCATAGTTACATAACCATCATCATCAAATGAGGAATATTGGGACATGAGTTTTATTTACTAATAAATTTCTAGTAGAGGCAATGACAGAATGCAACAGAAACATTTTTCATTTTCATATTGGCCTAAAGCTCTAATGAACAAACCAAGCCCAAGAATTCATCATGACAAAACGGGAGCAATTTCAATGGTGTTTATCCTGAGGACAGTCTGTGGTTGAATAATAACTGAAAGAGAATGGAAAAGAATCAGAGCACAGCCGTACAGGTCAATTACCTTATGTGTTAAGATAAAAGCTCAAATAATGGAGCAATTCTGATCACAGGGAAATATGGTTAAAGATTTCTGTCATATGAATCTGAAAAGATTCTTACCCAAGTCATTCTGCAATAAACAGCCATTCACAAAGAAATTGCCTTGTTAACATGCTAATCAAAGCTCGCCTAAAGATGTTGTTTCAGCTTGTTAACATCTGTGGATTCATACATAAAGATTTGGGTATGACTGAAGGGAACAAACACTTTTATTGTAGATAAAGCTAAGCTAAAAAGGGTTTATTGACAACATGGGTCATTCTGCCCTGCACACACATGCACACACACACACCCCCATTAACTCTTTGTTAATGTGATCATTGTAATTCACACTCCAACATCATATTGTTTTGTACTGAGCTAACAAAACACAACTACATCATTCCACATTCTAAGATTGGGGTATTTATAGGTATTTTTAACTTACTTTTCTTCCTCTGGGAATGGAGTTTTGGACTAAACCTCATATTAATTTTTGGCCACGATTCTGTCTTTTCAATAACAGTAGCCACCACACGTACAAGGTCCTTTCTATATAGCAAAGGAGAAAGAGAAACAAATTAGCTGCTGATGCTCTCTTCTAATCTACATAGTTGCCCTTAAAAAGCAAAGCTGAAATATTGTTAATAATAACAGGGATCATTATAACAGTTACTATTTCCTTCTCATGTGCTAGGCAATTTACTTAAAAATAAGACATAAACCAAGCTAGGCTTACTACCTAAAAAAGGCAAAAGAAGAGAAGGAAAACGGAATTTCCTGAGGTGGAATCTTTCTATTGTAGATTCACTCCCAGGCACAGGAAACAGGGTTCTCACAGGAAGGTTAGACCAGGTTCACCCCTTGGGGGAATACCCCTAATCTACCAGTGGAATGGAATCTGCCACCTACCAACAGAGAGCCACCAAAAGGAGCCACATGCAACATCTGCTGTACAACCTAAAGACAAATGTTTCCTTTTCTAACTTCACGATGGCAGCCAAGGAGTCCATGAACACTTCTGAGAATGGCCATCTCTCACCAACGAAACAATACAGCCAATCCTGTCTTCAGGAGACTTGCTAGGGTTTTGGCAATATAGTTGGACTGGCCGCTACCCAGATGTTATTTATTAAATTCCCATCTAACTGAATTTATATGTTACTTCCCATCAAAGAAACAATACACCCAATCTGGTCCATAGGAGACTTGTTGGGGCATTGGCAGTATATTAGGACTGGCCGCTACCAACATTTTATTTTAAAAATTCCCTCCTAACCAAATTTATGTCACAAAGAAACAATACACCCAGTACGGCCTCCGGGAGACTTGCTGGGCAGCATATTAGGACTGGCCCCTATCCATATTAGGACTGGCCCCTACACTGATTTTACTTTTTAAATTCTCTAACTGAATTTATACACATTAATCACATATGTGGCAGTGCTGAATGTACTATTACTTTTGTATTTTTACATAAACTCTTTTTGAATTTGGAAAAAAGGGAAGAAGAATGGAGTAAAACTGTAGATGTGTGATAAGTTCAATATAAGGTGAGAAAATAAGAGGGGGGAAATGCAGAGAGTAGAACAGAGAAGTCCCTGACTATTGTTGTAGGGAAGACAGCATGCATAAATAAATTAATGGATGTTACAAAAATGAAACAGAAAAAAACTGGCAAATGATTGACTAGGTGAGGAGAAAGAAGGAAAAGAACCAAAAGCCCCCCCCCAAAAAAAACTGGAGCAGAGAGAAATAGCAGAATTATCGGGGGGGGGGGGGAGAGAGAAACAAACTGTGTTAAACATGAAGCTGCTGTTGCAGACTACTTGGAACTATAATAGACAGAATGTGGTAGCCTATTTTCTGTCAGAGGTTGACCACTGATAGCATATTACTCTCATTTTGTGATCTCTTTATTGATAGCCAATTTGTTACTAGGTCCAGTTCACTAGCTTCTGGTTCTTATCTTTCATGACTCAGGAACTACATATCTGTTTATCAGGGTCATTTGTAAACATAAGCCAAGATGAACATGTCACTTTCGCACGAAGCTTATAATGTTACATTCTCCTTCCTCTGGCAGTCACATTTGACCTACTAATAGCTGGTGATGGAAAGTACTGGACCTGTATAAAAATAAAGTCACATAGAATGGCTTAGTAACTACACTAAGGCAGAAGACGCTATGCTAGTAGAAAGGATGAGAGGTAATTTAGCAAATATCCTTCCTTGCTAAAGCCCTCACCAGCTGCAGCTCAGAAGGTCCATGCAGGTCCTGGACTTCTAGCATAAGCTTTTAGGCAATCAAAGGGGGCTTCTGGAAGAAGGGGAGCATGGGGAAGGTGCATGTCTGCCAACACACTGCATTATCTTCTAACTAACCAACTAACATTTAACATCTTTAATTTATTCTGATTTATAATTACCAACAAGCTGTCAAGACCCCCTCGGTATGGTGGGTTTTTATTGTTATATTTAGTCCTGGCTTGCCAGTTGGATTGTTTTTATTCCCAATTAGTTGTTTATTGGATGTCTTAATATTTATTATTAATGTTATTGGTATGTTTACATGATTGTTGTATGCTGCCCTGAGCCCGGAGGGGGAAGAGCAGCCTATCAAATCTAATAAATAAATAAAAACTGAAAAAAATTAATTGTGTGGTTGAGTACAAGCCTATCAATATGAAAGCAAAGCCTATACCAGGTTGGGGTACCTATAAACCACATAAGAGACAAAGTGAAATGTCATAATAGAAAGTCCACTTTATCTGCAAAGGGCAGCAATAAGATAAACTTCAGAGGAAATTAAATATCATGACTATACATTTCTTGGAGAACTCGATGTTTATTGCCATTAAAGGACTTTGGCAAAATACCTATTTATATATTTATTTGATTTTATACTGTTCACCCTGTTACCAGTTTCAGAGTGGTTTCTAACATGGATTCACAATAAAGATATAAAACACAATACAGATATGAATACAATACGAATACAATATAGTCAGTCATGGCACCTAAAAACAACCCCAGCAAGTCAATTCAACAAAGATCATTTGGTCTTCATATCAAGCAAAAAGGAAGAAAAGAGACAGGGAAAAGAAAGCCACCTAAGATGAAAATACATCATCACTGTCCTCAAGGCCTGGAACAGCTCCATCTGTAATGAGTCTCACAAGGCTCTGGTCTCATTAGACAGAGTGTTCCATCAGGTCTCTGAGTCCCCACAGGACTCTGGTCTCATTAGGCAGAGCATTCCATCAGATGGGGGTCAGAGCTGAAAAAGTTCTGCCTCAGGTTGAGGACAACTGGAAAGTCTTGAGGCCAGGGATCATTAGTAAGTTATTATTCAACAAGTGTAATGCTCTTTGAGGAGTATATTCGGAAATACAGTCTTGCAGGTCCAAAGGTCCCAGACTGTTTAGGGATTTGAAGGTTAAAACCCAAACCCTGAACTTGATTTGGTACTCCACCTGGAGCCAATGCAACTCATGGAACACTGGATGGATGTGGACTCTCCACAGTGTCTACAGTCAGGATCTGGGCAGCTGCATTTTGCACCAGCTGGAGTTTCCAGAGTAGTCTCAAGGGTAGCCTTGCATAGAGTGACTTACAGTAGTCTAGCCTGGAGGTGACTATTTTGTGGATCACTCTGGATAGATCAGGGCGGGATTGGTAGGGTACCAGTTGTCTAACATGGTGTAGATGGAAAAATGCCACACATTTGTGACCTGGGTGTGTGTGTGTGTGTGTGTGCGTGCATGTCCCCAAGATCATACCCAGACCACTGATGGAAGGCTTAGGTGTCAAGTGTACTCCATTCAGTGTTGGGAGTTGGCACCTCACTCCCTCCCCGATCTAGCCACAGGACCTCCGTCTCCACTGGATTTAATTTCAACAAGCTCTGTTTCATCCATCCCACCATGGCCTCCAAGCAATGGACCAATATGCTTGGAGCAGTATTTCGCCGGCCGTTTATCAATAGATATAGCTGGATGTCATCAGAATACTGGTGACAACACAGCTTAAAACTCTGGACCAGCTGGGCCAGAAAGTACATATAGATGTTAAATCAGGGAGAAGACTGCTCCCTGCAGCACACCACACACCAACCAGTGGCGTATTGAGGTACACTTCCTTAAGGTGCCTATATTCTGGACCAGATATCTAGTACATTTTCTTAAAGGCTTCTGTAAAGCAGAAGCTTTGTCACACTGCAATGACATTGCTTTTGGTCAAAATTAAAATGTTTATATAGTATATAATGGGCTATCGTTTTTTTTAAAGCTTTGGCAGCAGCCTGGCTTCTTAAGTTCTTATGAAAACTGGCTCAACCTGTAAATATTCCACATTTATGATATCATGACACAAATAGCATAGTGACCATAGGCTGGATTCAACCAAAAACCATCAGAGTGCTGGCAGATGTGGATTTTCCTCATATTCCCCCACTAATCCATTTCAACCCCGGTAAGATAATTTCTGGAGTTTGAGAATGTATGTGAACAAATAGTTGTGCGTTAAAGAGTTGCAATCCTAAGGAGAAAGAGTCAAACAGAAGAGGAGAGAGGAGCTGTTGCCAGAATTGCTCTTCTAGCTCCTTTTATTCAGTATAGCCCCCCAACTCACATGGGTTCTTGTCCACATTGGTTCTGCCATTTAGGAGTGATCTTTGAAGGAGTTTTAAGGGACAGTGGGGGAATGGAGGGATTTAGGGAAATCTTCAGCTGATGGTTGGTTGGATTTAATCCATAATCTGATATTGTGAATAAACAAACCTTTTCCCTATTTTGGAGATATAAGGGATTTAAAAAGGCATGCACACAGTACACCTTACTACGGATGCTTTCAAGATGAGCACAATAACTAGGTAAACTAGACTTAATAAGAAAAATCCTTTCCTGAGAGGTGAGCTCCAAACTGAATGGCCACAGTGTTTCCTGTGTAAATTATTTTCCAGTGACTGCACAGATGATGCTTGTGTTACGGAGCTGGCTGAAGTCTTGGTTATAAGGAACAAATATGTCACAGCCTGCAGCCACTTTTGCATTACACAGTCTGCAAACTAAATCTTCTTGACTACTGAAGAAAAGGCATGTACCGTATATACTCATGTATAAGTCAACTTTTTCAGCACATTTTTTTAAAGGAGCTAACAAATACTGTATGTGTAGGGGAGGAAATGGCACTGGACCTGGCTGGGGAGGTGCCATAATTCTATTTTGAGTACCATCTTCTCACAAACATCTTAGCAAAGCAGGTTTAGGGAACTGAAAAGTGAAAAAGGGGGAAGCAAGAAGGTGATGACTACACAGTGATGCTACACAGTATGGCACCCCCTACTTCTGCCTTAGCTGCAGTTAGGTGGGGGGAACATGGAGCAAAACCTCCACGTGGAAGCAACTTTTAAAATAGTGTGAACAGCCTCTGAAATAGTGAAAAAGGCTGACAAGAAGCATAGACTTGACATTACATGATGTTGTGTGGATTTAAGAGCTTTGAGAAACCTTTGCACATGTCCATACCAGCAGAAGATTCTGCATGATTAGTCTGCCTGCATACAAAAGAGCAGGGTCATTGCTTTCTAGCCCCATGTCTTCAAAAGTCTGAGGATTAATGAATCCAAGATCTAGAACTTTGCCATGTCTTCCTGTTCCAAAGAAGCATTAAAAGATTGCTATTGAAATCACTTTCCTGTTGAAGACATTTACAAGTAATCTTGCCAATGAACGACTCTTTTTTTAAATTAAGCTGAAAGGGTCAACAAAGTTAAAGTGCTTTGAAACATGAAGTGTCTGGGTCAACGCTGCCTGCCAGGGATGTCCGTTATAACTGTGTAGTGACTGAGCCACACAAGAACAAAGGAAATGTTAACCTCTTGGAGGTATTAGCAGTTGGAATTTTGCGGAACAAACAAAATACCGGGATACATACCATCTGTGGGAACTATTAGTATGAGTCAGACTTTGTCCTGCTTCCAAGAAAGACATTTTAGAACTGGTAAAATGATACAAACAGCACCAAGCAAAACTGGAGCTTGTACCAATTCATTGCTCTAATATTAATAGTGTTCCAACAAAGCAAATCAGCACCAGAACAGAAAAAACTTTACATTAATCAGTTCACCCAAATGAAGCAGTTGTCACATTTGGAGGGAGATGACGCAGCAAGCTAAGAAGCATGGCAATTATGCACACAGTATAATCGTTCTTCCAAATCCCAGTACACGCAATAAGGCCCCATTTTTCTTTTCAGCCATCTAGGAAGGCCTCATCATCACAAATCCTTCTGACATAGTGCAATAGAGATTGGCATTAATTGCTCAGTTTTCACAACCACAATATTAAACTGAATTGTTCTAAAAAGAAAGAGGAATTTACAGTATAGTTGACAGTTCCATGGGAATGTCAACTCAATGCATGGCAGCTGTGAAAAAGGCACACTCTATGCTGGGGATCATTAGGAAAGGAATTGAGAATAAAACTGCAAAGATTGTCATGCCCTTACATAAAGCCGTGGTGCGACCGCACTTAGAGTACTGTGTTCAGTTCTGGTTGCCACATCTCAAAAAGGATATCGAAGAGTTAGAAAAAGTGCAGAGAAGGGCAGCGAGGATGATTGAGGGGTTGGGGCACCTTCCTTTTGAGGAGAGGCTGCAGCGTTTGGAACTCTTTCGTTTGGAGAGGAGACGTCTGAGGGGGGATATGATTGAAGTTATAAAATTATGCACGGGATAGAAAATGTTGACAGAGAGAAATTTTTCTCTCTTTCTCACAATACTAGAACCAGGGGGCATACATTGAAAATGCTGGGGGGAAGAATTAGGACTAATAAAAGGAAACATTTCTTCATGCAATGCATGATTGGTGTTTGGAATATGCTGCCATAGGAGGTAGTGATGGCCACTAACCTGGATAACTTTAAAAGGGGCTTGGACAGATTTATGGAGGAGAAGTCGATGTATGGGTATCAATCTTGATCCTCCTTGATCTGAGATTGCAAATGCTTTAGCAGACCAGGTACTCATGAGCAGCAGCAGCAGGCCATTGCTTTCACATCCTGCATGTGAGCTCCCAAAGATATCTGGTGGGCCACTGCGAGTAGCAGAGTGCTGGACTAGATGGACTCTGATCTGATCCAGCAGGCTCTTTCTTATGTTCTTATGTATATCCAGATAGAGTGAAGCCAAGGACTGCCAAGCAGATAACCAGATTTATAACGTTTGGGGCAACCTGTATACACTACATTCTAAATAAAACCCCAATGACTTTCCTGTTAACAGCTCCTACACTGCCAACCAGGGCCTTTTAACATTAGAGGATCCAGGATCTATATGTGGGATGCCAGAAAAGGGCAGGGGAGACAGTAGAAGTATCCTGTCAACAGCAGTGTCTGCCATCAAAAGCCAAAAATCATGGCTTTTCAGGACATGCCTCTAGCCTGTTCTCAGCATTAAGCTCAGATCAGACCCTCACTTTTCTTTTTTAAGTACAGCCCTATACTCTTTCAGTTTGTTGCTCTAAGTATGAGCAAAATACAAGTCACACAAGCAACAGTCTCTTTTTCTCTAACTCTGTCATGTTATGGTGATTTGCAGACAGTCTCTCTAAACTTTAATGCTCTTTTCAGCCAATACCATAGCCTGGACAACATTTCTCTTAGGTTGACAGCTAACTTTAGGAAAGAACTATTCCAAAACATGTCTTACCCCAGAAGTGGCCTCCCAAGGAGAGTGAAATCGTCTCCACCAACCAGCAATACCTAAGCAAGATTAAAGTATGCATATCTATAATTATGTCGTTGTCACATTGTTACTAGCCAACAACAGCACCAAAACTTTGGAAAAAGTATTTAAAGAACAGGCTCTTAAAATGTTGGAATTTTGTTTTGAAGCTATAGTTTACAGCTGACTATCATGCAAAGGCAGAGAAGAAGCATGACACTCCAATACAGACTGTGTTCACTGCAAACTGTGTTTGAATCTTTATCTACGCTCGCTTAGAACTGAAAAAAAGATAAAATTTGCTTTTGAGAGATGACAGATAGGAATCAATACATTTAACTGTTCTCATACACAAAAAAGTTCTGTCAATCACTGTAATCTGCATATTTTCAAAGGAAAAGAGACTTCTTGTGGTGGTCCTTTCACTGGTAACACAGATTAAAGCATAAGGGTATAGGAATTGGCAGCTCTAGCTCCTTTGGATTCAGAGTAATCCAAACAGCTGCATCAAGAACACAGATAGTGCTCCACTGTAGACAAAATAAATATTTTCGCAAAGTTATTAGAACTGCCTTTCCGGCTCACTTTCTAAACAGCTATTCCATCATGCACTGCAGTATACCAGTACAAAGCTATGCAAAGCAGGTAACTGGGATCTTCTTAAGTTAAGGTTTGTTGTTAAATTCTGGAATATACAGCCAGGATTTACTGGAAGCTCAAACATAAAAGCAAGACATTTTCAAACAGTTCTCAATTTTTGCCTTTCTAGCTGTTAGCTTCTTGCAAACATCTCATCTGTTCCACATGCAGTATGATGGTTACACGATGCAGTATGTGGTTGACAGGAGCACGAAACCTAGAGAAGCATGAAACTCAGCACTGGATGCCACAGTAGCAGGTTTATGAGAAGCCTTTTCCACTTGCTAAACGATTCCATACATAGGAACAACTAGAATATATATGATGATCACTCACTTGTGGTATTTTATCTAAGACTTGGATTATCCAGGTTCCATGCTAACTTTGAAAGAGGATTATTGGATATTTTTAAGCACATGCCCATAACTGTCATGTAGATGCTATGACAAACAGGTAGCCTGTGTCAATTATAAAGATGTACCAACACTGAACAGGAACCGATCAAATGGTTTGTAAGGAGTTTCTTATCAATGCCATTATTCTAAATACTCACTTCTCTTTCGCGAGCACACTTTGGAATAATACCTGGTTTGATTTGAATGGATAACCTATTTTTTAATATGGGTTTCCAGTATTTTTCAGTTGTGAGAGCTTTTTGTTTCAAAACAGTCTGGAATTAAAATCCAAAACTCAGCAGAAAATAAAATGGCTACCTGTGACTACAATTGTTTTCCACATTCAAAAAGCTCAATCTCCAGTCACCTAGTTTGGAAAAAATGTTAGGATTGCCAACAGGCCTGGAGAACAGTGCCCTGTTCCTTTAATAGAAGCTTGATGGGATGTGATTTACTTACATGCTATGAAAAGCTCCAGTTTCCACACATTCAGCTTCCTATTAACAGGACTTTTTTTCCACCAGGCAAGTATGTGAATGAGTCCAAATATTCCTAGGGATGTGAAGCTTTAAAATAGCTCTTCCATCCATCTATTAATACGTTGTGAAGGGGTCCAATTTTTAAAAAACATGTGAACAGTAAAGAAATACTGCTAAGGGCCTATAATGATTGCTAATTGGAAATTTACCTTCTCCATTCGGATTTGGTCTCCACATTCAGCTTGTATGTGACCTTCAATTAAAATCAAGTCTTCACTGGTTACTTTCCATTGTCTGCTGGCAAAATGAACAACTGCAAATAGCCTTCCATATTGTCTGTCAGCAATCTGTTCATTCACTTTCTGCACAATCTCTGGGGAAGATTGGGAAATTAGTACAGACATGGAGTGTGAATTTTAAATGTACATACTAGGGCCAAGGTTGAATATCAGCCTCAGATAGTACCACTTTTTCAGAGCAACATGAAATGCCCATTTTATTTTAAAGCATTGATATCCTGTCTTTCTTCCTAAGAATCCAAAGCAGCCACCAATATATCATCAAATGCCATTTACGTACAATCTATCAGGTAACACACATATAATCCAGAAGCTACCGAGCAGCTCTTTTCTCTGCACCCTCAAGATATTCAACATAGGAAAGACTCGAAGCTGCCAGCTGAGATCCACTTCTGAAAGAACCATTTCTCTGAATTTTGTCACTTGTCTTGCTTTTGGATTCTAGAGAGCCAATCTGCAAGCTAATTTTTGATTGAAAAGCAAGATAAAAATCATTGTTATAGCTTTATTATAACTCCATTACTATACCATTTCCCCATTCTTAGAGGGCCACTATATGCTACAGACAGAGCTCTTGGGGCTAAAAATGGATACTGCTGCATAGCTCAAGCTCTTCTGGGGGTGTTTGGACATGACTGGGCATTGAAGAGTTGCTATGGTGATTTCACTGCCTCAGTATGAACTGAGCTCTGGTCTTGCAACTGCCACTTCCCAGCCAGCCACAATGAGAGGCCTAAATGCCTCACAAAAGAAGTGCTTCTCCCATGAGATATCTGGGTCTCCCTATCTACTTGGCTGGCATGGAGGGTGCCTGCAATGCCTCAGAAAGAGGAAGCAGGGTGTGAGTGCCAGCTTGGGCCTTTCCCCATTCCTTGCTCTCCTGGCCTGTTTTTTGACATTTCCCCATTCCTTGCTCAGCTTGGAAAGGATCATGAAACGATTCTGATATTTGAGACAACAAAAACCACTGAGCTCAGAAAAGTAAGCTGGTGTAGATGCATATCTTGAGGTAAGCGAGGGAGGGGGTCTTGTGACTACTTTTTGAAGTCACATGAGGGAACATTTCAGCTGTCCATCCCTGCTCCCCCCCCCCACCCCGAACCTGGAGCAAGAAGGGCCCACCAACAGTGCAGCATCCCAACCAGTCCTCTTGCCCAGGCTGAGCAAGCAGGGCCCAGCAGAGACAGCACTGGTGGGTGGTGGCAGCAGCAAAGGTCGACCCAGCAACCAGGGGCACAGCCCGATGGCCCGGGTCAGTGGGTGGGCCATGGCAGCAAAGGCACCCTCCTGTTGGTCACCTGGCAGATGCATGAAGTAGCCCAGTGCCCAGCCAGACTATCTTCCTCCTGACTCCAAGTCCAGCTCAGCAAGCAGGGCCCCAGCAAGCAGCCTGCTTTAACACAACTTTAAGTAATTTTGCGGTGGGGGGGGGTCAGCCTTTTTGCATCACAACCTTGAATCTCAGCATTCACCCAGCAGTGAATCTCAACTAATAGGTGCCCAGCAGTCTCAACTAATTGGTCTCCCACATAAATGCCAGTGTAATCAAGGGTGAATCATAAAAACACTTTTACAAGTCTTTTCCTGTATTTTTTGAGTCGCAGCTGACCAGTGTCCTCCTTGTAACTGCCTTTGTCACAGTTTGGCACCCCCTGAAGCAAAAGCCATATAAACGTTTCATTAATAAAGATTGTTTTCCTGATAAAAAGACATGACATAATTAGGAAAAATGTGAAGAATTACAGCATCCAACAATTATGTTGCTTGGTTCTGCCTTGTATCATGACAAAAGACAGAGACAGAGACCAGTTCCTCATGAAAAAGCTTTGGAAGTTGGAACTTACTTGCCTTGCCAGAATTCTGCCCCCACCCCAAGCATCCCATTTGAAATGTCAGACGGCAAACTACAAATATGTGTCCCAGCCTGCAAATTGGGATAACTTGCTGCCTTTCTGATTCTATGCCATAATGTTTGCAGTGTTGGGGGTGGGGCAGTTTTCGGTGCTTGGGGTAATTTGCTGTTTTCCTGCCTCTATGCTAGAATGCTTGCAGTGTTGGGGGCCAGTTTTTGGTGCTCGGGGTTATTTACTTCTGAGAAGAGATTTCCTACACTCTGATCACATTATGGATTTTTTAGCTAATGTTATTGTGCAGTTATTAAAAAGTTGGGTGCTGGATGCTCGGGGGAGGGATCAGATCTTGCCCCAAGCTCCATTCTTCTATGGATATGCCACTGATTTACAGCACAGAAAAGCTCAAACTGGTCTTTTCCTGATGTACAGAGGGGAAGTTGGGAAAAAATTAAATAATGTTATGCCATTGGATTTATAAACAGCTCCTCTTTTTAGTTGATGTATCAAATTACAAAACATCTTAAGAATATTAAAATGAAAAATATTCCAAAGAAAAATAATACAACTTGATTACTGTTCAACAAACAAATATAGTTAAGCTAAGTCCAAATATTACCAAATTAAATCAATTTAAATTTATACATTATAAATCTCAAACTCTTTATGTTCAAATGAAATACATTTTCAGTCTGAATTAAAATTTATTTCTTTAATACCAATAAAGGTCAACCAACACTGATGAAATATTTCATGAAATATTTCACCTTCAGTTCACATATACAGAGATTGTATCAAACCAGATTTTGCATGCTCAGGTTTCAATAATTCAAAGTGCCTGGATAGTCCAACATAGAGCTAATAGCAATCTTGCTGAAATGATCATTTTAAAAATCAGATACTAGTGAGATTTTTAAATATTTCATAATAGATAAGCAATGGGCTAAATTCCAATTCATAACTATCAATTATCTCAACATTCTCTCACAGTGGAGCAATACCACCAGATGTATCCAATTACTTATGTGAATTTTTTATAGCTCCAGCATGGATTTCAAGCACCAGATACTTCAAACAATCCTTTGTACTACATCATCTTCAAAGAGTTCTTCCCAACTTTAACTTCCCTAGTTTACCTATTTCTTTTAAAAGCTTAGAACAATTTTGCTGAGAAAACTCAGTACATACCAAGTTCCCTTTCCCATTGTTCCTTAAAATGGCATGTGTTATCAGCTTCATCTGCACTCATTAAGGTATATATTTTAAGTTCTAATTCTTGTTGTTCAAGACTATACAGGAAAGATTCAAAATTAGTCAGCAGTTTTGAGTATTCCTCTTGTAGGACAAAAGAAGTGTTTAACCTGGAAATAGTGCAAAAAAAAAAAAAGCTTTTTCTAATCCAGATCTTCATCTGGTATCATTAAATGATTTTATATCACCTTGCTTGTCAATTACATCTACTGGGTTTTTTTGAAGTCACATGGGGAACATTTCAGCTGTCCATCCCTGCTACCCCCGCGAACCTGGAGCAATTCCTGGAGCAAGGAATGGGAAAAGTTCAAAAAACAGGCTGGGCGAGCAAGGAATGGGAAAAGTTCAAAAAATGGGCCAGGGGAGCAAGGAATGGGAAAAGGTAAAAAAACAGGCTAGCTGAGCAAGGAATGGGGAAACATCAAAAAACAGGCCGGGAGAGCAAGGAATGGGGAAAGGTCAAAAAATGGGCCAAGGGAGCAAAGAATGGGGAAATGTCAAAAAACAGGCCAGGCGAGCAAGGAATGGGAAAAGGTCAAAAAATGGGCCGAGGGAGCAAGGAATGGGAAAAGGTCAAAAAATGGGCCGAGGGAGCAAGGAATGGGAAAAGGTCAAAAAATGGGCCGAGGGAGCAAGGAATGGGGAAAGGTCAAAGAATGGGCCGGGCGAGCAAGGAATGGGAAAAGGTCATAAAATCAATGGGTGAGCAAGGAATGGGAAAAGTTAAAAAAAATGGATTGGGGGAGCAAGGAATGGGAAAAGGTAAAAAAACAGGCCAGGCGAGCAAGGAATGGGAAAAGGTCAAAAAACAGGGCAAGAGAGCAAGGAATGGGAAAAGGTAAAAAAACCGGGCTGGGCGAGCAAGGAATGGGGAAAGGTCAAAAAATGGGCCGGAGGAGCAAGGAATGGTGATGGGTCAAAAAACGGGCCGGACGAGCAAATAATGGGGAAAGGTAAAAAACCGTGCCGGGCGAGCAAGGAATGAGCTCACAAGCAAATACGAAAGCCAATAGTCACATTGCAGGATAGTCTGGCTACAAATAAATATTTTCAACTGAAAGCAGGAGCTTCTGCTTGCAGGTTAACATTATTGAAGAAGAGTTGGATTCATATCGCCCTTTCTCTCCTGTAAGGAGTCTCAAAGGGGCTTACAAGTTCCTTTCCCTTCCCTCGTCACAACAAACACCCTGTGAGGTAGGTGGGGCTGAGAGAGCTCTGAAGAACTGTGACTAGCCCAAGGTCACTCAGCTGGCTTGTGTTGGAGTGCACAAGCTAATTTGGTTCATCAGATACGCTTCCACAGCTCAAGTAGCAGAGTTCATATTGACATACTTCCCCTCCACTGCTTTTGAATGTTTATTCCCCCACGTAGTCCCTACTCATGTGCTTTGCTAAAGTACAGGGAACAGCAACAAGGGAGGGGTAATGAAAGACAGGGATTGCAAATAACTGAAATTTTTAACTGATACTTACCTCTGTGGTGCTCTGCCTCTTCAGCCGGAACTGGCAGTTTGATTTCAGGCCATGGAGGTGCAGACAAAGATGTTCTTGGAAGAACTCTATCAAATAATAAGAATCTCCTGTTATGAATGATGTAGCTTATTACTTCGTCCTGTAAATAAAAGATGCATCCGACGGCTCCAAAAAGAGGAAGGGGAAAGGTTCCAAACTGCAGAGAAACCAGAACTGGAGTTCAGATTCAGTTTTCTCCTATTGCATATTTTTTATTTTTAATTCAAAAACCATTCCCTTAGGTTTGTTACAATCTTTGCTAGAAAGCTGTAGTGTGTTTACTTGCTAAGGAGAACTATGGAGCCAGCAACACAGAAGACTGATCCAACAACAACAAGCCTTTATTGGCATACGAAACAGGACAAAATTTCAAAGTAAAACAAGATTAAAAAACACAGTTAAAATTACTGATTTCCAGTATAAAATTTGCAACAGTCTCACAAAAGAACACATCAGAGATGTTCAGGAGGTTGGGTATCTTGTAACACTCTTGCCACTGAGAACATTGCAAGAAAATGGAGTTCATGTATTTCATGCGTATGATCATATTTAGGGCATAGAAACAGAGAATGGTCAAGTGTTTCAACCATAACCAGATCACAAGAACAAACCCTTTTAGAATGTTCTATATTCTTAAATCTTCCCTCCAGAAGAGCTGATGGCAACACATTACATCTTGCAGTAGCCAAAGCTCTCCTCTGGGTGGGATTAAGCAGGAGATGAAGATACGTTGCATAATTCCACGAGCTCATGGAATTAATAATGTGGTTGGGGAGCAGGATTGTCATGTGGCTACTGCAAAGGAGTCAAATAATAATGAAAATCAAGATCCAAAGAGCCTATTCTTAACTAGTCTTGAGGGTTTCCACCTTTGTGAGTATGATTCCAAAGGGAAGCCAATAGCTTCAATCTTTCTAAAGATCAAAGTATACCATTCTGAAATAAAGTGATCTGATAACAGAGAGGGAATATAACTACTGGATCCCACTAGAAAAAATGTATATGCAGCTAATATTTTTATGGCCCTTATCCCATTGCCATAGGTTTCACAAAGAGTTGTTTGGCCCATCTCTATGCACAGCGCAGCATAAGGCACACAACTAGGGAGCCCCATTAGTTTCCAAAGGAATTTGGAATGTAATACATTAAATGATTTATTTATTGCTGAAATCCAAATGAGAGAACCATACAGTAATAAAGAGCCAATCCTAGCGTCAAAAACCTTCAAGGCAGCAGGAATGTATTGACTGCCTTTACTGTAGAAAAAGCGATATAGTGCCATCATGTTTGTATGTGCCGAGGAAGTTACTGCTTGTCGCTGTGAGGACCATGACAAATTATACCTATAGCAAATGCCAAGATATTGGAAATATTTGACTTGCTCAATTTTGTGGCCCTTGATTAATTTTGTTATCCAATTTTCATGTAATTAAACAGGATGTATCTACTTCTTTCAAAATGCTTTGTTCTGAATGAACACAGTGCCTCTGTCATAGGATGGTCACAGGAAGCCTAAACAAAGGAGAGAAATTTCCTCCTGCCAGAGAAAATCTGCTGTTTACTTTGTATGCTCTTGTCAAATCTCAAAGCCATACAACGTCCTTCATTCAAGCTGTGTTCAGGACATTGAAAAGCTGACACAGCAGATAATTCACATCAGCTCTTATTGGGATGAGCATTCCAGCATTAAGAAAGCAGCAGATGTTTTGCAGCAATTTCAAAGACTAACTACATACTTGAATGTTTTGCAAATAAAGAAATTTCACCTATACAAGAGAGCAGCCCCCCCCCCCATGCTATTTAACGATATTAGAATAACAAAGAACTGTAGGGGAAAGGAAAGAAGATGAAGAAACATTTGTACACGCCAAGTGCAGTTAAAAGGCAAATGGCATAAGCCTAAATCTCACCACCACCTGCAGCCATGCAACAATATAGAATTAGTTGTCAATTCCAGCATGGGAAATTCCTGTAGATTCGGAGAGTTCAGAGAAAATGTGATGCCATAGAGTCTGCCCTTCAAAGCTGCCAGTCTGCTCATCTAATTAGGGAACCTCCTCCATAGCACATGAGGAAGGCTCATTGTTTTGCTGAGCAGAGTGACAGGATACAACTCAGTGTTCAATGCAGGGTGCTAATTCCACCCCCACTCCCACCCCCTTTATGTAACCTCTCATATTCTGCATAACAAGTACAATTTGCACCTCTGAACACAAATAAAAGAAAGGAAGAGCAGGGACTATGAAACAGGAGGAAAAGGGCTTCCCCCTGCTTTTTAAATAAAAACTGCCCACTTATTTCATTGTAGCCACAAATGGCAGAGTCATAGTAGATTCATTCTGCCAGAAATTTCTTCTATTACAGACTGCCTGAAGTTACATGCGATAATGGTTATCTCTCTTCCATATTCTTCAGAAGAGTCCAATGAATTTTAATGGGGCTTATAAATGGGATGATCTCTGTAGGGCTCATTCCGCACATGCAGAATAATGCACTTTCAAACTGCTTTCAGTGCTCTTTGAAGCTGTGCAGAATAGCAAAATCCACTTGCAAACAGTTGTGAAACTGGTTTGAAAACGCATTATTTTGCGTGTGCGGGCCTAGATTATGGTGATCACTGTGTCTAATAGTTAACCAGCTGAGCACCCGGTGTGGATAATAAAAGCCACCCAAAGGCAGCATGGAATGTTGAGAGCAGATGAATGCTCACTTCCAGCCCTGAGTAGGGTGCAACTGACACCAAAGCCCTCCGTCAGGAGCGCGGGAGTTACCCTGGATGGCTCCCACTTTATGGAGGCCCAGGTCACAAATGTGTCTAGACTGGCATTTTTCCACTTGTACCAGGTTAGATAACTAGTGCCCTAGCTGTTTTGCCCTGATCTAGTCCCAGTGATCCATGCAATGGTCTCCAGATCAGACTACTGTAATATGCTCTACCCACGGCTGCCCTTCAGACTATTCCAGAAACTCCAGTGGGTGTAAAATGCAGCTGCCCTGGTCCTGACTGGGATACCATGGAGAGCCCACATCCATCAGTGCTCCATCAGCTGCACTTGTATCAATAGAGTACCAAATTAGGTTCATGGTTTTTAACCTTCAAAGCCCTAAACAGTCCTGAAGGCAAGATGGAAACTGCATGCTAGTAGACAATCCAACCTAAAACTCACTTAACATAGAGAGCTAGGTTTGTCAGGGTTGAAGCTATATTATAACCTTTACTGTTGATATGAGCAGGGAGTTTCACATGGGAGGCAAGCACACAAGCCTCCTCCACTGAAATAGCACAGACATTGAAAGGCTATACTGTGTGATTTTTTTCAGTGATGCAGACCAGTTACCAAGTTAAGGCCATGATGTATTATTTGTAACACAAAGGAGTTTTCTAGACCCTGTGACTGCAAAACAGCCCTACTTGCTATTTACCACACAGCTCCATAGCAGACATATAGAAAATTCCTGTGCCCATTCAGATTAATTAGAAAGCTTTTCAGTACAAACAAAACTAACCTAGTGAGCTTTGGCTGAACTTTTCAAAAAACAGTATAAGAAAATTAATTTTCTAACCTTATTGTACCTCCCATAGGATTTTGAATCCAAAATGTGATTAGCCATTTGTTATGAGATAAAGTGAACTAGATTATCCATAAGAATTTGAACTCAAGCAAAACTGGATTAATGCCTTGGAATGTGGAATTATCCCAAGTTTAACTGTGCCATACAAAACCAAGAAGCATTTTCAGCATCAGACAACCAGATGTTTGGTGGTGATGTGATTGGAGTGTCCTTCCTTGTGCAGGAACAGGAATACCGACAGGGATCAGAAGGAGGTGGGAGCCAAGACTCAAGAAAGCCTGGCCCATCTCTTGAAACCTCATGAAGGGGCAACACTTTGGCCCTCGATATAAAAACTGCCTGTGGAGCTGGATGGGGAAGAGGAAGACCTCCAGGCTAGAATAAGGAACCACTATATCTTTCCAACAAAACCATACTTGCTTGTTGCCTTTGGGTAATAAGAAAGGAATAATGTTATATTTCACACAGATGTAGTTCATACAATAAGAGATTTGTTAGCATTCCATGTATTTTCTTGTGTATCTTCCTTTATTCTCTTCCATGTTCTGTCCCTCCCCCACCCCGGCTGGGCCTATTTTTAAAAATGGTTTCTTCTTCTCTACTCTCCCAATAAAAATGGATGCTTCAAACGTTGGCAGCACAAGAGTGTCCCCTAAGGAGCTTCCTCCCTAACAAGCATAATTAACAGAAGCTGTCAAAACCATACAAGCAGCTGGATGCCAATTTCTAACCTGAAGTGGCTTCTAAGCTTCCAGTTTTACCTTAACTTACCTCCTAAAACTGTCAAATTTCTATTTAAGTGACAGCTGTGACAAAAATACATTTACTAGGGATGCAGTGAGTGGCAAGAAACCATCAGCTGCTGATATAAAACTCAGGACTAAGAGCTCAAAGACCTATTTCCATGGGTACCTATCACCATTCTATCATTATGAGTCAACTCCCTTATGCTTGCAAAAACTACAGAAACCTGTGCCTAATATTTTTCCCGTCTGGACATTTAAAATATACTGCTTGATTCAATTATCCAAAAGCTTGAGAAGATGCAGGAAACTGCTACAAATTCTTGTTCAATGGAATCACCAGATAATAGCACCAACTATTAATCAGCTCAAGTATTTCTATGTGGGGTAAATATTTTATTATGCAAAAAGTTTAAGTAGAAAATTAAATAAATATCTCCCCTGCATCACTGCTTCCCATGGAAGCAGTGAGCATCCTGAAAACAAGCAGAAAAAGACCACCTGTGGCTCTCCAAGCAACGTTTCCATTAGGTACATTGCAAAAAAAGAAACACAAGTAGGGCTAATGTTAGACAAATGGTAGCAATATTTGATTAAAATCTACTTAAGAGTACTGTGCATTCTACTGTATGCACTATACTGTTTCAATGGTTTTTTTACTATTTTTATTTAACTTATTTTTACTGCTTCTAATATATTCAAAGATATGTGCTGCTATTTAATGGTTTACCTATAAATTATTTTAATGCTCTAAATTGATGTTGGAAGCCTCTGTGCTGTGAATTCACACAGATAAAAAGCTTCAAAGTAATAGCTTTATTTTTCATCAGTAAAAATCAGTCTACCAAAGATTCCAAAACAAACTTTAGAAGTACATACACATACCTTAGTACAGAACCATATGCCCATGAACAAAAAAATAGTACACTGCAATCCTAAAGAGAGTGACTTTAATGCAATTGCAATCAATGGACTGAAAAAGGTATGACACTGCTTAGAATTGCACTGCCAACCTTTTGAAATCTTCCAGTTTATTAAAGGGCCCCTATAACTTGATCTGAAAACAAAATTCAAAATGCTTCAGGAATTTTTTGAAAATGCATTTATTATTCAAAAGTCAGTACCATGAACTGGGTACAAGAGAGGTGGCAAAATTTACAAAAGCACACTGTTATGCTGACTATACCATGTTCAACCAAAATTATATACTGATAAATCTGTCAAACAACACCATGAAAGGAGTATAGTACGTGCTGAGTGTAAGATCAAGAAAACATTAACTTGCTTCCTAACAGGCCTGCCTTGTGAACATGAGGGAAATATGGTTTTGGACACTCCACTTAATTCCTGCTTTGGACCAATTTAGAAGAAAAGGAAATCCCTGTGAAGATGTGCTCTTAATCATTCCCCAATAACTGCTTTCCAAGGCCACATACTACCATATGAGACCCTAGAACTAAGCAAAGAAAAAATCGCAGGATTGGAAAAGTGAAAACATACATACTTACATCCACACACACTTACATACATACATCCACACACACGCTATAGTATGGTGCTCTTACCCTTGGTATATTGAAGTGCTCTGTGAACTTTTTCGGGCTGCAGACAATATCAGAGAAGCTGAAACAAAGAATAAAAAAGTCACACTGAAATAATCCTCATCGTTTTAACACTGAATTGTACAAAATCCAGAATGAGTAGGAAAGGCAATAGAACAGTAAATAAAGGTAGATGGATTTATATTGTCCTCATAAAATACTTATTTAATCTGAGCAAAAAAAAATAGGCACCAATTCAGGCTCAAAATGGTCAGCACCATCATCCATGAGAGATGTAAAAGGACTGGGATGAATGTTATATTGTAGCAATCTGGGCTTGGTTCTAACAATCTATCCAGTATTGTAGATTTTTTCTATCTGAAAGGGCTGAAAATTTAACATTAAAACATTCCGAAATCTATCACAGCAACAACCAACAGAAATAATGAGAACAGAGTGAAAAATGATGATCATTAACTTGACCAAATTAATGGCAAGATTAGTGAAAATCCCCTCTTCGAAGTTGAAGCTAACAGCTTTTAATTAGTTTAATCACATTTTTGTAGTCATAGTATTGGACTGACTTTCCTCACAAGGAAAGAAAACCTGCTCAGAGTAATTATTTATAGAAGATTTAAACATAAGAGAAGACGATAAACTGAACAAGTTACTCCAAACAGTACCTTTAAACAGCTGCTTTGTAGAAAGTTTTCCTTGCCTGTCTTCAGTACATACAAAAATATCAATTGCATTTCCCCAACTTTAAAAAAATATTTAAAGTAAGATCATGTATTTTAAATAGTAGGGGTCTCATAATTATTTATCCAATGCTCCAGTGATGAAAACTGTTTGGTTTAAAAAGATCAGGTAAATCTAACAAGCCAATAAGGAGATGAAACATAGGCTGGTTCAAATCTGTCTTTAACTGTGGCCTACAGATGGATGCATACATTTTCAAGGGAAAGACACACACATCAAATTGATGAGAGTTAAGGTTTATTGCCTTGGGGCCCACAGAGTATTGCTCATGATATGAAATACTGGAAATTCTAACTCCTCTCCATCCCCCCCTTCCACAAATCTCCTCCTCCAAGATACTATACACATGTCGAAGAATAAGTAGACAAATCTACTCCTCTACCTCCCACAGTACATTTTTTCCCTAAACAACATTACAAGGGCAATGGGCATGCATCAAGACATTAAGGGGGCTCTTAAAAAAAAAGAGAACAAATCAACATTGTTCTGCATATCCAAGGTATCCTTCAAGTATGGAGTTGCCACCCTGGCCACCAGCAGCAGATTCACAAATGTGGAGTCCTCCTGACCAGCAATTGGTTGAGCACAATGGGAAGTGATATTACTGCATCATCTCCCATGTCCTAGTCCAGTGGTGGTGAACCTATGGCCCTCCAGATGTTCATGGACTACAATTCCCATCAGCCCCTGCCAGCATGGCCAATTGGCCACAGTGCTAGTCCTTGGCTAAAAGTCTATGGTTTAACCATAGTTTGGGCTGAATGCTAAAGAACCTGCACAGGCCCAATGATGTCACTTCTGGCCACGCTGGCAGACAACTGTGCCCCATTTTTCTCCCACTGCCCAGCTGACCAGGGGTGACACCTAGCATTACTGTTCAGAAACTCGTTCCTTGTCTATGGCTGGCTTTGTTTCTCTTCCATACTAATACACATTCAACTGTGAAGTTTGATATTACATGCAACAGGTGGCTAATACATAAGAAATCCTCTAATTGTCCACAATTCCTCATGTTTTTAATGGCCATCTGTGCTCTACCTACACGATTGTTACCAGAACACAAGCTCAGTACTCTTTGTCCCTTTTTGGAGGTTAATCTGAAGTCCCATAATTTTCTGGGCACCTGGAGTTTTCCCACACTTACAAAGAAATCTTCTTGCTGCCTGTTTTGGTTCCTGAGAGATCAGCATAGGTCACCCACACTGTATGATGTTCACCTATACACTGAAGGTTTTTTTAAGATCAGATGCTGTGGGCAGTAAAAAAATTATAAGGAAGTTCAGAATACTGTAATTGGCAGGAAGTACGCTTGGGACTATAGATAGGCTACCTGTAGCCAGTGTGGGAGGAAGTGGAAACTACAGATTTCTAAGGTGTAGGGGCATCTTCTCAGCTAGTTGTTCCTACCTAATTATAATTTTGGAAGTCCAGAAAGTTGACCAATATCAGCAGGTTTCATTACTTCTGGGGAAAAGCCACCTGTATTACAAAAACTGGACAAATTCTTGAGGAAGTGAAAATGCGAAGTCATAGTGATTATTTTTCAACTGTGAAAAGCTGCAAAATACACAAAGAAAATGGGGCCTGACAGTCAAGTGCTACCAATGTTATATCCAGGACAATTATTTACACCTTCCCAAACTACAGGTGCTCACCATGATGGTTGCTTTTTTAGGAACTGGGGACATGTGTGAGATATATACACATGTGTGTGTGTGTGTGTGTGTGTGTGTGTGTGTGTGTGTGTGTGTGTGTGTGTGTGTGTGTGTGAGAGAGAGAGAGAGAGAGAGAGAGAGAGAGAGAGAGATGTGTGTGTGAGAGAGAGACAGAGAGACGTGAGGTGGCACATGTGAGAAAGGGTTAGATAAGACTAATTCAATTGTTGGGTCATGGTTACAAATGAACTGAAATGTCGATGTCGAAAATTCTCAAGTGGTTTATTCCAGCGGGTAATACCACCATCCTCAAAGACAGTCAGAAAGAATGGTTGAAGTGTGGGATATTTTCAGTGGCCTGCATTTTCAGAAAGCCAACGAATACAAGGTCTGTATGTTCTTGCCTTCCCCCATAATAGCTGGTGATTAGCAGGACTCAGCATGTTAAAAATAATTAGATCTCCTAACTCCTAAGCTCTTTTTTGTTTCCTCAAGTGGAAAATCCAAAGAACCACTTCCACACACAGTTTTGCAACACATGTATGTTTACATTGCTGCAACCAGAGGCTGCAAAATTTCCACCATACTCTCTCACTCCCAACCCCAGATCTAACTCTGGCTGCTAAAAGGGTAGAGAGAATGCAGCTTTGAGAACAACAGAGGGCAACAATTGGCAATTGCATGGCCTTTCTTGGGGTGCTGGAAGTCTCTGGATTTCAGCTGGGAGTGGGGGGGGGGGGACGGGCCGATTTCCATGCAAACACCCCATCCCCATTACAAAGCATGGCCGGAATTGATCTACCCCTTATCTTTACCAAGCAATATGTCAATTTTGGGGGTCCATCTAACACTGAGCAAAGTGGGAGCAGTTGGTGAGGCAAGAGGTTGACAGGAAGGAAATAGGGCACAGCTCTGGACAGCAAGCAGTTAGGGAGGAGAACTGATGGCATGGTTGGCACCCAGTTCAAACTGCGCCCATTGCATATTCCCTGGCTTCTCTCCCATGCCCCCAAACAGTAGTGTGTCAGTTCTCACCCTCCAATCCCAATCCTGCCCCCCACACTGTAACTCCTGCACAACTCTGTGTGACTGGCCTCTATGCAGGGAGATGACGCAGAGCAGCAAAAGAGCTGAATGGGCTCTGGAGTGGCAGTGGGCTCAATAAGAGCCCCCAGGGGCCAGATCAGGCCTAAGAGACATATGTTTGACACCCATGAGTTAGATGGAAGCCCACCAAAAAAGACTGGGTTGCTATGCAGAAGAAGGCAATGGCAAATTATATCAGCCCATTTCTTGTCCAGAACACCCCGTGAATAGCAGCAGGATGCAGCAGGTGTACAACTGAATTAATCTTGTTCAGGGCATAGTTTGCAGGCTGCTAGGACCAATGATGAAGTCACAATATACCAGACAACAAACAGAAGACATACACGGATTGGGCAGGAAGGAAGCAGAACATACTGAATATATAGCAAGTCAGGCAAGGTCTGAAAGCCAGGAACACAGGAGGCAGGACAGCGGGGGACCAGGGTCTGTGTAAAGATGCAACCCCTAAACAAAGAATGGGACAGATCGCTGAGAACATAAATACAGGCTGCAGAGAGGCTAACACAAGGCTCGTCTAATAGGAGAATCGAGGAACGAATGGCGGAGGGCGGGGAAGGGACACAAAGAATGGGCCAAAGCTTGCAATAGAAGAGATTGGGGGCAAAAACCAGAAGACCAGAAGGAACGCAAATGAGAGTAAACAGCAACACGTGGGGCAAAAAAGTAGCAACACGCAGAGGAAGTCGAGAAACAAAGTTTTCAGCAAGGCAGAGAGAATCAAATCGCAACCCCACACAAGCAGACAGCCATCCCGCTCGCTGCTTCACCTGGTCCCGCTCGACTCAACGCCCGCCCGCAGCAAGCCGCTATCCCCGCCGCAGCCATCCCTGCCTCCTCTTCCTCCTTCAAACAACGGAAACGGAAGTACAGTGCGGGGAAGGGAAGAGGAGTAACAGCGCGCTAGGCCCGGCAGGAAGCACGAGTTGGGCTGTCGCTGGCCGCTGTGGTCTCCTCTCAACTGTTTCTTTTTCCTAGGCAAACACTTGCCTAGACTGCCACGATGGGAGCCCCGGTTCAGGACTTTGTCTCTCAGCAGCTGGAGTTGCTGCAGGAAGAAAGGGAGGCCGAAATATGGGAAGCCAGGTACCGCCTTCGGGCACCGGGAAGCAGATGCTTCTTGCAGTGTAGATGTGCTACTGACACAGTCTAGAAAATAGGGTGGATTCATTTAAATCACTGAAATAAAATTATAATGATTGTAACTAAAGTTTCCAGTTAAGGATCATATGTTTTCTAAACAAACGTCAGTCAGTCTAGTTGCTAGAACAGCTCAAACAAATGGTAATGAAGTAAAGCCTCCATGTAAGTTTAACCGACAATGCTCTGCTCTCCAGCTTAGTTGTAAACCAGGAGGTGCTTATCTATTTTTCACACCCTCTCCCCGGTTTTTTTTTAAATATATATATATTTGCCATCTCTTCTTTACCTTATGCAAAGGGCCTGTAAGACAAAGTGGTTCGACCAGGCTTTTGGTTTAGGCAGCTATGGTAATATCAAGAAGTCTCCCCCCTTCGTCTCCGTCTACCATCTCCTGTGTACTAAATTGTTAGTGTTGAAATATTATTTAGTGCCTCTTATTGTGTAGGCTTAGATGATGTTCTAGATTAGAAGTTGTCACCTCTTGTTGTAATTATTGATCAGATGTTATTAAATATTTTTAAATTGTTTTGAAACTGTTTTACACTGCCTCGAGCCCAAAAGGAAAGGGGTAGGATATCAAAATTAATAAATAAAACTAATAATAATAATTGCAATTATATAGCATGGAAACATGATACTAATACTAGGCCTGTTACCTGATGCTGAAATGGAACTAAAAAGGAAAGGTGGGAGGGAGAGAGCTAGCAAAGTAGCAGCCCACTTTCCTTTCCAAATTACTTAGACTGATGTAAAACTGCCAAGGCTCAAGTATTAATTTACTTACATCCCTGATTCCCTTTACTCAGTCTCTTAATGCACACGGCCATTGTGTGACATGGGGATCTGTGTAGTCTTCCTCCATACTGCAAGTAGATTCCTATGTAGCATTCCTATGCTGTTTCACATTTTTGCATGTCCAGGACAGTTTTTTGTAGCTATTCACCAGCAGCACCCTTGACATTTTTCCTCTCAGTATTCTGAGAAGGGAGAGCCAAACTTTTTAATTGTTATCATTCACTTGCATTATTATTATTATTGTATTTTTATTGTATTTTATTGTATTGTATTTATAGGATTTAGCTTTTGCTGTTTTTATCACTGTTTTTAAAGATTTGGCCATTTTATGTTGTATTATGTTTATTGTTGTGCACCGCCCGGAGCCCCTCGGGGATAGGGCGGTATAAAATCTAATTAATAATAATAATAATAATAATTTTACTTCTCTTCTTTCCAGGGCATGGCAGGAAAATACTTCCTTGAAAGAGCTACAACGGCGAGGGGTATGCTTGCTGAAGCTTGAAATAGCCAGTCAGAAAACTGGATTGTATGGCCGGCTGCTTGTAACTTTTCAGCCTAGAAAACGTGGCTCAGAACTTAGTGAGCTGCCTTGTAACAGTTTTGGGCCTGGTAAGTAAGTACCTGTTGACTTAAAGGCTATGCTGAGCTTTAACTAGATCAGGGGTCAGCAGCCTTTGGACCCGTTTTCCACGACCCTGAAGATCTACCGAGCCGGAGAGGCGGCTTCACACAGAGCCACCTCCGGTTTGGCCCCACTACTCACCTTTCCTTCCAGCGCTGGGAGGCGGAGGAGCCGGGCAGGGAAACCCCCCGTGCCTGACGGAGCAGGCATCCACCTGCTCCGTGGGGCAGAGTGGGGATGGCGGCTGCAGGGATGGCAGAGGCGTTCCTTCCATTGGGCAAAGTGGGCAGTTGCCCAGGGCGCCCCCTTGTGGTGGGTACCAAAAATGCAGGTTCGTTTGTGGGATTTTTTGTATTTTCAGTGTTTTTCCGGGTTTTGGCCTGCAGAGGTCGCAGTTCTTAGGCTAGCAGCCCCAAAATTTCAGGGATTTTTTGGAAGACTCTCCTGATGATATCCAGGTTTGGTGAGTTTTGGTTTAGGGAGTAAACGTTATGGATTCCAAAGGGAGTTCCCCCACCCCCCATTGTTTCTAATGGGAGCTAATAGGAGATGGGGGCTACACCTTTGAGGGTCCATAACTTTGGATCCCTAATTAAGCTTCCTGAAACCTGGAATGTCATCATCAGTAGGATCTCCTAGAGACTCTGAAATTTTGGTGCCTATATCTTAATTGCACCCTGACAGCAGGCACCTAAATTTCCCCCCAGACTCCTTTTAAATCCCCTTCCTGTGCTTGTTTTCCTTATTTTAATTCTCTCAATTACCTAATAAAAAAAAAAGGAAGGGAGGGTGGGGTGGGGTGGGGTGGTGGGGGTGGTGGGGGTGGGGGGGGGGTGGTGGGGGGGGTGGTGGTGGTGGGGGGTGGTGGTGGTGTGGTGGTGGTGGTGGTGACCACCCCCTTCGGCATGGCTTTAAAGGGAGAATCTGAAGTCCCCAGTTTAAACAACATTGAAAGTGATGCTGTTTCAGGGTGGGGGATAATCCACCCCCAAACAGCATCACTTTCAATGTTGTTTAAACTGGGGACCACAGATTGTTCCTTAAAGGTGGATTTAAAAGGAGAATCTGGGCTCCTTAGTTTGGCATATTAGAAAATAATGCTGTTTGGGGTGGATTCCAGCATCCTTGTTTTAAACTAGGAGCCCAGGTTCTCCTTTACTAATCTATAAAAGTTTAATCTAGGACCCCAGTTTAAATAACATTGAAAGTGATGCTGCTTCCCCCAGTTGGGGGGACTAAATACAACATAAAATGTTTTTTTTCATAGCAGTAATAAAACTTTTTTGAAAGCGTTTTGAAAATGTTTCAAAAATATTTCTGCTGTATGGCATGGCCCATTTGCGTGATGTTCAGATTTGTGAGTTGGGGCATATCCCTATAATGTGTGATGCAGTGACTTTGGAAGACCACCTGGTGCGGAAAAATCATTGTTTGTAGTCCACGGTGGGGAGGTCAGCTCGGGGCAATTCAAACCCAGGTTTTACTTCCAGGGAACCAGTTTGCCTAGGTAATGCATACTGAGAGGGGGAGGGGGATGGTGTAGCTGCTCTTGGGAGGGACACACTCCACTCTATCCGCCAGCCTCCAGGGTCGTGGAGGGCAGTGGAGTGTGTCCCTCAGCTCCTGTTTCCAGAGCCGTGCCAGAAGGAGAGGGTGGAATGGAGGGGATGTGAAAAATGGCTCCCTCACGCATGGAGCCACCTCTGGTTCAGGCCCTCCACTCACCTTTCATCCAGCGCTTCTCTAGAGGGCTGGAGGGACATGCCCACACTAACCTTTGACCTCCAGGCCACGTGGAGCCGCAGTATAAGGCTGAAAGAGCCGCATGCGGCTCCGGAGCCACGGGTTGCAGACCCCTGAACTAGATGCTGTACTCCATCCTTTGCTTAAGAGGGCTCTGAAACGCTTGATGCCTCAGGGCCATATTTGGATATCAACAGACGTTGCAATTATAAATATTGCCATTCAGCAGAGGTTGTTGTATCTAGATCTCAGCTGAGAAAATTATAAAAACTCATGATCCAGTGTAAAAACCTTCCTATCTGTCCAAACCTTCCATTTAAAAAAAATTCTTCCCAATTTTTAGGTCTGGATTGAACTAGCATTTAAAATACATCAGATTAATATTGGCTCTGGATGGAGTATCAAATCAAGTTCAAGGTTTTGGTGCTTACCAGAGGTGTACTGGGGAAAATGGCACCTGTGGGCAGCACCTGCTCTGGGTGCCCCCCTGTGTTGGTGGAGCCCCCCCACCCCCGAGGTGCCTGGTGTTGAGCCATGGCTGCAGGCTGACTCCTGCCCAAGAACTGTCCTGTGGCTGTGGCTCACCACTCAAGCAAGCACTGAGGCCGGCTCCTTCCTCCCCGGCCTTCCTGCTGACAGAAAGGCCGGTTCTCGGGCAGGAGCTGGACTGCAGCCACAGCTCAGCATCAGCTCAAGTAGGTGCCGTAGCCGGTCATGAGTCTCTCACATTTTAGTTGAGCTTTACCTGTATTCTTAAGCATCTGGAAGTTATTTTATGTCTGTTCTTCAGGATTGAAGAATATCCAGTCCACTGATACATATTGCCTGAAGCAGTGTCAGCTTTGGGCTGCAGTAACGATGACTTCTCAGGATTTCCTCTGGTATTCTGGGATCCAGAGAGGAACCCATGTAAAATGTAAAAGGAAAATGAGATAGCACAGCTACTTTTAGTGAAGGTTCCTTTCTAGATATATTGGTTTTACATGGATCCAGAAGCCAACTTTTGATGCTTGTGACCTATTTCCATCTTTACAACACTGAAATTGGGAAGGTTACGAGGCAAATCAAATGCTTGGTAAAATATATGAGCGCGGCAGACCTGAGCACTGATGTGTTTTCCTCCAAAAAGCTTCCCAACATACAGATTTACTTCATAGTCTTTAATTTAACTTGAATAGAATCAACTTGTATCTATCTGAATTACTATCTTTACTTTGGTTGGGTATTCTAGAGTACTGAAGCCAATCTAAGAGGAAGTTTGGAACACTAGTGACATTGCTTAGGTCTCATGTCATGCGTGGTTTCTCTAATCTGCATCAATAACCTGGTCAATCAAATGCCCCATCTTCCTTACTTATTTTGGAACTTTTAGCTACAGAGCATGTTGTTTTGTGAAATCAAGTAAAGGCAGTACTTTCTCTTTTAAGGACATATTCAAGCTCCCATTTCACCATGTTCTTTATTAGAGAATCTCGAGTTAAAATAGAAATACTTGCAGTAGTCAGTGAATGTACCTTTAAAATGTAGATGGGTTTCTAGTAGGATTTGTGCTGTGTCTTTCTTAGCAGTGGACCAGTATGGGATGAAATGGCTGAAATTTCAAGGTGTGAAATTGCAAACCCAAAATGCAATTCAGTGCTTTTTCTGCTTATTTTTTAGGGGGACGTTTTGTAGTGGATTGTGATGGGGCTAGTGGATAAGTGGGAGGTACGTGGAGATCCTGAGAGATGCAGGCAATTAGATGTCCAAGCCTGGACAGCTGAATTGTACAGTCTTGTGGGGGAAACTTTCAGCAAGATGTAACCTCTGTTCCTGGGGATTGGAATGCTTAACTGTAGTGTTTCTAGTGCAGCTTTTACTATTCTGTGCTCTGCATTTTTCTGTCTGCAGGTGACATTGTGGGACTATATGAAATGGCTGGTCAAGGGGATCAGCTGGCCACAGGAATTGTCACTCGCATGGCCCCCATGTCAATTACAGTTGCCATTGATGAGCCTCAGAATAGCCTTGTGAGCTTAGAACAGGAGAACTCTTATCGTCTGCTGAAACTTGCCAATGATGTTACATATGTGAGGCTAAAAAGGTAAATGTGTATATTTATGTATGTACAACATTTACATTGCATCTTTCTCCATCAGTGGAGATCCCAAAATGGCTTATCTCATTATTCTGTCCTCCAGTTATCCTCACGACAACCCTGTGAGGTGTGTGACTGGCCCAAGGCTACCCAGCAAGCTCCCATTGTAGAGGGGATTCAAATGTAGATCTCTGAAATCCTACTCCAGCACTTTAACCACTATAACACAATACAGCTCTATATACAATAGTCAAAGTTGTAATAACTAATTGCTCAGTTCCTTGCTCAGTTCCTTCTTCTCCTTTATCTCTCCCACCCCGCTGCAAGATCACAAGCACTGCAGAAGTGTCACCAATGAGCATTTGAATATTTTGATCTCTGCATGTGTAGCTTTCTTAGCTCAGAGCAGATGATGCTGGGAGGTCCACAGTCCCGTCTTTTGAAGAACAGTTACAGTTGGAGTCAAGATCACAGCCACATTGAGAAGGGTAAAGAAGGATAATGCTTTCATCCCTGCAAATCCAAACTGTGCAGTTACAGTCTTTTAAAGAAAAAACTTTAGGCAAAACATGTGTACCCATCTGTTTTCTTTTGAAAAGTTAATAGCTGTGCTGGGGCACAGTTTTGATTTTGAAATTGTGCAGGAGTGGAAGAGTTAAACCCTTTTTTCACTCTTGCAGCTTCCATCTGATCAGGCCCGTGCACAACTGTAACTTAACATTTAAAAACTAGCAGATCTGTGACTTGTCGTACATAGTTTGACCCTTTCTTCGTTGAGTGTTATTACTTGGGGGAAGGGGGGAATTGTCTCTCTCCTTTTAGCCCTGTAGATTGCAAGTGGTGGAGTAACACCCACACTGGAGACTTTTTTAGTGGCAGATGGCCCACTGTAAGGAAAGTAGCTGGGCCAGATTTAGAATGTAGATGCTTCTCTGCTTGATTTGGCTTTGCTGGGCTTCTGTGTGTCTGCCTGACTTACCCACTTTTTGGTGCTACCAGCTGATTTTAATTATGGGAGCTGTGTTGACTACTTCAAAGGATACAGCAATTTTACCATATAAGGCTTTGTTAGAAAGTTCTTATATATAGGGATAAGATGGTTAACTTTCCTGTTAATAGTATACCTTATGAAAGCAGGTGACCTCCAAGTGTCCAGAGCAGCACCTTCAGTTCTGTATTTGAAGACAGATAGCTTATAAAGCTATAAATAAATAACCCTAAAATGGTCATGTGTACTTATTGGTTATTTTGTCCCATGGCTGGAAACTGTATTACAGTGTGGTTAGATTGTGTGCATTGATGTGCATTGATGTGAAGAGCTCTGGACTTGCAAAAAGAAATAAAATATTATTTGCAGAGAATGTGGAGTGGAACTTAATGTATCTCCACAATTTCTAATTCTGAACTCTAGAAAAGTGTCTATAATGGCTCATCCTTCAACGGAACTACATAAATTCTCTGAAGTGGTGTAAAATGTTACTGTTGTTTGATGTTTTTTTGAAGTCTTTAAAGGAATTGTCTTTATCAGTTCCTTCTGTATATTCTTTTTTGGCAGGGCTTTAAACACAATCAGTCAGTATCGCTCTGGCCCAGCGTCTGGCCTGATTGATGTCCTCCTTGGTTCTTCCGAACCTAGTGACTCCAGTGGTGCAGGTAAGAATTTTGTCTTTCCCTTTTGAATGTAGATAAAACCATGCAAGTCATGTCAACTGAAGCAGTCAAGAGTAGTCTGTGCTTTCTCAACTGGAATATTGTACTTGGTCAGTGGAATGGTAAGCAGAGTTACATCCTTCTAAGTCCACTGAAGTCAGTGGGCTCAGAGAGGTGTAACTCTGCTCAGGATTGTACTGACAGTCTCTCATGAGTGCACCTTCCTTGCATGCTTTGAAGGGAAAAAAAGCAAACTGCAGATCTAATTCATTGCTGACTCCTCTGCCTCTTGCCTCCAGCCCCTTTCATTGGTACTTTCCATCCATCACTCTAAGGCCATTTCTGCATGGCCCCATGAGTGGAGGTGCACCAGTATAGTTGGTGCCGGTGTTGCAAACGGCCCCAGTGGCCCACAGGGCCGCGTTCACACGGGCATGCCAGCACAGATCCCTCTTACCTTGTCTCCCAGGCGCTGTTGCACTGGAGAGGCCAGGGGACATGCCCCCATGGCCAAGGCAACACCTCCAGGGCCAGAGGCCAGGAGGCATGTCCCCTGGCCTATCCAGAGCGACTGCAGCTAGGGTACAAGGTAAGAGGGGAAAACTGCCATGGGGAAAACTGCCGGCTTCCACCCGGTGCCATTCACTCGGCACCGAATAGAAGCCGGCGTTTTCCAAAAGACTCGCTCATTGAATGAGTCCGAAAAACGCCATTTGGGGGGGGGAGGGGAAGCTGCCACTTTTGTGCTGCAGCAACGGTAGCTGTGTGATCGTCTCCCCCACAATGGCATTATTACCAGCCCCAAGCTGGTCTAAATGGCCTGTTCAGAAACTGCCTAACACACACACCATTTCTGCTTAAATAATTACACAGAAAGGGTGGGACCTAGCATCTGTGCAAGTGCTTTTGGAGAATGTCCATGTAGCTGGGATCCTGACACCTGCATCAGTGCACTTGGTGTATTATTTCAGTGAATGGTCAGCAACTAGCCTGCACCAGTCCATCTGTTCCACTCCTATCAAGCAATAGGGAGGTGCTTATATGTTTGCCAGCAATTGCATATAAGGCTTCCCCTCTTGTTTCCTTTCCAGTGTTACCTTTACTGTGCTGAGCTGTGACATTAACTATACTGTTCTAACTGTGGGAATAATGCAGTATTCCCAGTTCGTGTTGTTGGGCTAGCTGGCTACTTCTACTGACCATTTGCTGGTTCTTCACTGGTTAACATGGTATTCCGTAGAGGAACTAGGTCCATAGAAATGTTCCCTTAAAGTTGCTGTAATCTAAGGCTGATTCCGCATGGGCCAAAAACAGCAGTGTTAAAACATTGTGAAAATGGTGTAAAAGGGTTTAAAATGTTGTAAAAGGGTTTATGCTGTTTTCACACCATTTTCACACTGCTGTTTTTGTCCCATGTGGAATCAGCCTAAGATTCATAGAGAACTGGCAGTCAGGGGCAGTTAGCCAGGATCATTGCAGAATCCAAAGCTGAGGCACCAGCCACCAGCTTCTCACAGTGTGCTGGCTGTATTTATTTTAATGGAACCTGTGTAGATGTCCATAACCGTTCTCTTCAGCTATAGTGCCATCATGTGCAGAGTTGATTTCAAGGGGAAAAAGACTGGAGTAACTGTGCACAGAGTGGCAGAGCCAAATTGAAACTTTCCAGCTTTGTTCGTCTTGTCCTCAGGAGTCACCAGTGCCAATGTGCCCAAGTTCTGTTTTCAAAGTACACCATAAGTTACATAGTAAAATAGGTCTTCAGTTACAAATTATGCATTGTAGGTGTTTTTCTTACTGTGTAAACAAAATAATCATAAGAACATAAGAACATAAGAACAAGCCAGCTGGATCAGACCAAAGTCCATCTAGTCCAGGTCTCTGCTACTCGCAGTGGCCCACCAGGTGCCTTTGGGAGCTCACATGTAGGATGTGAACGCAATGGCCTTCTGCGGCTGTTGCTCCCGATCACCTGGTCTGTTAAGGCATTTGCAATCTCAGATCAAAGAGGATCAAGATTGGTAGCCATAAATCAACTTCTCCTCCATAAATCTGTCCAAGCCCCTTTTAAAGCTATCCAGGTTAGTGGCCATCACCACCTCCTGTGGCAGCATATTCCAAACACCAATCACACGTTGTGTGAAGAAGTGTTTTATTAGTCCTAATTCTTCCCCCCAGCATTTTCAATGAATGCCCCCTGGTTCTAGTATTGTGAGAAAGAGAGAAAAATTTCTCTCTGTCAACATTTTCTACCCCATGGCTAATTTTATAGACTTCAATCATATCCCCCCCTCAGTCACTCTCCAAACTAAAGAGTCCCAAACGCTGCAGCCTCTCCTCATAGGGAAGGTGCTCCAGTCCCTCAATCATCCTCGTTGCCCTTTCTCTGCACTTTTTTCTATCTCCTCAATATCCTTTTTGAGATGCTGCGACTGTGAACTGGACATAGTACTCTAAGTGCAAGGTCGCATCCACTGCTTTATATAAGGGCATGACAATCTTTGCAGTTTTATTCTCAATTCCTTTTCTAATGATCCCCAGCATAGAGTTTGCCTTTTTCACAGCTGCCATGCATTGAGTTGACATTCCCATGGAACTATCAACTAAGACGCTTCAAATCCCTTTCCTGGTCTGTGACTGATGTTCCTGACCCCTGTAGCGTGCAGTATGAAGTTTGGATTTTTTGCCCCTATGTGCATCACTCTTTACATTTTGCTACATTGAACTGCATTTCGCCATTTCTGAGCCCTGTTCACCTAATTTAATGGAGCTCTTCGCAATCCTTTGTGGTTCTCACCACCCTACACCAATTTGGCATCACCCTGCAAAACTTGGCCACCAATACCTCAATTCCACTTTGGCCTTCCAGGTCATTTTATGAATAGCGTGCACTGGTCCCACCATGATCCTTGGGGGATACTCACTCCCTACATCTCTCCATTGTGATGAACTTCCTATTTTATAATTCCTCGCCTCTTTGTTTCCTGTTTCTCAACCACAGTTTTTAATCCATAGGAGGACTTCCCCTCTTATTCCTTCATTGCTGAGTTTTCTTAACAGTCTCTGGTGTGAGGAACTTCTTGTCAAAAGGCTTTTGGAAATCCAAGTAGACAATGTCCAATCGGCACCACCCCTGTCCACATGCCTGGTTTACACCCCTCAAAGAACTCTAATAAGTTTGTAAGACAGGATTTGCTCTCTGCAAAAGCCATGCTGGACTCTTTCTCAGCAGGTCTTGCTTTTCTACATGTTTCATTAATTCTTATCTTTAATGTATAGATTCTACTAATTTACCAGGGAATAGATGTCAAACTGACTGGTCTGTAATTTCCCGGGTCCCCCTTAGATCCTTTCTCTTAAAGATTGGTGTGACACATCTTCCAGTCTTCAGGGATGGAGCCTGATTTCAGGGATAAGTTGCATATTAAAGTGAGAAGATCAGCAATTTCATGCTTGAGCTCTCTAAGAACTCTTGGGTGAATGCAATCTGGGCCAGGGGATTCGGTAACATTTAGTTTATCAATGGCTGCCAGAACTTCTTCCTTGTCTACCACACTATCTTCGGCTTAGTTCCTCTGATTCGGCCTCCTAAGAAGCTTGGTTCTAGGCCAGGAGTGTTCCTCACCTCCTCTTGGGTGAAGACAGATGCAAAGAATTCATTCAGCTTCTCTGCAATCTCCCTGCCATCTTTTAGCACACCCTTTGTTCCTTTGTCATCTAACGGGCCTACCGCTTCCCTTGCTGGCTTCCTGCTTTTGATGTACTTGAAGAACTGTTTGTTGCTGGTCTTGATGTTCACAGCCATGCGTTCCTCATAATTCTTTTTTGCCTCCCTTACAGCTAACTTGCTTCTCTTTTGCCACCATTTGTGTTCCCTCTCATATTCTTCATCAGCCAAACTGGACTTCCATTTTCTAAAAGACATTTTCTTTTTTCTGATAATTTCCTCAACCTCTCTTGTTAACCATGGTGGCTTTCTTTTGGACTGGGTGCTGCCTTTTCTAACCTGTGGAACACATTCCAGCTGAGCTTTTATTACTGTGTTTTTAAATAATCAAGTTATTCTTAAGACGAATACTTAAGACGAATTATTCTTAATCAAGTTATTCTTAAGACGAATATCTGGAAGAAAAAGGTATTCTTAAGACGAATTCTTAAGACGAATTATTCTTAATCAAGTTATTCTTAAGACGAATACCTGGAAGAAAAAGGTCACAATCGCTTAATATCTCCTTTCATGACCAAGGTTTGAAAAATCTAATAAACTATTTTGCCTACCACCTTGTCCAAGTTAGCCACTGGTGCATTCTTTGTTGTACGGGGTTTGTCAGAACATTAACAAACATGGTATAGCACTCTTGAGAGGATTTCAGTCAAAGTGCAGGTAAATGGATCATATTTTGATATTTTTTCACATTTAAAAAAACCTATCTGAGCACAGAAAACTAACTTATCAAGGAGATGGTTAGTTTGGAAACATGTAAAACATTTGCAATGACAGGTGGTGACCACCAGAGGTCAGCGTTCTCCCATGAGCAGTAAACACTTAGTAATGCCATTACTGCTCATATTCTCATGATCTTTTCTTGAAATGAAATAAGCATTTTGTTTTTATTTGGATTATTTTATTTCAATTTTTAGACAGCCCTCCCCCAGAGGGCTGAGGGTGGTGAACAACAAAAAAATTACAATAATTTAAGCATATAGTCACAGTAATCATAATTGAAACAGTAAAAGTAGGATACTACTATAAAATGGGAACTGCAGATGGCGACAAAACATACATCCCTATCGTGCCCACATGAGGCCTAGATGTAATAGGGTTAAACGGTCAACCCGGCTAGCCAAACACCTGACAAAACAGGTCCGTTTGAGCTGCCAGAGGGGCTTCATCCATCTGGCAATCAGGACTTGCCTTATGATTTCCACGGACTTTCCTCACTGGCTCACTACCCTTGCAGCACTGGTGCGCATGGCAGTATTCTGGTGCTGGACCCTTGGCAGGCAGTTCAAGGAGTTGGGGCTGAGCACCCTGGACCAGAAGGCCTACTCCCCTGCTGACTCTGCAGTTGCAGTGTGGCTTCTCAGGGCAGGCTGTTGACAGGCTTAGGCTGTTTTTTTTGTCGCTCCCTGGAGGTGTTGTTGGTAATTTTCTCTGGTAAGAGATATCTTTACATTACAGGTAGAGTGCACGGAGGCAAAGCACAACAGAGCTTCCCCAGGCGTGCGTATGTGTGCTGGCAACAAAGAAAATTCAAAGTCAATTCATAGTTTATAACTAATAAGAGGAGTCTTTATTGGTGAACTCCATTCTGGATAGAAAATACAGGTGAAGATACAGGTTCTCTATTCTAGTCTATGTGGATGGTGAGAGATGCTGTCTGCATTCCTCTGCACACATGGTGCGAGATGGAAGGTGTGTGTAAGAATGGTGGAGAGGAGGAGAAGCAGAAAGGGAGTTCCCTGAGAGCAGCAATCTACATATCAAGGGATGGTAGAGAATGGTGTCCAGAGTCTTGACCTCCTCTAGCTATCTGACTCACTGATAAGTCCCTGAGGCAGGAAACAGCATAAAGTCCTTCACTTCCAACAGGTGTCCCAGATGCCCTGTCCCTGCTGCTTCCTGGTGTCATCTTGGCCAACTAGGTTGCCAGCTGCCACCAGGGTACTCCCTTGTTCACATGTCTGCCTTCCTGCTCAGTGGGAGTTCCAAGAGTGGTGCCAGGTGTCCTGAGCTGGAAGGCCTGCTCCCCCATCAGCCTTGCAGTGAAGCTTCTTGAGACATGCTGGCACTGGGCTTGGGGTCAGTTTCACAAAGGGGAGACACTTAGTCCCTGGGGGTACTCCACTACCTCCCCAACTCTTCACTCCTGGGGGGAAGAAGGTGGGGCCTAGCCAAATGTATCTCCCACCCAAGGTTCCCATTTTTCCACATACCCCCTCTATGCCTATGCCCACCCCAAGTCACCATGTCTGGTCCCTCCCCTCCCCCCCAAAAAAATTGGCTCTAGAATGTTGTTACATAAATGTACTATAGTAACAACAGATGAAACAGCTTCTGTGAATTCCAAGCTTTCATTTTTTAAAAATAACCTGAGTCTCTAGCCCAGGGTCCCCAACTCCTTTTGAGCCTGTGGGTATCTTTGGAATTTTGATTCAGGGTGGTGGGTGCAACCACAAAATGGCTGTCATGTGAGATGGAGCCATGCACAGAATGGCTGTTGCAGGAGGCGGAGCCTGTTGCAAAATGTCAGTGAGTAAGGTCTTACATAACTCCAATAGTGACTCTTTAACATTTCAAGCAGAGGCTCTGTTTAACAAGACACCTTTAAAATATTATCTTGCATATGTACGTTCAGTTTTACAGTGAAGGTTCTTGTACTGTGTAGGCAGCTGCTACCAATGCCACTTTTCAAAAATCTGCTCAGCCAGTTTGAAAGTCTGCTGGTCAAAAGCTAGTCACTTTCTCAAAAATACTTGGTGGGCACAAAGGGACAGCATCAGCGGGTGCTATGGGTGCCGCATTAGGGACTCCTGCTGTATCTGTTGCAATTGGGGTATGTCACAAAGATTTACTAAGCCAAAGGGTCATAACATTCAATCTATACTATTTTCATCAGAATAGGTGTCACTAAGTTTTAAGGATCTATCCAATGAAAAAACCCATCAAGGTAGTTTGAAAGCATTAGCTTAGCTCTCCAAATTTCTTTCTGAAAGAAGATGTTCTTCCTTGTGTCAGTTTTAAAAGAAGTGGTGTTTTTCAGAGGGGAAATGCTCAGAAGCTTAGACAAACTTATTAACTAAATTCATTTTTTTCATGTATGCACTGCTCTTATCCTCCCTTTCTTAAAGCAGCCAAGGATTTTGCTTAGAGGTAGTTTGCTGAGCTAACCAGCATTTGTCCAACAAGCTGCCAGCTTAAACAAGCCATGGTTTATTAAGTCGAAGGCACTATAACATATTCCATAAATATATCAAACAGTAGATCTGAAACTGCAAGACCACAAGGTCAGGACTGTCTACTGTGACAGGCATCAGCTTTCCAGGATTTCATGCTTAGATCTTTCCTATTATCTGCTGTCTGATCCTGCATATGCCATGGCTTGAGCCTATGACCTTCTGTATACAAAGCAGGTGCACTCAGAATATTTCCCTCTACCGAGCTCTAGCATATTCCTACAATTTTGTGTTTAACTGACCACTACTATAAGACCATATACTGTGTACAGTGCCCCCCTCCATCCCTCCATAGATACGCCACTGGCCAGCCAGTCCTAAATGTTCCATGATTCTGTCAGTTGGTAGTTTATTGATGAACACAACATGAAAAGCATGGGGGTCATTCTTTTGTTTTCCTGGTTTACTGTGTGGGCATACTTCTGTCCTCTGATGGACTGATGTGTGGATTTAATTTTTCTCCCATTCCATCTTGCAACTATCTGAAGTCCAGTGTAGAGTGCCGGGTGTGTAGCTGAAAGCTCTTTCAGAGTTCATAAAGCAGAACAGTGTGTGTGCTTGGGTCAACACATTTATTAAAGAAAATCTATAGTATCTTGGGGGTTAGGGATAGGATTTCATGTTGATTTCATTAACATTGTTTTATGAAACCTTTGGGTGCTGGAATTCCTTTTCTCTAAAGTTATGGACACTATCTGAGGTGTACATAATGCATTTGGAAAGTTCAGTCACCTGTTGAAGACATTCTGTGAGTTCAGTTAGTAGTTTCAGTTTTCTCTTGTATGCCTTGGAATGTTATTACTGCCTTTACTGCTTTCTTTGTCATGTAATTCTCCAAGGGTGCTTTTTATTTCCAAATGTGGAAAGGTTGCTTATTTAATGCAGGCTTGGGGCTGTACACCTAAACCTTTTCTGTGCTGTTGGTAATTCTTGAATCATGGCTTAAGGTGGGATCGCACTATGCTTCAATTGTGTTGAGGTTATATACAGCTGGGAGTGGGGTTGCAATCACCTGTTCAGCTGAAGTATCTGACCCATCTCCAGACCTGCCTCACATCCTTATATAGAATGTAATGTTGGACTACCTAGGTCTGATTAATGTGATCTCCCATCCCTCACCCAAGTTTTGAGGGGTACCCATTCAGTCTTTCTCTGTTGAAATCTATTCTACAATACAGACATCAAGCGGGACCTACAATAGAGCAAGTATCTCAGAAGGTGGAATGAGGAAATTCCCAGGTCTCAGTGGTCACAGGCTATAATATTTAGAGTCTTGCATGGAGTGACAGCAAGGCTTCTTATCTCCATCCTCATAACAGATATTCAAAACAAATATTTATTTATTTACTTAGTTTGTACCCTTGTCTTTCTCCTCTGTGGTGACTCAAAGCTGCTTACATGATTCTCCTTGTCTCCATGATATCTTTACACAGTTTCATGAGATAACTTTGGCTGAGAAAGTATGACAGGCCCACGGTCACCTAGCAAGCTTCCATGGCAGGGTTTGGATTTGATCCAAGGCTTCCCAGATCCTAGTCTGACACATCATCTACTACACCACACTAGCTGTTATAGCTTTAAACCCTAACATTTTAATGATTTTAAAGTAATAGCTTTGATGTAAAGTACGCTGACAATTCTTGGGTTTATTTGCCTGTAATTATAAAGCCTCAAACTTTTGAAGGTTTGGAGGAAATTGGGCCTTGAGGCCCTCTTGAATGGTAAACGCAATATAAATGATTTTTTAATTAATTGGGCAGCTAATGTTTACAATGCTTGATATGATCTTTTTGCATTCTCTAAAAACCTTAAAAGAGAAGCTGACATTCCACAGGGTCAAATTTGCCTTTATAACAAAAGAAAGGTTGAAGTAGATCTTATTACTTGGATTTAGACCCGTCTGACTGCTGAAAGACCATCAACCTGTATTGGTGCACATAGCTTTTTATTAAGTTTTGCTTTGAACGCCTCTGCTAGAAGAGTTCTATAATTTAGTAGTTTGCTTCTGGCAATCTAAAATTATCTAGTCCACTAAATATATTGTTGAGTGAGATCATCACAGTTAATAAGAACCTAAAATAGCAAGCCTAGTAGAAAAATCAGCCGTGTTAACAACTCTGTGCTTCCTACAAAACAGCCTCAAAGTCTGTTTCCTGTGAGTCATCAAAGCAGAAGTCTGGAAAGCTGGATGGGTTTGGAGGCAGAATTATTCTTCTGCTGCTTGAAATGTGATGGCTCCTGGCATCCTTACTTAGCAAAGGTAACACTGATGCCCCTTCCAGCTCCATGTGAATACTGAGGCTTTAAATAGCCCATTCAGTGTCTTTTGCCAGCCTGAAATGCCTGTTCCATGTAGCATTTGCCAAATTCCAGTAAATGACAACTCCTACTTAACAGCTGTTCCTCTTTGTAAAATCCCCTTATTTTTTAAAGATGATTTCCCTTGGACCTTGGAGACAAAATGTTCTTCTGCCTGTTGATGCAATAAGCCGTGGAATAAAGCCTGGAGCTAGAACCCTTTATATCAGTGGTGGCGAACCTATGGCACGGGTGCCAGAGGTGGCACTCCGAGCCCTTTCTGTGGGCACACGTGCACAGAGTTCATCATGTGGGGGGCGGAAAATCACCCCCCACATACACACATCTAGGCTGGCCTGGGTACAATCCTTTACCTGGGAGTAAGCTCGGTTGCTGGCAATGGGGCCTTGCTACAGGTAAACCTCCTAGGGTCATGATTCACCCATTCCAAAGTGTTGCGGTTGCTTCATAAACTTACTCCCCAAGTAGCTACCGAGATAACCTTTTTTCTAAACTAAAACCTCAGAATTCAGGTTAAATTGCAGTGTTGGCACTTTGTGATAAATAACCGGGTTTTGGGTTGCAATTTGGGCACTCGGTCTTGAAAAGGTTCGCCATCACTGCTTTATATTATTTCCAGGTGAAAGGGCAAAGCTGGAACAGATAATTTTTTAAAATGCCAGGAATAGGAACTTCTAGAATGTTTCCTTGTCCAAGGATGAAGACGTGCAAAACATTTTATGGCTGCAGAGCTGCTCTGGAAGATGTCACTGTAATAGTAATAGTAGGAGTAGTAGCAGTAAAATGTTATCATTTGGGGCCATAGGCCATTACAATCTAAAACACATAGACACATATATAAAGTATAAAATATACAACATAATTTCAAAGTGACAGATTTAACAGTATAACCAATGAGATAAAAGAGGCTAATCAGTGGAGTCATTTCTTTCTTTGGATGTAAATCCAGCCCAGATCTTCCTGACTGCCAGAACAAAAAGTGATATTTAATAGGAAACAGTTGGGTCAGTGTCAAAAAGGAGAAAGGACATTTTTTTTCTGAGAAGTGGTTCAAGTCCATCAGTGTCCTTGTGAGAAATTTGGCTCTAGGTTCTGGGAACAGCAGTGGCGTAGTGGTTAAGAGCAGGTGCATTCTAATCTGGAGGAACCGGGTTTGATTACCCGCTCTGCCGCTTGAGCTGTGGACACCTATCTGGGGAATTCAGATTAGCCTGGGCACTCCCACACACGCCAGCTGGGTGACCTTGGGCTAGTCACAGCTTTTCAGAGAGCTCTCAGCCCCACCCACCTCACAGGGTGTTTGTTGTGAGGGGGGAAGGGCAAGGAGATTGTAAGCCCCTTTGAATCTCCTCCAAATTCTTCTTCTAAATGAAGAGAACAAGATAGAACATAATGCAGTAAGTGCTAAGATATGAGTGCTCCACATATACAGAGTCAAGAGGCTAGTGATAGCCAAAGGGATAGTTTGGAAGTGAATTGAAGTTAAAATCATTCTGAGATTTTGTGACAAAGTGTTGATCAAATGTGGAGTTCTAGCATGGTCACGTTTAATCATTTTGAACCAAGAGGAAAATTAGATTGGCAGATTGCTTGCCTATTTATTGAAGCATCACATTTAAACATCCAGTCACAAATGTAGCCAGCTATAAGAGCATCCAGGAAGGTGTTCGATGTGGAGGAGCGATGGCAAATGCCACTATATTAGGCTGCCCAGGTTATAATGTTGTACAGCTTCATTTATAACATTGTCTGCTAAATAAGCTGTTGGAAGCATTACTTGCTTTTTTTTCATAATTTTAATATGACTATGTTGTTACCAGACAGACCCATGGTGGGTGGTGGAGGCCTGTTTTTAATGCAGTGTCTCTGCCTATTCCGCCAGCCTTAGAGGTAGCTAGCAGTGCAATGCCCGGATGGATGCCATCCCTGTATTGGATCAGTGATACCAATAAGGACAAGAATCTGCCTGGACAAGACCCCAGGAAAATTCATACCTAAGGTCATAGGAACAGCATGGACTAATTGCCTTAGGGGTCTGAAGGCTGAGCTGAGGAGGAAAGGGATAAAATTAAGACTTCTCCTGCTGCCCTCAGTGCAGCCGAAAACAGAAGAGGTTGATTTGGGAAAGGCTTCTGATCCTTGTGACTACAGGTTGCTGAATCTGACCCATTTGCTATCAGAGAACTTCCAGGTCTTGGATGTATTTCATGTGTAATTCAAGTAATCATTTTTATGAAGGTATGATATATCGGAATTTGCCTTGACCTGTTAATGAAAGAGAGCATATTTTACAAGTTCTGCAGAAGATTAAAACAGCCCTGCTATAAATGATGCTGTGTCTTTTCAAAATGAAGTCTGGCATAGTTGTTTGTCTTTCTGTTCACAGTGGTGACTTACTGAGACAGATTGTTTCTGAAATACAAAATCTGAAGACTATTTGCATATAAACACTGTCTTTCATAAAGGAAGCTATGTCTCAGTGGGGGCTCACAATGCAGATCCCAATTCAGGGGGTAAACCAGGGTGTTTCCTTTGTTGAAAAGGTGATTCCTGCCATCTGATGCAACAAAACCAGCCTCTGATGTGTACTGTTGTGCTTGCTTTCTTGTGTAAATGTACTTTGCAGAGACTGAAATCTGAACAAATGTTCTTCCTCCTGCTTCTTGCAGGGCTGTTGAAGTTCTATAATGAATCACTGGATGCCTCCCAAAAGGAGGCTGTTTGCTTCTCACTGGCACAGAAAGAGCTTTCTATCATCCATGGGCCCCCTGGAACAGGCAAAACGACAACTGTGGTAGAGATAGTACTCCAAGCTGTGCAGCATGACCAGAAAGTAAGTGGGTATCAATTCTAAGGAGTTGCATGATTCCAAATCAGACTGACAACTGTGCACTGTCTGTGAATCTGGCAGCAGATTTGATCCCAAAACAGAGGGGGGCACTGTTCTGTATATGTGTACGTGTGTATATGGGTCAGGGGCATAGCTCGTGCTTTGTATTCGAAGAGCCACAGTCAGTTGCAACACAATGAACCACATGGGTGAGGTGAACCAATGGTATGATTCAGCGTCATATATTCATTGGGGCCACTAAGGTACCTTTACCTGCAGGTATCAAGGACTGAACATTGTCTTTTCCCCCCTTGTCCTTCCTCTACCAAGCTCAAAGAAGAATACCAGTACATGTTTCACACACGCCCCTCCCCATTTTGTCTCCATAACAACTTTATGAGAGAGGATGGACTTAGAGAGGCAACAGAACCGAGAGGGAGCTTCCTGACAATGTGGGGATTTAAACCCAGGTTTCCGATAGTCTTTAAAAAGTTTAAAAAGTTTTATTCATATCTAAAAACATTTTGATAACAGAAAAAAAGTTACAAAGATTACAAATATAGATGAGAACATTTATCATACGGCCTTCCAACTTCATCTGCATCAAGTATTAGTTGTAAATAAGTATACCTCTTGGTCCTTAGTAACATAAACAGTTATATCTTTATAAAGAGTACATATAAATTGATAAACATCACACTTTTCTCTATTAGTTCTTAATTTTACAAGTCCATTAACCTTCCAAACCAATAGTCATCAATTCATTTTTTTCTCTTTTTCCCTATATATTCTATTATAGGTTTTCTGTTGTCCAAAATTTTATTTAGATTCTTTCCTTTAAGTAATGATGGAAGCATGGACATTTCTGTTGATTTTAATACCTTCACCCACCATTTTTCAATTGCTGGAGTTTTCCATTTTTTAACATATAATATTCTTGCTACTGTTGTCATATATAAAAACAAAGATTCGTATTTTCTTTCCAAAGTCCCATCCATAAGTCCCAACAAGAAAGCCTCTGATCTCATTTGTAGTTTCATTTTTAAGATCTTTCAGATTGTTGAATATATTAACCTCCAAAATTCTCTAGCCTTATTGCAAAGTCTCCACAGACAGTTGTGTCTTTTTCTTGTTGATTGCAAGTCTTCAAGGAGTGTGTAAAATGCTATTAAGTGCCAGCTGGGTTTTCAAGCCAAGTGAGAAGCAAAGGTGATTTGCCATTGCCTTCCTCTGCAGAACCCTCCTTTATGGTGTGTCCCTTCCAAGTACCAACCCTGCTTGGCTTCTGAGATCTGATGAAAGCGAGCTATAATGTTTTCCCTCCCAGGAGCAGTCTTACCACTTGTATAATTTGAGCCCATCCATGCTGCATCTCTGTACCAAAATGAGCATCAAAGGAACTGAATTAACAGCATGAAGCAGAGGCCAAATTCTCATATTAGCACAGTATGTAAGCATTTTGCATGTAACCATCTCCACTGTATATTTTCCCACCACTGTCCTGTACACTGGATAGCTCTCTTATTTCCAAATGTATAGTTTGGGGAATTGATTGAGTAGGTTACAGGATTTTTCCAAGGTAACAGAATGGATTGAGACAGACGTTGTATTTCGACCCAGATTTCAACCTTGCTGAAACATCTTAAATATTGATTTAGGGGGTTCATTTTCCTCACTGACCTTTTTTTGAGTGAAAAAAAAATCCGTTAAATGTTTTATAATGGAACATAATCAGGGTTATGTCCATGTACGTGCTTCAACATTTGGCTCCCTAAGAATGTTAACCTTTCTTATTATGCTCAAAAGATGCCACCTAGGAAAAGCGAGACATGAGAGTGGCCCGTGGGCAACGTAGTTATGCATCACGCAGTTAAATGTGTTTCAGACAGGAACGCAGCGACTTTTCATTGCACCGAGCTTTTCCTCCCCTTTTTAAAAGGTTTTATTTTTATAGAGATAAACAGAAAGGAAAAAAGAAAATTAAAAATCGTATCTAAATAGCAGTTACAGTTATATCAGTGACAATGGAGAAAAATATATACATATAATAAACTGATAAAATGAACAATAGACAACAAATGACAATAGCAGTTATAAGTCATAAATAGTGGTAGAGTAATGAAAATTAAAATTATTATATTATTATGTTTTGCATTCTACATTAACACCTTTTCAAATTCAGTTAACTCCCTCATTATACCTTACCATATGAGTGTCCTTTTAAAATCTTGCGCTTGAAAAGGCTATTAAACCCTGCCACATGAAACTCCTTGTCCAATCTGGTGACCTGCCGAACCTAGCAGCGTTTTATGGCTCAGAAACAACACTTTAAATACTTTCCCTTCATGGCAGTAAATGCTCCTCTTCCCCCCCCCTCCCCCGCCGCACATATACACATGTCCTAGCCCTAAGGCTGTCTCTTTTAACTCTCTTGAGCTGAGCTTTTTCTTGAAGCCACATCAGTGGAGTTCTCTTTTTTTTTTCTCTTCAAGGTCCTGTGCTGTGCTCCATCTAACATTGCAGTGGACAACTTGGTTGAAAGACTCGCAGCCCATAAGGCACGGATACTTCGCCTTGGTCACCCAGCTCGCCTCCTGGAATCAATACAGCACCATTCCCTGGATGCAGTCTTGGCACGTGGGGATAATGCCCAAATTGTAGCAGACATCAGGAAGGAGATAGACCAAGCATTTGTATGTGTTGCATTCCATTTATCACAATCTGGTCCTTAGCTCAACAGCAATTCTGAATATGTTGCCAATATGTATCAAGTGTCTGGAGGCTTGCACAATCTGTCGAGCTATGCAGAACGCAGAACGCTATGTGCTTTGTCATTTTAAGCAGCAAGCATCTAGGCTTTGTTGTGAAGGGAAAAGTTGGGGAAGGATGAACAGTGCTGGGTTGTGGGATCATTATCAGAAGATAACCAGGTGTCAGTAACAGCAAGTGGAATTTTGCCCGTTTCTGATTGGATATTGCTATGCTTCCTTTTCCACCGCCTAAATGCAAGAGAGAAATTATTCAAAAGTGTCTCACTCATATTGGGCTCACTGAAGGATGTGGCAATGCTGTTGTGAGAGTTTATAAGTGAAAAGGCTCAGATTCTGTGGGGTTGAGAGCTAGCCCCCTTTGCTCCAGCTTTTTCCCTTCATGAGTTTGCTCTGTGTATTTCAGAATGGGAATAAATCTTTTTGGGTTTCAGACTTCTAAAACATAGATTCCCCCACTAAACTTACGAGGCCTTCCCATTGCTTTCCTTTGTTTCCCCACCTCCCGCCCCCCACTCTCTTGCTTGTCTTTCTCAAGAAGCTATCTTCCCATAATCTTTTTTTTATTAATATTTACAACATTTATTAGTCACTTTTCTTTCTTGCAGAGCTCAAAGTGGCTTACAGAATAAATAAAATGCATAAAAATGAAGCACATTGTTCATGTGTGAGTAAAAAAAGCAAAATTTAAAATCAGTTCAGGATTGCTGTAATAAAATGCAGTCCTAAATAAGCTTTCTTCAGCTCTGCTGACTCCCTGCTTTGGGGACTAGCAGTTCAAACTTCTGCTCCTTCTGTCATTTTTCTGTTGAGTGTCTTTGATCCAGCTAGCAACAAGTATGATAATCCCTTGATTGTTCTCCATTCGCAGAATGGACTGCACCTTTATTATTATTTTTGTTTCACGTTCACTTTCCTGAAGAGTCCAAGAGCCATAACTGCAAAACAATTTGCTGCTGTCTTATGATCCTACAGAGTTGCCTTAGTGCTGGTTTCATTGAACAGCATGAGAACAGATTCATGCATTACACAGCAACCATCCTCAGTTTGCCTCTGTTTATGGTTCTCTGGGAACTTCAGCCAGTCCCAGCTCTCCAATTAATGAAGTTGCACAATATGTGCTTGCCAACTACCATTTGTTGCAATCATACTTTGCATTTTGAGGTATATAAGCACATGCATCTTTAAAGTACATACAAAAATGTAATGTAGAAAGCTTATTTCCTAACTTTCAAGTTTAGACCTGGCATGCCTTGTGATTAGGGTTGCCAACTTCCAGGGGGTGACTGGAGACCTGTTATTGCAACTGATTTCCAGGTTACTGAGATCAGTTCACCTGGTTTGGAAGGCTGACTGTATGGTATTATACCGTGTTGAAGTCCCTACCCTCACCACTGCTCTCTCTTCAAGCTCCACCCCCAAAATCTCCAGGTATTTTCCAATCTAGAACTGGTAACCCTCCCTGGGGCATCTGATTGTTGGATTAATCGGAGCAGCTGGGAAGATCAAAAGGTGGGAAATGGTCCTTACTGGACCCTCATATGATGGAAAAGGTAGTCCCAATAATCATGTGTTATCTTTCCTTCTGAAATCCCTGCTAGATCAAGGTTAAATTTCTGGTTCAAGAGTTCTGGGGAACATGCAGTGATATTAGTAGACCTTAATGAAACCCTAACTGACTGGGATGGCCTAAAAGGTAGAGCTTGATGGATTGTGCTTGCTGCCTTCATTCTTCCTGATTGCCCCAAATAGACACTGCAACTTTTAGAGTTTCCTGAAGCTTGAGCTTGAGACTAGTAGGAAATAATTTATTAAATAAAGATGTAACTGAATTCTGTGCACATTCTCCCCCACTTTCCCCCTAAGCTCACCTGGCAAACTAGCAAGTAAAGTTGTGGAGTATATTGTCATCTGTTTTATTTAATTTCCTGTTTTAAACTTAATTTAAAAATGTGACACTAATTTAATTGGGGTAGTACATTTTAGTACAAATAATTACATTTCTTTCCCCATGACCTTGTAGAAGATGTCTTCATAATGTAATTAAACACACAATGCTAGGAAGTATCCTTTGTCGTACAGGCACACCTGGGATTGGTTCAAGACTGTGGCACACATCATGCTGTGTCTAGTTTATTTGCTGCTGTTTCTTTTTTTATTTTCACCCATTTGCTTCTGAGTTACTTGAATCTCTGGGAAAGTGATGTGGTAACTTGTCTCATCTTGTTAGCTCTTTTAAAACTTTTGCTGCTTTTGCACCTCTAGCACAGTGGTTCTCAACCAGGGGGTTGCAACCCCTTTGAGCGCTGAACAACCCTTTCACAGGGGTCACCTGGGACCATCGGAAAACGGACTTTGTATATGTTATATATACCAGTTTTATGGTTGGGGGTCACCACAACATGAGGACCTGTATTAAAGGGTTGTGGCATTAGGAAGGTTGAGAACCACTGCTTTAGCAGCATTTAGTATTTATCATCAATACAATTTTTAATAAAATTTTGCAAAGATATTACAGCCATGTGTGTATTTTTATAACACTTCCCCAGGTAGGTGGTTGCTGTTCTCCACTTCACAGGTTTTTGAGCTGAGATTGAAAAAGAGTGACTTGCTCTGGCCTATGTTGTTGCAGCACCAGGACTTGAACCCAAGACTCAGTGTGTCTTTCTGAACCTCAGACTCCCATGGCTATTCTCACTCTCATCTGAGAGCAATTAAATTGTATTGGTGATAGTTTTGTATATCTGTCTTCTCCTGGCCTAAACCCTGGCCAGCAACTAGTTTTAAGTATGCGTGAAAGAGAATATTTGTAAAATGCATGTCCAGTAAAGCCAGTGGCTACAGCAGCGGTTTCCTCTGCTCATCCCCTGGTCTCTGAATTGTCTGCTGAGATTCAGCATATACCCTCCAGGAGAGTCCATTTCACTCTCAGGTTGTCAGTTGAAAGCTTCTCTAGTAAAATGCTGATGTGGCACAGTTTGGATATCTTTGTTTAAGTCTACAAATGCAGAGAAATGTAACTGTGATGTATTGTTACTTTATGGAGGAGCACTGACTGAAGAGGCTTGTGGATAAAAAAAAATCATCTCCAGTCACCCCCCATGGCAGCTGCGTATGTTTCTTCTGCAGGAATGTTATTTTTTGTTCTCTATTTTGGAGGTTTTTCTTTGAATGTATATTTTCAAGCCAGGCAGCAGTAACTGGGGTGTGTGTGGATTTCCTAGGGTGTTCTAAAGTGTTCTAGGGTTGTGGAGAGGCAGTTCTGAAGCAGGAGACAGGCTGGATGGGTAGACAAAGTAATTTAATTTCATGCCAGCTGGAACAACACCAGATTGTCCTATGAAGCCTGTGGTTGTTCATCACTTTTACTCGACACAAGATCAATCAAGGAACAACTATGTCAAGATGTACCATTTGTGACCTGTCAAACCAAACAGAGCTCACAAAGACATTCTGTAAACTGCCAAATTTTTGGCAGCCATATTATTTTTTGCAAGACCAGCTAGAAAAGGGGAAAAAAAGCCCATCATAGGGAGTAGCAGCCACATGTATCTAATGGGCAGTATTTGACTTAGTAGTTCACAAGTTGTGCAGGCCTTCTGGCTGTGATTGCATGATATGTCAAAAAGTGTTGGTACAAATGCTGATGAGAAAATGCTGGTAATAGTCCAATTGTGCTCTTAAAAAAAAGATCCACATGAATACTATGCCAATACATTACAACAACCTAAGCCTTTGGATGGGGCTAGAATTGTAATTGAAGGACAACAATCTACTAAATAACTGGCAGCTGTGATAGTAAACAAATGCAACAACAACAACAGCGCAGCTGGATAACATCAAGCACAGGAAAAGGAAGACTGTCGTCAGCAGAGAATACAGCCAGAGGGTCAGGAAAATTTTGAAATCTAAATTAAACGGCGGGAATACCATCAAGGCCATCAACACCTGGACCATACCCGTCATTAGATACACTGCAGGAATCTTCAACTGGACACAGGCATTGGATAGAAAAACTTGGAAGCTTATGACAATGCATCATGCCTTACACCCACACAGTGATACTCATAGATTATGGTGGCAGAGGCTTACTGCAAGTACAGCAAACAGTGGAAGAGGAGAAGCATGCGCTGGCTGATTATGTGAATGAAAGTCAAGAGCAGGCATTGATTGAAGTGAAGAACAGACATTTGCCGAAGACCCAGTAAACTAAACAAGAATACAGAAAAATGTGATTAAAATGAGGGCTGTAAGCTGGCACAACAAAGCACTGCATGGCCAATTTCTGGAGAAGATCAAGGACAAGGTGGACAATGAAAAGACCTGGCTGTGGTTAACAACTGGAACTCTGAAAAAGGAAACTGAATCCTTGATTTTAGCCGCTCAAGAGCAAGCCATTAGAACAAATTCGATCAAAGCCATAATCGAAAAATCCTTGGATGATGCAAAATGCTGATTGTGCAGAGAAGCTGATGAAACTGTAGATCATATCCTCAGCTGCTGCAAAAAGATTGCCCAGACTGAGTACAGAGGCACAACTCAGTGGCCAAGATGATTCACTGGAATTTATGCAAGAATTGCAACATTAGAACATCTAAGAACTGGTGGGAACTGCACACATTCTATGCAAATACCTCTAATATAGGTTTTTGGGAAGGACTTGATATTCAGAGATCAATTTCAGACACTTGTGCTGTGTTAGGTACAAATAATAATAATATTAACAACAACAACAATTGGACAAAGTGTTGGCACATAATACACTGGACATCACAGGGATCGAGGACAAGAAAGTGACCATCATCGGCATAGCAGTACCTGGTGACAGCAGGGTCATTGAAAAAGAACATGAGAAGGTCACTAAATACCATGATTTGAAAATCAAGCTCTAGCATCTATAGCATAAACCAGCTGAGGTCATCCCAGTGGTAATTGGCACCCTGGACACCATTCTGAAAACACTAGGGCAGCACTTGAAAAATCTTAAAATTGACTAAATTAACATCTGTCAGATTCAGAAGGCAGCCCTGCTGGGATCCGCATGAATACTATGCCGATACATTACAACTTCCTTGGCCTCTGGGTGAGGCTCAAATTGTAATGAAAGGCCAACGCCAGCTAAAGAACTGCCAGCTGTGATATCAAACAAAATAATAATTAAATCATAAAACAAGGACTGAAAGCTAGCACAACAAAGCATTGCACAGCCAATTTCTGAAGAAGATCAAGGGCAAGATAGACAATGACAAGATCTGGCTGTGGTTAACAACTGGAACTCTGGAGAAGGAAACTGAATCCCTGATTTTAGCCACTCAAGACAAGCCATTAGGACAAATACGATCAAGGCCAGAATCCAAAATCCTCAGATGATGCAAAGTGCAAGGAAGCCGACGAAACTGTAGATCATATAATCAGCTGCTGCAAAAAGATTGCCCAGACTGATTACACATAGAGGCATAACTCAGTGGCCAAGATGATCCACTGGAATTTATGGAAGAATTTACAGTATTAGAACAGCTAAAAATTGGTGGGACCATTGTCCAGAGAAAGTAAATGAAAATGAGAAGGTCAAGATCTTGTGGGACTTTCAAATCCAAACGGGCAAGCCATTGGCAAATAATACACCGGACATCACAGTGATCGGGGACAAGAAAGTGACCATCATTGACATAGCAATACGTCGTGACAGCAGGGTTGTTGAAAAAGAACATGAGAAGATCACTAAATACCTTGATTTGAAAATTGAGATTCAGTGACTAGGTTGTCCCAGTGGTAATCAGCACCCTAAGAACCATTCCAAAAACAATTGTGTGGCATTTGAAACATCTTCAAATCAACAAAATCAACATTTGTGAGATTCAGAAGGCAGCCTTGCGGGATCTGCATGAATACTACGCAGATACATTACAACATCCTAGGCCTCTGGGGAAGGTTTGAATTGTAACAAAAGTTCAACAACTAGCTAAAGAACTGGCAGCTGTAATCAGTCAGGAATATTAAACAAAATTAAATAATAACAATAATAAACCTCTGGGCTCAAATTATAATGAAAGGCCAACAACCAGCTGAAGAACTGGCAACTGTGATAGTAAACAAAATTTTGTGCCCATGGTCACTTGCTCAAATGCAGCATGCAGGAAGAACACATGAGGGTAGGTGTAGAATGGCCATTCAGACTGTTCTGTCACATCAACTGAGGTGTCTCTGCGCACTCCCACCCTCTGCTACTGACTGAGATAGGGTCTGTTCTGTGAGCCTCACTGACATTAACTGCCTTCAGTGTATACTTTGCCCAAAGTTTTTTTCCCCTTGATTTCTGAGCCTTCTCACTTGGCTGCCCTGGACAAAAGTGGTTTCAAAATTATTTGCATGAAGACCAGATAGGTATTACTTTTTAAATGTCTACAAAGTAATTTGCAATCTGGCGTGCACAGAGAAGCTGTTCACAATGGCCACTCAGAATGGAATGGGCATTACCTCAGTTTGCATTAAAGCCAGGTTACAACTTGATTTGTTAGATGAGATACCGAATCATGAGATCTGGCATTTTCAAGGTAGCAACAAAGTCATCAGGCTGAAAGACAGTGTCTCCCAGAAGGCTACCATTTGGACTACTGTAGATTTTTGAACCTGGCTTTCCATGTCACAATTCAGGACTCTTGCTTCTACACTGCACTGGCCCATGTCATTAATCCAGAGGAAGTTTTATGGAATAATCCTACTTTACTCCATTTCTTCCATTTTTTAAATTTATTATCCTGCATAATAAATACTGGAGCAATAAAAAAGAATCTATTTTGAATAATTTGTTTTTATTACTGGGGCTAGGGCTATCATAGCAGTATGTTTTGAATAGTCTTCCATAAACCTCTAAAACATTAACATGAAAATTCTGGGTATGTGTTTATAATGCAGGGTTATTTTTATTTGCTTCTTTTTCATGGCTTAGAAACATTTGGTGGTATCTATCAATCTGTGCATGGAACTTCTCATTTTCTTGTGATTCTCTCGTTCCAACCCCCCCCCCCCCTTGAAAAATTATTCTAAGGGTTATCAGACTACCTGGAGGAACAGCTATGTAAGGTTAGGGGGACTGTATGCACAAGGATAAAGAGGTGAAGTAGCTTTCCCTCCTTATGCAAGCACAGCTCCAAGGATGAAAGAAATTGATTTTATCCCTCCTCATTCACTGTAGCTCTTTAACCTTCTCAGCTGTTTTCTGCAGATATCCTGTGACCCCAGGAAGGGTTATTGTGGGGGCTGGAAAGAACTATAGGACAGGCGAGGGAAGAGGGAAATGGTGTGCCTTGCACACATAGATGGTAGGATATTGCCCATCAGTTTGAATGAAAGGTGAGATTCAGGCCATTTTGACAAGAGTACATTGGCCAGAAGCAAATCAGCTGCAGAGTATGTGCTCTGTGTTCCCAAAGTATGTAACAAAAGTACCTTACAATCTTCCCCCTAAAGAATTCTAGATGGTGAAGTTGGGTGTGGCTCAAAGATGTATAGGCTCTCTTCCTCATCTCCCATCTCAGTAGGAGAGATGCATATGAAAACACAGCTTCCATGGGAAGCGGGGGTGGGGGGGGTGGGGAGGGGGGGCTTATGTCATACTAACTTATTGTGCCATTCTATCTTGCAGGTTTCTGATGACTTACCTTCCTAATCTTCTTTCTTTTTGCCTCCTGAGCCCCTGTGTGCCACTGGCCCAGTCTGAACTGAGCCCCTAAGGCTCTGGCTGTGCTGCTGGGGCTTTCTCCTAGCTAGAAGTGGGGGGAGGTGATAGGCGAAGGGGGGCATAATGAGCAGACCCTCTGCCCATTGCTTCCAACACCTGCACTGTCATTGGTCTAAAATGAGCCATTGCAATGCCAGCAGCACCCCTGCGCCTGGCTTGTTCCCAGTCAGCTGGAGCATAGGAGGGATCAAAGGTATGGGGCCTATAAGTTGCCTTACAGACTTAACTCTGGCTTGGACTGAGTGGGTGCGACTTGCTGCCAGCTGGCAATGGGGTGAGAGGAGGGGACAGACACTGCTAGTCAGACCCAAGATAAACTGGGTCCAAGCTGAGCCCTGCTTTCCTTAACATTCTCCTGATCTAAGGACTGTTTGGGTTAAGCATATTGCTCTCAGGACTGTGCATCTAAGTAGTAATAGAGTTTCTTTGAGGGGATCAGTGAAACTGAACTGAACTCTCCTGTTAGATAATTTTTCTCATTAAAATTTATGTTGTTCAGGGGAGAATTTCACTGATACTAATTCCAGAAAATCTGTTTCTCTTTTAGAATCCACCTGTAGTAAATACAGACTAATTATATTTCCTCCTTTCAGGTTGACTAAATCACTCTCCAGAAGCAGAAGCATTTAGTATCTTCTAAACTTAGAGTACAGTTGATGCTGTATTTGCAATATATTGCATTCTTATGAGAGAGTTTTTTACTACTGCACATTGTGGAGTGGCATGCTATTTGTTTTTCAATGGTCGTCTTTTATTTCCTTTGGTGTAGGCCAAAACCAAAAAGACCCAAGACAAAGGAGAGAGAAGCCATTTTCTAAATGAGATTAAGACGCTGAGGAAAGAGCTGAAGGGGCGAGAGGAAACTGCTATGTCTGAAATTCTGACACAGGCTAATGTTGTTCTTGCAACAAACACAGGTTAGAAAAATGTTTCTGTCTTTGTCTTAAGGTATGTTAAATCTGCATTACTGTATTTCATCTGGAACTCAAAAGATTGCACAATGCATCTTTGAATGGCTTCTCAGCCCAGTAGCTGTAACTATGAGCAGTACTAAGAACTGCATCTAGCCAGGTGGTTTGCCTTTCCTTTCTGGCCCTGCAGTTGGGTTTCCTGATTGGACAGCTTGTGTAACTAATCCAATATTGTGTGAATCTGAGTAGCAGATGTAACTCTACCATTGATGGTTTTATAAGCCACAGCTTACCTCTGTATATCAAAACTGATATGGAGAGGGAATGATGCATTATTTATAGAGCTAATCAAGGTCCTGGACCTGCAGCAGTTACTAGCTTGCGTGTTTTAAATACATAATTATGTGGTTCATTGGATCAAAACTGCTGCTGTTTGTTTTGGGAGCAGTTAATGTTTCCAAAAGTATATTTATCAGTGAAACTAGCAAGTGGCTTTGTGCAAAAGGGTGTGTATTAAAATGCTAATACATACATGAATTACCTATGAACAGAAGTATCAGATTGTTACCGCAAGTTATATGTTTCCTTTTCAGTTGGAAGACTGTAATAGTGACAACTGTTTCACAGCAGTGGGTTCTTGACTAACTGAATATTGCCAGCTCAGAATATGATTGAGATGACAATTGGGAATAGGTAGCATCACATTCATAATTCAGGCCTTGTTGACTCACATGGACTCAATCATCAAGTAAACGGATGCCTAAAGGAAGGTTCCATGGCCTATTGGCTATGCTGCCTATTGGCACAGAAGCTGTATTCCGCCTCCTTGCCTGCCCCAGTCCCCAACCCTTACTGATGTGCTTATGGAGGCAGGAGTTAGTTCATTTGGGCCTGCCATGCAGCATTTGGGCCTGCCTCTGCCCTTTTTTAAATCCAGTTTATTATGATCCTTATTAAAATTGACCAGGACCTTTTAGGATATAAACCTGACAGGGTCATCTGCAAACAAAGATACTAAAGCCTAACTTGTAAACTTCAACATATGCCTTTTAAATGATTTTGCCTAGATCAGTAATGAGTATTTATTACCAATTGATACGACCACATCCATAGGTTTGTGTGAATCTGAGTAATTCAACAACCCATTCAAGTAGTTCATTGTTAAATCTATTCCACAATAACTGACATTGCTACAGATGCCCTGGTCCATACTAGTCTTTATCTCATTGGTACTTTCAGAGTCCCATGTGTATGTGTGATCCATTGGTTAATCAGAAATCTAAAGCACAACTTTCTTCACATTTTTGTTAATTAAGGCATACTTAATATACCTAGTTCTGTTAGTCTATAGATGGCATCCCGAACATGGTTTGTGGTGATCTGGATAGAAGTCACCATCCTTGGACAAGGAGAATATTCTTAAAACAAACATTCTCCCTGGACAAATTTACAGTATTGCAAGAGCTCCCAGTTTCTAGGCTGCAGTGTTATTTCAAATGCAAAGTCTAAATTATGGAGTTCTATTTGTGGAAAGATTGGTCATCTTCAGCATTTGGGAAACACAGCTGCCTACTTCAAAGACAGAGTTTATTCTGCCAACCTATAATGCTCTCCTCTCACAGATATTTGGTCTGTCCTTGTTGGATCTTCTGGCAAAATATCTTGGAAGTGCATATCTTTGTGTTTGCATGAAGCAAAATGAAATGGTTACCCCAGTGACAGGCATAGCTGTAAACTTTGTGGGAGATCTCATCATCTGCCTTGACTTACTGTTAATCAGCCATACTAGTAAAGCATACAAACCTAGTTGCAATAAACTTATACGGTAAGAATTTTTAATCATTAAAATATTTACATTCTACTTTTCTAAAAATAATTTTATCCAAAGCTGTCACTCAGTAAAATGACCTAGATAGCTAATAAAATGACCTAGATGGAGGATTTGTTTGTAAGGGAATTTTATGAATCCCTCAGTTCTTGAGATATATAAAAATATGTTTTAACTGGACAATCCTTAGGGGAGAGATTTACCCATTTTTGTCTCATTACCAGAATTGACTGGGCAGGACTTGTAATTACACAATCTCCTGGTAATGTTTTATGTGTCAAATGCATGTGGCACCCCACTGTGCCCACCTGAACTCAGAGGTTATGAGAGGAACAAGTAGACTAATGGCATATTTCTGCTTTTGTACAATGGATGAACTGAAGCCAAGCCTGACCCTGTTACAAATGGAACAGGGAATCACTTTTGATAGTACATCCAAAGCAATGTCAACAGGCTGTGGAATCTCTCCTGTGTAAAGAAAGGATTTGTTGTTGTTACTTAAGAGCTGTTTTGGTATTTGTATCATTCTTCTTGTTCTGGTGCAAAAAAAAAAACCCCCTACGGAAAAAGACAATAAACCCTGACATTGAAAATAAAATTGTATTGCCTTTTGCCAAATACCAATGGTAAAAACACAGTTATGCATACGTATGGAAGATGCAAAATGGTGACACTGATCTGTGAATTGATATGGAGATAAATTGGCCTTGATGTTGAAGGACGGTACACAGGAACACTCTAATCTGCTTCCTGTGGCAGTGTTTTTTACAGGAGTTTTGGCAGCAGAGTAGTATGCCAAGCAATCATGGCAGTTTACCATAACTCCTGCTTATAAATTTGGGAGGGTAGCTGTGATGGTTTGCAAAACAAGAGCAAGATTTGAATCCAGGATCACATTAAAGACCAACAAGATTTCCAGGGTTTCAAGAATCAAAGTGTCGTGGTGCCACCAGGCTCAGCTGAGCCCCAGGACTCTTTAGACTCTTTGGATGAAGAGTTAGATTGCGACATGACACTCCACTCCCAGCCAGCAGCAGTGGTGCCTCCAGAAAAAGTGGTTCCTGTGAGATCGGACCCAGGGCCAAACCGGGAACCAGCATAGAAGCTGGGGGATGAGACCCAGAGCTACAACTGGGACCTAGCACAGAAGCTCCCCAGGCCCCTTTTTCCAGGTCAGCTGCAGAGAGCCTGGTTGGCTCTTCCCCTTGTCCTCCAATCCCATGGCTGCACAGCAATTTGCAGGGCAGGAGGCATAGAGTGCACTTGGCTACCCTCCATCATCCCAGCCTCAACAGCAGATAGGTGTTCTTACAGGAGCTGGGCTAACACAAAAGCTAAATGCATGGCATCTCCAGCTGATCAAGCAGCATCCTGTTTAAAAGAGATTGGAAAAGGGCAGGCTGTGTGGAAGCCATGTGTCACTTGCCATTGGCCTTGCTATGTTTGTTCATGATGATTACTTTGTCCTGACCTTGGCCCATTCCTTCAGTTTTGTGTTTGCTGTACCATCCCTCTGGAACACCTGTGAGTGTGAACTCTTCATGCTGACGTTGGAACCAGACTTGACAGCTGAGCGTTGCCTGTGTGTGTGCTTGACACAAAAGCTCCTTTCAATTTGCTGATAAGAGACCCAGACGAATAAGATGTCAGAAGGCCTATGGGCTACTGTTTGGCAACTATCAGCACGGGTGTTTTATTGTGCTTCACTTTATTGCACTTTGCAGATATTGCGTTCTTTACAAACTGAAGATTTGTGGCAACCCTGCATTGAGCGAGTCTATCAGCGCCTTTTTCCCAACAACATATGTTCACTTCATATCTGTGTCACATTTTGCAAACTCTTGCAGTGTTTCTAACTTTTTCATTATTATATCAGTTATGGTGATCTGTGATCAGTGATCTTGGATGTTACTATTGAAATTTGGGGGGGGGGGCAACACAGCCCATGCTCGTATAAATAAATAAGACAGCAAACTTGATCAATAAATGTTACGTGTGTTCTGACTGCTCCACCAACTGGCCATTCCCCCGTCTCTCTGCCTCTCCCTGTTCCCTGAGATACATCAATATTGAAATTAGGCCAATTAATAACTACAATGGCTTCCAAGTGTTCAAGAGAAAGGAAGAGCTGTAAGTCTCTCACTTTAAATCAGAAGCTAGACATGGTTAAGGTTAGTATGGAAGGCACGTCAAAAGCCAAGACAGGTGAAAGCTAGATCTCTTGTGCCAGTTAGCCAAGTTGTGAATGTAAATGAAAGGTTCTTGAACGAAATTCAAAGTGCTACTCTGGTGAATACATGAATGATAAGAAAGCAAGACAGCCTTATTGTTGCTACGGAGTAAGTTCTAGTGATCAAACCAGCTACAATATTCCCTTAAACTAAATTCTAATCCAGAGCAAAACCGTCACTCTCTTCAGTTCTGTGAAGGCTGAGAGAGGTGAGGAAGCTGCAGAATAAAAGTTTGAAGCTAGCAGAGGTTGATTCATGAGGTTTAAAGAAAGAACCCATCTCTGCAACATAAACGTGCAAGGTGAAGCAGCAAGTGCTGATGCAGAAGCTGCAGCAAGTTTTCCAGAAGATCTAGTTTAGATCACTGATAAAAGTGGCTGCACTAAGCCACAACATTTTAATGTAGACAAAACAGCCTGATATTGGAAGAAGATGCCATCTAGGACTTCCATAGCTTGAGAGGAGAGGTCAATGCCTGGCTTTAGAGGAGAAGCTGACTCTCTTTTAAGAGCTAATGCATCTGGTGACTGTAAGCTGAAGCCAATGCTCATTTATCATTCTGAAAATCCGAGGGCCCTTAAGAATTATGCTAAATCTGCTCTGCCTGTGGTCTATAAATGGAACAACACAGCCTGAATGACAGCACATCTGTTTACAACATGGTTTACTCAATATTTAAAGCTCACTGTTAAGACCTACTGCTCAGATAAAAGATTCCTTTCAAATATTACTGTTCATTGACAAGGCACCTGGTCACCCAAGATCTCTAATGTACAATGAGATTAATGTTGTTTTCATGCCTTCTAACACAATAATCATTCTGCCACCCCTGGATCAAGGTGTAATTTTCACTTCCAAGTTGTTGTTGAAGAAAGACATTTTGTGAAACTATAGCTGCCACAGTTAGTGATTCCTCTGATGGATCGGGCAAAGTAAATTGAAAGGATTCACCATTCTAGACGCCATTAAGAGCATGTGTGATTTATGGGAGGATTGATACCAATTTTGAAAGAAGTTCTATTGTGGATAAAATACTAGCAAACAGCATTTCATACTACAGAGAACATAAGAAAATAAGAAAGTACCTGCTGGATCAGACCAAAGTCCATCTAGTCCAGCACTCTGCTACTCGCAGTGGCCACCAGGTGCCTTTGGGAGCTCACAGGCAGGATGTGAAAGCAATGGCCTTCTGCGGCTGTTGCTCCTGAGCACCTGGTCTGTTAAGGCATTTGCAATCTGAGATCAAGGAGGATCAAGATTGGTAGCCATAGATCGACTTCTCCTCCATAAATCTGTCCAAGCCCTTTTTAAAGCTATCCAGGTTAGTGGCCATCACCACCTCCTGTGGCAGCATATTCCAAATACCAATCACATGTTGAGTAAAGAAATATTTCCTTTTATTAGTCCTAATTCTTCCCCCCAGCATTTTCAATGTATGCCCCCTGGTTTTAGTATTGTGAGAAAGACAGACAAATTTCTCTCTGTCAACATTTTCTATCCCATGCATAATTTTTTAGACTTCAATCATATCCCCCCTCAGACGTCTCCAAACTAAAGAGTCCCAAACGCTGCAGCCTCTCTTCATAGGGAAGGTGCTCCAGTCCCTCAATCATCCTTGTTGCCCTTCTCTGCACTTTTTCTATCTCTTCGATGTCCTTTTTGAGATGTGGCGACCAGAACTGAACGCAGTACTCCAAGTGCGGTCGCACCACTGCTTTATATAAGGGCATGACAATCTTTGCAGTTTTATTATTAATTCCTTTCCGAATTATCCCCAGCATAGAGTTTGCCTTTTTCACAGCTGCCATGCATTGAGTTGACGTTCCCATGGAACTATCAACTAAGACGCCCAAATCCCTTTCCTGGTCTGTGACTGATAACACTGACCCTTGTAGCATGTATGTGAAGTTTGGATTTTTTGCCCCTATGTGCATCTCTTTACATTTTGCTACATTGAACTGCATTTGCCATTTCTTAGCCCACTCACCTAATTTATAAAGGTCTGCTTGGAGTTCTTCACAATCCTTTGCAGTTCTCACCACCCTACATAATTTGGTATCTTCCACAAACTTGGCCACCACGCTACCTACCCCTACTTCCAGGTCATTTATGAATAGGTTAAAGAGCACCGGTCCCAAAACGGATCCTTGGGGGACACCACTCACTACATCTCTCCATTGTGAGAACTTGCCATTTATACCCACCCTTTGCTTCCTGTTTCTCAACCAGTTTTTAGTCCATAGGAGGACTTCCCCTCTTATTCCTTGAGGAAATCTTTTTGTAATTTGTGAAAATATTTCTATGTATGAGTACTTAGTGACTTGTTTTTTATAATCTGGGAAAATATTTCTAAGTACAAGTGCTTAGTAAAATTATTATACCTGTTAGTATATTAATTGGAAACTATACCTTTAAATAACCAAGTACCAGCATAGTTCATTCTGGATGCCACTGTTGCACATTGTGAATGGTGCATTTCAGCACAACACTGAGATTACAATATATTATATGATAAGTGTTGAGAGTAAGTAAACAGGAATAAAAATATCAAGACTAATGGCATGTTGAATGTCTGTATCTTAACAAATAACTACCGTGTTGTTTGATTTCAGCAAAATAGGGTAGGCTATCAGGAAGATTTTTTCCAGGAAGAAAGTGAAGCCTATATTCATTTATCCTCCCTAAAGAAGCTGCCTGTGAAACTTATGTGCACTTCTAGTTGGAGTGATTGTGGGTTCGTTTTTTGCTTGTAAAAATATGTTATTGTGCAGTGTTAAAGTTTGAAAATTATTGCACTGAGATTTGCTCTTCAAAATTGCAAGGGACTGTTCCAGTTGTAATAGTGCATTGCAAGGAACTTGCTCCCCAGCTAAAGACTTGTAAACACTCATAGTTAAGGTTTTTTATTTTTCTCCTAACCCTGTATGGTATTTTCATAGGTTGTAATTTACTTTCAATATGGTGTGTTGTATGCAGGCTTTCCTGCTGTGCATTATCTTGTGTTTGATAAGTTTTGGTGTTGAAGCCTGGTATATTAAGCTTCTAGTTAAGATCTCTATGACTGTAATTTAACTTTGACCAAGGTCATCATGGTTGTAATAGTATTTGGATTTTTCCGTTCATGTTGCCAGTGCTTTATCAACTTATGTACTCACTCTTGGACATCTTGATTTTGGTTTTCCTTGCTCTCGACAGTGGTGGTGTGTTTCAGTTGACAGAACCTTTTGCTTTTTTTATTTTGCTTTCTCTGTTGTGTTAGCTATGTCATATTGGCTTTCTATATTGACACAAATGTGTGAATGGCTGTTTTGTTTTACCTCTTTATAAGATGCTGTGACAAGTTTAATTGGAATTCAGGCATGAAGAAATCTTTAGTACCTTGAAGCCTTCACAGTATTGCTTTCACAATGGGTTTTTCTTTTCAAAATTATGTTCAGTTGAAACAATTACCAGATAGAAATCATTTTGGTCACTTTTGTTCTACAGAGTCAGTATAAGCCAGACCTACTTTTGTCATCTTGTTGTCAAGTTCATCAGAAAGAGAACTTAATTGCTTCAACCCTGAGGGACATGTGAATGTTAGTTACCTAAATTCAATATGTGAGGATTCCACCGGAATGCCTGAAGTGGAATAGTATTCATCACTGTACTTGCATCATTTTTTTTCCCAGGATTACTTTATCTGGAGCTTTGCACAACATCAAAGCCTAAGTCAAAAACAGTAAGACATGTAAATCGTATATCGTTTTGTGTAGAGAGTGAAAAGACTGTTTATGGATTTTAAAATATCTTCTAAGCTGTCTGTTTGGGCCATAAGTCATCTGCATTTGAATCAAACATGAAGAGATGATTAATTTGATATTCCAGTAATACTGGAACAAAATATTTCCTGTTGAAAAGGTTGTCTCTGCCTTAGTTCATGCCAGCAGTAGATGACATGACATACTTGTTGCTGAACTGTACCAGCTCAGACTGCAGGTGAAATCTACACTATCAAACTCTTGCTGATATGGTTGGGTGGGGGGAATTCCAGGACGATGTTAGGAAGAAGGAAAACTGTATTCATATGCAGAAGAAGAAGAGGAGGAGGAGGAGGGCGAGTTTGGATTTATATCCCCTCTTTCCTGTAAATAAATTCAAAGGGGATTACAATCTCCTTTCCCTCCCCTCCACAGCAAACATCCTGCAAGGTGGGTGGGGCTGAGAGAGTTCCGAAGAACTGTGACTAGCCCAAGGTCACCCAACTGTCATGTGTTGGAGTGCACAAACTAATCTGGTTCACCAGATAAGCCTCCACAATTCAAGTGGCACAGAGAGGAATCAAACCCAGTTCCTCAGATTAGAGTGCACCTGCTCTTAACCACTACACAATGCTGGTGTATATGGAGTATTTGTGACTTCACCCCTCCCCTTCATTCCTATCAACTGATAGAAGAGGCGCCCAACTGGATCAGACCAGTGGTCCATCTAGTGCAGTGTTTCATATCTCCCTGCCACCCCCCCACCTTCCCCTCTCAGTGCCCCTGATTGCCACCCCCCCCCCCGGTGTATCTAGGGAAAATGGAGTCTGGGGCAAAATCTGAGCTTTAGTGGGGCTGTAGCGAATCCTACACCCCTTTCTCATGACATGACACTTACCTGGTTCTAGGTCTGTGGCTCAGGGGTCGGAGAGGTGTGGCTTGGGGTAAGTTGGAAGGTGAGGATAGGGGGAGGGTGGGGAGGAGTGACTGGGGATGGCAGGAGGGTTGAAAGGGAAGGCTTGGGATGGCAGATTAAGAGAGGGTGGAACAGAGAGTCTTGAGGTGGGGGAGGGTGGAAAGGTGAGGGTTCCGGTGAGGCAGGGTGGAAAGGTGAAGCTTGGGAGGGGGAGGAAAGAAAGGCAAGGGTTGGAATGAGGGAAGGTTGGCAAGTGAGTATTCGGGTGGGGGATGGTTGGAAGGTGTGGGTAGGAGTGGGGAAGGGGTTAAAGGTGAGTATTGGGGTGGGGAATGGTTGAAAGGTGTGGGTATGGTTGGGGGAGGGTGGAATTTAGATGATTGGGTGGGAGGGGGAGGCAGGGAGGCTTTGCCAGGCCTATGGATGGCCTGGCTGGAGTTTTGGGGGTGGGAGAAGGGGCTTGCCAAGTGTCCAGGGGCGAAACCCAGTCCACGCTCCAGACTTCAGCCCCAAACCCTCACCATTGCTGGGGAGGGGTGCCGGGGTGCCGGCAAGATGCTTGGGGGACCGGGGCCAGCCAAAGCCATTGGGGGAGACCTGGGTACAGCCCTGAGGAGTCTGCGAGGCTGCCGAGCTCCAAGGATGGGGTTGAGCAAGCTGGAAAGCGCCCCAGCCACCATAGAATGACGTTGAGCTAGGCCAGGGCCTGCTGCAAGGCTAGCAGCTGCTTCCCCCTGCTCCTCCCACTTTCCCCCTCCTGGGTAAAGGGAAGCACTGGGGGGGGGGAGCGGTTGCTGACCTTGCAGCAGGCCCTGGCCCCTGGCCCAGCTCCACGTCCTTGCTGGCAGGAGATACTGTAAAGGGAGGGGGCTGGTACCATTGTCACAGTACCCCTGGGATGTGCTCATGGCACCCCAGGGTACCGAGGAATCCCAGTTGGGAATAGCTGATCTGGTCCAACATCTTGTTTCTCAAAGTGGTCAACCAGTAACCAAATTTACTAATGGGCTTGAAGACCACTAGAAATCCTAAGAATGAGTAGTGTAATATACTTTGCTCCTTGTGCACGGATGATGCAGGTGTTTAGTGTGATTTTTATATTCTTTTAAAAAATCTAAATAATATCCAGGACTGCCTGTGCTTCACATACAACCTTGCAGACATTGCCCATATATTCTCATAGATATGCAGGGAGTGTGTAATCAACATTCATCAGGTGAAAACCCAAAATAATTTGTTTGTTTCAGATGCAACCCATACTGCTTGTCACAAAATTCACCAGAATACTGCATAGTCGAAGAATAAATAACTCACTGAAAAATCTGAGCCCTTGAACCAACAAATTTTTATTCCTCATGGGCATGTAAAAAAAAAAGTCTGTGTTTTAAAATCCTTTGTTTTAATTAGGAGCCTCTTCTGATGGCCCGCTGAAGCTACTTCCTGAAAATCACTTTGATCTGGTGGTTATTGATGAATGTTCCCAAGCACTTGAAGCAAGCTGCTGGATCCCTCTGCTGAAGGGCAGAAAGTGTATCCTGGTGGGAGATCACAAGCAACTGCCTCCCACAATCATCTCTCACAAGTAAGGAACAATTTTCAGAATAGCTTATTAATTGTTGGAATGAATGTTGGGAAAAAGCTAAATGTTCTTCGTCTGCAGCAGGAATATTTGGAACAAACATCTTTCCCCAGCCTTCTGATAACCAAGGCAGATTTGTTTCTTCATTAAAAGTGCCATAACCTTTCTATTACAGTTGAAACTATTTACTTGGTGTGCAAAAGCATAAGGATCTGCCCTTAGAGAATCTCCCTCACTGTTCCTGCATGTTGTTTGGTTCATACAAAGATTCAATCGTGACTTATGGAGCACTGTCAAATAACAGCAGCCTCACCTAGCCAGTAAATAATCAATGCAGATAACAAACTCTACACTGCCTTTATTGATTTAAAGGCTGCCTTTGACTCTGTTCCGAGAGTACTTCTCTGGGCAAAACTGGCTGCCCTCAACATTGATGCCAGACTCCTGTTCTTAATTAGGCAACTGCACACAAATACCAGTTGCCGGATCAAGTGTTCCCACGAAGGCCTTTTGACAGACAGTATTTCAATTTCCAAAGGGGTCAAACAGGGCTGTGTCCTGGCCCACTCTTTTCAATCTTTTTTTAAGTGACCTCCCCTCTGCTCTCTCAGCAGTGAACAGCCATGCCCCAAAACTGGGTACATCCCATGTATCAATTCTGCTCTATGCAGATGATGCTGTCCTTCTCTCTCGATCCAGAGTTGGCCTCCGACGCTTAATGAAGTGCTGTGTGGATTACTGTGAATCCAATAGACCGACAATTAATTATGAAAAAAACAAGGTTTTGGTCTTCTCTAGGCGCTTTAAGAAGCTCACATGGGCAATGAATAGCACTCAAATTGGACAGGTTAAGTGCTATAAGTACCTCGGCCTTTCATTCTCCTATAACCTTCCATGGGCAACCCATAGGAAGGCTCTCTCCTTGCTACATCTAACAGTATGTCAGCATTCTTCTACAACTGTGGCCATTCCTTTATCCCTCCTGCCCTCAAATTTTTCAATGCCAAAGTCGCCTCGAGATTGCTTTACGGAGTCCCAATTTGGATTCAAGCTATTAACCACTCCTTGAATTCCCTTCAATCCAAATTTTTTCATAAGATAACTGGACTCCCAAATTGCGTGCCCTATGTAGCCCTTTGTCTGGAGTAAAGTCAAAACTCCTTGGAATCAGCCGCTTGGCTGAGGGCTTTTAGATTCTGGCTACGAATCCATTTTCTCTCGATTTGTAATTCCCTGGTCAACCGTCTGCTCTCTTGACACCCATTCCAACCCCTGGTTTTCCATAATCGAAGAAAAAATGGCTTCTAATGGACTGTCAGTGGATTCACTTTGCCCTTTGTCCTATTCAGAAGCCTATAGAAAATTAAAAGGTCAACTATTGGATAGAGAGTTCTCTACCCTAATCACCGCAGCCAAGAAAACATGCTCCCCCCTGTATTTTTCTCTCCCATTTGAACAGGGACACTTGGCACACTACCTGTATTGTTTAATAAACCCTGCTCAAAGGAGAGCTATAATGCTCGCCAGGTTTAATGTTATGCCTTCTGCCTTGTTACATGGCAGATTTAACAAGCAAGAAAAGGCTAAAAGATTGCGTCCGTGTAATAATGGCTCAGTTGAATCTCTGGCCCACCAATTACTACGCTGTTTCAGATTCAAGGAAATCAGATCCAAGTATGTGAATCTTCCTCCTTTACATTTACCCGATCTCCCCGATTTATTTAGATTACACTACTTGTTGGACAATCCTGATCCTTCTCTCTGTATGATAGTGGCAGACTTTCTTCTGGAAATTACTAAATGCCAGTAGATTTCCCTCCACTTAACATTTATTTCCTGTACTGTATATGTTTTTTAATCAGTTTTTTTACTATTGTTGTACTGTTGTCTATACCAATAAAGGCTTGCTTGTGCTTGTGCAGCCTCCTCCAGGGTGGGTAATTCCTCAATTAATCCAGTCATGCTCAATGTACGCCAGATCTCCCTCATGTGGTAGTCCTACTGTAACTGTCCAAATAATATACTTTATTTTGCTTACTACAAAGTTTGTTTTCTAATTTAAATGTTTATTTTTCCCAGTCTCTCAGATGGAAAAAAATAAATACATGATAATGATACATGTAAGAAGGTAGCAGAGGATGTGACAGTTTGCAACTCTCTTTCTCTCTCTTTCTCTCTCTCTCTCTCTCTCGTGTGGTGTAATGAATAAGGTGTCAGACTAGGATCTGGGAATCCTCATTCTGCTGAGGAAACTTGACATTGGGCCAGTCACACAGCCTAACTAACCCCACAGGGCTGTCGTGAGGATAAAATGGAGGAGAAGAGAATTATGTAAGCTGCTTCGGGTCCCCATTGTAGAGCTAGGTGGAATATGAATGAAGTAAATAAACATTGCATCTCTAGTGCTCACAGAAACTTTTAATTTTTTAATTATCATGAGTTATTTCAGCATATGGTTTAGAAGAACACTTGGGAGCAGTATAAAAATAGAATAATCTCTTTATAGTCTCATGTTAAAGGCATGCTGTGCAATTTCATGGCAGTACCATGTACTTATGGAATAAATAGTACTGTTCACAGGAGTTAATGAAATCTTTTGCAAGGGTCACAAGGGTTTTTTCCTAAATCTGTCACCTGCCTTTCAGTATGCCAGGGTTCACCATCTTATCAAGAACTAATGGTGGCCAGAGCTTATGTTATTCTCTGGAAGCCACTACACTTCTGTTTTACTATCCTACTGTGTAATAGTTTGTGTTAGAACTTCAGAAAAGATATATCTGAGCCTATAAACTATATAAATTCAAGAAATTTGCAGTGCAGTCATAATCAGAGTTACACTCTTCTATTGAAGTCAGTGGATTTAGAAGGGCATAAATCTGCTAAGGACTGCAGCTCTTAATTAGTTCAGTGATCAGCTGGATTACTTTGATGCTTACATATTTATTTTCGGAGCCTGAACTTAAACAATTAAAAATGTTTTTCCTTATTTTTCATTGATGTACATATATTTGTAATATTTATTTCTGTGGCTTTATTAACATTCATAGTTCTCTCAATGAATATACCTCTTTACATATGGGTACATTTTTAATGGATTGCTTCAATTTGTTTTTAAATGGATAACTTATTCTTTTCACCATAAGCCACCTTGAACAGGAGGCATAAATGTATTCTTAATTTCAAAAGTGGAGAGGATAAAAGAGAATGGAGGAGCACATGACAAGGGGAAAATATGTTCTTTGGTCTCATTTCAGTGGGAATGGGGACTAAGTTTCGTGAAGGGAGACAGGATTGAGTGCAACAAGAGAAGTGGTACTTCATAGCTCTTACAGGGTAGCGTTGCAGGCATAAGGGGCAGCAAGAGATGGGGTCATTTAAGAGGCACGGAGACTTTGAGGTTGGTTGAGTTGGATAAGGTGTGAAGAGAAGGAAAGGCAGCGTGGGTAAGGTAAGGCAGTGGAAAATGTTAAAGGAGTTTGTGTCATTGAAGCCTGTTCGAGAGAGGAACTGTTATGGTTTGTGATTGTTTCTGGGTAATTTCCGGAACCATTCATAGTTTTTCCAGCCCTCCTTGTCACAAGCAGAATGTACAACCGGCTGCAAGTTTTAGCCCCCAAATTGGTAAGAAGAGGTGGAAGAGGAAGATGATGCTGGCAGCTGGTTCTCTTCCTGCTCCTTGCAGCTGCTTCTGGGGAAGCACCGGACTCTCTAATGGAGAGTCCAACTGGATTCTCTTCCTGTTGGTTTAAACTGGCGATAGGGAATACAATTAGGAGGCTGGTGTTTGTGCATTGCTTGCTTGAGATTTTCTGCTAGGAATTACTGCTTTATGAACCTGCTCTCAGAGAGATGGTAAACAATTAACGGGAATGAATTTCTTTTCAGTTTTCTAGCTTCCATTCCCAGTAGAAAATAAGCAAATTAGAAACCTATAAATTGTGAATTGTTGTGTATGCTTCTCTTACCGTATAAATCATTACTCAATCTTTTGTGCACACGAATTTTATGTATCTCTCTCATATCTTCTATAATTTAATGTAACTTGTCAGGCATAGGAATAATATAATGGCACATTCAAAAAGCACATGCAGTAGTGCTTGTTTATAAGTACTCTTTGTATTGGTGGTAGTGATTAGTGGCCACAATGAAAACAGGTCCTGCGCACTCTAGGGGAAAACAGGGCCATGAAGCAACATAGTGCCTTGTTTTCTGGCAGGTTGATACCTACTCTTTTGTAGGCTAGATTAATATGTTCTGTGGGAACAAGTAATGAAGACAAGTCCTAGGGATAGTTTCTCCTTAAAACTCTACAGCAAGCCATCTCTTTGCCGTCACAGCATTTCTGTAGCGATGGCCCTGCGACTCCAACGTCAAGATAATTTCATAGGAAAAATAAGAAAGTAGAATTTGACAGCAAGAAAGGTGACTTGGGAGGGGATGGCTGTAGAAAGTCTCTGTTATCGAAGAATTGTTTGTTGTTAGAGCAGATTGTCTCACAGTACTGCAAAAAACCTCCACCAGGGAGAATGAGGATGCATCGGTGTACCAGATGAAGGGGATATCAGAGTTGTTAGTGTAAGAAATGTGAACTAGATACCTTCGGCTTCCCATCCAGCCTGCCAATATCACCCCTGTTTAACTGGGTGTTTTAGACAGCTCAGCAGCAACTTTAGTACTCTCCCTCAACCTCTCTTCCCTTATATTGCCTCAAACAGACAAATGAATCATTATCACAAAATATCCCAGTAAAAGTAAAGATAAAAAGTAAAAGTAAAACTCTATCTGCCTTCAAAAGTTTTTTTGCTGAATAAACTGAAAAATCAAGAGGTAGCTGTTTTCCTGACCTGTCCAGGGATGCCATTCCAAGTGCTTCTATGGTAAAACTTTTTTTTTTTTGGGTGCTGTGTGGTTTCCGGGCTGTATTGCCGTGTTCTAGCAGCATTCTCTCCTGACATTTCACCTGCATCTGTGGCTGGCATCTTCAGAGGATCATCTTCAGAGGATCATCTTCAGAGGATCATCTTCAGAAGATCCTCTGAAGATGCCAGCCACAGATGCAGGCGAAACGTCAGGAGAGAATGCTGCTAGAACACGGCCATACAGCCGGGAAACCACACAGCACCCAAGTGATTCCGGCCGTGAAAGCCTTCGACAATACATAAAACTTTTTTTGTTCAAGACCCTGCAGAGAAGCTGTCGCTCTAAATAAGATTGAGTCAAATGGACCAATAATATAAGAAAGTTTTATATACACACATATCTCTAGCAAAGCCTTTCTTATCTTTCCATGGATCTCTATAAAAAGCAGGTCATATACCTGTTTGATTTATCTTGTTTGTCAAGGTTGAGCTCTGTTACCATGTACCCAGGCAACAATTCAGTCGTCCTAGCTGTTCCTTTTTGCTGCCCTTCCTGCAGAGTTGTCAGAACTCAGTGTCAGGCTTTTTCCCAGCTTCTGCTATCCAGTTTTAACTGTAGATGGCAGGGGCTGAACCTGGGTCCTGCATGCAAGGCATGTGCACCACCACAGCAACACACCCCATCATTATTGTGAGACCATGTTCTCTCCCATTTTAATTTTTATGCCAGTGTTTTCCTTAAATTCTTTGTTCATTTTCAGTCTCCTCTGCAGTCCCACAGTAGATCTGCACATGTGCAGGCCAGGCCATTAGAAGATCTTCGCTCAAGTGTTTCTTATTATTTTGCTGCAGATTGTTAAGTTTTATATGAGCACAGTCCGTGGCTTGAACGAAGCATATAACAAAACTGAGCAAATGGGCAAGGTCGAAGAATATCTCACAGTACACACAGTTACAAGCACTGGCGTATACTATAAAGTGCTATTGTAGAAGTATAGCTCAGGTGTAATCAATTAGCGAAAGACTGCCTGGTGTGGCAAACCCAAAGACAGCCAGATAGATGAAAGCAGTGAGAAGCAGCACAAGGGCAAAACGTATTGCGTGCTAAACTACATTTTCAACTTTTCTTCTTCAGTGCGAATACATGCTTCTGATACTGATCAAGTTGGTTTTAACATAACATAATGCCAACATGAGACATCTTTGTAACATGATATCAAGGTTCTTGTTGGTTAGAATGAGGCTTAGGTGGCGCAGGAGTCATCTGTCACTGGTCAGAATGTATTGTGGTCAGCCACCTGTGGCTCTGGAGCCTCATGTGACTTTTCTGCCACTTTACAGTGGCTCACTGCCTGCATAGATGGCCAGCCAGCCAGAGCAATGCAGGAGGTGTGGCCTAGCAGCAGCCAATTCTATACAAAGAACTGTGGGGCCAAGAAGGAGGAACAGCTCAAGAGCTGCAGCTGCTGACCAGCTGCTCGACAGTCTTACTAGGCGCTCTGTAAATTGCAGCTGTGACAGCCATTGGTCCTTCTGCTCCCACACTGTGCCATGGTTGCAAAGAGGAACGTGGCATTTCCTCAGCATGCTCACCACCTGAGTTGGTTCCATTGGCGATCATCTTTGTACTTGTACTCCGCTTGTTCCCATTCCTGCAAGTCAGGCAAAAGCGGAGGTCAGGTTCCTTTCACACACACACACACACCCTGGTGCCCACAGATGCTGGACTCTCAGGCAGGTCCAGCATGATTCCAATGAATCCAGGCTGCTGAGAGAGCATGTGACTTTGCCAGAACGGTAAATGAGGTTGTCTGGGCCTAGGGAAAGGGGGCCAGGGAGATGGAAGGAGAAGTAGCTTGCTGGCGAGAAAGGAGAGCTCAACAGCTGAAGCTGCTGTTGGGAACAAAAAGGAAGAGGAGATGTCAGCCAGATAGGGGTCTAGTTGGCATGTCCTTTGGAGTTGGGTGAATTGATAATCTTGTTGAGGCAGCACCTGTAGAGAAAGAGCTGGACTTGGGGTGTAAAAGGGATGGGGACTTGAGGCCACACAAAATATTTCCTAGCAGGGCTACAAGCATTTCTGGGGTATCTTTTTCTCAGCAGCAGCAAAGGAACAGGGAATAAATGGTTAAACTTCCCACTCTGTTCTCCATTTGGAAAAAGCAGTCATTACCAACAGTATCTTGACTATATTGCTGTAACATGAAGCTTGACATTTGGATAAAAGCTAGTGGAAGTTTTTTTTTAAGAGGCAGAGCCTCTTAAAGTGGTTTGACTTCACTGGATGGCCTCCTGATATACCCTCTGCTTGAATGCCTGCATTGCATTTATGTGCATATATGAATTAAGATCCAAAACTGCTTAAAACATTGTTATACCCTCCTTTGTTCTCTCACACCAGCAACCCTATGACATAGTTTAGACTGAGACTGTGGCTGCCCTAAGGTTTCCCAGTGAATTTCCATGGCAGAGTTGGATTTGAGTCCGGATCCTAGTCCAGCACCATCCACTTTGTCATGCTGGCTGATAACTTAAAGGAGAGTGAAGGGGCTATTGGTATAGTATTGGCATGCCAGATTCCAATTCCTTGCCTGTGGAAGGCATATCCTTAGCCTCAGAGTCAGACATCACAGTGTCTTCTGGCTAACGTGCAGAACACTCACTTGGAATGGGCTAGCTGGAGGCTCTGTGAAGTTCCCGAGGCAGATGTTTAGTGGCCTGCATTTGTAGAAGAACCTTCTGCTCATAGTTACTGTCTGAAGCATCCAGGAACTGGGAGATTTGCAGATGTGCACATTGTTGTGTATGTGTCATGGATGTAGCCTTCAGGATCTCCTTCTTCCATTCGTAAGAGAACTGCTGTTTATAACTGTTACGGACTGTGGAGCTACAGTTGGATAAATTATTTCTTTGAAATGTTGAGGCAGAAATGAAGTGATTGGAAGTCCCCGCAGTAGCAATTAGGAAATTACAGTGCGTGTCATTTATGCATTAAGTCCAATTGCTGTAGATTTCAAAATTGTAATGTGAACTTCTGTATAAGAATGGCCATTAATTCCAGAGACTAAAATGTAGTAATCATAATTTCTTTTAAAGATTTTTTTGTTCTGAAGGCTTTCATTGGCGTCCTGGGTATTTTTTCTAGGTGTGTTGTTCTTTAGACACAGAATAGCAGACAGCCATGGGGTACTTATTGCAAAGTTATGATATAGCCCAATATGACTAAGTTGGGACTCAGTTGAGAAATGTGACTCAGATGAAGGTCTAATGAAAGCGCATCCCAAACACCTGGAGCGGTTTGTTGAATGAATATTTCTCATGAGTAGAACGGGTGTCTTTACTTTTTCCATGATGCTGGAAACCTCTAAGGAGAACAGAAAAGAAAGAGGGATTGGAACACTATCTAATGGTTGAATGAATATTTCTCGTGAGTAGAACATCCATACGGAGAAAGAATCATCTATCGAGATATACATTTGCATGGAGAATGAACATTCTGGGTCAAATATATTGACGGCATAATTATATTGGGAAGCTTGAATAAGCACTGATGAAACTTTGAACTGTGAGAGAGACACAATATATTTCCAGGAAAGGAATGTAACGCATTTGAACTTCATTGCATATATATGTTTAGATTATTTAGATAAGTATGAGAAGTATGTAGATTGTATCACTGTCATTTTTTATAAGATTTGGTGTAATATTGCACAATAGGTGTTTATATATGAAAGTTTAATACAAAATCTTTACAAAAATTTCCATGCAGCTTTGATTTGCAACCCATGTATATGGTACTTGGTTTGATTCAGTCCTTTAGACATTCCCATTGAGTTAGTTCAAAATTCTTTTTGTCCCTTCCATGCTTCTATTCCTGTAAAAAAATGTGTTGATGAAGGTGCATCTGTTTAAATAAGAACATCCATTGATGCTTGGAATTCCTACTTAAGAAACTGACATATCTACGATTTTTTCCCTAATGATGAGTTGTTCACTGACATCCCAAGTGTGTTGTTTCTGGAGCAACAGACTCATGCTTTCAAGGTGGAAAGTTTGCAAATTTGATTACATTGCTCCCAAAATGTTTCCTCTTGCCCCAAGGTGGTGCTTGCCAGATTACTGAACTTTAGCAAATTCAAGCATCGCAGGCTGGGTTTGATGGTCCATGCAAAGGCCCATCTGACATGGAGCATGATAATTGATTTTTCTGAGCCAGGTGGATGGTATCAAGCTGCAACAGAAATACTAGCTAAGTGGAACTCTTTAGGAAGGAAATTTATAAATGCTCTTGCTACCAAGCATTTATAAAACAGTGTTGATTTATATTTCCTCCTTTTATTATAGCTAGTTTAAACTGAGACTGTGGCTGGCCTAAGGTTTACAAGCAAAATTTTAGCACAACACCAGATTGAGCAAGGGATTCCAAAGAAATAAGAGAAACACAATTCTCTGTCCCTGTTTCTATACGTGCCCTATCCATTGTTAGGATATAGGGCAGGCACTTAAGCTTAGAATATTACAGATCTCACAAAGTTCCCATTACCTGGAAGATTGTGCCAGCTCCCTGGGATAGCACATGGCCAGGATGGCTGTCTCCCCCAGGCAACCAGCAATAGCTCTGTCCTCTTTTATGGTCCCAGCCAAAAGAGTGCTTCCTTCTTCTCCCAAGAGTTTATCAATTCCCAGTCCCCACCCCATTGACCTGGTCAGTCTATATCAAGGAAGCTTTTCCTGCTACCTACAGAAATATTCTTTCTGACACTCTTCTATCCTTTTAAGATATCCAAATCTGTGATACCTGCTAGGAGGGTGGGCCCATCCCATTTTGATTGACCCTTGCTATCCTTGTTTGCATTTCTAATAAGGCAAGCAATGGAAATGACTTTCCTCTCCCTCCAGGCTAAAGGAAAAAATGATTCAAATATTCCTTCAAACCTCAGAAAAAGATGCAATTTCTTCACAGAGATCTGTGTTCTCATGTGGCATGTTGATTTGTTATTGTCATCTGACATTAGTTTACATCCTCTGATGCTGTAAACAGGGTTTGGTATCCTTTGCCTGAGAGAGCTTCTTATTTGAGGAGGGGAGCTGCCTTGAAATTTCAGATGTTTCATCTGAATGTCAGTGAGCAACATGCGTGAGAATGAAGTTCCTCATCTCTGACATTCTGGGGACATTTAAATATCATCTTTTGCTTCTGATAGGTTCAGTAGTCTTTGTTAGTTTGATGAAAGCAGGCCAAAAGCATTTTTGTGCTTTTATATTTACTAGGCTAGTTTTCACCCAACCCAACAGTTTCTTTTGTTTACTGGATACCATGCCTAGTTTTGAATACCATCCTGGATATTTTGTAGACAATTATACCCATATCGTGCAGATATAAAATAGATAATAGATATATTTTGTAGAAAAATGTAGCAAGTCTTATTTAACTGTGTTTTCCTATATTCTGCCCATTGGCAAATCAAGGCAATGTGCTCATTAGTACATTTTTCTTTCTTTTCAAATTGCTACATATCATTTCAAATTGGGTGTGTATAATTGAACTCTTAGTTTCGAGCATGCAGAAGCAGGTGTGTAGCCTTTGGATAAAAACATTCATTTTTTCTTCTTAATTTGCCAACAAACAAACCCGAGCCTTCACTGATATCTGTGATTAGCTAATAGCGTATATTCCTTCAGAGAGTGAAGTGGGTGGAATGGTCAATGCATGAGTCATTATTTTGTGGTAGAATAATGATGCAGGAATGTGCACACGAGGACTATTAAAATGTGAATGTTCAAAGTGTTGGTTATTTTATAGAGAACCAATTTTTGGCTTACATCCAAAATACATCTCATTATCAAGATATGATATAGCCCAATCTACACTTTTAATCAGCTCATTTCATTCTGGTATTTTTTCCTCCTGATTTGTATACCTCGATCATTCTCATTAATTCATCACCATCTTTATTTGCTCAGAATTTCAAGTTTGTTGACACAGTTATTGTCCTGATGAACTCTGTCTTGTTTAATTTGTTTTCCTTTCCAAAAGGGAGACTGTTGATTTCTTTCTTGCTCTCAGCTCAATAGCAAATTCCAGTTGCCTGAATTTAAGGCAGCTGAAACTAATTAATGTTTCTTGTGTAGCAATGCTGGCAAATAGTTTTTCTCTGAAAAAAATTGTACAAAGCAAAATGCACTGGGATACTGTATGCTTACTTGGTTCAAAAATCTCCTGTGCACCTTCTAGAATTCTCTGTGTTGATTTTTACCTCAGTATAATCTCATGTGGGAAGACTGGGTGGATTGATTTAAAGTCTGATGTTTGGGATTCAGATATAACTTCTGTTCAGGTCAGAATTTCTAGCAATCCTACTCCATCTTTATACTTCAATCACTGTATTTAATTTAGTGATTAGACGTCATACCAGAACCAGGAGATCCATATTAAAAACTATCTCAGCTATAAAACTTATTGGATGACTGTGGACCAGTCACAATCTCAGCATCACCAGTATATTAGATGTTTGTGAGGATAAAATGGAACAGAGGAGAAACTATGAGGTTTTTATATATTGTCGAAGGCTTTCACGGCCGGAATCACTTGGGTGCTGTGTGGTTTCCGGGCTGTATGGCCGTGTTCTAGCAGCATTCTCTCCTGACGTTTCGCCTGCATCTGTGGCTGGCATCTTCAGAGGATCATCTTCAGAGGATCATCTTCAGATGATCCTCTGAAGATGCCAGCCCACAAATGCGAGGCGAAGCGTCAGGAGCGTCTGAATACTGTTAGAGCTAAACCATACTCCCGAAGCTCCCCACAGCACCTAAATCACTGAGTTATTTATTTGTTTGTTTGTTTATTCATTTATAATTTAAATTTGATAGACCGCCCACCCCCGAAGGGCTCTGGGCGGTGTACAACATGTTTAAAACCAACAAATAAACACTTAGCATAAAACCTTAAAACCATCATTTAAAATCCCAAATTACTAACTTTAACATTTAATAATTAGATGGTGCTGATCTCACATTATATGTCATGAGGAGTTGACAAGGTATCAGGGTATCAATTTAACAACAGAAGGGGCAGCGTTTCTATGGCTGTTTCCCACACACACACACAACACCACCTCCAAAAGCTCAATGGAATAATGCCATTTTACAGCCCTGCAGAACTCCTCAAGGTCCCACAGGGTCCTAACGGAAGATGGTAATGCATTCCACCAGGCAGGGGCCAGGGCACTGAAGGCCCTGGCCTGGGTGGAGGCCAGCTGTATTGTAGAGGGGCCAGGTACCCCCAGGTTATGAACAGAGGAGGCCACTGGCAACGAGACCCTCCCCCTCACCACCCCAACCCACCCACACGACCTCCATCTTAGCTAGATTCAGGTTTAACTTGCTTTGCTTTAGCTTAGCTAGATTCAGGTTTAACCACCCAGCAACTGCCTCCAAACAGTGCTGTAGAGCTGCAGGGTCAGAGGCCGGCCCTCCCGCCATCAACAGAATGAGCTGAGTGTCATTGGCATATTGATGACAAATCAGCCCAAACCTCCGCACCACCTGAGCAAGGGGTCATATATAGATGTTAAATGACAGTGGAGATAATAGGGCCCCTTGCCGCACATTGCAAGGCAGTGGGCACCGTTCAGAAACCCTATCCCCCAACCTCACTTACTGACTTCGATCCCGGAGGAACGAGGTGACCCATTGCAAGGCCACGCCCCGGACCCAGGAAACGGTAAAAAAATTGTGATCAACCATATCAAATGCTGTGGTAAGATCTTACAATACCAGCAGCGTCGATCTGCCCTGGTCAAGCTGTATGCGAAGGGTATCTGTGATGACGGTCAGGACAGTCTCCGTCCCTTGCCCAGCCCTGTTTCCCCTGTTATTCTTTACACGTAAGATCACTCTGTCGAGCCCTGAGCCCTGGTGCAGCCAAGAGTGCCCCTCCTCCAAGGTCTGAGGATCCCTTCCTCGGACCTAGATAGGGCTTCAGGGCACTGCTGTGCTTTCCCAGACCTTTCCCCACAGCTAGCAGGTCCTGAGATGAACTGCAGCTATGTGGATGCATCTTCCCCAGCCGTCCAGGTCCTCACCCTTTTTATTCCCTCCACCCAAATTGGGTTCTACCCGTAGCCGTTCTCCCTGGCTCTTTCCTCAGAGCCTTTAAGGGTCCTCATCCAGCCCCATTGCCCTTCCCCCTCCTTCCTGACTAGACTGGGTCCTGCCTCTTCCCTGTTACTCCTCCAGGAGGACAGAGGCCTCAGCAAGGCTTCTGGGCTTGTTCCAGACCCCTGTTGAGGACTTGGGTTGCCGGAGTGACATTGGGACGTGCCTGGATCTGGCTTAGCCATCTCTCCAGGCCAGTGGGGTTGGGCAGCCTGCTGTCCGGTCTGACAATGTCTGCCAGCCGCTGCTGGTGTCAGGGCCATCGGCTGCGCCCAGCCAGCCTCCTGGAGTTCTCCTGCCACTGCTGGCCTTTGCTGTTCCAGCGAATCTGGCATGGGGTGAGGTTTCTGCCTCAAGGCCGTCCTGTGCCACTGGACCTATCTGCTGCCTTTGCCTGTCATCCCTGGCGCATCTGTGAACTGGGTGAGCCTTTTTCCTGGGAAGTCTCCCAGGCCATCTGGGCATGGTCCCCAGACAACTCATCTTCTTCTGTTCAGTGAAAACAAATATCATATGGGAATTTAGTGACATCATTCATGTCCCTTATGTTCCCTTAGAGCATTGCTTTCTATACTTTACTCAGCATAAATAAATGTTCCTTTTCAGCAGTTGGATATTGTCTATGAAGGGTTTCAGCACTGAATGTGTAAGGAAGATTGTGGTCAGCAGCCCTCCTGGAACTCCGTTTGGCTGGCTGGCTGATTAGATCATCTCCACAAACTTCTTGCTACCAACTGGGAAATAGTGCCAGTACTCTTGTCCCTACAGTGGTTTTTATACAGAGAAATAGCAGTCTGAACGGCAGCACCATAAATTGCTCCAAGGCTTATCTCACTGCTTGAAGAGAGAAATGTTGGCTGAGAAGGATTATTTATTTTCCTCTCACCTCTCCGGGAAAGGGAGACCGCATTTGACAGGTGAATCCTTGCAAATTTGATAGGGAAGTGTGAGCTTCTGATCCTACCGAGAACAGGCTATCGAAGTCTATAAGACCAGCCTCGCCCTTATTGATTTTCTTCAACTTCTGTTCTTTCATTTTTAATTTCTATTACTCTATGGACTCTGCTTTTCCAATAATTGAGTACTTGGTGGAGGCCAAACTGTGACTGGTTTTTTGCTTCTTGGGAGTTGTGTTGATAGAGAGAGAAAAAGAGAGAGGCAGTTGGAATCTCTGCCAGTGATAAGAACAAAAAGGAACTTGCCAAGAAACTTTGAGGTTTACAACTGTGCTCAACAACTGCAATTAATTACTAATTTGTTAGTTTGCCAAACAAATAAAAGCACAAAGACAAACTAAACAATTACAGCTGTTTCCCTGGAGATATATAGAAAGGAAAGAATAGTGAAAGAGCTGACAAAGTATCGACCTTCATTCTGGGGAGGATGCATGGGGGGAAAGACTCACTCCTCAGAGACTTTTGTGCAGCAGAATGGTCAAACAGATGTGCATTTAGATATTTCTGGTCCAAATGTATATTTGAGAAGTATCCGTTGACATTTTTTGATATATTTGGCTATTCAGATTGGTATTTGGGATTCTCAGAACATCAGTAAATAGGTCCAAGATATTTCTGGGAATGTTCAGGAATATTCAAGGCCAGCATTTAACAGGTTTCTCAGCCAACAGGAAGGAGCAAGGGAGGCAGCTGTCCCAGACATTGGGATTAGACTTTTGAATATTTTCAAAATATTGAAAAACAAATTCAGCTCCCAAAATGGGGATTGGAGATCAAAAGTATCTGGAATACCAGTATGGAAAGTGTTCCCGCAATCCAAATCTAAAAAATACAATTTTAAAAAAGTTCACTGCCTTATGACAAACCATGATATATTGAGGTGGTATATTGGTACTATTGCTTTAAGGACAATTCTCAGAGGCTCTCCAGAAGGGAGTCGCTCAAGTCTTGTTACCATAATTAGAGGAGGAGTTAGAGTTACTGAGGCTTACTTGTGGCCTGTTCAGTTAATAGGCTGTTATGTTCCAATAAACACAGTTCTTATGATCACTACTGCCTTCCTAATGATATAAGAATTGATACATGAATAAACTTGGGCTCACATTTGCTGCTCTTCTCCCTCATCTCCTCTCACACAGTTGGGAAATTAAGCTGTTGCAGGAAACTATAATTGATTATTACCTCTGAACTATAAAATGTTACTTTTTATCTTCCCTCCAAACCAGTATTCCAGTCTCTGGGTTAATCTTAGTTTAAAGGGAAGAGACCAAAACCATAGTTTGATAGTCTGAAGATGCCAGCCACAGATGCAGGCGAAACGTCAGGAGAGAATGCTGCTAGAACACGGCCATACAGCCCGGAAACCACACAGCACCCAAGTGATTCCGGCCGTGAAAGCCTTCGACAATACATAGTTTGATAGTCAGACAAACTGAGAAATTATGGTATGTTGTGGAAGAAGTGTTTCTTGTGAAACTGAACACATGAGGAAGCGGGAGGACAAGGCAACTCAATGAAGGTTTGTTATTACATCTGAATCCCTGAATTCTGCTGCTGTAAAGTTGGCCATCCAATTAACTGGAGCTCCCAAATCATCTGAAAGTGCCTGTTTTAAAATTAGTCTGGAAATTCGGTGCTAGTATTATTGCTTTATAGCATATCAGCTAAAAAGTATTGTAGTGTGTAAGTAGAGCCATCAAAATAATGCTGTTTCTGGGTTTTGACTGCTAGCAATAATGCTACAGCAAGTTAAGAGGCACATTTGTCTCCAAAACACTCGTTTTCAATGATGCTGAAAACTGAGAATTGATCTTATCAATCAACCCTGCTGCGCTTGACCTGGCTAGATTGATCTGCAATAATAACTTGAATCGAAGAACATCTATCTTTTTAGGACATTCCTCCGGAATTGTTCGCAAATAAATGTAGCATTTTTAATGTCCCTATTGTAAAGTGTAACATATTAGCAAGTATCCTTCCACACTTCTCAGGAAAGTTTGAAGCCTTTCTCCAACCTAAGTAGCCTTCCTCCAGCGGAGGTAGCTCTTGCACTTGAGCAGAGAGGTCAGATACATTCTGTTTGGATGCATGCTTGGAACCACAATCATCCTGGCCTGTGGGCAGGTGGGTTTAGGGGTTAATAATTCATCTTTTCATGAAACAGCCTTGTCTCTGCTATCTGGGAATGAGATGAGTAAAATCTTGATAAACTGTGTTCCCCATCGAGTGGTGCAAGCAGCTATTTTAATCTCAATTAGTAGGAAAACTGAGTATAGGTTATATTTGTGACTAATAGGAACAGGTGGTTGGTTTTGAATGTCTTCCCAACATCACATTTAGTAAAGTGGGGGCCTTCAGTGCAGTCATCCAGCTTTCCAAGCAGACTGAAAATTACTGAATGTGGGGATCTAAGACTTTTTTGTGCCTTGGGGCATGATGTTGAGAAGCTGATATCCCTGCACCAAGCACATCCATCCCATTAAAACTGTGAAGGCATAACATGTGAAATGCAAGCATATCTTTCATATTGCTAAAATAACTCAATAAAAGTTGTTTACTTTTACTAGGTCATATTTTATTCGTGAAATACATACATGCTTTTACAGTGTTAAAAGTTGTTTTTGAATTTGCAATAGAACTACCGGTAATACCAAGGAAGAGGTCTGTGTTCAGGGGGGGGGGGCACTAGGGATGTAGCCTGGGAGAGAAGGGGGCGGCAGCCCAAAAAAGTTTGGGAACCACTGTTCTAGAGCTTCCTATTCCTCTGGAAGTGGGACCTTGAAAACTTTTTATGCCTTGGATTTCTTTCTTCAATCACCAAAACTCATAGGCTCATTCCACACATGCAGAATAATGCACTTTCAAACTGCTTTCAATGCTCTTTGAAGCTGTGCGGAATAGCAAAATCCACTTGCAAACAGTTGTCAAAGTGGTTTGAAAACGCATTATTTTGTGTGTGCGGAAGGGGCCATAGACTGCCTACCACCACCCCCCCGCTGTCCCCAAACAGGTGCTGCTTAGAATATGTTATGACTTCTGTTATGGGCTCTCCTTTAACATTTAGTTCTTTTTTATGATATATAATTTGAGCCTGTGATCCTGCAGGGTTTAATGTGCTCATTCAGAGAATCTGCTTAACACCTGTGCTCATATATTTATCCATATATGGTTGGAGTTTACACTCTTGCACAAATATGAGGTTTTTTGAGAGATCAAAGAACCCATGGGACCTCTTGTCGTTCTTTTTTCTCTCAGAATCAGCTGTAACTGACAATAACTGGATGTTAAATAATACCAAATCTCATGAAAAGGTGAAAGATCTCTTCACTATTACTTCTTCATATAGTCTTGTGGGCCTCTACAGTGAGTTGCACAGTAGCCTGGAAATGGTAGTGCTGATGTATTCAGAGGTTTTATTCGAGGCCTGTGGTGAGCTTTACTGTTTCTCCTGTGTTTTACGAGATACCATTAAAAGGAATACGTTAGAATATTTACTGCCCAACGTTAAAACAAAAGGTTTTTGACTATGAGCAGACTATAGACGTACAAATCTCTTAAATGAAATAAGTAAGGAAATTAACAAGTAGGAAAGACAAAAATTACATTGACTACAGTCCTGTCACACCACACACATCAGATTTGCACAGGCTCTAGAGGTTTTTCCATCCTTGCTGCATCAGTGCTATTTCACATCGTTCCCGGGTTGAGCTAGTTGTGATAGAAACAGGCCTGTTTAAATTTACGTATCTACCCTTTCATGTATAAAGTGGAGGATGGGACTGCTAACTTTTATATCACAAATGCGTGAGCAAGCCAGCAATATCTGGCAGGCCTGCCCATGAGTATCTCGTCATTTGTAGCACATTGGTGATTTTTTTAAAATCTTGTAGGACAAGTCCTATAATTTGTTTATTTTAATGGTTAAAATATTTATATTTTGCCTTTGCCACTGACCATGGTGACTCAAGGCAGCATATAAGGCCTACCTAGCAGGCGACAAGCCAGATTTAAAAAATAATATTATCTGTCAATAAGGTACCCTCTGGTTTCAGTGCAGATAATGCTCTATAATCCTTCTTTGCTTGCTGAAGACCCATCTGCATATTAAACACCTTGCATTTCTAATGGAAGCAGCCTTGTGCATCCTCACATCCTTCAGGAGAGAATCCTAAAAGGTGGAGCTGCTGTTGAGAGAAACTAAAATTGTAGCCAATAGAACTTTAAGGAAGTGCTTCATTGGGAGGATCTGAGGTGGCATTCAGGTACATAACAGGAGATTTGTGAGTGGGAACCTTTTTTTGTGAGTGGGAACCTTTTAGATAGGCAAAAGTTTCCCATCTTCTTTGTTCTCCTCCTCCTCTCTCGCATCCGCTAGCTCTCGCCCGGCACAATTGTTTCGTATAATTCGGTCTTTAACCTCCTTATCGGAGGGTTCTTCAAATTCCCAATTGAGCATTAGCTGTGAGGCATTTATGAGCTTTTTTGCGGATAAGGTCGCATCGCTCCGCCAGGACCTTCCTCCTACGTTGGATACAATTAGTGAACTGGAGGCTCCCTTGCCGTCTTCAGGCCCTTGCATGGCCCAGTTTTCCCTGCTCTCTGAAGCCGCTGTTGACAGGGCCTTAGCTGCTGTTAGACCTACTACCTGTCCTCTGGATCCGTGCCCCTCCTGGCTTGTAAAAACCTGCGGGAGGAATTTCACGACTTCCACATCTGTTGAGTATCATCAATGCCTCCCTTGAGCAAGGAGTCTTTCCGGATGGGTTGAAGGAGGCAGTGGTCCACCCACTCTTAAAAAGACCATCGTTAGATCCGAGGGATCTGGCCAATTACCGCCCCCTTCTCGAATCTTCGTTTCTGGGGAAGGTAATTGAGAGAGTGGTGCTGGAGCAGCTTCGAAGGCTTTCTGGATGGACACATCGGCTTTTGACCCCTTCCAGTCCGGCTTCCGTGCTGGGCATGGGGACGGAGACTGTTCTCGTCGCCCGTCACAGATACACTTTCCGATATACAGCTTGACCGAAGTGGATCGGCGCTGCTGGTATTGTTAGATCTTACATGGCGTTTGATATGGTCGGTGAAATCATGAGCCTTTTGACCCACCGCCTGGCTGCCTCCGGATCGCACGGGGCATGGTCCTTCAATGGATTGTCTCGTTTCTCCGGGGCGGGAATCAACAAGTGGTAGCCCGGGGATCAAGCCTCCCAGAAGTGCCCGCTTTCTTGCAGGGGATTGTACCCCAGGGGGCGCTATTATCCCGCTATTGTTGCTAACATCTATGTACTGACCCCTTGCTGAGTACGGAGTTTTGGGCTGGTCTGTATCATCCCGAGTATCGCGGCTGACGCAGCTCATTCTGTCGATGGAGGGAGCAGCGCCCAGCCCTGCGGCTCTACAGCATTGTCTGGAAGAGGTTTGCTGGCGTTGGTTCGCGACAGAGCAGGTTAAAGCTGAATCCATCGAGCCGGAGATCCTTTGAGCAGCGGCGAGGAGGGCGGGACTTTTCAGCTTACGCGCCCGGTGTGGGAGGGGGTCACATTGGCGCCGACCCCCCCTCTTAATCGCGTAACCTGGGGGTCACACCTGGATTAGATCTTTCTTTCTATGGAGACCCAGGTGGCCCATATAACCCAGGTTGCCTTTTTCCACCTTCGCCAGGCCCGGTGGCTGGCCCCTTCCTCTCCCAAGCCGGACCTAGCCACTGTGAGTCCACGCATAGCGGTCACCTCAGGCTAGACTATTGTAATTCGCTCGCTGGCCTTCCCTTGCGCTTCGATCCGGAGATTGAAACTGGTCCCAACTTGTCTGTGGCGCCTGCTGCTGGGCAACGCCGCCACTTGGGACCATATTCAGCCTGTTAACTCGCGCCGACTACATTGTGGCTCCCAGTAGAGTTCGGATCGTTTTCAAGGTGTTGGTGTTGACCTTTAAGGCCTTACGCGGCCTGGGACCCCTCGTATTATCTTCGAGACCGCATCACCCCATATGTTCCCACCACGGCACTCTTAGGTTCGGTGGAGGCCAATCTACTGGTGGTCCCGGCCCCTCGGTGATGCGGCTGGCCTCACCACGGGCCAGGGCAGCTTTGCAGCCCTGGCCCGGCCTGGTGGAGCAGCTCTCCCACCAGCTGTTAGGACCCCCTCGCGGGGACCTTGAGTGAGGTTCGATAAGGCCTGCAGAAGACTGAGCCTGTTCCGCCCGGGAGCCTTTGGAGAGAGATCCCAGCCGCTGATGGTGCCTGCTTCCGCTGGCCCCCTTCCGGCTGGTGGCCCCTTCCCGGCTGGCCCCTTTAAGCTGGCCCTTCCGCCCGGCCTCTACATCTGGGCCTATAACATCTATCTAGACCTACCGTTCTCCCTGGGGGTGGAAGAATTTAATATTAGGCACCGGGCGCCACCTACACCTATGCCTATATTTATTTTATATTTAAATGCTAATGTTTAGCTAGTTTTCGCTGCTTTTATAAGTTTTAGCCTATTTATGATGTTTTAAAATTGTATTTATTATCTGCTGTACACCGCCCAGAGCCCCTCGGGGATGGGGCGGTCTAGAAGCCCAAAGTATAAAATAAATAAATAAAAATCTTGGTTGCCTGAAGAAGACTGTGACTTTTCATACGCGAATGGTTGCAAGTCTGATTTAACCTACTTTGTTCTTGATTGCACAGGAATGTTTAGAATAAAATACAAGCAAACTTACATCTGGCATTTCACACCTCTTTATCTTTATCTTTATTAACCTTTAATAGGCATAAATAGATCAAGATTTACACAGACACATTCTTCAGTCTCAAGTATAGTTCAGCAGCAAGAAAACAGATCACATAACCTGACGGTTGACCCCAAGGGGCTCAAATCACTTCAGATTCCTTTTTTTTAAAAAGAAACAGCCAGAGCAAACAACAACAAATACCCCTACACATCAATGCAAAAATACAATCCAATATAAAATTGCAATAAAAATAGATCTGTTTAGCAAGTTAAAAGCAAAATGATACAGCAATAGGTATCCTACCATGCAGATTAGACAGATTGGAGACGATACCTATCTTTTATAGGAAGTTCTACGTTTGTTTTATGTATCATATTTTATATTTAAAAATTTGATTCTGTGCCAAATAATAAAAAACCAATTTGGTTTAGTGTACTGGTATAATTTATTTATATATTTTAAAAATATACTTACATGTAATAACATGGGAATAAATTAGCACTTTAAAATGGTTTGTCAGGTATGGAAGACTACCATAAGTGTTGTGTATGAGCATTCAGTAATCTCCAAAAGGAAAGAAAACGTATGGCAACAGTAGGGTTAGAAATTTTTTTCCTGCGCCACTAGTAAAGGGATTGAATTAATCTGAGTAGGCCATCTGCATTTATTTGACACTCTAGGAGGGACATGGGTAAAGAGAGTCCAAATGGAGCCATAGCGACAGTGTCTTTGTTGTTTTTGGAATTTGGTGATACCTTCCGTTGGTAGAGGCTGAAGGAAGACTGTTGAATCTGGCTAACATAAATGCCCGACGGTGGGCAACCGGTAAAGTAGCTGCTAGGTAATTGGCTAAAGCTCCATACTTGGGAAGGATGCCCAAAGCTCGAGGAGAACAGACTGGAATTTTGGATGAATAGAAAGCCTGGCGTTCATGGTCTTTCAGTCTGTCTTTGATTTGGCAGAAGATAAAGTTCTCATTGCTGTTTTGAAGGACAGTTAGATCTATTCCAATGCTCCTAATTTTGTTGGTAATTGCCTTGGACCATTTGGAGACGTAATTATCTTTAAGTTTGTGAGGGGGGAACTGGTTAACATAGGCTATTTCCATGCAGAGGTTTTGCTCTGGTTTGACATGCAAACTGGTATGCTGTGGGGGCTTTTTAGCATCCACGTGACATGATCCTCTTTTTGTCCTGTTTCCATGGTTTTCCTTGCTATCCTACAGTATTGTGTAAACGGAGTTTCCTACAGTCTTTCTGAAAAAAATTACAGCCAAAGTACATTTGCATGTTCTATGGATGATAAATTAAGATTGTTGAGAGTTCTGCCCATTTTAGCACCAATTTCCTAGCTGCATCCTCCCAAGGCTGCTGTGGCTCTCCCAGTCCTATGCTTCAAAAAAACCCTGTGCAATTGACATATTGCTATGGTGCGATATCTTCTCTAAATTTCTTGCTTTCATATTTAAAAAAGTAATTCCTTTTCATTGTGAAGATAAAGGAGGTCCACTGTTCACATTAAAATTGCAAAGGAGGAGGCTAGAGATTTACTTTTTTTAGAAATGCAAGCTGGGAATTCAGAGCAACAAGTATATCATAGCTGTTGATCTTTTACAACATTGTAGCAAAATATTCAGTTTGATTTTTTTTTAAAAAAAGCCTGTCTAGTGGCAGGAGGAAATGGCAGCCATGGGAGGGTGAATCAAGGAAAATGCAGGGAAAACTGTTGTGTTGACCCTCCACTGTTATTGTGAATGCCTCTGTATTAGCACTGGCAATGAAAGCTATGTAGAGAATAGTAACTGTTGAAGCAGCCATAATGGCATCATCTGCCCTTTCAAGTAGGTTTTGTCTATCTTGTCTATATGGAAGGAAAGTGGGTTTTTTTCAAGGAGATATAAGTTTTGTCTAGCATATACCGGTAACTGTATGTGATGGTTTGGATTGAATTAACTGAAACCCAGAGAACTGTATGTGTAACTGAGTCCCATTGTGGGTTATTGAGGCAAAAATTTGCAAGTACAACCAGTGAAAAGCCCACTTATGCTCAACGTATTTATTGACTGGTTCACAATCACTGCTTTTTTAATATGTAAAAGTTATCTCAATCTGACAGGCACACTTACGATAGCCCCTTTGTAGTTATCTTAATAAATTTGCTCTTCTTTTTTGGTGATTATACTTTGTTAATTACTTTCTTGGCACAGAGCTGCTGCCAAGGGGCTTTCTCTCAGCTTAATGGAACGTCTGATTCAGAAATATGGTGATCGTGTTGTGAAGATGCTCACTGTGCAGTATCGAATGCATCAGGCCATAATGCAGTGGGCTTCCACTGAGATGTATAACGGCCGCCTCTTAGCTCACCACTCCGTCGCAGAACATTTACTGAAGTAAGTGACCTACCCTTTTTCTTCACAATTTTAGCAGGAGAGTACCATTGTCAATTAATATTTATAGAGAGTTTGATGTTTTTCTTCCACATCTGCAATAATCCTTTTGCTGTATTTTCTACTTTTAGGAAGCAGTAGGTGGGAGAGAGAAGGAAAGGTCCTTTCATTTAGCAAGTATTGATTTCAGTTTCCCCAAAACTGCTCACAGAATGGAAGTCTGCATGCTTATGCTGCGTTTTTTAAAACAGTGAAAATGAAGTTATACAACAGCTAGATGTATCTTGAAGGCCTGATTCTGCAGTCAGTGCAGCAGTGTTTGCACTATTCTACAGCACTACGCAAGGAGGAAAAAGATTTGCTGAACAAAAGCTGCAATTCAAAAACAGTTAAGTGCACTGAAGCCCAGTGATTTCAGTGGACTGCAATGCACTTAAGTCTGAGTTGGATAATAGCCATAACACCTGTAGGATTGTATATGTTAAGAAAGCTCATTTTGAAGAACATATTTTTACCTATTTAGGATCATACCCTACTCCCATTGCAGCTAGCTGGATTTATTTCACTGAGATCAGTGATTCATATTATTGTGTCTTCCAAGTGAAATGCTTCTGCCTTGTAAAAAAATGTGAGGGGGAAAAAAACCTTCTTTGATAACTCTATCATTCATTTAACAATTTTCAAATGATTCATTTTACCTGCCAACAGAAAGGAGGAATGAAAATAATTTTTAGAAGTCACTTTTTGAAAACAGGATTTTACTGTTATTAAATTAATGAAAGTAATACTCTGGAAAAGGAGAAAAATTATATCTCATTAATTAAAATTTATTAATTTGTAAGATCTGCTAATGTGTATTTGTATATATAATTTATCTTTAGTCAAATCTGCTTATATATGTGCTCAGAAGTCAGTTCTTACAGACATCCCCAAAAGTGTTTGCTGTATTTGCTTCTCCTCTGAAATGGTCTTGCCTTCTCCGTGGATTGTCATTATTGCCTAGGACTTAAAGAGCTGCTGGCAAGTGACCACTAGAATTTTTAAGTTCCACACCTCTTTGAATAGCTGTTCCCCATATAACCTCACATTCTTTCTGAGTTTGCTGTGGGCCTTTCATTTTTTGGGGGGGAGGGGAACAGGATTGTAAAGTCCTCTAGATCTCCCAGAAGTAGTTCCACGGTTCTTTTGGCTGACCACACCCGTGTATGGTCCTGAACAGTTGGGTTTTCTACAGACTGTCAAAGAAACAATACCTAAGAATCATCATTTGAAATAGAAAGATAGATTTTACTGTGCTGAATTTGATAGTTCACACACAGGGTGACTCTCTATAAGAGTCACCCCTACCATACACAGACCTTAGTCTTTTATAGTTTTCAAGAATACATACATCATAGTTCATAATCATACCTGCATATTTTTATTTTTATTTATTATTTGACTTATAAGCCGCCTCATCCCCGAAGGGCTCGAGGCGGCTCACAACATGGTTGTTATTCAAACAGCAATCACATAAAACTTAACCTATTAACCAATTAACCAATATCTCACCCATATAATCATTTCCGATACACGGGCTTTCTGCATGAGCATTAAAATCCGATTGGCTTGTCTGCCTATTTCTTTCGTGTCACACTAAAACTGCATGTGCTCTGCTCGTGTCTCCCTCCCCATATGCAAAGGGGCTGCAATAAACTGAATTCTGTCTTTCAGGTTTTCAAAGATAACCAGTTTTTCCCACATTCCTAAGTTTGTTCCCAGAGAGAAATCTCTCCAAGCTAAAAAGATTTTGCATACATTCCTAAGGGTGGGTTTGAATCATAAAGTTCCTTTCCATTTTAAAAAGGTAAAACTGATTTTAACAAATATACTATGTGATTCTAGTAGCATAGAATTATAGTAAAATACAAGTAGATATAAATCTCTCATTATCATTTCAGTGTTCATTAAAATATAGAAAAACACATTTTCAATTAGCTAATCAAATTCCTTTCTATTCTAACATTTGATTTCTTTATTGCTATGTCTATTTCACGTAGGCATCCCATATAGCTAGTTTTGACAATAAGGCTATAAAATATATGTCTTCTGTCACGTCTTTAGCCTTTAGTGACAAGATCTTATAGATTTAATCATTCCTTTGCCTGCATGATCAGTGCATGACTGCTGACATGCTGGCCTTTTCTAAAGAGCAAACCTTTTTCAATCCTTGGTTCTATATATCCATCTTTCTTTAATATCAAATACAATTTTTAGGCCTATGGTCCATCCTCACACTTTAGCTCCCAGCATTTAATTGCAAGGCCCAGTGCAGATGTAACATATTTCCAAAAAGAGTCAACTGTTTAGAAACCTTGTTCAATTATGCAAATTATTTTTCAAAAACTACACAACAAAGCAAAAGGCATGAAATGTCCAATATAAAGAAGATTAGAAGATGGTCATAATCTGCATGTTTTACTGTCATTTGGCTGAGACGCAATCACAAACCATGATTTGTCGCTACGGGAGCAGTTCTAGGGGATGCTTGAGCTTGTACTTTCCTCATCTTGGGTGTGGCCAGTTAATGAAAAACTTCCAAATTTAACACAAACCACAGTTTTGTCCTTTATCTTACCCATAAGCTATTGTTTTCTCTCTTTCTTACAAACCAGCATTCCAAACTAGACTTACATCATGATTTAAAATCCTGATTTGTAGGGAAGAGAGCAGCATAATGACGAACAGTGACTTGCCATGGGTGCAGGTATCTCATCATTAAGCTGTGTTAAGGGAAGGGTGTTCGCAAGGCCCAGAATCACTCAGGCTCACTTCAGTACAAACCTTCCCAAGGTTACTTGTGTCTGAATCCAGCCTGTGTGCTATTTTGAAATTGATCAGCTTGTGCCTTTTTAACTGGTATATAATTGGTATAAAGTTACAGTCAGCTTTGATTATGATAGAATACTTAGGGTACTTTTCTCTATAGCCATTGATGTGCAAAATATAACAGAACCATAAAGAAAGTCTTATCCGTTCAGTGGTTTTAAAAAATGAATAGTTTGTATTCAGAAAACAGTGACAGCGAGAATGAGAATATTTTTAGTAAATCATATCATGGATTTAATACACCAAGAAGATAATTTCAGTATGCAGTGTTGATACAGTGGCAGTGAAATGCTTTCTAAAGAGTTTGAAAGAAATAGTCAACAATAAAAATGAATTGTTGCTTTGAATGAAGGAGGATGTTAGTAGTACAGTCAGGATCTGATTAAGTCGTAAGCTTAAGGGTACATAAATTTCCACTGATTTCATTGAGCTCAAAAGCACTGTTTTAACTTTGAAATATTCTTTATTGGTCCATTGTCACCATACTATACTGCTATTGCTGAAATCAGTAGCATAAAAATATTTAATTTGGGCTAGACTGTGCTCAGGAGCAGAGGAAAAAATGTTCCCCAGAGTAGACAAAATCACAGTCAGGAAAAGAATTGATTAGTGTAGCTTGGAATGCTATCTTTGCAACTTGACTTATGGGGAAATTGAATCTTTAAATTGTTGATTTCTCCCTTGAAGACCTCAGCTTCCCACACAAATCAAGTTGCAAAGATGGCAAATTTTGCTGATCAACTCTTTTGCCTAGCCATGTGATGTTTTTAATGCCTTGGAAAGAATTTTGTTTGTTTGACTAACTGTGCCTTAAAGTAAACAAGTAGCAAAGAATTTTAAATCCTAACCAATGTGATGACCCTTTCCACAGAAATCTTTTAAAAGGTTTTGAGGCAGGAAATAGAACATTTCTTTCAAGGAGCTCTGTATCATTTTTACCTCTTTTGGTTCCCAACATGTTTTATTTGCACCCTCAAAACGATTTAAATGAATGCCGTTTTAAAATGATTCTTTAGTTGAAATGTTTTGAAAATGACCTCATTTGCCTGTGCAGTTTCTTTGAGACGCTTCCCAACCCTCTCTGCCTTCCCTGAACTTCCTCCTCGGTGCCATTTTCTGAGCTCACTCTTCATTCCTCCTTCCCTGTTTTTCAAGCATTTCTGGGAGTTTTTTCATGGGTGGTGGAGGTAATTTTTGATGCATCAAGTACACAAGGGCAGCAGATGGCATTTAAAGCATTGAAGTGTCAATTTGACAGTGTTCTCAAAAACAAGGGGAAAATCACAAAATGGCAGCCAGGAATCATTTTAAGGGGGTGAGTGTGGACATACATGGTGGTAAAGGAGGGGGATTGAAAATGTTTTGGAAAAGTTTTGGGGAAATTTTGCGGAAAGGGCTGACATCTAGTGAGGTCTGAACTGAGCCATTTGTGATGAGCTTGATTTATTCTTGGGCTCATGCAATCCCCATTGCTCCCTTCCCTCTTACCTGCCTGCAAATAAAACTGAGGAGTTCCAGTTTTGGAAGTCTTCAAACTAACCTGTTTGTTGTGATTCCGAAATTCAGGTGCTTTAAAATAATTCTTGTTTGTTTCTTGCCTATAAACTGGAGTGCTACACTGCAGTTTATTCCTGGTTTACAACCCTTAACAAACCGTGTATGTTGAAATACCTGACTTCAGACATTTGCAACAAATTCACTTAGAGCTGAGATTCACTTCAATTAGGAAACGTTCATTCCTGACTTTTTGCATGAGGCAGAGGTGTACCGAGGGAAAATGACACCTGGTCTCTGGGTGCCCCCCTGCTCAGGGGCGTGGTTCAAGGGCGCGGCCACAACCCTGGGCTCTCTAGAGCCCGGCTGCTGCTCTCTCCACAGCCTGGGGAAAGAGCACCTGCTGGCCTCCCAGACGTGCTTTTAAAAGCTCTGGGGAGCTGGACGTGACCCTGCCCCTAAGTCCTGCCCCTGGCCTCTTTGTTTATAAAACCACATCCCAGAGGCCAGCAAGTGCTCTTTCTCCAGGCTCCGGGGAGAGCAGCAGCTGGGCTCCAGGGAGCCTTGTGGGGTGGGTGAACGGGCGGGCGGGGGCTTGGGGTGGGTGGCCATGGCCATGCCCTGCCCTGCCCTTGGGGGCTTGGCCGTGCCCCCAAGCTCTGCCCCCAGCTTATAAAAGCAGGTCCCGGAGGCCAGCAAGTGTTCTCTCCCCAGGATCTGAGCAGCAGCCAGGCTCCAGAGAACTGGGGGAGGGGAGTGGGGGACAGGGAACAGAGCTCCCCCTCATCCCTGGAGGCTGGGGGCGGGGCACCATGCCAGCCTTTCAGTCACGTGGGAGGTGCCAGAGGCACCCCCCCACATGACTGAAAAGCTTTCACCTGGGACATGGGGATACTCATGTCCATAGGCTGGTACACCTCTGGCATGAGGTGAGGTGCAGGGGGGAAAGGAGTGTATGAACCAGAAAATAAACCAGACTCAAACTAGTTGTAATGGCAGAATACAGCTAAGCCTTTTCCCCCTAAGCAGACCAGGTGCTCGGGAGCAACAGCAGCAGAAGGCCATTGCTTTCACATCCTACATATGAGCTCCCAAAGGCATCTGGTGGGACACTGCGAGTATCAGAGTGCTGGATTAGACGAACTCTGGTCTGATCCAGCAGGCTTGTTCTTATGTTCTTAGGATGTCTCTTTCTTGCATTCCTTAGCTTTTTAATTTCCATAATCACAGCAAGTGATACCTAATTGCCACATTATGTGTGAAAGGCAGTCAAGGCAGAATTGGTACTAAGGAGATTTAGATTTGTTATTTTATTGCTCCTAGACCTATTTTCTTTCTGCTTTTCATATTTTGACTTTGCCTTTATATGTACACACTTTAAAATGAATTATGGTCTGCTTTCAAGAGCACTAAAAGGCTGTTAAAATGCTAGTAAAGAAAAAAACAAAACAAAATGGGGTTAAGTTTTCAGGTGGACTGAAAATTGAAGAGCAGTTACCTACATATGGGAGAAAGCACTACATAATATATTAACCAATAGGCTTGTCTTACTTGATGAGGAAGGAAAAAATAGCTAAGTGGTTCTTTGTGTTTCTGGCTAGGTCACAAATAGCCACGCAGGGCTTCCTTCCTTTATTATCCTTTCTATGCTATTGAATCAGCATTTCCTATATGTGTTGCAATGACATTGTTAATATTTACATACATCTCTTAGTTCATAAAGAATCCTTCTTTTTCCAAGGAGTGATTATTATTGCTGGATTATACTAGTAGCTGCTCTGTTTCTTTTGTAGTTGCATATTGTTCCTTTAAAGCAAATCCTAGCCCTATTTTCCCTGGATGTGTTCCTGTTCCTCCTTTGAAAGCAATGTTGTGATTAACATGTGTCTTGTAGTCTTTGCTGAAAAGAAAAAAAATTAGATGGCACTGTCCACCCAAGAAACTAAAGTGATTAAAGTATTTTGAGATGATACTTGCAGAGGTTAGGAGCAGGAATAAGTAGTGCTGTGTGTTCTAGCTTTATCTAAACTTTAATTGAAGCTTGACTGCTCTTAGGAAAGAGTGAATCCTTTAGTGGCAGGGCCAGCTCCAGGGGTTAATGTACCATAAACTAGTGTATCTATTTTACAGGGTGATCTCAGTGCAATGTAGAGAGACAGTTGACAGTAGCAGTAATGGAATGTTTTGTTTGACTAAGCTAGTAAATGACTTTTATTAAAGTAGGTAGGTCCTATAACACTTAAGGAATCCCAACTTATATCCTGAAGGAGGTTGTACCAAATCTCTTGAAGAATTCTAATTCAGCAATTTCTTGGTGGACTAAGAGGATATATATAGGGTTGAATAATATTTGTTGAAGTAAATGTGAGATTCCTTTTTAGAGTGTTAGTCTCTGTTAGGACTGGGGGTGGGTGGGAAGGGTAGGTCCTTGACTCAATCCTGATCTTGCTGTTGTTAGAAGAGAATTTAAGAAAGTATCTTCAGTTAATAGGCTGTTCTGTTAATTTTAACGTTTTTTTAAAAAAAAAACAGGGTTGAAAAGTAACAAAAAGAGAAGAAAGTGTACATTCAGTGTTTAAACTGCCTCTGTTTTTCTGAACATGGCCTCAGAGCATGGATCAAAAAATCTAGGTCATACACAGACAGGGAATATTTCAAATTTGCATAAAATCTGAGAACTTTAAAAAAGGATAGGAGCTGGTTAGGAAAAAAGCCCCTGCAGAACTTACAGGAAAATGAGATCTCACAACACTGTGTTATAACATCTCAGCTGTCATTTTGGTAATTGCCTAGCAGCTCCTTAAATAAACTGCAGCAGGGGCAAAGCTATGTGGGGACGGGGGGGGGGGGAGAATGGGAACAGGGCAGCAGGACAAAGGATAGAAAAGCAGTAGCAGGAGGACAAGAAGGGAAAGATGAAGAGGAGGCAGTAGAATGAGGGGAGAAACAAGGTGAGGAGAATTAGGAGGACAAGGGGGAGTAAAGCAACAAACAGGAAGAGGCAGCAGTGGTGGCCGGAAAGCAAAGGAGAGAAAAGTAAAGAAGCAGCAGAAATCAGCAGGTTCTCCTATAAGTTCTTTACAGGTCTCAGCTTGTAGAATTACGTTTTGGCTGCAAAATTGTTTTAAAGGGGTCAGGAGGGGACATTTCTGTAGTACAGGATCTGAAAGGAGGAAAGAAAGAAGTCTGATGAAAAGATGTCTGTGCACAGGATCAGTTTAAACACTAAAAAAAGAGAAAATGGGTAAGGGGGATAATGGGCCAAGGAGGATAATGAAAGAACTTTGTGGAATTTAACACAACTGATTAAAATATTTCTTTTTATTTAAAGTTGCCATCCAACCCCACCCCCCATAAGTGATAATATAAAGACTACATTTCTACTGCCCTGTGGTTCCTCTTTTCAGTTGCTCATATGGAATAAGTATGTGGCGGGGAGGGGGGTGACAGTTAAATCAGATTTGTTGCCATTATTTCCCTTTGAATCTTCTTCTCTACATGGAACATGTGTCCCACACCAAATTGAAAGAGGACAAAGAACAAATGCCTTCTCTAACAGTGCAATCCTAAATAGTGATACCCTTCTAAATCCACTGCAGTCAATAGGGTTAGAAGGGTGTAACTCTTTGAAGCAAACTGCATTCTCTTTGTACATTGTAAGGAAGATTTTGGAAAGTTTTGCCAGGAAATTCAAGACTTCTGCTTGGAAATGAAATCAATACACTCCAAAATAATTTATATTAATGGGTCTTCAGTTGTGAGGCATTCTGAACTTGCCCTTTCTGGCCACTATGAGTTGACCAGAACCTTAGCAAAATCAAATAAAGCAAATCTTGCTGATAGAAAGATGCACAGATTGATTTTCAGAAAACCAATCTGGATTTGATGGTGCCCCTTAATAAACCACTAAAATTACTTCTTTATTTTCAAAGGCATGTAGTAGGAATGTAAAAATCCTGGGACTTTTAATGCAAATCAATTGTCTGTTTTTGGACATTTATACAAGTATATATTAATTTAGTGGATTGTTTCCCCTTAATTCAATTGTAAAAACAAATTGAACATTGGCCTAAGAGTGCCCTCAGTGACAGGACCTAAAATGGAAGCATGGCTATCTGTTGAATTGTCTCCTTTTAACTATTTATAAAAATGAACTGTAGTCAGTAAATTCAGTTATCCCAAGCAGTAAAACATTTGCTTTATAGAATTGGGACAAAGTCACAAAGGTTTTTCTAAATCAAATCTGTTAAGAGTTACTAACTTTTATGGGAATGCTGCATTTAAAAGTTGGGAACTGCCAGGGGCAGGAGCTCAGGAGAATGCCAGGGATGGGCTAGCTACTGTGAGTGCTTTGAGGGTGGGGTAGGGAGAGAGAAATACACAACCTTGTTCTAAGTTCAACCTCCATCTGATGGTGGATGGGGAAGAGAGAGATTCCCCCTCCCCCGCCCCACCAAGCCTCCCTGCTCTCTGAAGCTCTTACTGGTACAAGTGTGCAGAGATTTGTGTCTGATGACAAGTGACGGGCAGTAGGAGTAGAGGGAGAGCTCCTCAAAGTAATTGCACATCTCCCTGAACAGGTTCTTGTCAATCATGAAAGCCAGTTTCCACTCGGCTTGGCAGTGCATGGTAGCAAGTGTGGGGTGCAGAGAAAGAAGTGGGGGAGAAAGCTGAGGGTAGCTTAGGCACCCCACAAAGGTGTGGCCAGAGAGGGAAAAATGTGTGCAAAAAGGGGTGGAGTGGGAAAGACTAGCCAATGGAGATTGGCCAAAGGAATGCAATGGACCACCCCACTCCATTCCCAGCCCTGTCTGCCTGCCCTGCCCACGTGCATGGCACCGCACTCAGGTTCCCCCAGCGCCCGCCTCCAGTTCAGCAACCCAGCCAAACAATGGCCAGCCCTTTTGAGGATATGGTGCCTTTCAATCAATCAAACACTACTCCCTCTCCTCCTTTCTCAACCCAGCTTCCGACCTTGCAAAGGGAGGCCAGGGTGTCCCTGCTAAAGTGGCTCCTGGAGCACAAGCTCCCTCCCCATGCCACTGTAGACCCCAGATACATGCCTGTCTAAAACAGAAATCTGAGGAACCGTTTGCTGGGTCTGGGGGTCCTTCTGTATTGACAGAAGATTCCCAGAATAAGTGGGAGTTTGGCCATTTTAATTTTGGATTGGGTCCAGGTAAAAAGTTTGAATGTCACTGACTGGTTTAAAATTAACTGCTGTAAAACTTCAGTGGGAAACACTGGGTGAGTGAACTACCTTGATTAGGCTGTTGTGAGCCAAATTTGCATGGGCACAAAGAGCCTGAGTGAGGTTGATGGTTCTAGATCTGCATGGATGCAAGTGTTTGGGTGAAACTCCTGGAAAAGGCTGGAGGGCAAATTAATTCGTGTCCCCTTCTTGATTGGGTAAAAAAAAAGGAAGCGGTGGAAGTGAGATCTGGTTAATGAAATAGCAGTGTCCTTGGGCTGGGCAGATACCTCTGGGATATGTCAGGATATTGGGTGATGTCTCCAGTGCTGAAAACGCTTTGGTTATTGAGAATGTTGTGTCACTGAGTTGGGGGAGATTACACTTGTTCTGCTTTCCTTGCAGCAACATTCCTGGGAATTTCACTCCTGAGAATTGCCAATGTCATGGCTGAACTCAGATGCCTTTATGAGACTCCTCAAGTTTTAGCTTCTCTAGTACTTAGGCTGTAAAATGAGGTGCCTGTTAAAACATCTAAATCCAAATAAGAGGGGAATCTTACTATCTCAGGGATTTAGGCTGGAGGAGGGGGAATGGTCCTCATATATATAACCACCAAAATAAGGTCAACATTAACAGACCAAAGGACCAGACAGGGATGAAAGTGCCAATGTTTTGTCTAGAGTCTGAATAGGAGGAGGAGAGGATAGGGAAGATTCAGTAACTCTTCTTAGTTCACATTCATGGTTAGAAGTCTGGGTGGAATGATAACCCCCAAGAAATAGGGAGGGAAAGAGTAACTTGAAAAGGAAGAAAGAAATGTGGATTATTGCTGGATCTCTCCTCGAAATTGATTGATCCAATTGGGTCTTCCGGTAGTACAGCCACCTTTGATTCAGACATGGTGTGGGGACATTCAGTTCAATAATGGAGAATGTCATGGATGAGAGTTTGTAGTCTTTTTTGAGCAAACAAATAATCACAGCTATTTTTGACATATCTGGGATAGAGAGTTGTGCTGCTGGGGCATATCTTCCAGGCAGACCTGAGTACTATATCCCAGGTTTAAGTTTGAAGTAGCAGCAGGAAGGCTTGGCATTTAAACGGATGCTAGAGATTCAACAACATGTTCTTGTCAGGAAGGAGCGTGACTTTTCTTTGCACTGGAAGAGTCAGGCAGCTAATTATCTTCAGAAGTGATGTTCCCAAAATCGCTCAAATTAAGATTGTTGCTGGAAGTTGCAACAAGTTGCTCACTGCCCTCCAGGAGCACGCACAGAAATTTTTTTAATGATACCTATATACCCTTGAAGAAGACAGATTGGTCATGGCTGAGAAGAGCAGCAGAGCCCCAGGGAATAAAGGTTAAAAAAAACACACAACCCTCTGCATAACTCAGGACTCCAGCTTTTTTCAAAGTGTTCTGGGGAAGAAAGGCAATTTCCATTTGAAAATGACATGATTTAATTAGGCCCTGTTTGGAATAGGTGATAATTAAGTGAACTTTGTAGTGCAATATTATTTGAATAAAATTGTCTACTTTTAAAAAAAAACTGAGAAGAGAGATCTCTAGTCCAAAGTAGTGGTGTTGCTGAAACTTGCAATTTCCAAGTACAGTGGACTGATTACTTTTTGTGAGTTGGACACTCTGCTTCTGTTAATGCTGCCTAAAATAAACGTGTCTTTTTGTAGCTGATTTGCACAGCTGACTCATGCTCAGCGTATGATGGACTGCAATCCCAAGATCCTTTTCACATCCACTACTGCTGTGACATCCCCACTCTTTACCTCTGTGTGATTCTTTTACTCAAATGCAACTCTTTACATCTCTGTCTGCTGGATTTCGTATTGCATATTTCAGCCCAACTTTCCAACTGTCAAGGACAATTTGATTTTTATTTCTTTCTATGGTGTTAACTGCCCTTCCCCCATTCTTGTCATCTGCATAACACAACTCCCTCTGTACCCCTTAATTCATGTAATTGATATAACTATAGGCATCATCCGTGGGCCTGTGCATACACTTCCCAATGGAAGAAAATTCTGAGAATAACAATGAGTTTCATTCCTCAAATGTTAACTGAGAGAGCTCTTTATTGGTGAGGGAATTCCAAATCAAGCTAAGGGGTGTTCACCCATCACTAATCTAAATATAGACATGAGAAATTATGACTATATGGCTCTTTATCGAATGGCAGGTAAGTTTAACTTTTAACAAAGTTTTGATCCTCAGGAATTTTCTTCCTGTGCCAAATAAATCACTGATTTCTTCTGAAATTGTACATATGAAAAAAGTATCAACAAGTTTTCCAGTGTTCTGAATTATTATGGTTAGAACAAGTACCTAGAAAGAAAGGCAGACTACTGGTTTGGAGAAGGGGACTTCGCCCACCCAATCTGTAAAGGGGTCTGTGTGCCATTGAGAGGGAAAAGTTGGGAGCTCTATGCTGATCAGATGATGGGCAGAACAAAGGCAATGGGGACTGGGGACTCTTCCCCCTGCAAGAAACCACCCCATTTTACAAGTGTACCTAGTGTGAAGTTAAAACTTGCTGCATCATGCAGTCTGAGTGATAAGCACACCCTTCTAGAGTGCCTCCCAGCTCTGCTGGGAAATATGTATTGGATTGAGTCTAATCTGTTCAAAGAGTTGTGCATTATAAAACAAATTAAGCTGTCTTAGACTGAGTCCGGCCATAGCTCAATTTGTCTATTCTGGCAGTACTCAGGTGTGTGACTGGGGTGGGGTGGGGGGTCTTTTCAACTCTTTAAAGATCCTTACAACTAGAGGGGCCAGGGACTGAACCTCAGGCCAGATGCATGCAAAACCCTACTGGTACCCTCCATTGGGAACAGATACTGTTCTCAATAAGATTAGTTTGTGAAACCAGGATTAGTCATGCAGACAACTACTGAAATCCCAGTTTGCCTCAACAAATGCTGGTTTCATTTGTGTTCTTTTTGTAGCCTGGGATCAAGCCAAGATTATGCAAGGATGTCTGCCTTTGTGCACCACATGAAGTCTGAGTTAGCATTAATTGTAGTTAATGGCAATCGCAGTAACCGTTGTTTAACCGTGTTTTCATATATTGTCTGAATGGAGCTTTTCAGGATTATATTCATGCTGAACTGCTACTGTATGCAACCTTGGAGCCAGTTTTGCTGGGCCCTCCAATTGAACAGCGCAGTTTTGCTGGGCCCTCCAATTGAACAGTTGCTTTTGGTATCTTTTACAAGTGAATAAATAACTATGGGCTGATAGAAGTTTTCTTAGATCTTGTATTTGTGTTTTGGTGCAGTATTAACAATCTTTCTAAACTAAGGAAAAGTCAACTTTTATTTGAAAAAATTGGACCCAGTCTTACAAGGGTGTAATTCTGCTTATGATTGCAGTATAAATGTGATTAGGTAGTGTGGAGAAATTGTCTCTTTTTTTAGCTTTCTCCCAGCTTGTTTGTAGCTGTTTTAGTTAAAGGTCACACCCCAGCTGTGGAATATTTCCTTGGTTAAGACTTCAACAACCCCTTCCAAGTATTTGCACCTGATAGCAATAATGACTTCGTACCAAACTGTCTTTGTGAATTGGCATTAGAGCATGATTGGTCTGCTTATGCCACCTGACCAGTAGTTTCTTTATAACTGTCCTTCAGTATTCAAAGGAACATCTCTCTCAACTTATCTGAACTTAACTTTTTTTCCTGCCTGCTGTCTTAGACATTTCGAAGCTGTTAGACTCTGCCAGCCAGTGCTTATCAGTAGTACTTTTTTTGTCTTTCATTTTGCTTGCCTTTTGAAACAAAAGCTACGCTAGTACCAATGTTTTATGTTGTTATTTCATTCCTAGCTATTTTCTGATGTTGCTTGCCCTCATGCAACTGACTCTATGTGGGTATTGCAAATTTTATCTTGTTTATTGAGCATGTGCTGTACTCAATAAACCTTAAAAAATGTATTACTCAATTTTCACCTCTGAGTCATGTGTGCAACCCAAATTCTGACCCACATTGAGAGGTGGCCAGTCAGCAGTACCTCTATAGGTGGGTAGCTATATTGTCCTGCAATTGAAGATCTGAGTACAGTAGCATCGTAAAGACCCACAAGATATAGGATGTCAGCTTTCAAGAGTCCGTTTACTACTTTAGACATGTTTGCTGTGCATGAATTCAGTCAAGCTTCCTTTTGAAGAAATATTGTTAGAATGGGAGTGTTACAGTTGTTTTGTTCCAAAAGAGTGCAAATGTAAAGGATACATATGTAGTTCAAAGAAATGTTCGAAAATAAATCTATGAAGGCCTTTGTGCATTTTGAAATTCTGGGTTCTGTTCGGAAGTCTTCAACAGATTGCGTGAAATTGGTTATTTTCCTAAACATTCAAATAACCAATAAATGTAGATTCCTTTTTAAAGCCTGAGATTCCTTTTTAAAGCCTGACCCCACAAAGATAGTTTTAATATGGCTTTCACAAATCAAGAACTGACATTAAAAACCATCTTGGTTGTGGTTATCAAGTCTCTGTGTTGTGCCTTTTTCAAATATCAATGCTGTCAAAACATTAGCCAATTATTCACTGGTACTCTGCCCTGCAAGGAGGGTAAGTTTCCTCTGGGGCAGAGATTTCTATTTTGATGCAATCCCACTTGCAGCACCAAAGATCCCGAAAGCCCCATCTGTTAGCAAGCGCATGGAAACCCCTAGGTTTCCCCCTCGCTTTGGGGCTTCACTCCTTCCAGGTCACTTCCCCATCCAACACAAGATTAAAGATCACTTACTCTTTTTTTGAGCCCTTTAAATGTAATATCAATATTCCCTATATTGATATTGGGCAGGCTGCTATCGTTTCTTTTGTTTTTTATGGAATTGCTGGCAGTCGATCTCTTCGAGGAGTAGCTTCTGATGACTTTGTGGAATATTCGTAATCAAATTTTACTGGGGTTTAAAAAGCAGGTGTACTACTTGAGTGATGTTAACTTCTTGTTGTTTTTGATAATTTGTCAGGGATTTGCCCGGAGTGATGTCTACCGAAGAGACTAGCATTCCATTGCTACTTATAGATACAGCTGGCTGTGGTTTATTTGAACTTGAAGTGGAAAACGAACAGTCTAAAGGGAATGAAGGTATATTCGTTCTGCTGCTGCTAAGAATGTCCCTACCTCCCCTCCACTGCCCTGCTCCCCTCACCCCACTCACACTTTGGAATCCAGTATTGCTGCCAGTTTTTTTCTGAAGTTAAAACTTTTTGATAGCTTGACTGCAGAGTACCTGATAAAATACATCTACTTATGTGAACCTGTGAATCTGAGGTTGGCTAATATGGGCCATGCCGGGAGAACCTTTACTGAGGGATTTGAGGCTGGCATTCCCTGTTGCCTCCAGTTTGTAGCCCTCTCCCAGAGGTATAGTTAACACCCTTTTGGGCTTCTGGTTCTGGAAAGTTTTTTCTTGGTATTTTTAATTGCTGCATTGTAATGGTTTACTCTTTGGAATTTTGGAACAATGGCTGACCTTTCCTAGGGACGTTCATCTTGCTTCCAAGCCCTGTGTTTCATTCTGATTTACAAATGTGCTGAAATTTTGCAACAAAGTTTAATAGTACACTCAAATGTGAGTTCCACACACTCATAAATGTGTGTTAAGAGTCCAGTCATATAAGATTTACTTTGAAATAAATCTGACTGAATTCTATTGAAGTAACTTTCTGCATTGCAACTTTAACTTACCCGTGAAGGCACAGATACTCAGCCCATGTGATGTGGCAAGTGGTGAGCAGCAAAGGTGGAGCAAGGGGAAACAGGGCCCAGGGCGCATGCACGCCCGGCACCCCTGCTGTGGCGTTGCCCTGCCCCGGAACACCCTCGGAATGCCACACCACACCTCCTTGACTATGCCTCCACCACGCCTCCACTGCTGCTCCACCCGGGGTGTCGTGCGCCCCCCATCCTGTGGGTGCTATGCCACTGGTGAGCAGCAATGTGCTTGTTGCCTTCCTTTCAAATGGGAAAAACTTGGAGTAGCTTGGAATTGAGTAATTTTTGCCTCACTGGAAAATGCCCTGGTGAATCATACTTTCCTATTGTGAGTGACCTATAAGCCCTTTTTATCTATCTATCTATCTATCTATCTATCTATCTATCTATCTATCTATCTATCTATCTATCTATCTATCTATCTATCTATCTATCTATCTATCTATCTATCTATCTATCTATCTATCTATCTATCTATCTATCTATCTATCTATCTATCTATCTATCTATCTATCTATCTATCTATCTATCTATCTATCTATCTACCTATCTACCCGCACAGGGCGTTGCTTCCATAAGCTTAGCTAATAATAAAACACTGCTTTTTAACGATATTTTTTCCTTTTTTAATCAAATATTTTCTATATTGCTTTAAAAACAAGGGTTCATTATAGAAATCAATGTTCACAGCAAGCTTTGCAAAAGATGCAATAAACCAGACATTTAAATAGTAAGTGTTAGCAGTGATGAAAACTGCTTTGGTTTCCTTGTTACCTAGAGTGGAAAATAGGTGGCTGGATGTGTCACAACAATGAACTATATTGACTTCTACTTTGAATTCAGCCTCATTCTGAGGTGGCCTTAGAATTTTTTGAAGTGTTTTGCAGTCCAGGACCCTTCAGTTTTCTCCATAGCACAAGGATCCACTCTTTCAGCTGCATAGCTTCATAGCTAATGAAAAGCTAGTTGCCTCAGCACATGGCACTTCATCAGATCTTTTCCTACATGAGGCACAAATCCTTGCAGTTAATGGGACAGCAAAGTGCTTGACTGTGCTGATGGCATTTAGAACAAGAACGGAAAGCCAGAGCCTTAAGCACCGAACCGTAGAGTTATAGATCAGCCTAGCAATGCTGTGGTTTCTGTCCTAAATAAGTTGAACAGTTTCTGACATGGCTGGAGACCACTTAGCAATTTTATTTGGGAAATATTAGACTGTGTTAACAAATAGGGATGGTGTGGGCTGCATCTATGTTTTGTATTATCACAAAGAGTAAATGAGAGATAATACCTTAAAAGCTTCCACGGAGAAGAAAACAGTGGAATTGCATGGAATGAAAACAAGAGCTTATGAAGAAAGGCTTTAGTTTTTACAGATGGCAGGTTTAGCTGGGGCCACTTTTCATGGTATATGTGATTAACAATATGTGATTAACCAGCAACAAACAGTTCTTCAAGTACATCAAAAGCAGGAAGCCAGCAAGGGAAGCGGTAGGCCCGTTAGATGACAAAGGAACAAAGGGTGTGCTAAAAGATGACAGGGAGATTGCAGAAAAGCTGAATGAATTCTTTGCATCTGTCTTCACCCAAGAGGAGGTGAGGAAAATTCCTGCACCTGAACCAAGCTTCTTAGGAGGCGAATCCGAGGAACTAACAAAGATAGTGGTAGACAAGGAAGAAGTTCTGGCAGCCATTGATAAACTAAATGTTACCAAATCCCCTGGCCCAGATTGCATTCACCCAAGAGTTCTTAAAGAGCTCAAGCATGAAATTGCTGATCTTCTCACTTTAATATGCAACTTATCCTTGAAATCAGGCTCCATCCCTGAAGACTGGAAGATGGCCAATGTCACACCAATCTTTAAGAAAGGATCTAAGGGGGACCCGGGAAATTACAGGCCAGTCAGTTTGACATCTGTTCCTGGTAAATTAGTAGAATCTGTCATTAAAGATAAAATTATAAAACATGTAGAAAAGCAAGACCTGCTGAGAAAGAGTCAGCATGGCTTTTGCAGAGGCAAATCCTGTCTTACAAACTTACTAGAGTTCTTTGAGGATGTAAACAGGCATGTGGATAAGGGGGAACCAGTGGACATTGTCTACTTGGATTTCCAAAAGGCTTTTGACAAAGTTCCCTCACCAGAGACTATTGAGAAAAAACTCAGCAATGAAGGAATAAGAGGGAAGTCCTCCCATGGATTAAAAACTGGTTGAGAAACAGGAAGCAAAGAGTGGGTGTAAAATGGGAAATTCTCACAATGGAGAGATGTAGAATTGGTGTCCCCAAGGATCCGTGATATTGGGACCAGTGCTCTTTAACCTATTCATAAAATGACCTGGAAGTAGGGGTAGCGTGGTGGCCAAGTTTGCAGATGATACCAAATTATGTAGGGGGGTGAGAACCACAAAGGATTGCAAGGAGCTCCAAGCGGACCTTGAGAAATTAGGTGAGTGGGCTAAGAAATGGCAAATGCAGTTCAATGTAGCAAAATGCAAAGTGATGCACATAGGGCAAAAAAAGCCAAACTGCACATACATGCTACAGGGGTCAGTGCTATCAGTCACAGACCAGGAAAGGGATTTGGGCGCCTTAGTTGATAGTTCCATGGGAATGTCAACTCAATGTATGGCAGCTGTGAAAAGGCAAACTCTATGCTGTGGGATAATTAGGAAAGGAATTCGAGAATAAAACTGCAAAGATTGTCATGCCCTTATATAAAGCTGTGAAGCATGCTGACCGCACTTGGAGTAATTGTGTTCAGTTCTGGTCGCCACATCTCAAAAAAAGGATATTGAAGAGATAGAAAAAGTGCAGAGAAGGGCGACGAGGATGATTGAGGGACTGCAGCACCTTCCTTATGAGGAAAGGCTGCAGCGTTTGGGACTCTTTAGTTTGGAGAGGAGACGTCTGAGGGGGGATATGATTGAAGTCTATAAAATTATGCATGGGGTAGAAAATGTTGACAGAGAGAAATTTTTCTCTTTCTCACAATACCCTTAGGAACCAGGGGCATTCATTGAAAATGCTGGGGAAGAATTAGAACTAATAAAAGGAAACACTTCTTCACGCAACGTGTGATTGGTGTTTGGAATATGCTGCCACAGGAGGTGGTGATGGCCACTAACCTGGATAGCTTTAAAAGGGGCTTGGACAGATTTATGGAGGAGAAGTCGATTTATGGCTACCAATCTTGATCCTCTTTGATCTGAGATTGCAAATGCCTTAACAGTCCAGGTGCTCGGGAGCAACAGCCACAGAAGGCCATTGCTTTCACATCCTACATGTGAACTCCCAAAGGCACCTGGTGGGCCACTGCGAGTAGCAGAGAGCTGGACTAGATGGACTCTGGTCTGATCCAGCTGGCTTGTTCTTATGTTCTTATGTTCTTAACAAGTACAGTTCCTAGACAAAAGCCACTTCCATGCGGGACTGAATGTGAAATTGATTTCTAGATCATGAAGTGCAGCACTCCTTCAGGTACTTTTTTTACTGTTTGTGCACACAATTTCCTCCCTCCCAGGCTATGTACATGGGGCAAATAGTTGTCAGATATATGCACACCGTGATCTATGTGCAAAGGCATAGAAGCACTCTCTATGTAGGAGATAAGATAAATAAAGGAAGAGGTGGCCCTTGTTGATGGCAGAGCCATTGTTTTTATTGCACTGAAAGGAAATGGATGCACAAGCATTTGGCTTCCTATTCTGAATTACTTCAAGGGTAGGAGATTAAATATGAAATTATTTGCTGAATAAATACTAGCCAGTTATAGTTATAACTTTCATCTTGCAGGGATACAACTGTTACATTAGAGATTTCATTATTAATCTTAAAACCTGCTTTCTCACCCCATGACTGCCAACAGCATGAGGCTTTTTTGCTTCAGAGGAACACACAACATCTGAACTAGATCTGAAAGAAACTCCCGAAGTATTTGAATCTGTTTTAAAGTAGGTATCTGCTTTGCCACATGCCCATATCTTAGGACACCACACCAACTCAGATTTCACAAAAGCAGGATGAGCTGGCACTATGACACCCTTTGCACCTGTATTTATTTATTTATTAAAATTAATTATAGCCCGTCTGGTAATTCAAGACCATTTATGAACATTAGTTAAAAATTAGCAGTTTTTTTATAAACAAATCATTTAAAGACTAAGTGCAAAACAAGGTCCCAAATTATAGACTGACAAATGGGTATTTGGTGCATACTATGTACCTGCTGAGTTGCTTACAAAATGATTTGCCAAATATGCCCCCACCTTTTTGATTTCCTGTATTCTTGACTTTTTTTCTGCAAAATAGTATAAGACTGGATTTTAGTTTAGCTGGGGACTGAAAAACTGCCTTTCTCCACTACTGGTTGAATTGGGTGTTTCTGCTAGCAAATCTTGCCACTTTCACTCAGCATGATTTTCCTTGGTCTTGAATCACTGGTGGGTTTGGTTCTCCCTTTCTAGGTGAAGTGGATCTTGTCGGCTTGCATATACATGCTCTGGTAAGAGCCGGTGTGAGAACAAGAGACATTGCTGTCATTTCTCCTTACAATCTCCAGGTGAGTGCATTTGCCATGGCCTCCAGAGGGAAAAAAAATTAAAGCCAAGTTGCCCAAATCTCCAGCAGTTTTGTTGATGTGAATGGGCTGAGCTTGCTCTTGCACCAGCTCAGGCACTGCTATAGAGTTCCCTCACCCTTGAGCATTGTACTGAGCAGTGAGAATCTCTCAATTCAGTTGTTTTGACAATTAATGAAACTAATCAACTAATCAGCACACCTTGAGAAGGGAGATGAGAAGAAAATGAAGAAAAGGCTTCATCCATCTAGTGTAAGTGGACAGGCATAAGAATTTGCCCATGTGTACACAAATTACAAAATAATCATTCTCATTTGAGGAAAGTAGAACATTCTGACTTTTGGATACTCCTTTTCCTACTATCCCTGAAGGCAGGATAGTAGTAATTTTCCTCCTACACTTCATGAGAGGAATACCTCCTCTTTCAGTTCTTTTTCTGCCTCCTTTGCAAGTGCAAGACTTGGCAGGAGCACCAATTGCCTTTTGGACTTTTTTACTGCAAGAGTTCCTTCAGGTCATCCTTTTTTTCCCCTTGTGTGCCTTACAGTGTGTTTTCTTCTCTATTGTCTTCACAGGGGGAAACTATTCCCTCCCTTCCCACCTCCACCTTTGCTGGAGTGACTTGTCACAGAAACCCTGCAGCTTTGTCATTTGCATCCCAATCAACTCAATTTGAAACAGCTGGCCAGACAACATGGCAGTCAATAAAGGGGTGCAGAAGCAAAAGTGGAGGTGTAAATTAACTTTAGGCTGATTTTACACTTTCTAAAAGCTCCATGGCTTAGCCGGGGAGCGTACCTGCCACGGGGCTTCTCACCCTGCTTGTAGTTCCCCACTGCTGCCTAGCTCTTTCCTTTGCTTGAGTCAGGGCCAAGGAAGCCCCGAATGGTTCACCAAAAGCCTGGGGCTTTCCCTTAAGCACCACAAGCTCTTCCGTAGTCTCTTTCACACATGTGCGGGCAGCCTCCATTTCCTGCATTTGTATTGGCTGAATCTTGCCCCATTCCCTCCAACTCACTTTCACTATTTTAGTTTTAAATGACTCTGAACACAAATCAAGCGCTGAGAATCGGCGCCCTCACACCCCGCCCCGCCCCCCGCGTCTAAAAACCTTGTGTGTGCGACAGGATTGCCATCCTCCACTCCCCCCGCCCCATCTAAAACGTAAATCTAGAATCCTTGCATGTGCGAGAGAATCGCCACCCTCCCATTCGCGTCGCCAGCACATGCCTGTTTTCTGCCTGAGGTTTCTCCCTCCTTTATAAAAACCAAGGTTTCTCCCCGCTGCAAGTGAGAGAGGGTGCTGCTTCCCAGCGCCTGTCCATTGGTGAGGTGGGCCACAGTGGTGAGGTGGGAAAACTGGCCCTGTTTCTGCTACAGAAGAGTTTTGCACAGCGGCAGAAGCCTCCGGAGCAACAAAGGGGCATTTCAAAAGGACCTCAACCTTTGCGGTTCAGCACATTCGTGGAGCAAAGCCATTGCTGCAGGGCATCCCCGGGGCAGAAACAGGGCAGCCATGCTGCAGCACCAGGGGCTGTGCAAAATTCCCGATTGCATTGAGGCATTCCCCATGCCAACAGAGGGGCAATTTTCGTGTGCAAAATCAGCCATAAGCTGAAAATAAAAGCACTTCACCGGGTTGCAAGGAAAACTTTGAAACCAAATCCCCCACTCCCCCCCCCCCATCTTGTTTCAGCAGTTGCTTTCAGCTGCTACTTCCCCTGCAGCACAAAACAAATTGATCAGGAGATGGTGAGTGTGGAGGTCAGTCCTGCTTCCATGGGGGGAGGGGGGCTCCGGAGGAGGTAGGGACTTTTTTGTTGCCCTTATGGGTTTTCAGGAGGGGATCAGCAACTTTTAAAAAAACAGGATAGTCAGTCAAGAGTAGTCTCAAGGCAGAAAGAAGTTTGGCTCCTCATTCCACCTAGAAGTCTCTTACATTCCACCTACAAGGCAGACTACGGGAACAGGGACAATTATTCCCTTACAGACCAGACTCAGACCACCAAAAAAATCCTCTTGGCCTTCTAAAGTGGCACCAGAAAACAATCCTGCCTGTTCCTGAGCATCATCTCCAAGGTTTTCCCAACTGGGGGTGGGGGGGGGGGAGATTTACAACCTTGATTCTGAGCACTCAGACTGTGATTCAAACTGGGCGGAAGGAATTTTGAAGACCCTCCTCAGCAGGCCTCTCAGTCTTTTTGGTCTCTTGTTTTGAAACTCCTATTGGTTTGCCATAGGTCAGCTGTGACTTCACAGCATTTTACATACACCGCTCATGAGAAGCCTTATGCATGTACTGGAGGCATAAGTTGGCAAGTTGAAAGAGTCCCCAGCAAGAAAACCATAATGACACTGGGCTGGGCTAATTACCAGGGAGTCTGTCATTGTCACCCTACTCAACCTTCTCCATCTCCCCCTGGACTCCAGTAGATAAGGAAAGCTGCCACTTCTCTTTCAGCTGCCAATCAGTAATAGAAACCTGAGGCTACCCTAGTCCCTTAATTGGGACTAGAACCAGCATAGTGTAGTGGTTAAGAGCGGGTGGATTCTAATCTGGAGAACCAGGTTTGATTCCCCACTCTTCCACCTGAGTGGTGGAGGCTTATCTGGTGAACCAGATGTGTTTCTGCTGTCCTACATTCCTGATGAGTGACCTTGGGCTAGTCACAGTTCTTTGGAACTCTCTCAGCCCCACCTACTTCACAAGGTGTCTGCTGTGAGGAGAGGAAGGGAAAGGAGTTTGTAAGCCTCCTTGAGTCTCCTTACAGGAGAGAAAGGTGAGGCAAAAATCCAAAATTCTTCTCTCCCTCATGGATCAACAGCTGATGTTCTGGGAAATCGGAGAGAAATTCACTGAGAATAGAATTTGGATATTACTCTTCCTCGGGATTTTTGACAGTGACCTTCTAGTATATGAGATATTTCAGTTCTGCTTCCTATAGTATTTGAGACTTTTAAGGGAATGCTGATGAGTATTTATTGCTCTTCACTAAACAAGTATTTATTGCTATGAGTATTTATTGCTATTTCACTAAACAAAAGTAGCAACTGGATTTGTTATGAGCAATCTCTGGTGCTGATCTCTAAATCTGGTTACTCTTGTCATATTCTTTGTTTCAGAAATGACTTTGTTTTTCAGGTGGACATGCTAAGAGATCATCTGAGTTATAGGTACCCAGAGCTGGAAATTAAATCAGTGGATGGATTTCAGGGCAGAGAAAAGGAAGCTGTTATCCTCTCATTTGTGAGATCCAATAGAAAAGGTAGATGCTCTCTAATATGTTGTAACTATGTACAAAGAAAAATACACTTAATTTTATGTTCCGCTATACTGTTGTTCTAAACAAAAGTGTGTTGCTTCACCTGGTGCACCTTTAGTCTCTTTCACACAGGCTTCCTTGCAGCATGGGAGCTGTATCTCCATAGTCCAGTCCTACTGTGCAGGAATTAACAGAACTCTGTGCAGTCACTTGAGTCCCACCCTTTTGACATCTTCCTTCCCAACTGGATTCCAGACATAATGACCTTGGCATTTGACTTTGTCGGTACAGTTGTGGTGTTCATGCATGCCATGGCATTACATTATGTGAATGTGCCTTTCAAATTTCTGGGACCATGCATCAAGAGGGCTACTGTTAACTTCCTCAGAGCAGAATTCTCAAGGAGGCTTTGCTGGTAAAACTGTAAAGCAAAACTGAGGCAGAGAAAGGACCGTATGTAATGATGGGGGTCTAAAAATGGAGACCCTTGCTATTCCTGACTTGCAGTGGCCAAAGGGTGCAGGAACTGCAAATGAAGCTAATTGTCTGAAACCGGAGGACTGAGTCACCACATCAAGTAATTGGGACAATTTTGAGGCTTGTCAGGCAGAGCCTAGTAAGTTACATGAATGCCATGGAGATTATTAGGAATTCATTCCATAATAGCATGATTTTAAAAAAACCTCAGCTGTGTTCTAGGGAACTTAGAAGAAGATGTGTACAAGAATAGTTTGCCTTATTGAAAATCCTAATGAATAGGTACATGTATGTCAGAAGGCAGAGTGGTTTATGATGAATTAAAAGTTTAGGAAGAGGTTGGAGAAGAAATACAATGGAGGTCTGATCAAAAGGGGAAAAGTGGCCGTAATACAGTTGAATGTTTTCTAGAATGTTCCACATGGTCATTGTTGTGGAAGTGGGGATCCAGTCAGTTCCAGTTTCATTGTGTGTGTACACATTGCAATTAGATATTAAGACAAAACTCACACAATTAAATATTCTGGCTTTCCACATATTTCTTCCGTCCAGAGTCTATCTCCCCTGCATCTCACTGTTGCTGCATATTTGTTGAATACACACAGCATAAAGGGATGGAGGAGTCCGGCCCTTTTAAAATGTGTGGATCAATTGATAATGGTTGTAATTTCTCAGTGCAATCTAAACGAGCACACTGTTGTTCCACGTTGATTGAACTTTTTGATTTTAATGATATAGGATATCAAAGAATTGTTTTTAGAGGAAAGTCATTTTTGAAATAAGTAACTTATGTATGTGGTCATTTGATTCCACTTGTTGCTCATGCTGCTGTTTTGTGGAAAACTTGTTTTATGAGTTTGTTACTAAAGGTATGTTTCCAGGATTGTTCTAAGCAGCCTTAAGTACACTTTGAGTTGTTAGGCAGTGTATAGATATTTGTTGGATGGTTACATTAAGATAAAATAAGAAATCTTGTTAGCTATCTGCTGTCTCGTGCTCCTGGTGGTGGTGGTGCTGGTGTCGCGTATGCTCAAACAAAGAAACAGAGTTAACTTCATAACTTCAGATGTATGTGCTCACTAGCGTGTAAGCAATGGCTGTTTGACTGACCAATAGCGAATATCAGGTCACAAACAGTGACTTCAGCAACTTGTTTACATACAAACAGGCAATCCTTTTATAACTGAGTTGTGACAGACACTTGCAAAATCCCAAGAATATTTTGAACATTTGTGGGACTTTCTACTACAATTGTAAATCGGAGTTGTCCTCCTTCCAAGGGGTTCTCTTAAAGGGATCACCATGCATCTTTGCTGCAGCTGATACCATCTTACCTGTAAAAACTGTGGGAAGTTGCAGTCTTTGTTTTCATGAATATTTACCAGGTAATGCAGTTACATTTCCGACATTTTGGAAGTACTCAGCATAAACAACAGAGGAGATATACGACAGCCTTGTCTAATTCTTTTATTTAAAAGAGTATTTTTGAGAAATCTGGTCATTAAATTTAATTATAGCTACCGTAATTGTCTTCTATGTTAGTGCCTTTATCCAACCTAAAAAATTGTTGCCTATATCCATATTCTGTAAAGTTTTTATTATAACGCTTCCAAGAACATTATTGAAGGTATTTTCTGCATCAATAAATATAAGGGCTGTCTGTTTTCCCATATGTCGCTTTAAATATTCAGTAATATCTAACATTATCTCTTGATGGTCGTCACAGGAAACCACATTGTTCTTTCCCTATGATCTCATTCAGTGTTCTCTTCGATCTGTTGACCAAAATTGAAGCAAAATTTTAATAATCTGCATTTAATAGAGATATTAGTCTATAATTTTGAACTTCGTTAATTTTATTGTCACCTTTTTAGATTAGGATAATGTATGCTTCATTCCATGAATCTGGTAAAATTCCATGAAATTCTGTCTTCACAATATTATTAATTAATTTCTGAAATGATTCTTCCCTGCACAGTTTATAAAATAAGTTTGAAAATCCATCCAGGCCCAGTGCTTTGCCAGTTTTTAAATTCTTAAATGCTTCTAACACCTCAGACAAAGTAATTGGGAAGCTGATATTTTTTGTCCCTTCAAAATTTCAATATTTATATTAGTTAAGAACTCTTTAATCTTAGATTCATTTGCAAAGCCTTTTTTAATAAAGATTGGAGTAATAATCACCAAAAAAATTGTATCTTTTGTATTTTTGTAAATTAGTAGACTGCAGACAGGTGATATTTCACTAAACAAAAGTAGCAACTGGATTTGTTATGAGCAATCTCTGGTGCTGATCTCTAAATCTGGTATCAACTGAGATGTGTTATAGTGATCAGGTATGGCAGGCGTGTGTGTACTCTGTAGTTCCTCACTCATACTCCATTAGAATTATATATTGGGCACAGATTGCAACACCTTAGGAAACCTCAGATGTTCTATGTTTTTATTCTATTTTCTGTGGGATTATAGTATAGTTGTGAACTATATTGTTATTGTTTATTTCTGAGTTCTGTTGAATAATCATTTGTGGCTCAATATACATTTGTTGTTTGGTAAAGAATAAAATTTGTATACACTTTTCTGTGGATTTTTTTATACCTTGGGCTCTTTTTTGGGAACTTCCATCTTGGTGGACTAGACTTTTTCCTTGTACAGCCTTCCATATACAGTCTTCTTCCAAGTACTTTAGTGCAAAAATTTAGCTTATGAACTAGCTCTATCTAGATGCCTGCTTAACTCAGTGATTTGGATCTGTTGCTGTCCAGATCCATGCATTAAGATTGAGTATTAAGTACTCAGGAAAAAAATGTACAAATAATAATATTAATCATTTGACTGATCATAGCAAAAAAAACACCCTAATTTACAGGTATTGTCTAACGTTTTCATGGCTGGAATCAATCGTCTGATGTGGGTTTTCCCGGCTGTGTGGCCATGGTCTGGTAGTTTTTGCTCCTAACATTTCACCTGTATCTATGGCTGGCATCTTCAGTAGCATGATACAGTGAGAAGTGCTTCTCTCCATGACACAGTGTGGTTGTGTAGTGGAGTATGTGTTTTTTGTCCACAGGGAATGAGGCATATTTGCATGTGTGGGTTGAGTTCATCTACAGTTGCATTTGCTGTTGCATTTGTAATCACATTCACAACTGCATTTGCCACACAGCCCAGAAAACCCACAACAGCCAACTAATTTGCAGACTTCTTGCAAAAAGTGGTGAAGTAACGCACCCAGGGCATTTGGGGAAAGCACAGAATAAAGTTGCAATTCTGTCTATGCTTACTTGGGAATAATTCCATTGAACTAAGTGGGATTTACTTCTGAATAAATGTGTTCAAGATAGCAGTGTGCATATTTCTTTCCATAGGATGGTTTTGAATGCCTGATGTCTTGTTTTTAATTTATACATAGGTGAAGTGGGGTTCCTTGCAGAAGACCGTAGATTAAACGTCGCAATTACACGTGCCCGACGCCATGTGGCAGTCATCTGTGACTCTCAGACTGCTGGCAATCATAAGTTTTTAAAAGGGCTGATAGACTATATGAGTGAACATGGAGAAGTCCGCACAGCTTTTGAATACCTGGATGATATTGTGCCTGAAAACTATCCTCACAAGAGCTGTCAAGTACTCACGGGGCAGGCAAAGAGAACTAAAGTCATTGTTCCATCTATTCCAAAAGCTGGTGGTGAGAAACCAAAAGAAAAGTTAGTAAAAAAAACTATTCAGAGACCAAGAGAAAGTTCTGTGGAGAGCACAGCCAGGGTGATCACACAAGAAATGGGAATGAAAGAAAATGAACATAAAGCAAAGATATTGGACTTTCTGAAGAGTAGTGCTACACAACTGGATTTCCCATCATCATTAAATGCTCATGACAGGTTGCTTGTCCACCAATGGGCTGAGGAATATGGACTGCAACATGTAAGCACTGGGGAAGGTAAAGAGAGGTATATCAGCATCTGCAAGAGTGTGGCTGCCACAAGCTTCCCTCAGAGAGATGATGAAGCTCATGAACAACAGTTACCTCATGAGTCTCAAAGTCCCTCAGAAGAAATTCATTCTCACGAGAAAGGAAACAGCACTAGCATAGGGAAAGTGGATCTGAAAACATTGCATGTGGAACGAATGCAAAGAGAGAAGGTCAAGCAAGAGGCAAGAACAAAACTAAATCAAAAGCTGAATACAAATCTTCAGGAAATTGCCAAGAAGAAACTCGCAAATGAAGCCAGAGGTATATATTCTGCCTCCTGTCAGTTTGTCTTTATGTATCAATTCCCCCTTTTTTTTAAAGGTTTTCTGTTTGAATACTTATGAGAAGGTCTGGTGATAATTTTCTGCTGACTCTTCACTGGTTATCCCACCATATGTTGTCATTCTGCAGATGAACCCTGAAGCGCTTTAGGCCACGTCAAGTCAAATTTTGCTTGTGTACAGCCAAAAGCCATTACAAAAAGTACAGTAAAAACAATGAAACATGAACATTTAAAGAATGATGATAAAATAAGCAGTTCACTAAACATTAAAAAACAAACTGACTAAAACATGTACACTAATAAATCCTATAGACTCTTTGAGGTCACATTGGCCTTTTTTCTCAAGTAAGCAAAGACACTCTGTAAAGTAACATAAGAATCAGCGTCTGATAACAAAAATATCCACTTTTCAAGGTCAGATTGCCAGTTTAAACCTCTCAGTAATCCATCAAGAAATTTGGCCCTGGGTTTTGCATAGAGTGCACAAATTAAAACATGATGTAGAAGATCCTCCACAGCACACTCTCCAAAAATGTAATGCCCCTGTCCCTTTGGCACTTTATTGTATCTTCCAGACAGTACCGCGGTTGGCATGGTTTGGAAATGCAAAGTGGTAAAGGCCACTCTAAATTTTGGGATAGTGATATTAGCTAAGTAAGGGGTTCTAAGATGCTCCCTGTCACTCTCCATCAACTAACTTGTATCCTTCAAATTCCATTCTTCCTCCACTGCTGTGAGGTAAAACACATTCTTTGCATGAAAAAGTCCCAAGTTCTACTCCACACATTATGAGAGTAAGTGTAGTTTGGCTGGTGACAGGCACAGTTTGCCATGCTTGTATACTCCTTTTTTTTCTCCCACCTCCTTCCATTCACAGAATTTGATCAAAGGTTTCCTGGTTTGATCAAACTCCAGTTTAAACCTTAGTACTCAGTTTGTGAGAAGTGAACACATTCCATTTCACTCAAGTGTCATCGTTCAGATGTCATGGCAAATTGGAATTTCAGCAAACCAGGCATATTTCATTGGAGCTCTGCATTCAAAGGGAGGAGGAAAGTGGAAAGAATGGGAGGAGCACAGCAAACAGACTGTGTTCTTGCGAAAAGCCAACAAAAAGCTATTTAATCTCAGTTGGCTGCTGCTACTGGCTATTGGGACCACCTATTTTTGCAGACTTTAATAGGAGGGAATAGAGTAGCACAGCTGTGCCACTTCATGTCCACAATAATAACAAAACACTGTTTTAAGTCTTTCCTGGTTTGTTTGGGGTTTGTTTGGTAACTGTTTCTCCTCCTGTTCTTAGGGACAGCTGCTATTAAAACAAGAGTGGAAAATGTAACTCCGGAAGATTTTGATGCTTTGATTTCTGCTGCAATGAAAGCTGACCGCACTTGTAGTTTCCCCAAGTGCAAAGCCAGTGTCATGACCCTGGGGCAGCTCTGCCTGCATTGCAACAAACACTACTGTCTCAGCCATCACATCCCTGAGGTATTGTTTAATCTCTCTACATTCAGAGTGTCTGAACATCACCGGGAGTTCAGTTTACCAGTGGCTAAGCCTCTTGATCCCAGAACTCAGATGGCATTTTCGGTAAAGGGCAGTGAGAGTCTGTTGTTTTGAAGCTTTTCAGTATTTCAGGGAGGCTCCCATTCACAACCTGGGCAAACTGACATATGGCTGTCCACTAGCAAATAATCCACTCCTTCAACCTGTGAAATAAAATAAGAGAAATTAGTGTCTTTCCTT